>NC_061802.1:28237858-29437858 GCF_021462225.1 Girardinichthys multiradiatus
ACTTTAGGAATTAATGGAGGGAGAGAGCAACGACTGATAAAACAATGGGGTGAGTATAAACAATAAAAGGCTGTGCCTGATGGCTTCACAACAATCATCTTCTATGGAACAAAGAAGCCATCTAGTGATATACAATGTTTCTGCAGGTTCTGTTTGAATCAGCATCCATACAGTCTGAAAGAAAAACTTAGAAATCGCACAAATTAACAACCTTTGATGTGAACCACATTTTGTACAGCATCTTATTTTTAATTGGGTAACTGAAGTACCCAGTTTTTCTATTTTTATTTACTTTGTCTCAGTGTAACTGTGCCAAAGTTGATCACAAACCTTATCTACAAGAAGTTTTAGTTGGTGTGTCTTTTGTTTTCTCTCCAATCCTTCAAAAAGATGTCTAACTTTCATTGACCAGTAAATTAGATAACATTTATTTTTGGACAGTCTCTTCCAGTTTCAGTTGAGTTAGATGAGAAAAGAGAAGATAACAACAATAGATAAATGAAATGGTACAGTTCCATAACTCAACCAGTCTCATTGGTGATTAAAATGAAAGTCTGTTTCATATCTATTCATTATCATTAATACAGCTGAAGCTTGAATTCTACCTTTCGAGGGATTCAGCAATTAGACTTTTAATAGCACTTCACTTTCCCGGGCCTTTACTTTCACTGGTAAATGGTCCTACACTGGAGATGTCTTTTCAGCTTTTCTTGGGATTTGTTAAAGCGGTGGAGCTGTGTGCAGCGAGGCATAGCACCAGCAGCTTCAGTAATGGCAAATGTTACTAGACAAATTAATTGTTTTTATACCATTTAATTTGTCACGAAGGGTACATTCTTAAGCGAGAAAGTTGACCTTAAAACTTCATTTGCGCAGTCAGTTCGTCAAGAATGAGCCTACATTTAAATGTTTTTTTTTTTAGAGTTTTCGGAGCAGCGGAGCTCACTTTACAGGCTGGTCTGGCTGCTAAGCTAAGCTAACTGGACTGCTGGACTGGGACTTGCCTACTAACCGCAGCCTGTTCTTGGCCCGGTAGCCTGGGATTGCCCGCTACCTGTCATCTGTTTGTGGCAGCTGAAAGCGAATATAAAGCGTTTAGTAGGTATGTGGGGAATAACCACAAGTACCAGAAAATATAACGGAAATTTGTGACATTTTAAGACAAATGTTTCAATGCAGTGCTGATGATCAGAGGGCTTTACATTTTCAATGCACATAAAAAAATACACATTTCCCTATAACTGTCCTTTCATGTAAACCTGACTTAGTGTATGAACTTTTTAATATTTTTAATTTGTAATAGTTTTTCTGATGGCTCTGCAGGAAGAGAGACAACAGTTCCAGGTTTGGATGCAAAAGCTCAGTGATCTTGCCATCCTCTACTCCACTATCTAAGCATATTCTACTTTATAAAATATTTGCTTATGATTAAACAGTCAAGATATCAATTCCCTGTACATCTGGACTGATTATCAGTTTTTTTTATTCTAATAAACTTTTCACTAAAAACTTTCTGTAGTTATCTGATATGAGTTTATCTGATGATAATAATAAAAGAAAAATAAGTGTGTTGATCAGTGTTTAGTAGTTAGTTTTATTATTTAAATGAATCATGCAGTTGTAAAGCAACAACTTTGGCCTAAAGCAGGTTGGTAAAATATTTAATGTAAAATAATGATTAAAACTTTTCCTGCTTATGGATCCAGTGCAACTTAAGAGATAAAAGAAGGATTTAATCAACTGACAAACTCTAAAGCTGCTCATCTGTTATTTATGAGTTGAAACAAATAATGATATATTGGGTTTCTTTGCACATTCGGGGTATTTTAATCCTATAATTATGCCACTGAATAAAAGCAGGCCCACATTCAGAGTTTTGACGTAATGCACAAATAGTATTGGACCCTTGATTGACTTCTGACCTATTTTTTAGTAAAAAAGATATAAGGTGGTTTACGTTCATGATCCCTAATTTTGCTCATAGAAAATGATCCAATGCACCTGCAGATGATTTCCATATAAATACAACAGCTTGGAAGCTCACAAACACATGTTCTGATGGAGAAACAAGTTATTTTAGAGCAAGGTGCTTCATTTCAGCTGAAACATAAATACCAGCTGGCTAGCTAAAGTGGGCAGGAGAACAAAGAGCCTTGAGATGAATATCAAAATTCAAAGTTTGGTTCATGTTCTTTTTAGGTAAATACTAATATTTACCTAAAAACAGCTATAAAAAAAACTGAAAACCTTTTTTACCGTACCAGACACACTGTTATATTGCGTCTGCAGATATGAAAACTGATAACAAGTAAGTTGTCTTCTTCCAGTTGTACCATTTTTACCATTACTAAATTTCTAATGTTTTTGTTCCTTATAAACTGGGCTTTTTGTCTGTTACGACTGTGCATGAATACAGATGTATCCTGAGTTGTAACCAGCATCCTAATTCTTAGCTCAAAATGTTTGTATAAAATTAAACTGTAAATGCAATATTTCAGAGCCTCACCCATGCACGCATACACACAAACACACCTCTAATCCATCAGTGGCAGGCCTATTCTTGTATCCCCACAGCGACCTCCCCTCTCCTCCTCTAATGGCATATCAGGTTGCCCCACTCCCCCAGTCAGTGGCAGCACCTCCATTTCCCTAGTGCTCTAATTACTTTAGGGAGCTTCCGCGTGGGCAGCTACACAGAATACTGTGTGTGCGTTAGGATTAGTGTGTGTGCACTTGCATTTTTGTACAAGACCCTGTCAGCGTGAGATTGCCCGGAAAACAACAATGGTGCATGTGTGAAAGAGCAATTGATGTGTGTGTGTGTGTGTGTGTGTGTGTGTGTGCGCGCGTGTGTGAGAGAGAGGGAAGTGTGTTGTTTGTTTTCCAGTGACAGAAGCAGACCCCTGCTGACAGAGTGGGTGATTAACAGGGTTGACGCCTGGAAGGTGGCCCTCTCATTAAGAGTGAACGCTCATACACTTTCACACAAAGGAGGCTCTTTTTCTGCTGTCTCCTTTTCTTTCTCTGCTCCTTTATTCACTTGTTTAAATATGCTTGTAGCATCAAAATCTTTGATATGGAACACTAAAATGTCATGTTGAGTTCAGCATACTCTGTGTTAAAATAGCACTTGATCATATATTTACTCTTAAATTAGATATTCACTTTATACTAATGATAATATCAGGGTTTTTTGGCCATAGACCAATTGAAGTCATCTAGGAAGAAGCATTTGCTGATGCCAAGTTCCAATCCAGTGCGTCTTTTAAAGCAATACCACGAACAGTCACCTAAAAAATCTCGGACACTCTGCTAAAGTTTGTGTTTTTAACATATTTGGACATATAGTGTTAGGATGTGTAATATACATTTTAATAATATTGAAAAATTGCTAACATATCCATCTGGCTGTCCAAGTAACTCCACTAGGGCTGCAGCTGAATATTTATTTTAGTAATCTAGTATTCAGTAAATTTTTCTGATGATTGAGGAATTGCATGAAAAATTGGTACATTCTGCAGATTTTTCATTGAGCTACTTAAGCTTATTTTTTATCAGCAATAAAAATACATGAAAGAGAAAATCCAAGTAAATTAATAAATCCATTCCTTAAAAAACATGTTGTTGCTTAAAATGCGATAGCATAGCCTGCTTTTAGTGTACACCTGTAGCAAAGGATCCATCTGCAGCTAAAACAAAATTTCTACATGTCAAAACCTTAGTCCCACATATCAGAAGAACATATTGGCAGAAGCGAGAGCGTTGTGCAACAACAAACTACAGGCTGAAACATTGCGCTGAAGATGTAAACAGAATTTAACGAAGCCTTGAAGCAGCTAATTTACCTCAAGGAATTTAAAGGTGATCTATTATACTTCCTTTTCCACATTTGGAAAAGATCTATGGGCTATACAAAACATGTTAATTAAATTTTTCGCACAAAATCATTCTCAGATATTGAGATATCACCTCCTCGGTTCCCCCTTTTTTGAGCTCCTTTCAGAATGAGCTGTTTTAGGGCTCTGTCACTTTTATGCAGTGCTGGCCTCGCCCCCAACCAGCACTTCGTACACGTGAAACTAAAACCCAAACTTTTAAGACGCAACAATAAGTACTTACATTTCTGTCATCTGCATATTTGCCACAAAAAGTAGGGACTGAATTTTTCTTCAGTCTAAGTCTTTCTGCAAATCCTGACGTGTACTGATGCGAGTTCTCAAAGCAGTCCGTGGTGAAGTGATTCGAGCAAACTAGTACCGTCTTAGGCAATGTGACTGGAACATTGCCGAAAAATAAAATGAGCCAACAACAGAACATTTGCCTTTGAGGGTAGCCATTGTAAAGCGAGTGTAAGATAAAACCACCCGGCAAGATGTGATACTCTACTGAAAATCAAGTTGGTGGAGCTCCGCTTCAGTTGCTAGTCAGGGGCGGGACTCAGGTAACGTTGCTAGGTGTCATTGTAATTGTGACGTCACAATTACACAGCTTTTGAAACCGCGTGTTTTCTATTAAAGTAAAACTTTAATTTGTAGTAGGATTACAAACCCAAATGGAAGTATAAAAACGATCAAAAAGTGAATTTAGCATAATAGGTCCCATTTAAGTAATCGAGGTACTCGAATCATTCGAGGAATCGTTTCAGCCCTAAAGTTCACCCTGAAAGCAGACTGCTAAATGCTGAAAGATGTTTTCAAAAACCCTAAAACGTCAGGCTCTTGCTACAGTTGATGTAAAAAGAGACTGCACCGGTCTTTACTTTTATGGGAGGTGTGCAAAAAGGAAACCTTTTCTCTCTATGGAAAACATAAAGGCCAGACTGAAGCTTGTCTGTGAGAATGTACACAATGAGCAGGACATTTAGAATAATGTTCTTTGGACATGTTATTATAAAACTGAATTATTGAACAGCAGAAAAGAGAACATTTTGACATAAACCAAATAGAGAATTCTAGGTAAAGAATCTTATACTAAGCGTGAAGCATAGTGCTGGAAGAGTCATGGTTTGTATCACTTTGATCAATGTTATAAAATCCATCTTGAAGCGTACTGTATGTTTGAGGGTGCTTGAGGAAAAAGAAGTTTAATTAGAACCACACCCTGTAACATGAAAAGTGATTCGAAAACTACCAGTAAATCCAATGAGGACTGGCTAAGAATTAAGAATTGAAAACTCCTGGGCAAAATCAAAGCTCAGATCTTTATCCTTTTAAGATGCCGGAAACGGCTGTACATGGAAGAGGGTGAGGAGTTGGACTAACCTTCCTCAGACTGATGTCACAGGCTGGTTAATAGCTACAAGAAAAGTCTCACTGAAGTTATTTCAACCACAGGGGGTACCACTAGCTATTACATTTTAAAATGTTTAAAAATGTTCTGAGTACCAACCTTCTTTTCTGCAACTTTCTTCCCAACAACAGTTAAAAGCAAGCATGCTTATCTTTTACTCCAGGCTTTCTTGTAAAGCAAACCTTATGAAAAGCATCATTACAGCTATTATTATTTATTATTAATTTTGACAACTGTTGTGTAAATGACACTTTACAGATATGGACTGTGTCTAGTCCTAACTATTCCAACCTATTTGAGCACTTCTTGTAAACAATGGAATCATAATTACTGAGCTGCAGGAATGGATGTGCAGAGCTTGTGAGAAACTTGGAAAATAGACTCTAACAGTGTAATCAAACTTGATCTGCAACAAGCACTCTGGAGTTTGTTCTCATGCGCTAAAGATTAACTGATTTTCTTTTAATGCCTGTGTGCTTCACAGCGGTTGTCTTTTTCTTTCTCTTCAGTACTACGAGATGTCCTATGGACTCAATATTGAGATGCACAAACAGGTAAGTTTATTTAAAGTCTTTTTGTGCTTTTGCATTAAAAATGTTGCCATTGTTTTCTAAAATGTGTTACCTTCCTACTGGTTAGTGTGAGTGTCGACGGAAGGTTTCAGTGATGTTTGTATGAGAAGATCCATCTCTTGACCAGGAGGCTCACATGTTTCCAAATGCACTTAATTTGTTACGAAATGGACAACGCAGGAGTACCCATTTAATAATTTTTTTTTTTTTACAAATATAAAAGTATTTTAAAGCAAACTGATTGGAGCAACAAACCTCAAAAGAAATCTGAGCCGAGTCTTTTAATTTCTGTGCAATCATAATCATTCTCTGCAGAAAATTAGTGTGGCGAACGCCTTTGGAACTGTAAATAATGCTTGAGTTAGGCTGGAAGGGAGGAGAGGACGATGCTCATGTATCGGTTTACTTGGCTCAAACTGGAGGAGTAATTTATGCTCAGCCTGTAGGTGGGAGAGAGCAATGGGCCTCTAAAGGGCCAGCCCTTATCGATGACCTCGTCTCCAGCTGCACACACACACAAACCCTCTCAATCCCTATGAGTGATGGTGCACACTGGCAAGCTTATTGGCAGAAGCCAGCACGCTTTGACAAATGGACTCATACACACGGAGAAAGTAGCAGCTTCCATAATTTAAAGAGCTTCACATTTATGCACCCACACAAACTCAGATGCTGGAAGCCCAAGACAGACACTGTGATGCATGCTGGTCTCACATGCAGACATGCAAAGCTGTGTGTGTGCACTCTCTTGGATAAAATTGACAAGCACAAGTTGGGTCGAGCATTTCTTTTGTGTTTGTGCATGTACCCATCAGTTTCTGTGTGCATCTGACATTGCATATTTGTTCTTGTACTTTTGTATTAGCTACCAAAAATAAAAAATTATAAATGTCAGTGTGTGGGTTGAGACTGCAAGTACAAGTTTTAGTGTGTCGGTGAAAGTGTGCCTCAATTTATGTGTGTATTTCTGGCACGTGTTCAGGAATAACAGCGTGTTATTGTGTATGTGTGCCCCTGTTTGTTTTTAGTGTGTGTGGGTGCATAGTTTCTTTGTGCCCAGTGTGAGTGGGTGCAGCGAATGGCTAGTTCCATTAGAGCGTTGAAATTGAAGGGGATGTGTGGAAACGAGTGTCGAGGAGCATTCATGTCTGGGCCTATTGTGCAGAGCCAGTCTCCCCTCTCCCCTCTCTCCTCCTCCTCGTTCTCCTCTCTCCACCTCCATCTCCATTTCCCTCTTCTTTCTTTCTCACACATTGTGAGTTGCCCGCATTTATGCCCTCTCGATCACTTCTCAATTCAAAATATGCCTCTCCACTCTTTTTTGCTCTCATCTCTCTGAACATTTTCATTTTCTCTTAGAGAGAAGAAGTTTGGCTGAGCCAGAAATGAAACTGGGACTTTGGTAGAAATAAATAAGGCTGTATTTTTTTTTTGTGCTACTCATTTGATTTACTGCTTTATTCCCTGCATCAAGGCCTGAGACAGATTTTTCTTTTGTTGGACTTGATTGTTCCAGGGTTTGGACTAAAAACATCTGCATTCATCTGACTTGAGTCGATTTGTTCCATCTTAAATGTTACACAGCATGAATCCGTTGAAGGGTTCCTTTGTTTTTAATCGCTGTGATGTCAGCGACCATTAAACTAATTTTATTGTTCGTAATCTCTTCTTTCTACTTACAGTAATTGTGATGCTTGCTGTTAACCCCTTGTCCAGGTCACTTGTGTTAAAGAGATCTCGATCTCAATGGGACTGTGCCTGATTAAAGAAGTGGAAAATAAAACAATAAAATGTTATAGTATTCTACACTACAAGGCAAGTTTTTTTTGTCTAAAAGAATATATAGTTACTTGACTTGAAGCATCATTAAACACATTAACAGTAAGCATGGATAAAGGCCAGCTCATTTGATTTTAAATAAATCAAACAAAAATTAATCAGTTATTACAGATAAAAAAAGGTGTGGTGACATTATATAGTACCAGATCAAAAAGGTTCAGCAAAATAACTGCATTAGGTTGCTAGTGGCAACCTAATGCAGTTAGGTGGGCTCTGGTTATTATCAATCAGTTTGCATCGATACATGGCAGTGCACATACAACATGCAAGTGCATCGGCAGAGCAGCTGTAAGATGATGCAGTTTGGGGGATTTAATCTAGAGGCGTCGATTTCCAAGTCCTTGCATCAAAAAAATTTGATACAGTTATTGATGAGATTCTCTGTTTTTATGTACAATAATTATCCACCTAATTATTTCATTTTGTGGGTTATTACTGTGGACAACTACCACCACCAACAAGAATGAGTCAAAGAGTCTAGAGCAGGTAAAAATGCACAACAGGTAACTCTAAACGAGCACATCTTATCTTATCACACATCAAAGATGGGAACAAGCTATAAAGATGGATGTCAGGCCCAGCCTTTACCTGCCTCAAGCTCAGACTCGTCTCAGGCAATGAGCTCCAGAGGCAGTGAGCAAACTATTTCAACTTAGACAGGAACTTTGTGCTTCTGTCTAATAGCTCAGTTTGTTTAAAAAACTTTAAAAAAAATGTAAAAGTATTCAGCCTTACACTGTTACTGAGAACTGTCAACACCTCCCTTGTATATCAGAGCCTGGGTACAAAATTCTCAGCTCAGCTGAACTACCTCAATGTCATTAGTTTCTTTCAAACTTTGAGACTGGTGATAATTTACAGCCACATTGAATGTTTAAGATGTTATAAAAGAAAACGTTTTGTAGGGCAATTCTGTTGTTCATAATCAAGAAAATCCAATTTTGCTTCTAAATAAAGTTGCTCTCACATAAATATTGTGCAAAAAACACACACCACACATCATACAAGGCAATATGTTAATACTTTGGGCTATGTAAGCTTTCAGATCATGTTGCTTGGATTGTGGAATCAAAGGGGTGTGGATTACGACGGTTTACTTAACTGCATACTATCATTTCTTTTCTTTGACTTGTTGGATCAAATTGTTTTACACTTCGTTCACCCTAAAACCAATTAATCAAACTGCATCGTAAGAAAGGAGTGAGTCATACGGTGTTGGATATTTGTTTTTCTAAATAAATTAGATTGCCGACAGTGTGTCCAGCTTCATATCGTATCAGCCACAGACCAGAGATGCACAACCTTAGCAAACTCCCATTTTAGGGTGGAGAAAAGAGTGTGATTTCTTTGCACAAAGACTTGGCTCTAATTATTCTACATCAAATCTGGGTGCTGTATGGCCGGCAAGCCAAATCCGTCCCTTTAGGCGACTGCTGGCAGGGACACTCAGAATCAGGGAAATTCACAATGTGAACCTTTTTAAATAATGGGCTTCAAAGTAAGAGCTACGCAGTATATCATCACAATTTCAGTGTGCTTTTTCATAATTATTGCAGCGACTTCAGGAGACAAACAAGCCGCTGAGTGGCTATAGTTGGGCCGTTCCTTGTCTGACGCGCTCGTCATAGAAAAAGAATCCACTAAAGTCGAAAGTAAATGCCTTTTAATTACGGTATTAAGGAAAAATAAACAACTTAGAATAACGTGTCCAAAAATATGACTTAACGAACACAAATCTCAAAGATCTCAATTGTTAGCGTTCAACAAAATAATACAGCGGCCCACTCACCCCCTCTCCTCTCCCTTGACACTGAGGCAGGTGGGTTAATATGCCCAATCACCTGAACTCCGCCCATCTCCAGTTGACCCGCACATTAACAAATAAACAGCAACAAAAAAACAACAATTCCAAATCCAAACATTCAAACATCTTACAAACCAGCCCAGTTTCATTTATGGCTCCTACAATAATATTGCAGTTGACTGTTTGACTGTTTCTTATTTCCACTTGCCATCATTACAAACTTTGCATTCCAATAAGATATTCAGCTGGTTGGATTCAGACTCACTGCAGTAGATGCCAACACCTGCCAGAGGATCTAGCCTAGTATGCTAAAGGTCACTGAAAGTGTTGGAAGTATAATATCAGTTACATTTTTTTCTTAACAGCCCTATTGTTAAGTAAGTATTAAATGAAGCAAGGGTAAAGTGGCACTGCTGGTAGAGAACAGACTGCCTTTTTGTAGGATTACAGCTTGAATTAACATTGTCAGACTAAATATGCAGTAAAATATAATAACGTGCATTACTTTATTTTCTAGAATCTAATTTGGTCTATTTTCCCAAAAGTGCATACTCATACTTTACAAGGCATTTCTCAACTTTCTCTGCTTGTAAGGGGATCCTCGGGCTTAAGAGGTTAAAGTTTCAGTTGTCGGTATGACATGATGCATTTCATTGTTCAGTTGCAATGAATTGTCTGCCCCCTACCCATTCTACTGTTCTAATTACAGATTTCTTCTAAGCACAGTTTGTAATTTTTCAAAACTGTTCTATTTGTGAAAACAGAAAAAATCAGTGAATTGGTTAGTTTTCTCAGAAATATTGCTATGATCTTGTCTTGTTCTTGTAAGCTGGATGTATTGCTACCCCCCGTCAGAGAAACGTCTTCTGCAATTACAATAGCAACTGTGTTACTTTTGAAGGAGCATCGTATGGTTGTGTGTATGTGTAAAATTATGTTGGCAAAGGAAAGAGTCTCTACAATATTCGCAATAATGCCTTCTAAAATGCAGTAAATGTTGATAACACATAAAAAAGTATGCAATATATAATGGTTTGGGATTCAGCTGTGGTATTTTGAATAGCCGAGAAGGGATGTATTGGATTTTTTGTCTTTAATAATGATGAATTGTATCATGTATATATTTCCATCTGGCAGGAAGTAGTTCCACATGGTTCAAATATTAAAGGTTGTCTAGTGACAAAACCAGAACACAGAGGAAGTCTGTGCAGTGTTACAATTGTTCGGGCTGTCTTCCACACTTCCTTTAAACACATTTGAAATCGGTTTGAGCATATTTTTCACTCTTCTTCACCTTCAATATGACAAAAGATGAAATTATTCATAATGACTAAAGGCCTGATAAACAACAGAAGCGGCTCCAACAACTGCTACCTTGTTGGCAGCAAATCTTTCATTCTCTGATTGTATATTGTCCAGTTTTGTGTTACCACAAAATTGCGTAAGACACATTGTTTTTTTTTGTTGTTTTTTTTATGCCAGAACAAAGCTTTGAAAGTAATGAAGTGCTCTAATAGAACTTAGGGAAAGCTGGAAAGATGCAATTCAAGAGAAAGCAGCAGTCGGAAAGAATGATATCTGAAGGGAGAGACCCAAGGGGAATAGATGATAGCAAGATGAGACAAAAAAAAAAAAAACCCAGAAGCTTTGCAGGAAAAAATCTCACAGCACAAAGGGCACTGAAAAGAGGAAGCTCCATAGATGGCACAGAGCGAGTCCCGCAGAGACATTTTAAAGAGACATTTTAGAGATGTCAGGGAGATTGTACATGTAATGACGAGCGGGATAGGAATCGAGCGTTGATGGGGAGCTGTGCTCTGCATGCCTAATGATTGTTAGGAGGCCTTCTCTCTCCTCATCACACTATGAATTACGCTCTAACACAATTACTGCTGCTTTGCATATCTCAGACGGATTGGGTGATTACCAACCAAATGTGATAATAGACCTGCGTGTAAGAAAGATGCGGAGCATGCATGAGGTGAAAGAGTCTGTGTGTGCCTGCATCTGTGATTGTTATTTTGTGTTCATGTGTCTAATTGCCCACGTATCCCAAGATTTCTGAGAGGAGTGTTGAGTACATGCAATTTAATTAATGAGGTGAATGAAGGGATATAAAAATGTCTGGTGTATTAATAGATGTGAGATGCTGGAGATAGTTTGGGAAGATCATGTCAGATGTTTCCCATATTAATGAGCATGTGGGTATGTTTTCTCAAAGGCCATTTATTTTTAATCAGGAGATGAAATGATTGTTCTGGTTCTGATGGTATTCTTTACTTTTCAGCAAAACACAGAAGGATCAAGACAAAACCAAACTTTATGTGTAATTAAGTAATCAAAAATTTGGACAATATTGTAGGCGGAAAGAAATCTAAATTTGGGTTAAATAATTATCTTTAGCTTTAATTCAAGAGTTGTACCTAAAATGTGAAGTCCACCCAAAAATAGTTAGTGTTTTATAGATTTTTTTTGTTTGTTTTTATCGTCAGCGTGTGGACATGTTGATGTCATTGGTTTGACGTTGGGGGGTTTAATCGGCAGATAAGAAACATTTCCCTTCATCCTCTGTTGCAGGACATTAGGACATCATTCATATTAGGAAGGCTGCCTCCAATCAGTTTTTCCGACTTAATAAAATTATCCATTTTTATTTTAGTAGCAATTATCCAAAATGTTTGCTCCTGTGTTATTAGAAGGCATATATTCCCAGCAAGAAAATTTAAAAAGGCCCATTTTAAATCGTTTCTCTACACTTGTAATTAATTTTTATTTGGACTGATCTCAGCTTATATCAACAGGATTTGTTGTATTTTTAGTTTCGTGGTGAATTTGCATTAATCATAGCTTGGCTTAAAGAAATCTCTTATTGAATATAGACTTTGTTGACGGTATAACTTGTAATAATGTTAAAATGTTTGTCTTGGCTAGATATTAAAGGAATTTGCTGAACTAAAGGAGAATTATTCCTGTCCTCCATCTCATTCATCTAACTTGTTGCATGTATCTTTTTAGTATTAGTGCATACATGCATTGCATTGCTGTGGTGTATGAATATTGTCTTTCTATACATCGGATATTGTAGCATGTTTATTGTGACCTTTAGCTAAGCTAAACGGACACAAGCTCTTTGGAATAAGAGCCAAATTCTCAATGACTCTATAATAATCTTATTTAATGTAATATACCGATTAGGACTTGGAGTGGCCAACATTGGCTAATAATTTTCTGACCACTTGGGGGCACTCATAGACTGTGTATAAAACGTCGAACTTTCAGCCCGAGATTTCTAGCTGATTATAATTGATCTCATAGACAGGAAAGAATGTTATTAAAGTCAAACGTTAATCCAGCAGGAGCTGATGTGACAAATACTATATATATTCCGAACGTAAGAGGTCTTAATCGTTTAAAAATTGCTGCTCTAAGTCTGAGGACATTGTTACTGAGAGGTGTGTTGCATTAGTTCCTGCAACACACCAGTCAGTTTTCAGTTGTTTTCATTTTAAGCCCTTCTCTTTCCGTTCTGCCCTGTTTTGGTTGTTATTTTTGTGGTTTATCCAGCCCTTTAGCCCATATTCCTTGAGTTTACGTAGAGCTATGTTGCCAGTGAACTAAGTAGTGCTTCTGACCAAGCAGAGAGCTACAAAACCAGGTACATGTAAGGAACCAAAAAATCTACCTTCAGTCATGACAGTGACACTAAACCAACATGAACAACAGGCAGAATCTAAAAACTCAGGCATCGTCTTCTATCGTGGTGTCCAAAACTCATCTATGAAAACTAAACTCTCCCTCAGCCTCAGCTTGTAAACATCCACAGTCTTTAATAGCAGTCCATAATTAGGCACCCTAATTGAAAGCATTTGAGTGAAAGGATTGACAGATGATGCACACCAAACCCTAACCTGCATTCAGTGTTGAAGGCAATGTAAAACATCTGGTCTAGAGCATTCACGTTACCTATAGTCCTCACATGCACCTAGCTTACATACACCTATTATGGGTATGAAAGCTATTAGTTTTGGGCCTTTTAACGGTCCATTTGAACTGTTCACAAGGTGGAATGATGATATAAAAGACTGCTTCAATGAATAGAGTGACCGAATGGCTGGCGGGTAAACAGACCCTGGGCACAATGCTACCACCACTGTGCCTGACCCAATCAATTTCTTTTCTCTAGAGGGTTACTGTTTGGGTCAGATGGTAACATTTGGAAACAATTGGGTGTTCCTATAGAAGAATTATCCTAAACACACAACTGGTTTTAGAAAAGATATAGCAGGCTGACAGCAAACCTCAGGAAGGGCCCCAAACTCCATATAGAGAATTTAAAGACTGAGTTTAAAGTTGGATTTGTGCCTAGAAACTGTTTAAACAAACTGTATCAATTCTACCAGGAATAAGGGTCAGAGATCCAGTCAAAATAATGCCAGAAGCTTGTTTATGGCTACAAAAGTATAGGGTAGAGGTACAACTCTATGGGACATTTAATCAAATATTATTGAAGGTGTGTGTATATATTTGAGCCTGTATGTGTAACTTTGATTCTGGGTGGATTAGAGAAAATCCATCATAATGATTATATTCCAGGTTTATTGCTTTGCAAGATTGTTTGGACCTTTTTAGTGTCTGCCCCCTCAGTGAGATTTGTCTGATTACTCTGTGCCTTTACAGTCAGCAGCACTCCAACACTGGATAAAATACTATATCCTTATGGCGAAGATACAAGTAGTAATATTTATAGGTTTTTATGCTCCTGTAAATAAGTGACAAGACTTCTATAAACGCAGTCATGTGGCATTTATTCTGCAAAAGAAGTTGCAGAATAAATGATCAACACATTGGCAGAAACTAATTTTACCCTTGTTTTTACACCAACAGGCTGAAATAGTGAAGAGACTGAACGGGATCTGTGCACAAGTCCTCCCCTACCTGTCTCAGGAGGTAAACAGCATCTTTCTCACATACACACACACCTACACACTGATACAGAGTCATCACAAACCCTCTGACCCACAGTAATATTCCTTACCTCCTGGGATGAGATCATCCTCATTCCCACCTCATTAGCACCCCTCCTCCGTGACCCCTCACTCAGCATCCCACTTCTCTCCTCCCATCATTCATCATCTTTGGGTTTCTGTGTTCACTTCTGCCTCACTTTCCCACTCACCCTGCCCCAGCCGTCTCACCTCGGCTCTCCTCTGCCATATTTAATCTGTAACCGTCCTCCCCTCCCCCACTTTATATTTGACCTTCTCTTCCACTTCTCGGCTTCCCTCAGTTCCTTCGTTGTCTGCCCCCCCTTCTGATTCTTCCTACTCTTGCTTTGTTTGTGGGTGTGTGTCAGTGTAATAAATGGTTGTGTGATTCAGATAAGCCATGCTCTTATCTGCCCACCAGGGGGTTGACCTCCACCTATTATAGCACACCAGTCAACCATTCTTTCACCAGTGTCACACTAGGCATTGTTTGTGTATGTGTGTGTGTGTGTGTGTGTGAGACTGGATGAATAGCTAAATGTCCCGGGGGGGCATCACCAGGGAGGACTGTCAGGGAGTCTGTTGGGACTGTTGATATTGATCTAACCTCTCCACCTCTCTCTCGCCCTAAACTGGCCTCCTCTTGTTTCTCTCTATCTGTTATTGTCTGTCTCACTTTCTCTCCTCCTTCCCCCACCCCACCACATCAATACAAACTCCGTCTGCAGCACCAGCAGCAGGTCCTGGCAGCCATAGAGAGGGCCAAGCAGGTCACCCCTCCAGAGATGAACTCCATCATCAGGGTAAGATGCTCCACTGGCTCAGCCCCTCCCAGGAATCTGATATTGACTAGAAAAGTGCAAACAGTAATCCGGGTGATCATTTTTATTGTTTAATAAATATTTATTATCTTATTGTTTAGACATTTCTTTCTTTATTTTACTAATTTCGAATGAGTTTATGCTCCATCCACCGCACCAGCCTGATCACATCAAATGCCAGCACTACTTAGCCTTTTATGTTTTCTAGATAATAGCTGCTTTCTGAGGAGTTTGTTGGTGGGCTGCTGTAAAGTTGTTTTTGTTGATGAGAAATGTTCTTCATAATTTTTGTCAATGACCTTTTTGTCTTTTCAAAATGAGATCTAAACTAAAACTAAATAACAGCTCAGTAAAATTAATTTACGATAATTTATCTATAACCTGTGCAGATTTAGGTTTAAAGTCATCCTTTCTACTGACAGGAGTTGATATTAACATGTTAGAGTGGCCCAGACAGAGCCCTGACTAGACTGATAGCGAATGTGTGGAGGGAGCTAAATATTAGGGTGATGACAGGAAGCCTTCCAACCACAAAGACTTGAAGCTCATTACCAAAGATGGATTGTTAAAATACCAGTGGAATCATGCAAAAAGCTGCTTGAATGGTTCAGTCGCTGTAATGTCAATAACAATTTCACATTAATTATTGAGAGGGTTGTAAAATGTTTTCGACATGCCATTTTCTTTCGTTGAAATACAAATGAAACATTTTTTGAAACTCCCTTTCTATTGTTTTAGCATCTTTTGAGAGATGTCTGTCTGGTTTTCTATCAGAAGAAAACTACTTGGTTGAATGAAACAAATTTTACATCTGCCAGTGATATAAATTATTATTTGTTGACTGCAGGACGATGACATTTTAAATAAATAAAAGAAGACGGTGTCTGAAACTAAATAAAAATGTGCTGTCAAAATTAACACAGCTCGCAGGCGAAAGTAGAACATTCTTGTTTTTTTTCTACATGCTTTAGATGTTGGAAAAGGAATCAAGCTTTTTTAAAAACATGGACATAAATGAAAAGACAAGTTGCTGAAATTGTAATTTTTTTTTCTTTGCCAGTTCAGTTTAAAAAAGCTATAGGAGTCACTTTCAAAAGTGTGACATTGTACAAATGTTTTCAGCCGGCCAACAACTTTTGTACTTTCTATTGTTTCCAAAATCTTCCTCGGTCTTTCTCAATGGTCCTTTAGGTGGTCCAAAGATATTCTAAATTGTTTTTAGGACTATCTACAGCAGATGAGCAGTGTCTGAATATCGTGTCTTTAAACAATAAGAGCAACGTTCTGACAGACAACCTAATCATTCAGTTCACATTTATTGAATGCCTTTCACCCAGTGACCGCTGGAGATAGGCATCCATCCATCACTGAATCCAGGATGGATGGATGGTACTTTTAGAATCTGTTGGTTGGTGCTAAAATAATTGAATGGTTCTCTGTGTTTGGGTTCAACTGAATTCAACTTGAGACCTTGGAGCTGCTGGTAACAAAGTGCCTAAAGATCCGATTTACATTTTTTATTTTGCTCTATGGTTCTATGCCAACATGACACTGGTTCATCATTTGTGTTTAGGAACCTTTTTATATTTAAATGATTAATAGGTCAGAATTACGTGGCTTAGCAAAGGAACTTTTCTCGTAAAATGGCCAGGGAGTGGACAAAGCAAATGGGGAAAAACCAGATAAGGTCCAAAGAAAAGTTTTCAGAGAACTTTAGAAAGTTATTTGAAAACATCTGTTAGCTTGGAGCCAAAACATAATGAAATAAGGGAGCAATTAAAGACTTTTGGTTCGATGTCTTTGCAGTTATGAAAAATTTATTTTTCAATTCACAGGATGTTGTTGCCAATTTTGCTTTGAAAATGCTGAATCAACATCTTTAAACTTGTGAGGCTCAGTGGGGGCTGCACAGTATATATGGCAATTTTATCATTATCTCAGTAACACAGCACACAGCATGCATATTGTGAAGAACTGCCAGGATTGAAATAAATGTTAGCTAATTATTTAAGAACCATTTATTCAGCCTCTATGCTTGTACATTTTCTGACAGTTTTATAAGGTAACGAGGTGGTAAGGTGGCCATGTCATTAACAAACTTCACTCTCTGCTGCTGCACTTTTTCTGTGTTTTTAGATGGTTTTATTAAAAATGGCTTCAGTTATCCACAGCTATGCAGCTGATCTTATAGATCTTGAAATATCAGCACTTTACCTCAGGACACATGACAGGATTTTCAGTAAGCTTCTGCATTGTATGTTTTTCATAACCTGTATGTTTCTGTCCTTTTGTGTTGGCTCCAACTAATCTGCTTGCTTTCCTTGCAGCAGCAGCTCCAGGCTCACCAGCTGTCCCAGCTTCAGGGCCTGGCCCTGCCCATGACCCCCCTGCCTCTGGGCCTGAGCCAGCCAACGCTCCCAGCCGTCACCACTTCCTCCGGTCTCTTCTCGCTGTCTTCTCTGCTGGCCTCCCAGGCCCAGCTGGCCAAGGAGGAGAAGGCTTCCCGTGACGGCGCAGACAGCCACCGTGAGGAGGACGGAGACAAGTCTGATTAGATTCTGTCTCCACGTAGCTCTTTTATCACAGAGACATGAAGTCCCAGATCTGTTCCTGCTTCCTCTCCCTTGGTTTTTCCCTTTTTGACCTTACCCAACATGGGGTTCTATCTCTTCAATGCAGCTCCAGCTTTAAACCCCTAACCTATCCCATTCTGAGCAAAGCTTTGGCACTCATATTACGATAATAAATATTACAATAATAGTTATGTTTTTTATGTCTTCTTTTTTTATTTAAAATGCATTTTTCTAGTTTATTTTATACATAGCTTCCTTTCTGATTTTCAATCTCCCATTTTTTAATATTTGAGTTTCTGCGTTCGTCTTTTCTCGAGGCTTCCTTCTTTTCCTCCCACTCTGTTGCATCCTGTTGCTCCTCGTTTCTTCTCCTCTGCACAAGTTCTTATTTGGCACGACTGATCCATAAGACTGACTAAATCCCTCGGTCAGTGTTGAAACAAGCAAGCTGTTAAACACAGGGGATCTTAACAAACATTAAAACACAGGTTTCTCCTCCAGTCTCTTAAAATAAGATCCTCCTTGTTAATATTAAGAACCTTTTAAGTTGCATGAATTTACAAATAAAAATCTGAAAAGTATGGTGTGCATTTGTGTTCAGCCCCCTTGACTCTAATACTCCCAAATAAAATCCAGTGCAACTCTTTACATTCAGAAGCCACCGGTGTGTAATTTTTTTCTCAGTGTTAGAGGTTAGTAGTTGATCTATATTTAGGCATAGTTAAAATCATCTAAATTGATGGCATCAAATTGCTTCTAATATGATCCTTAGTCTATGTGTCTAATATTCATCAACCGCTATTAGTGAGATATGTACACAACCTTGGCTGCCTTATAAACAATATCCCAGGCTGCCAATATCTCACATAGCAATTTCATGTGAAGCATTGTAGTGGCAGCATCATGCTGTGGAGATGCATTTCTTCAGCTGGGAAAGTGAACCTGTATCAAGCTAAATTCAGGGCTATACTGCAGGAGACCTGGTAGAAGCTGCAAAGAACCTAAGACTGGGGTGGAGGTTCATCTTCCTGCAGGGAAACGGCCCTAAAAGTACACCCTGAGTTACCCTGGAACATTAAAGCATATTTGTATGTTAGAACGGCCCTGTCAAAGTCTAGACCTAAAGCCCATTGAAAATGTTGAAGAGTTAATAGATTAATCTTAATCGACCCCCTCCATCCAATATGGTTAAGCTTGAGTTACTTTGCAAACAAGAATGGGTATGATCAGGTTCTCCAGATGTGTAAAGCTAGCAGTGATGCATCCCAAAGGATTTGCAGACATTAAGGCAGAAAGAGGCGTTTCTAACAAGTGATTGATTCAAGGTGGCTAAATGCACAACACATGTTTCAGGATATTAAAGAAAACTGAAACCTATGTATCCTTTTTTTTGCACATCAAACTTATTCACTACTTTATTGCCTATAGGGTACATTTCAAAGGTTATTAATACATATGCAAGGCACTATACATTAGATTAATCTACCCAGTACCTTAACCAAGAGGCATCATTAATAAGAGCTGTGATAACTCAAACTCCAACAAAAACAAGTGAAACCACCTCAGTTCTCTGCTGCTCTGCCATCCTTTTTCATCTCTAATAAGAACTTATATTGGAGCAGACCCTGGGGAAGGGAGTGTGGTGTGTGTTTGACTGCAGACGTTGGCGCACGTCTTTGAACAATCCCTGCAAAGTTCACGCTCCAGCAAGAAACGAGGAGAAGACGACGGCAGCTTACAGGCTACTTCTGATAGGGAATAGATTATTTATTTCCTCTGTGTTACAAACTCATTGTAGAGGACCTGGACTGTGGATACCTCTGGATGCAGTCAGTCAAAACTTCTGCTGTAAAAAATCTCATCTCCTTTGGTTTGTGTGGGTTTCTAAACATTCTACTACGCCTAAAAACGCAAACATAGGCGGAAATCCTCAGTATTTGCAGATCAGCCTTAAATCCATAGAAATTAGATGTAAAGATGTTTGAAAACTTAAAATATAAGGCTATGGCATGTTTACTGCCTGCTACTTAATGCAAGTGTATTGTATTGTGTTAATGAGCTTATTTAACACTTAAGACATTGTTCAGTAGTTAGTGTCACTTGATAGGAAAATATTCTGTTGTAATTAACTGATCTCATTGGGACCCTTTACATAGGCAACAGTAAAGCGCCCCCCTTCCTAACCCATTCGTGTGCATATGCTGGACATCGGCCAGGTGGACAACCCTGTTACGATGGCTCCGTTTTGTGAGGCAAATACAAACGTTTTCCAGATTTTATTGTGATAAATATGTGTGATTCAACAGAGAAACAAATATATTAGGAGACACACTTAAAATTTCAAAGATGCAATGACCTGGTTGAATCAGTGTGGACCCTTTGTTAAAGCATCATTTGAATGCATTTCAGCATTCGGCCTTTTTTGGTGGGAGTCTTTCAACAGTCCAGATTTTGACTTTGCAATATCTGCCTCTATGTTGCATAAGTGTTTTGGCTCCCTCAGATTTTTTGAGCATTTCTTGTCCATAACCCTCTTCAGGTTACCCTACAGATTTTCTGTCTGACTTAGTTTAGACACTGTCAAGGCTATTCAGAAACTTTTGTTTTTTTCTGGCAAAGTCCTTTCCTTGTTAATTTGGACGTATGCTTAGACTCACCGTGATGCTGCAAAATGAAATCCCTCTTTATCTTCTACCTTTTAACTAACCAGTATTTTGAACTGTTCATAATTTCATTTATCTTAAAACCCAGTTCCATCTAAAGATAGGTGACCCAAAGCATGATGCTGCCACCACCATGGATCACTGTACAGTGATTTGTTTTGGTGGTGCCAAATGGAATTGTGGCCCAGATGTTGGTTGGGTTCCATCAGGTTTTGGGAGATTTTAGCCAGGCCTGGATGTTTGTTGTTGGTCTGTCTTACAACCCAATTAACTTAGTCACTAAGAGCACAACTGGTACAAACCAGAAGTTCCTGCAGCTTCTTCTGTGTAGCTGTCGACGTCTTGGGATTCAGAAACAACATTGGAGATACATCCACTGTTGTTGAATATTTTCTAAAATTGTTGATGGCCGTCTTCATCGTGCCGTGGTATCTGTATAATGCTGTAGTTTTTTGTACTCTTCTCCTGACTGGTACCTTAATAGAATGATGTATTTTTGATCCTCTGTAACCTCTCTGAAAACTACAGCTTTAGCTACATGATACAAATTAGCAGAAAACTGCAATTAAACATTATTTCTGTTTAAACAAATCACCTGTGATTTATGGTTAGATGTGTATTCAAACAGACCGAATTCTGAAAAGGAAATCTCTTCAGCAAGGTGTTGATGTAAGGCGGTGCCCACTGAAACAGGTTCTTTTTTAATAGTTTGAGTTTTACGCTGAATTAGTTTTTCAGTTGAATTGGACAGGATACACACATCACAATAAAGACGCAAACATTTTTGAAATGACTTATCATGGTGTCATGTTGCTTTACTTTTGAACGGGTGGAGTTTGGACCTTTGAGATCTACTGTTTGCCTGCCCTTTTTCACACTCGTTTATATTAGTGTTGCAACACAAACATATGGGTCAGTCAAGTTCATGGTGTGCACACTCGCCTGAGAAAAGTCTAATAAGAAAACACTGGTGCGCACATAAACTGTTGGTGTGTAGGGGTTTTGCACTTTGGCTGAACCAGAACCAGAACATTGGATTTCCTGGGAGATTTAGATTAAATTCATACACTTGTGAATTTTCTGAAAGGTTGGTCGTTAGTGGTAGCTGTCCCTCGCCTTTGCTGGACCCCAGAAGTAAAGAGCAACTGAAAGCTTAGTTGAACTCTTTGCAGGAACACGCATTCTCTTCTTTTTTATTCTCGTAGCTTAATGGCTTGACCAATTACTGTCTGGTAAGATGATGAAGCACATTTTATTAGCCAAAAGATTTGCTCACAAAATGGAGACTCATTTGGATGTTTGATGCAGTGGAAATTGAACAGATATTTACATCTACATGGGATTTTAAATAAACCCTGTTGAAAGGCTTCGAAGGTCAACCTTTGACTCTTTAACTAAGCCTGCTGTTGTATATCTATGTACATTGTGTATAAACAGGTGTACAGATCTGGTGGTCAGTGATAAACCAAACGAAACTACTTTACATGCTTGTGAATCAAGCTTGCAGCACATCCTCACATGTTGCTTGTATCTAGCTTCACCCTTCACTTGTCATTGGGACGCCCAGATGTGTAGACAGAAAGCGAAACACACTCACATCGATGCATGTCTGCAAGGAACAGATTGATTTTGTTCTGGCAGAGAGACGTTTTTATTAAAGAAACTTTGTGATCAATGCAATTGATTTTTTTTTTCCCTGTTTATTTCAAACTGTACTCAATATAACCTAGAAGAACTACAACGCCTGTGTTATAAACAAATGAAACTATGTATTTGTACGAGTAGTCAGAAGTGCTCAACTCTCTATACAGTTATACATAAAAAGCTTTATGTGTATATGGCTGCATCTTCTCTTGTGTGTCTTGGATGATTCTTGTGGTGTTGTGTTACAAAACCAATGTGACACCTGAGGGGAAAAATGCAGTACATTCTCCTTTCTTACCCTTTGACCCCTGTCCTCTTTTTTTTCAGCCTCCCTTTCCCTCCCTGATTTTCCGCCTTCATAGAGTGAAACATTGTAAGAGTTTTGAACTTTGTAAAGGTCATTTTTTTAAATACTTATTTTGTGTATAATGTAAAACAAAAAGTGTGTACTTTGGCAGAAAAACATGTTTTGTGTCTGAAACCATAGCTTCATTTAAACCCAAAAAAGAAAAAAAAATGCAACAAAAATTTACTATAAATATGAGATGTTCTGCAGTAAGGAAGGACTTCTGGTGCCTTACAAATAAAGTCAATCCAATCATAAAACACGCCTGTGTGTTTTATTTGAGACTGAAATGGCCTCTTATGGATGCAGTTCTTCATTTAAATGCACAGTCCAGTGAATCGTATGTTGCTTCTGTTTTTGCTTGTTTTCAATCAGTCTTATATGTTTCACATCATTTAACAAATTTTCAAATGATTTCCTTCATTAAAGAAAAAAAGCTTTCCAAGCCACTATGGCCCTGTCTGAAAAAGTAAGTGCCCCCTAAATCTAATGACTGGTTCTGCCACTCTTGGAGACACATACTACCAGAAAGCGTTTGCAATAACTCACGATGAGTCTTTAACATTGCTGGAGGAGAATTGTATGCACAAATGTTTGAATTCAGCCATAGTGAAGGCTTTCCAAACACAAACAGCCTTTTTTAAGGTCATACAAAACCAACCAAATTGTATTTTAGTCCAGTCTTTGACTATGCCACTTCAAAACCTTGATTTTTGAGCCATTCTAAAAAGGTGGTCTTGTTTGTGTCCTTTTGGTCATTGTCTTGCTTCATAGCTCAAGCACGCGTGAGCATAGTCACCAACTGAAGGCCGGTCTGGTAGAGAGCAGAATTCATGGTTCCATCAATCAGGCTCTGAAGCAGCAAAGCAGCCCCAACTCATCACACTACCACCACTATATCTTGACCCCCGCCCCCCCAAAAAGTTTTGAGGTTCATCCTCAAGACCATGGGCCTTTATGTTCTTTCTTGTGGAGCTTTGGATGTTGTTCTAGCGTTGTTTGTGAACATTGCAGTGGGTCTTAGTTGTGCTCTTGGACTAATTTGGTTGCTCAGCTCTACTGGGATGGTTCGCCACTCTTAAATCTTTTCTCAATTTGTGGAAAAAGCTCACTGGTTCACTGTAGTCCCAAAGCCTTTGGAGTAGCTTTATAACCCTTGCCATTCAGATAGATGTCAATGACTTTGTTTTGCATTTATTCAGATTGAGTTATGAAGCATTGATTTGTGGGCTTAGTTAGACTGCTTCATGTTCTCATTCAGGTTCTATTTGGTTGATTGTTTGGGTCTGGCAGTAATCAGGCCTGGGTGTTACTAATAAAATTTATTTCAACTAACAAAATGTCTAAGGGGGCTGGCGGAGTTCAATTACTTTTTCTCATAATGTCTCATAATGCTGGCTTGGATAGCCTTTCATTCGCTTAGTAAATTTGTTAAAATTAGAAACATTTTATTGTGACAAAAACAGAACCAAAAGAAATCTGTATGGAGTAAGTATTTTGTCACTGCACTGTGTCTGATTAGACAATATTTTTATGCCAGGAATGGCCTTCACAGTAGGTTTTCTTAAGCCTAATCTGCATAAAGTGCAGAATCTTTAATACAAGTTAATATCTGGGCAGGAATTGATTTTTCCAAATATGGTTAGCGATGCTTATGTTTGTTCTCAGTATAGCTGATTTTCTTGGATTGTGAACACAGAGATTTTTCCACTTTTTTTAAAGTCACAATAACCTAATGGAAGGGAGCGGTAATAAACTAAAGTCTGGAAGTGGATTTATTTTAACCTTTCCTATAAAGGATTGCATAACATAAATAAAATCTTTTGAAAGGAAAAGAAATATCTTGGGCATGATGTTAGTCATCAACACCTTTGTAAACATAACTATCACCCCCAATCTGGCAACCACTAAGCAGAACATTTATTGGATCCTGGGGCTCTGCATTTGAACAGGAACTGAGACACATGATGGGATTTTGAACAACTGATTTATAGAAATTAAATTGTCACTATGCAATTTACCAAACATAAATTCTAAGTATGAATCTAGGGTAGTTTTTATGGAAATATAGGCTATAAATGTGAGTTTCTGTGTACTGTGATGATCTTTTAGACCTTTTAAAATTCAGAAAAGATGTTTTAATTTAAATGTTAACATTGTTTAAAACTCCTTATGCCTGTAAACGTTTTATAGGTGGAGTGTATTCATAGAGCCTAAACAGGGCTGTAGTAGAGTGGGTGGGACTTAAAAAACAAAAATTAAAACTGAATGTCAAGATTTGGTCTTGAACTCTGAAAAACACAGGAAAAAAAAATTAGGGCTAAAGTTCATTTCAGTTTGAATTAAGCTTTCATTCCAGCTTTTTTTAAATTCATTTGAACTTTTTAATATTTTTTTCATTTTCTTTATGTTTTCATATTTATTTATTTTTTTACTTTCAAATGTTTTTAAAGAATTATTTTCTGAATTTAATCCTTGACCCCTGTTAACTCCGTAGATCCTTATCTTTACATCTGAAAAGCATCTGGTTTGCATTTCTAGTCTCAGAAATGCTCTGTTAAACTTAATGGATGCTCTGAGACCATCTTATATCTGAGTCCACCCAACATTAAAGCTCTGCTGTCGAGACACTATACTTCATCACTGAACAAAGGCGAGGATGAGTTCAGTCAGGATTTCATCTCTCTTCCCTGCCTGTCTGACGGTGGCTGCAGTTCACATCTCGACCACCAGGAGGAGGTGTTGCTTTACGTTTGCCATGACCTTAAGGCCTTAATTACTGAGGTGTGAGATTTGTGTGTGTGTCAGCGCAAAGAGGGGGGTTCCTGTTCTTTAAACAGCACTGATGAGGGCTTATCTATTCTGTACTGCATGTTCCCAGAAGTGATGTGAAGTCTCTGAAACGGTGGATCATGACCTGATCAGCACCTGCATATAATCACCATTTAGAGGCTCTGCCTTCAGCCTTGAGACTTGGTTTGTTTTTTTCACACACACACATAAACACACACATTTTGTCCTCTCTCTGTTCTCACTGTTTGCCTTTTCTCTGTGAGCCCATGCAGCCAGATGAGTGTGTGTATGTGTGTGTGTGCTGAGAGATGGAGAAAACAGAGGAAGTCTTGTGAGCCCTCTGAGTTCCTGTGGTTGCAGCCCTTCCTCCTCTCACCCTCCCTTCCTCTCTGTTTCTCTCTCCCCACAGACAGCTCTGGATCTGACACTTAAATAAATATGAAAGTGCCCTATTTTTCCTCTTACTGTCTGATTCACACACTCTTCATGAGCAGCAGCAGAGGAAGAGGAGGGAAGGCGTCTCTCATCCTCTGTCTCTTCACAGAGCAAATTAATGCCTGGAAAAAAAGTGCCATAAACCCAATTATGAAGTAAAGCTAAAGGTTTCCCTTTGCAAGTGATTCTTCTTATAATACCTTTTTATTAAAAATGAAACAATCTGAAACACACCAGAGTTTTGTGCTCATGTTTTTAGACAAAAAAAATGAGCCCTATTTCACTTCTTTGCCCTCATTCTTACCACTAACCCATGGATTTCTCAGGGCAAATTGGCATGACTTCCAAGTCTCCAGACGGTGAGATTAATCAAGGGCTCACTAAAAATATAGGAGTAGGAGCTGTGTTTCCAAATCCAGATACAAATGTTTCCTCAGTCAACATGTTTCAGTGGCATAATAGCCACTGTAACGTTTGAAATGTTCTGATACATAATGGTTGGTAAAACTGCTAAATAACCCTTATAACCATAAAAATAACAAGAAAAATCATATTTCTCAATTCAAACAATTTTTCCATTGCAACCAATATTATGTGTAATTTATTTTTTACACATGACTAATTTTAAGTTAACAAGAATAATAACTTTAACAACCAAAATACAGGAATCCTCCCATGTTTTTAACCAGATACAGATCATTTTAGTCTTCTTCCAGCCATTTGTTTTCACCACAACACAGATATAAACGAACGTGAACAAATAAACACATATATAGATTTTTCTGTTTTAATTGCATTTTGGGTTGAAGGGTGAAAATGCTTATCCCTACCATAAATGGAAAATGATGTTGCTGGAGGACAAAACCTGTGTTGCCAACAGTGTGTATCCACAAAGGGACAAGATGACACAGAGCCACAACAGTCCTGTGTTTCTAACTGGCTGGCTGATGGATTATTTGCCCTGTAAATTTATTTACAGCCCCTTCATTTAGTCTTATTTTAAGAAATGATGAAGTGTGATTATCATTCACAGCATATTCCTGTTAGATTTGGAATCTTGGAGTTTAGGAGCAAGCTGTAAAGGACCCACATCTGGTTTCCTGGATCACTGACTACCTCACAGGATCTAAGACTACATTTCAGAAACAGTGATCAGCAGCACAGTAGCACCACATGGGACCGTGCTCTCTCCAGTTCTTTTAACCTTATGCACGATTGACTTCAAATACAACTCAGAGTCATTCCACATGAAGAAGTTCTCTGATGACACTGCAGTTGTGGAGTGAGTGGGTGATGGACAGAAGAGGGAGAACACCAGGCTGGTTGAGGACTTTGCGGTGTGGTGCAGAGCCAAACTCCTGCAGCTGAATACTTCCAAAATGAAAGAGCTGCTTGTGGACCTTAGAAGATCCAGGTCTACCATGCAGCTGATTTCTATTAAGGGGGTTGATGTGGTGAGGACCTACAAGTTCTTGGGTATCCACCTGGATAACTGGCTGGACTGGTCAGCAAACACTGACGCCATCTACAGGAAAGGACAGAGCAGGCTCTACTTCCTGAGGAGGCTTGGGTCCTTTAGGATCTGACAAGAAACGTCTACCAATGTTCCACCAGTCTTTGGTAGCCCGTGTACTATTTTATGCTGTAGTGTGCTGGGGAAGCAGCATTAAGAAGAGAGACCCTGAATGACTGGTCAGACTGGTGAGAAAGGCTGGTTCTGTGCTGGAGACAGCTAGATTTGCTCACATCAGTGGCAGAGAGAAGGGCCCTCAGTAAACTACTGAACATCATGGATATCCACCACCCTCTAAACAGCGCCATCACCACCCTGTTCTACATACAGTTTTAGAAAGTCTTTTGTCCCCAGGCCATCAGACTGCTTAACTACTCCCAGCCCTGCAAATGAAATCAGCCAGCCAGCCAGCGATGCTCTGGGTGACAATGTGCTGTTTGTTTACATTAGCTTGTGTCACTGAAAATGATCAATGAAATAAAAATAATCCTGAAGTCTCAAAAATGAATCTCTGCTAAATACCAACAAAATGCAAATCTCACTTTAATTAAACAAATGTACTACAAATGACACAGTCTACCAATCTGAATTGCCCAGGCATTGGCTGCTCAGTCAGCTCAATCTTCCCTATGCTGTGGCTCATACATGTACCGCTGCATCCCCTCAGGTGCCCAGACACCAATATAAACAATCTTTTGATTGCTCCTGGTATCTTAGAAAAAAAAAACCTTGGAGTATCCTGACTATAGTTCTCCTAACTGCTATCTTTGTATCAGAGAGTCAATATACTATGATGTTTACAGCTGGGCTGTCGTCCACTCTTTATGCTGCCCCTGGTGGCAACCTTATCCGTATCCCTGTTATGTTTTTGTTCTGTTTTTTTTTTTAAACCAGTGCTCTATTCTTACGTCACAAATACACAAAACATTTCAAAAAAGGTGCATGGTTGTGAGATAAGGCTTTAAAGGCCATTTTCGACAAACAAAATATGAAAAATAAATGAAAAATGAGGAAATACAGTAATATCATCTTCTCAGTTTAAAATAAAAACACTGTAATGTCTGGTTTCATGTTATTGGATATGCTACTTTTAGATATAGTTTGAGGTGCTACACACCTCAAACTCTATCTAAAAACACTTCTGTGTTTATGATCAGGTATCAGAAATGGTGATGTCTTGGTTACCTGAAGGAAAGTGTCACATTTTTCAGAGCTACACTAGCTTATACCTGTATAAGGTGGGAAAGGGTAGAGGTATGAGAAGGGTAACCCTAGGAAATAGATCAGGCAAAACTTTTCCTAATTTCTATCTTATACTTGATTGGATACAAAGTTTATCTGTGAATTAGTCAAAAAAGCAATATCTTTTTATATCCATTATGTAAAAAACAAGCTTTAAAACAAAGCATCAGGTAATATCTAAGTACACAAAACCATTTTCTTCAGCCGTTAACAGTTTGATGGTTGGTGCAATACATTCAGATCAGTTCTAACTTCTTCCAGTTCTCTTTCAACACATTAATATCTGGCACATTACCCAACTATCACCAATGAGACATGATGCTTCAGTTGCTGCTCAGTTTGGTTTAGACGGTCTTTGATCTGGTTCACCCACTGACCAGCTCAGTCACTTCTTCAGGTGTACCTGTCTTAATGAAAACTCTGAAAACTCTATTTGTTGTTGATGTTAAGGTTTGATAACCATTTATTGTATGTGTGAAATAATCAGAATGTGCAAGCAGCAGATTAGGTCCTTTGGCTTGAACATTTTAGTAGGACGAAACGTTTGAGACCAGGCAAAGCAGATAATTTAAACAATGAGGAAAACACAAGTCTTGCTCAGAGCTTCAGCTTTATGAGACATAGCTTTCTTCATATCAGTTGGATCCAGCCTGCTAAATTCAGCATTGCTCTGCACATGAAGCTGCTCTTCTTCAGCCATGCTTTCAGACACTCTGTCAGTTTCCCATGCAGCCTACACCACTGCTGCTATTCGTGTAGCATTTGTAAAGAAGTTATTGTCTCCCTCCTCTCTCTGCTTGACTACCACCGGTTCCCCTTATTTATTTGGACCTCACACTATGTGGTAAACCCACCATTTCATTTAAGAAGGTTCATGTAAAAGACCAGGAACTAACAACTTACTAAAGATGCTGGTAAACTGGCGGAGTATGCAGTGGTGATGTACACCGTCTGCACTGGGAAACAAATCTGTGTGTTTGTAATGATGATGAGTCTGAGCAAAAAGACACAGACGGAGAGCAAGAAGCGTCTTGATTAATCATGATTGACTCATTCAGAGCCCACTCGTCTTTTCCCTCGCTCCCTCGCTCCAGCTTTCCTTTATGGCTTGATTACCGAGACGTAGTCTATCTCTCATTACCTCCCCTCCTCCATCTTTCACTCCATTTCTCCATCTTTTCTCCCTTTCTCTCTATCTGACAGCTCCCTCCTACCTCCCACCCTGCTGCGTCAGTTTATTCACCCGTTCCCCCAGAAAGGAAGTTGTCAATCTCCGTGTCATGCATCTCCTCATCCATCCATCCCTTCCTTCATCCATCACCATCTCTCTTCTTCCCCTTTCTTTCCTCTTTTCTCTGTCTCATTTACTCCTTTTTTCAATCTCACTTCTTATACATTTCTCCTCCACTGCGTTCAGACTGATCTGTCGTTGCTGTCTTTCAGTGGCGACCAGAGATGTGTCTGTCCGTCTCTGCCAGCCTCAGTTGGAGCTGTCGGTGTTGACACAACTGATGCACCTTGGGAAACCGTCCATCCAGTGTTCGGACTCTGAAACAGGCAGAGAGCAGAAAAATTAGAGCATCTGAGTTTACATATTGACTACGTAAGTGACATAAGTGAGTATTTTGTCTCACATACAGTGGCTTGCAAAAGTATTCATATCCCTTGAACTTTTTTACATTATAACTACAAACTTCAAGATATTTTATCTGGATTTTATGTGATAAACTAACACAAACACATAGTTATTTTTTTTTCACAAAGACATGGAGATATTGTCATTATTCGTAGTGCACAAATTGTGCCTTTTGAAATAAAGTGATGAGGGTTAAGCCATAGGAAGTTCTGTTTAAAGTTTGTCACAAGCCCTGAAAAGGGTCCAAAACCACAAACCACAAACATTTTGGCCTCCAAGCAAAACTCTATGTGTGAAGGAAAAACAACACACTATCCCCAGAGTGAAACATGGTGATGGCAGCATCATGATGTGGGGATGCTTTTCTTCACCAGGGACAGAAAAGCTGGTCAGAGTTGATAGGAGGATGATTGGAGCCAAATACAGGACAATCCTTGAAGAAAATGCTCATCATTAGATCTGAAGAATGGACACAAAGGTCAGTCTCTAGATAAGCTCGGAGAGACACACCTAAAACATTTTCCGCTGTTCTACAGTATTGACTCAGGATTTGATTAAATAAACTCCCCACTTTTCATATTTTTGTTTGTAAAGTTTGTAAAATGCTGAAGGGATATGAATACTTTTGCAAGGCTATTTACAGGCAGTTCACTACATGATCTCTGTCTGTGTACAGCAGTGATGGACTTTAATAGATTCATATGAGATACAAAGTTTCTCGTCTTTCTGACCTTTCACATCCTTCTCCTTCTGATATTTTCATCTCTAAAACACTTCTAACCTTCCTCTCCTTTTTAATTTTCCATTCTCTTCATCTCCTCACCCAATTCCTTTTCTATCCTTTCTTTTTTTTTTTTACATCTTTCATCTCCCATCCCTGTCTTCGTGTTTGACTCATAATCACTTGTGCCCCATCTCCATTACTTACCATCTATCTTTGTCTCCCCTCTTCCTCCTCTGTACGTCTCTTCAACAAAACTCTTCCTTTTCTGTCTGTGAAAACGGTTTGAAAAAAAAAACCCCAGCCGATAAGTTGTCAGGGCCCTTTCTGTCCTTACAGTCTCTCGAACCTTGGAGAGACTGATGCCACGGATGTTTTTTTACTTCAACTGTGAAACAAGAATCAAAAAAGCAGTGTTTAAGTTACATACAGCACCCTCTACACTTGTTGGCACACCTGCTGGTAATAATTTGTAAAGCCTCATTTAGCTAATAGGACATACAAAGAGAAGATGTTTTTTTTTTTTTACCATTCCTATTCAACAATCTCACTACGTCATCTGTGTCCAAAGTGTGGCTTGTGGGTCATTTGCTATCCTTAGAATGATTTTATGCAGCCCCCATCGCTAATAGGAAGGTACAAATTTGGCTTTTTGGCAGAGGCGGGTGACGAAGATAAGCACTTTCATTTAATGTTTTAGGTTGAGTTTCACTGACCTATTAAGATTTTCTAAAAATTGAAAATGTTGAAAAGTTTGATACAACACAAAGTATGTCTTTCGTTAACCACGCTTTTTTTTTTTTTATGTTATCTTAATTTCAAAACAAAGACCCCAAACAACCTGCAACATTTATTTCAGACTAAATATTTTTTAAGACCAAAATGAAAAAGTCAATTGGCATAAATTTGTTTTGCAATTGTTTTTTTTTTGTTTTTTTAGATCGGATCAACAATGGTGTACAGATCCTTTTTCAAGACTACTTTGTTTCATTAAAATATTGTTTATTGTTTAGTTTATTGTTGAGCAGGTAAAAATGGAAAAATTCTCAATAAAGGTTTTTTTGAAAATATTTTTTGTGCCCATGAGTATTTTTTAGCTTGACAATGTTGTCCCATTTCAAACATTATGCTCTTTTCTGTAAATGTTTAAGGTCTGTGTTTAGGTCTGGAGACAACAATGACTATGGAACTAAATTGATTTTGTGTCTGATCCCATACACACTATATGACATTTCATATTTACTTGATCAAATGAAAATATCTACCAATCCAAACGACATTCTCCCTGCTGTGTTGTTTAAAACAAAATGTCTTTCCAGCTATTGGCCCTTGTATTGTAGACATTTACAATACTCACTTTTAACAGGTGTGGTTCCAAGCTCTTTCAAGCATGCTGTTGTTAAAAAATGCAATTTGGATTCCTTTTATGTCAATGCTTCTTGAAAAAGTAGTGGCAGAACAGCTAATTCTCTTATGGACAAACATGAGATGTTTCACAATTTTCAGTCTGGCTTTCGTAAGCTCCACTCCACAATCTGCTTTATTAAAAGTTTCTAGTGACATCTTGAAGCCAGCTGACTCTGGAGCATCCACTGTAATGGTGCTCCTGGACCTTACATCTGGTTTTAACACTGTTGATGACAGTATTTTAATTAACAGGCTCCAATATGTAGTTGGTCTATCAGGTGTGGCTCTAGAGTGGTTTAACTTTTATCTTTCTGGCAGGAAATGTTGTGTTTTTGCAAACCAGATTATGCTTTTATTTCATCCCATCTTGATGACTGTAACAGCCTCTTTATGAGTTAATGAGAAAATTCTATACATTTAGAACTTTTCTAAACTTCTTTTTACTAAATATTTGTCAATGTTGATTTTTCTAATAAAAAATCACTAAAAGGTTTGAATTTACAATTTTTTGTTTTTAGAGTATGGTAATGGTCCTGCAATAAAATTTTTAAAAAAAAAATCTATGTTAAAACAGTATATATTCAGTTCTGTAAATTATTTACATTTTTAAATTTTTTCAGTTTTTAAGATGTGTTTTTTTCCTTGAATCTCTTTTAGGTAAATCTTATTAGCTCAATAAAGGGTTTGAACTTAGTATGTTTGCATAAACAACAATGATCCAGAACAGGTGACTCCAAATCCCCTGCAAAGCAGCAACTGTGAAAATCGTGCAAATGATAATGTGGTAGCACGACAACATTTAAAATGGCTCAAGGGCTATCAGTACTTGTGCAAGACACTTGCATACCTTTGGTGCACATTCAACATCATTCTGTAGTTTTTGATGACTGAAAGAAAACTCCAGTTCTCTTTTTCCATTATGATTTCTTCTCTGCGCCCCCTCCCTCCCCTCTGTTCCTCTCTGCAGTGTCTCTGCCCCCACAGGTAATGTTGTTCAGTGTTGAGCCCTCCCCTGTGTGGTTAGCGGGCTGTTACCCAGCTGTCTCTGATATTTCCTGCCTGTCACTTCCAATCCCGGTGACAGCGTCCCAAAAAACACACACACACCTTATCTGTTTCCCAACCCATTGTTGTCCAAGTCCCACATAAACACACCCTTTGATTTATTTTACACACAGAGATGTAAAACATACAGACAGAAACACTTCAACATTTGCTGACTGTCTTGTGTTTCTGTATAAAGTGAGTGTAGATGTGTGCGTGCAATCAATTATCGCACACACACACACACACACACACACACACACACACACACACACACACACACACACACACATACACACACACACACACACAAACACACACACAATACTGGCACAGCAGAGGAATCAGCTCACTAATGCTAAAAGCCACAGTCATTTAGCCTCCTCTCTCCTTGCCTCAACCCATCCTCATTCGCACTCTTCCACACTCCTCCTCTTCATCTCCTGGCAGCTATGGGAGAAATCAGGTCTTCCTCTTTTCTATCTATCTCCTGTCCTCAATATTTTTCTGTGCATTTCAGCAATTGTTCTGCACTGTTTTCTTTAGCATTTTAATAGAATGGGTAATAGCTAGGCCACTATCACATCTACTGCATGTAAATACATTCATGGTGCATTTTTATATACAATAAAATTCCTATTTGGTTGTCAAAGCAGTAGAATGTCAGCTAATCTAAAAATCCTCTTTGGTTTATCATCAGCTTTATCTTTATTTACTAAAAGGTTTTAAAAAAAATCAAAGAATATTAAGATAGTTGATTGTAATGCTTATTTGCAGTCTATTACCACATATCAACAGTGCAGATTATATATTTTTTTCCAATTATACAAGAGCAGATATATCAAGGTGCTTCAATTTTACAATTTGATTGTAAATGTAATACCCCAGCATATTAAGCTCAAACATAAACAACTAAAAGGTAAAAAAATAAAACCCATATCTATTTCAAACCCTGGTAACTCATTGCATCCTCTACAGATTGTTCTGGTTTATACTAGTAATGTAATAATACCCAGTAAGGGCCCTTTTAAATGTAATGAAGCCAATGGTATAGTTACATTCGCCAATAATGTGATAAATTATGTTATTGGCTGGTTATTACATTATTGGCATTTCATTAAAAACTCCAGTGAACATTTATTGAGCTCAGCTGCCAAGGAAATAATATAAACAAAACTATTTTTCTTAGCATTTTTTGTGCAGTTTTCTCATCAAACATCTTTAAGCTAGATGACATAATTGACTATGCACCGCTCACTCTCCTTAAATATACTTGTAAGCTCAGATATGCAAATTCATAGTTTTATTTATGGTTGAATAACATTTACTGGGTTACTGTGAAATCCAAGGGGAAAATATACCAGAATCCATGTGACCTACATGTGTTGCAGTTTACGTCTACTCAAAGGATTGCTTTATTGCAAAGCCGTAAGCAAAAATAACCAGGCGATAACATGATAACTTATTATGTTATGGGCAAAATCATACGTTTCTGGCTACTTTATTACATTTTTGTGAGGAAGGTGATGGCTTTTGGACCGAGCAGACAGAATTACTGTGAGTAAAGTTTTAGTTAAAGAATAAACTCACGTAAGCAGGTGCAACTGAGGCAGGCATGAAAAACATGGGCAGGTCTGGTAAACAGGTGAAGATATGGCCAGGATTGGCAAAACAACAGAGTAACAACAGAGATCAGTGAATGTTTCCACAGAGAATGAACAGAATAGATGTCATCGTTTTTGTTGCCGACTTAACCCACATGCAGAGACTCTCGGAAACAGAGAAAAGTTTTAGTTAATTTTATTGCAAACTCAAGCGGAGGAACTGACACCAGATGATCAACAACCAAACCCCAACGCTGCATGAAAGAAAGGGAACAGGTGAGTCACTGAACCTCAGAGTGCGACCTAGATGATTCAAACAGCTTACAGATCGGGCCAGAGGATCCGCCAGGGAGAGGGGCACAGAGTCAGAGGGAGGTGGGTCCAGCCCGCCAAGTTCCACAGCAGCCGGAGGGGAACACCAGAGGACCTTGGATCGCCAGCCGGGTTCAGTCCAGGTTCAGGGGGGAAATCCGCACACGACAACGATGATCCAGGGTTCGGCTTGACCGATTGAAAACCAGTACCTGGAGCAGGCAGGACAGGAGGAGGTTAGTGCAATTTTTATTCAAAAAACCGATTATCTCACAAAACTTTCAAAGGTTTCAGAGCTGGCCAGAAAGATATACCACGGAGGGGAAAACACTCAGGCAACGAAGTGCTGGCGATCCATCCTCTTTAAGCTCCCCAGCTGATCGGTCAATGAGCCACACCTGTCACCCCTCGACCTTCTCCAGAGAGGGTTAGTAGCAGGTGGAAAATGCCTCCAGACTCAGACAATAGATTTGAAATGGCTGAAAACTGTTATTTTGTTGGCTTGTATAAGGTTATTGATTGCTGCAAACTATCCCTGGTGCACAGATATGTTTTTATAGGAACTCTGTGCCTCCCTCAGAACTCAGTATTAAGAAAGTTCATTGTTTGCAGGCATTTTCATGGGTTTTTACTGTCAGAGTATGTAGAAGTTCCAAGGATTTCAATAAGGCTAACTTTTAAAGTAAATACCTAAAATGTTTCTCCACTGAGTATACTGCTGAAATGGTGCGGTGGTCCTTTCAGGCAGGTATTAGCAGTCACTTGTTATGTTGGACAGTTAAATGCAACTAAAGAAACTTTTTGAAAACCAATAAATTATTATTAGTTATTAATGGGACATACTCTAAATGAACTAATCAGTGTAATCAGAAACCAGTTGTCCTTCTCTGTTAATGGTCTGCCTGTCTGGGAGGTTTTTGTGATTTAATGATACATTGGGTGCATTTTGACTGACTTTTTAAAATGCTCTCAGAGGGTTATTGGTTCAACCAGAAGCAATGGCCAACATACCTATATCCGCTTTTCCTTTCGCTACAGTTCCACGAGAAGTTTACATAGACCCATTATGTGCATGAATGTCGTATTTATTTAAAATTATTATTAGTATTTTCAAATTGTGCAACCTAAGACAAGACTCCCAAAATTAAGATATTTGTCCTGCATGCCTTTGCAAAGTGTAACCTGGCTTGTTATGATTTTTCTCTGAAGCAATGGCTTCTTTTTCTCTGTGAGGTTCTGTGCACACAATAATAAACAATATATTTTCATTTCTGTTGCACAACACACTAGTAGAAATGTTAAAAGCAGTGAAATTTCCCTGCCACACCACTAGTAGGCTGTTTCTTTGAAACTCAACATATGCATGCGTGCAAATACTCTGCTTAAAAAATGGAGTCAAAATGAACACTTTGTTGGAGAACTGTCATTATATTCAATAGTCAGAGGCATAAATTGTACTTTGCACCTGCCATTGTTATCGTTGATATCTTCTTATGTGGGTTTTCAACTGGTTGACATACGTTATGCTCATTACATGACGTACGTGTGCACATTAATTTCTACTGATTGCAGTCATACTGCACATGTGCCAGAGCTTTCCCATTCAGGAAGTTTCAGGAAGGTTTTCCTGTCTACAGGAAAACGGAGATCCGGATGTTTTTTAAAACTTTACACTCAAATCGGGCCGTTTTCAGAGAAAACTTTCCTCGTTGTGGTATACAAAAACTGTAGAAATGTGAAAACCTTTCTGTCGGTACAAGACTTGTTTTGCTGTATTTAATGGCACTCTATTACCAGCTTCAGCCTGCGTCTTTAAAACCTATTTTGCTTTTATTTTAGGGTGGATTCCCACATTTTGCACCAAAACACATCATCTCTGGAACATAGAGGTTATGGCTCTTTTTATACAGTGTATGTAAAAATATGGTTTTAACTATATCAGCTTTTACAAATACAGGGGCAGCACTTTATAAAGATGGAAGGGTTTTTTCACTATGTACAACCCCCTTTGTTGATTCATTTATTTTTTTTCAAGTCCTCCTAATTAACATTCACACAAAGAAACAAACAAATAATTTTATTCTTTCTTCTTTGAAGTCTCTTTGTGTGTTGCAGTAACTAAATGTCATTGTAGGGTCAATTCAAAACTAAATGAAGAACCTATAAAACAAATTAATCAAATAAACATTCAAATGTTTCTCTTTGATAGTTATGCAATGTTTTTTCCATGTTTGTTAACAGCACGTTTTAATAGGAAATGTAATATATAAAATAAATGACGACGTGATGGCAAGCCACTGCAATGGGGCAGAAAAACCTTCAAATTAGAGGAAAGAAACAATGAAAACACATAATGCACTACAGCAGGTATGGATTATCACTGGGAGGTGCATGGATTGCACTGAGGTGCTGCTGGTGTTGTGAGCTTTGACAGTTCACGGGTTCATGACCAGCTCGTCCCGTCCATCACTCCAGCATTACAGACCCATCTCACCTGTCCCACGTGGCCCCGCTCTGTCTGTTCACCTCTGTTGTTTCTGGAAAGCACTTTTATCCTGATCCTCATCACTAATTCATCCACTTACAACCTCCATCCATCAGCGCTAGATCAAGTCTGAAAACACCTCAGGTTAACTCTCTGCAATGCTAGTCTGGCTTCTTTTTCTCTCCAGGACACTTTCTCTGCTTCGGTTAGCTTTTTTATGTGCATACGTGGAAAAAAAAAACTCTATATTCCCTTTACTTCTTTACATTTTCTTGTTTTATTCTGCAGTTTTTTTTGCATTTTTCTTCCTCCTTTCTCTGTTTTTTCTGTTTTTATCCAAGCTCTACTCTAAAAGCAAGCATTACAGTGAGTGTCAGTAACAAGATAATGGTGTCTGTATAGTTCTCATTTTAAACACAGTGATGCTGATGTAAGATCATAACAGCTGCTTTGTGTTGCTTCACAAATTTATTCCTGCCAACACTTAGTGCTCAATTCAAATTTTGTTGGTTTAGTTTTTTTCGTTGTTTGTATCAAAATTTAGGAGTCTTCTGCTGGACTGCTGTACTGAGATCAAGTTTGCAAACAGTCTGAATTGTTGCTTTTGTAGACCTTAACATTTTAACAGAAATAATTTAGTGTTTTTTAAAACATACTATTTTTATCCAGCATCGGTCTGTAGTTGCCATTGCAAGTTCCTTTTAAATGACATAGAAAAGACTTTGGGTTTTAAAAATGTGGTTCTTCAGAATAAAACTGTTTTCAGCAGGAACTGAAACCTGCATCTGGGTGTTTGTTTGCCAGCTTAAATTTAGTTTCAACAATTAGATCTCCATTTTTGGTTTCTTCAAACTTTGGAATTGTAGCTCCCAGACGGTTTCTTAAATTCTAAGATGCAAACAAATTGTAGACAAATATCTCTGTTTTCCAAATGATATTTTCCATTCCTTTCAGCAACTTCATGCATCTGTCATGGAACCATCTGCAGAATGGCATGTCAGGTTATAATTGGTTTGCCTTGCACGGATTATTTGGATATACCAATATGGTTTCACTTTTCCTTAAGCTCCCACTGATATACAGTTGGATGAATACATTATATTATGGTGAGCCCACCAGGTCCTACTGCAGCAAAGCATCCCCAAACCATGACACATCCACCTCCATCCTTCACAATTGGTATGAGGTTCTTTTTCTGCAATGCTGTATGTTCTGCTGTCCAAATAATTTAGCTTTAAACTCATTAAAGAACATTATTCCAGAGGTCCTCGTCTTTGTCTATGTCTTCTCTGGCAAACTTCAGTCTGTGTGTCATGTTTTTCTTTTCTCCTAACACACCTTCCATGAAGGGTTAAACTTGTGCAGTCTCTTTTTGATTACATGCATGCAGTTTCAGCAGTAGCAAGAGTCTGCTATAGATCATGTAATGGCATATTAGAGTTTTGGAGACTTCTGTCAGCATCTTGTGGTCTGCTTTCAGGGTGAACCTGCTTGCATGGCCAGACCCCAGCTTGTTAACAGTTTGTTTAAATGTTCTCCACTTGTGGACTATTTTCCATAGAGTGAAATGGCAGATTTCAAATTCTTTTAAGATCTCTTTAAATCCCTTACCAGACTTCTAAGCTGCTATGATCCTTTTCCTGAAGTCCTCAGACAGCTCCTTGGATCTTACTATGTTGTTCACTTTCATTTCAGAAGTCAGGAGCACACCAAATGAAACGTCTGATGTTTAAACAAATGCTGAGTAATAAGGTTCCAATAATGTTCAGCTGATGTAATTTGTAATTGGGAATAACTGTGGTGGTGTCCTACTTTATCACGAGAATGTGCATTTTTAAAATAGATTCAGTCAGTCATTTTCTACTGCTTATTCCATAGTGGGTCACAGGGAAGCTGGTGCCTATCTCCAGCAGTCTATGGGCAAGAGGCAGGGTACACCCTGGACAGGTCGCCAGTCCATCGCAGGGCAACACACAAACAACCATGCACACACCTAAGGGCAATTTAGAGTGACCAATTAACCTAACAGGCATGTCTTTGGACTGTGGGAGGAAGCTGGAGTACCCACGGGGAGAACATGCAAACTACATGCAGAAAGACCTCCGGCCAGGAATCGAACCCAGGACCTTCTTGCTGCAAGGCAACAGTGCTACCAACTGCACCACCATTCAGATTTTTTAAAAGTAAATTTAGCTGCTTTTTTCTTTAGTTTTTATTGTTTGCTTTTGTTACTCAAACTAATGTTAAATATCCACATGTCCAGTTATGTTAGAAAAACACACAGGCTGTTTTAGGGTGTCCTTATTTTTTCACATGACTAAATTTCTGAGATTATAGGTAAACAAGAATCCTGGATTGTTTTTGAAAACATAAAATCCAATCTCCATACTCTGAAAGCAAAACTTGCTATTGAATGTTTTTCTTCAGTGAAGTGCATTATTACATTTGACAGCATCATTTTAATCCAAGTTTTCTTATCTGTACCACGGCCTTTATATAGTTACAAATGCACAGAAGACGGCAATGCTAAAAATGTCGCTGCTGCACGACATAACGCTATTTTTAAAGGTAGAAAAAGCTATTTGTTCTTTATTTATCAGACCTTAATGCTGCTGATAACTTGGAGCCATCCCTGTCTGGTTACCAACACCGTATCTCCATGGCTGTTGCATGCATGTGGTTGAAATCAAATTTCAGCTTTATACTTGGCAAATAAAGCTGATTCTGATTCTTGCTTTCTCCCCAGTAAATCTCCTGTCAGTTAAATTACTCAGTTGTCAGCTGTAAACATGCAGATATTGTACAGGCATGTGTTCAGATGGAAGAACTAACATTTTCAATTGCCTAAATTGCACTCTACTCTGAATGTAATTCTTTTTGTTTTTGTGTTTCGACTTCTGTTTTTAAAATGCTCTTGCTTTTTCGTCGACATTTTATTCCTCACTGCATTCCGAACTGCCTTGATTGGTTATGTTTTTTCAGCTTTTCTTCTTGCCATCTCTTCTCCCTCTTGCAGACAGCCATACGCAGCACTGTAAATGGCAGCGTGCTGTTTGACTGTGATGTGGTGGGACTGTGGTCTGTTTGCGCTGCCACTGTGGTTCTCTCTGCTTACCAGCCTGCTACTTAACCCTGTCTGGACCCAGCTGACTGCTTCGATGGTCGGTCAGATGGTTGGATGGCTGACTGCTGCAAAATTGGGGCACTTGAGCAAACTCACCAAGCCACAATTTAAACATAAATTAGTAGTAGTCTGTCCCTGGAGAAGGGAGCCAGTGATCTGCCACTGAGACTTTTCTGTATTGAGCTTAAAGCTTCCTGTTGTCCAACAATCTAACCATTCAGGAATTTACGTATAAAAAAAGCGTAAAAGACAAATGGTTCATAATTTGATTGTTTATGTTGCTGATACCTGGAACATGTCTAAATCCATGATTACCAACTCTGGTCCTCCGGGCACGGTGTTTGCCAAGGTTCAAACGTTTCCCTGCTTCAACATACCTGATTTAAACTGAGGGAAATCAGCAGATTTTGGCAGAAATTGATGAGAAGCTCTTGTGATCATTCATTCATTTCCTATGACTTCATGGTTGGTAGTAGAGCCAGTTTTTAGTTGACTCGAGTGAAGAACCGGTTTGCTATTTTCCAAGCTGATGATCTAAAACCCAGCTCCAGACTCATGTTGCTTTTAGCGCTTCAAATATCATCAACCTTCGTTGTTAATGTCACCATATTGGTCATCAGGACATTTCTGTTAACAGTTTGCAGTGTCATGACCTCTTGATGTCAAAGGAAAAAGGTCTGCTGTCTTTAAACATGTGGAAATCATTGAGTGGAACAAGCGATGCCTCATATTTTAAATGTCCTAAAAGATCCTAAGGGTTTGGGACAAAAAGTCCCATGGAAGACCTTAAATAAATTCACATGTGCAGAGCTGGAGGATCCTGTGGGCTGTCTATTAAGACCTAGTTTGATCTTAGACTCAGAATGAAGTCTATATTAATAGTGACTGCAGCCTAATAACCCACAGGTGATATCAGAGAGAAGGGTTTGGAGAACAAAACGTCTTCTCCCTTAACACAAACTTGCCCCTTTGGACTTTGCAAGTGAGTCCCGAATATTAAAAGGTGACAGAAAGTTTTAGCTGGTGAGATTTTGTGGCAGGCATCTCTCTAGACAGAGTGTCCTAGTCTGTGTGGTGATGACTGGGTCTTTCAACAGACGATGGACCTCTACCAGGAGAAGAGCAGCCCTCTTTTGGATTACCTTTGGACCATACATTTTTGATCAGTATGAGTTCAAATGCAATCATGCATCAACGCTATCTGTTTTGTTTGTTGCTCCTATTTTGTTCTTTTCTCGCCCTGTCTCCGGTAGCGTGAAATGTGAATTCTTGTGACTGTTTCCCTGGTCATTTAACATTTTATACAGTACATCTTCAAAAGAGCTGCACAATATATCAAGTCAAATTAGATTTTGATCAAGCGTGCAGATAGCAATTAAAGGCCTTGCTATGATGCTGCAATTTCAGTAGCAGGTGAGCACCCAGTTTCATTTATCACTGCTGAGCAGAAAGCTGCTAAAGTAGGGACTTCCTTGACTTCAGTTACTCCAATATATGCCATTACTTTATCAATCTTCATGATATTTAAAAAAAGCTTTAAACATGCCTGCACTTATCGGCCCCATGCTAAAGTCTGTCCACCCTTTGTCGCAGGCCGCCAGGGATGCATAAATGTGTGATGGGTAGCCAGGCCTGGATTAAAGTTTGGATAAAACTTTATTCAGCAGCTGGCCTTGAACTCGAACATGTCTGCACGAGTCTCTTCTCTAACCAAACAAACTGAATCACAATTTTTGACCCAATGTTTGCTTAAAACTACCCAAATTGCTGTCCCAACAACAAAAACCCAGCATTAGGGTTAAATAAATAACTCTGAAGTTTTTAAGAGTACATCAACAAAAGTTTCATAACGAAAGTTTCATATTTCACTAGTTTTCTCTCTGGATAAAGCAAAGTCTAATAGCCAATATGATGGAGTGTCACATGACTTCCAGCTCCATTATGTAGATAAAAACAGATGGTGGTGCAAAGAAAGTGGAGAAAAAAGGGGAAGATTTTTTTTTTTTCTTTCAATTGAACGTTGTTCCAGCTGTTTAGCATCCTACAGGGAACATTCCCAGAGCTCCCAGTTGGCCACTAATCAACAGACATAAAAAACAATAAAAGTGAACAGGTGCTGGATAACAAATGGGAAAATAAAAATTAAAAAAATAGCGTACATTTCTTATAAAGGTCTTGCTGTATTTAATATGTCAGCAGAGTGAAACTGAAACAACCCGAAAACAAAGAGGAAGAGGGAGTTTGAGGAGGAGAGTTTCCAGCGGGTAAATGCTGGAACACGGTGCAAGCCTTGTTGATTTGATTAAATCTATTTCCGTTCTGTTTGCATTGGGCCTGGTTACTCAGCTATATTTGTGTAGTGCTGTCTGTTGAGTTTTAAAAGCAGATCTGTGGGGAACCAGGGGCCTGCCTGGGATTAGGCTGCAAAACACACTTTACCAAGAACATGCCAAGTTTAGTGAGAGATAAGCCTAGTTTGTTGTTTGTATGGTTTATTTATTGCTGCTAATAAAAAAATAATCCTCAAATCCCTTAGTTGGTCAGGATCTCAACGCTCAACAGTTTGGTATAAGAATAGCAGACTGTGATATAAATAATAAAATCTGACACTTTTTTTTCACAGATTATTGAAAGTGTTTTGTGCTCATTTAAACAGAATTAAAAAAGAAAATCTCAAAACTTTGTAAACTTTTAAAGGTAATTTTGCTTGCGGTTCTTAGATCTCAAGATAAGAGCACATTACTGCAGTGATTTCCTGCAAAATTTATAATGGAGAACTCAAAGCTCAAACCCTAAACCTAACATACAACCACAATTTTTACATTTTATTTTTAAACTCTCCTTTCATTCTAGTAATGGCTGGCAGATAGAACAAATGGTATTTACCCGGAATCGAGATATCTGCTGACACGGGTTCTTTTTTTAAAAAATTTGTTCCTCTTTAGGGCTTCCCGGCCGGGGGTCTTTCTGCATGCGTGGGTTCTCACCGGGTACTGTGGCTTCCTCCCACAGTCCAAAGACATGCCTGTTAGGTTAATTGGTCTCTCTAAATTGACCTTAGGTGTATGAGTGAGTGTGCGCATGGTTGTTTGTGTGTTGCCCTGCGATGGACTGTTGACCTGTCCAGGATGTGCCTCACCTCTCACCCATAGACTGCTGGAGATGGGCACCAGCTTCCCCATGACCCACTATGGAATAAGTGGTAGAAAATGACTGACTTGTTCCTCTTTACTTTCTTCTACAACTGCTGGTATTTGAGGTCACTTTCGGAAAAAAAATCAACCTCCAACCTTTGACATGAACAAAAATATCCTGGATTATCAGTAAAGAATTGGTCGGATTTTTAACATTTCAAACATCTCCAAAAGAGTTGCACAATATATCAAATCAATATAGTGACTCCAATGTCAATGTATGCATAACTGTGGTTGATTGGATTTTGTAGATTATGATAATGGTTTCTAATATCCAGATCTAATCTGCAAATTTTTCCAGCACAGTCCATGACGTAGGTTTTCTCAAGAAAAGGCTTTTAAAATGTATGTAACTGCCAAAAATAAATTGGGAAAACCTCGATGATAATGTCACTATTTTGTAGCTTCTTTTTGACCTTTGAGTTTACAAAGAAGTGAAGTTATATGAAAGCCCAACTGTGTGCATATATTTTTAGGCACATTTCAAACCAAACACATCCTTTCGTGAAATGCTGAAAAAGTTTAAAGAAAACATCGGCAACAGGAAGAGAATTGTCAACCTCCAAAACTCTGGTTCATACTGAATTACAATTTCCTGGATGTCTAAGAGTGCTACGTTTATCTATTCAAACAATTATATACAAGTATAAACAACACAGAAATGTCCAGAAGTCATAATGTTCAGGAAGGAGACGGGTTCTGTGTCCCAGAAATGAACCTGTTTTGGTTTAAAATATGTGACGTAACCCCAAAACAAAAGCAAAAGATCTTGTGAAGATGCTGACTGAAGCTGGTAAGAGACTGTTATTCACTGTGAAACAAATTGTGTACTAAGAGGGGCAAAAAGGCCAATCAGAGAGGAAGAAGCCATTACATGCAGGGCAACATATAAAGGGCATATAAGAGTTTGACTCAAGGACAAAGATCCATATTTTTGGAGACACGTCCTGTGATCTAACAAAATAAGAATGAAGCCATAATGACCATTGTTAAATTTGGAGGAAAAATGGGAACGCTTGTAAGCCTGAGAACATCATCCCAACCGTGAAGTAAAGGGATGTCAGCAACATGTTGTAGTGAGGGCTTTGCTGCTGGAGGGAATGATGAAATGTACAGAATGGATGGCATCATGAGGGAAGAACATTTTGTGGAAATGTTGCTGCATCAGAATCAGAATCAGAAAAGCTTTATTGCCAAGTCCGTTTTTGGACATACAAGGAATTTGTTTTGTCTGAAGACATCAGCCAGAAAGTTAAAGCTTGGGCACAAATGGATTGTTCAAATGAACCACAACCCTGAGTATACCGACCAATTAGTTTAAACTACGAACCTGACTCGGTTACAACAGTTCTGTCGGAAGGAATAGGCAGAGATTTTGGCAAACTATTGTTCGAAACTTGTGGAAGGAAAACGAAAATGCTTTATTCCAGTCATAGAGTTTAAAGGTAATGGTACAAAGGACTTAAAATGGGAAACGTTTAGTCTGATTTAATGTCAGTCAGTGAGAATAGAAAAGTTAACTTTTTCAGACAGATTATGTACATATCTGATATAAATTGTTCATGTGCTCCAAAACACATGAAGAAAAACATGAATACTTAAATGTAAGATATACTGTTTCAGTTTGCCTGTAAACAATGTATGGAGATAAAATATGCAACAGTTTCAACAGGAATGATGCATGCACTTTGTTGCAAAAGAATTAGTTTCTGTGTCAGCGTAACTGTCGATTTGCATCTATTGATATGAAACCTAACCAATTTAAAACTTTCAAGATTTTCTGCAGTGCAATGAAGGCACATTGCCTGTCTATAGATTTTCTGACAATGCTCTTTTTGAAGTATTTTATTCTTTCACCATCTCTGAACCTTTCCATCAACTGAACTGCTTGTGACAGTTTCTCACACTGCCAGTTTTGAGCAAAAAGGCTTTGAAAAACAATGGCCGGTACCTCTGTTTTCATGATATCTTGGGTAGGTCAGGAAGCCAGCTTGATGTAGCCAGGAAGATGCTCTACTGCATCTCAAGGTACAGACACATTTTCCTTTTAGACATTAATGGACAAAATCAACAAAATGTAAATACAATGAACCTCTAAATGTGCTTAAGCATGGTTGCTTCCATTAAGACACAGGATCTATCTATTGACATGAACATATTTATTCATGTTGAGACATCTCTCATTGGGTTAAAGGTCATTACACTAAACACAATCTTATTAAAATTCAGGTAACTTTCATATGTTTTCTATTCGCAGTGTTCAGTGAAAAAATATTTATGAGCATAAGTGACCAGAAAGACTCTCGGTTCCAAGTTTTTCTTAATGTGTTTTTGAACTGATGGAGTCAGCTTGTCCACAGTGAGTGTCTAGCATTCTGACTCAATGTCTGTTGACAGCTCGGGAACAGTGGGCCAGCCAGATCCAGTCCCAGGGGGGACGTTCACTCAGTCACAGGACAGACTGGCTCGATGCTCGCTCAATGTCACTTTGACATTTTCTCTCCCAGCGAACCTTGCTGTCGCAGAGGAAGATGTGTCATAAAAAGAAGGCAAATATTTCACAGTGCTTCTCTGTATTGTTCACGTACTGCAATGCATGAATATGATACAGGAAGAGGTTTTCCACTTCTGGAATTAATCATGATTCCAAGATGAATTTGTTTTGGTAAAACTCAAACGGCATCACATAAAGAAATTCGAGACATTGAGATCAATCAGTCTGCAAAGTGTTACAAAGCCACTTCTTAAGCTTTGGGACACCAGTGAACCACAGTGAGAGCCATTATCCACAAATAGAGAAACCACAGACCAGTGGTGAACCTTCCTGGGAATAGACGCCGACCAAAATAAAATGGTAAATGGCCTGCACTTGTATAGCGCTTTATCTAGTCAAAGGACTCCATAGCGCTTCACACTACAATCAGTCATCCACCTATTCACACACTGATTGTGTCAAGCTACATTGAAGCTGCAGCTGCCCTGGAGCAGACTGACAGAAGTGGGGCTGCCATACAATTGGCACCCCCGGGCCCTCTGACCACCATCAGCAGGCAAAGCGGGTGAGGTGTCTTGCCCAAGGACACAACGACTGAGACGGAGAGAGCAGGGGTTCAAACCAGCAACCCACCAGTTTAAGGATGAACCCTTACCACCTGAGCCACCATCGTTTAAAGGGTGCATCAGTTAAAGTTAGTGTTCCAGATCTAACGAAAAGAAAGAAACGGGTGTCCATAGGAGAGCTCCAAGGATAAAACTACTGCTGACCACAAAGGCCTGTTTCACAACAACAACAAAAAGAAGAAAACAACTTGATCTCATCTCATTGTTCACATCTGGAACAAAACTAACACAGCATTTAAAAAAGAAAATCATCATACGGCAGTCAAACCTGGTGGTCATAGTGTGACGGTCTGAAGCTGCTTTGCTTCTTGTGGACCTGATCAACTTGTTGTAATTGATGGAACCATGAATTGTGCTCTATAGCAAGAACTTCTGGAGGTGATTGTCCAGCCATCAGTTGACAATCTTAAGCTCAAGCTCTCCTGGGGTGGTGATCCAAAGCAAACCGGCATGTCCACCTCTGAATGGCTCAGAAACAAAAGGCGAAGCTTTTGGAGTGCCCTAGTCAAAGTATAGACTTAGATCAGATCAAGATGCTGTGGTCTGACCTTAAACAGACTGTTCATGCTGGCAAACCTTCCATTGCTGCTGAATTAACCCTCCCCCAGTCCCGGAGGGGTCGCTCGGATCCTGCCTGGCCCCTCGAGTTTTTCCCCGTCTTTTTCCTGGTTTTTGCACAGCCCGGGCTACAGGGAGCCCTCCACATCACGTTTCCGACCATTGCCCTAGATTTTTGATCCTGCCGGGGTCAGCGCGACCCCGCTGATGTTCCTTCTGGTGCCTCCCTTGACATCTGCCTCAGTCTGTACTAGTGCTTTGCCAGGACTGCGGGGGGTTAAGACAGTTCTGGTTGATTTGGATCACCTTTTCTCTAACAAAAGAATTCAACATTTGAAAACTGCTGTTTGTATTTATTGAGGTTATTTTTGTCTGATACCAAAAACTGTTTGATGAAACATTTAGGTGACAAAAAAGCATAAATACAAAATCTGTGCGTGTAAAATACTTTTTATGACACTGAACACTTCCTTTTATTCTACTTTTTTTTATTTTTGTGATATTGGATTTTAGACTATTTTCTTTCACTGATTTGTGTGGCTTCAGCAAAGACAATACAGATCAATAGCGTCTGTTTAAGACTCCAAAAACGTTTGGAAAACCTACAAAGCAAAATTAAATTAACTGCACATTTCCACCAAACTTCAGTCTCAGCCTCCAGCTGAAAAATGTAAATTTGGTTTATTAAGACCTGAAGGCTGAATGTAAAACTCATTGCTTCCTCTCAGTTCTCGGAAACACTTTGACTCCTTCATTTCCCCTCCATTATTTCCTTCATGCATCCTTTCCTCCCCTCTCACCTCAGATGAGGCCGTTCTTCCATCATTGTCCATATCAGGTCATATCTACCAGCTCCTGGTGATGCCATTTCCTAAATTCGCTGCAAGTCATCACAGACAGGATTGCCAAGGTAAGAGCAAATATTTTCTCTCAGCTAAATGGGAGATGGTGAGAGGTTTACTGAATCTCGGGTAGGTTTGTATGCAGCTCTGTCTGTGCAGGTTAATGTGACTGAGGTGATTCCTTGGCAGGTCAAACTGTGTGTGTGAGGGCATGTGAGAATGAGTGTTTGGGTCTCAGTCAAGGATAGGGTTAACATTGTGGATTGGGGTGGAAATCCCTTGTGAAATGCTTTTAGAGGCTGAACTTAATTGGCATGACAAGGCCCAGGCTGTGTGCCAAGCTCTGTTTGAGGGTGTGCATGTGTCTGTGTGTAGATATTTTATTATGTCTGTACATTTGCCTGCAGTGACACAAGGAAAGAATTTATGCTTGTGAGTGTGTGTGTGTGCGTGTGTGTTTGTGTGTGTGTGTGTTTGTGTGCCGATAAATGCAATGCAATAATTATATTTGTTCATTTATGCTTATGTTGTAGAGAGCCTATTCTAAAAAAACAAAAAATGGAAATAGCACGCAGTGTGAGGTCCATACGCATCCTAAGATATAAATAATACTTGACAAAACCAAAAAGTGAAAAAAAATCACTAATCAAATTCATTGAGCTAAGCTTTTACCCATTTAAAATGCTACTTTTCTAAGCTGGATGCAGAATGTGTCGACATCAAAAACCTTAATGCAAGAATAAAAAATATCTACATTTTGTTTTGACCTTTATGACTTCTGATTCAGAGGTAACTTACATGCACAGAAAGCCATATCCACCAATGATAACATTGCACTGGTTTGTCTTAGGTATAATTGAGCTATCTTGTGTAAAACAGCTTTTTCTAAACGAGCAAAGCAGTGGTGGCTGACCGAAAATAGTGGAAATAAAGTAGAAAATGGGGCTGTAATGAGAGCTCTGGCTCATATTCAGTTCTCTGTGAGGCTGTGGGTTTGTCACGCCGGTCACTGCCAGTTTCCATTACCTAGTGCAGAGTCCAAACCCGCTCCACTTGGGCTCGGAGTGTGCTGCTTTCTCAAATGATCTTGGCACGCTAATCTCTAGAACGCCTCACTCAACAAACACTGTGTCAGGGGAGGGGCTGCAAAGTAAGGGCTGTAATGTGATTTTTAGGGTCACTTTGCTCGTTCCATGGCTCGCTGGTTTTTTGTGGCTTTATCTCACATGCATTTGATCACAAACTCACATGGAAAACAATACAACATTACAAAAAAATTCTCAGTTTTTTACCTTGACATAACATGAGTGCTTTTTTGTCAAATCATTTTTAGCTGCTTTAACTGTGTGCAATGTTGTTAAACACTTCTAACGGCTGACCAAATGAGTAAACCAAAAACTGTTCCTCTAGATTTTGGTTCATTCAGGTATCTTTGATTATCATTCGGTGTTGCTGTCTGTCTTTTTTTTTTTAGATCAGACAGAAAGGACCAGAAATCATGGTGCATCCTCTCCAGGATACATTGTGAAGCCTCAGGATGGATAACCATAAGTAGCAACAGTATTGTATACCTAAAGTAGCAACAGCCTTTTTCAAACGTAGCAGCAAAAGGAAAACAAAAAGTAAGAAGATTCCGGTTTGGTCGATTATTTGCTTGTTTTAACAATTCTTAACAAGGCTTGTCATCACTGGAGGCAATCTCAATGCAGAGAATAGGGAGATACAATTCTGTATCTAGTTACAATCCCACATGTCTTATCTTTGGGCCAATCTCTATCCTTGATGATGAAATACTTGTCCCAAGAGCAGGGTGGATCATAGATGTTGTTTATTTCAGGGAGGCCAACACAACTATACTGGCTGAACTGCTTCAGATGCTGGTTAACGACTTGGTTGCCATTCCACACAGTGACCAAGCTAGTGACTAGCACACAATGCTTAACCTTAATCCACAGAAATGCTGCCAAATAATGCAGGACACTTATCTTTAAACTCATCTTACAAGCGTGCTGAGCAGTGCACTTGAAATCACATGAGAAGGAGGAGGTGCGCAGCTCTTGTGGTTCTGTCGGGTTATCCTCTGCACTACCAATTCCCCTGTTTGTTAAATAAAAAAATTATCGAAATGCCAAAACATACTTATTCAAAGTTCAATTATCAACAGCAGAATATATTGTTTTGCATTAGGAAACAGGATTTGGCAAGTTTTTCATGCTGCTCAACCCACACATTCATTTTCCTAACAAATGTGGCTCCATTTGAAGGCAAACAAGCAGGGTTTCTTGTGGTATAAGATTTAGTGTCAAGAAGCATTGTTTCAACAAAGAAATACATATTCTTATTTTTTGTGCCAGGACTATATTTTCAAGTGTAAGGTTGGGTCTAGCTTCTGATATAATGTGGATTCCATAAATGACTGAAAGAACAAGCATTTTAAAAGTATTTTTAGCTATCTGGGTTTGCTCTGTAACTGTCCCGCCACAGTATTACATATAAATCTTGCATTTCTATGGCGTAATAAGTTATGCAGCGTTACATAACTAGTGATCCAACATTCCCAGTCTACATGTCTGATATGTAGCGTATGTAATTTGGTCTCCTGTTAAATCAGACTGCTACACATTTGTTTGGACATGTTGCAAATATCTGGAACATTAATGTTATTTCTTATAGACCCCATACATCCAACACATTTGTGCCCCTGTTTAAATTTCATGGCAGACCCAATTATAACATAATAATATGTAACTTCATGCTATGTTATGCAGATGCGCTGTCTGCACTGATGAAGATACATTTACTTCACCCGCAGAAAGGCAGTTTGACCCATTTTCTAATTAATTTAGAAAATTGTTGATTGATAGCTCATAGACTGTGTGCAAAGCTTTGAACTTCCAACTCAAGATGTTGGTGAGGTTTTAGGTATGGAAAAAAAGAAGCGTACTATGAATTTATATTTCTCTCTTCATCCATAGACATACTTCATGTTTTTGACAGGACTAAATATTTTACCATATGTTCTTCTTTGTTACGTTTGGACAAACTGTACATAAAGATCCTTAAATGGGACATGTTAACTTACATGGCAAAATAACAGTCTGACTTACAGTGTGACATCGACTTTAAACTGACTGTGAAGTTTAACCATTCAGAACTATGAAGTGAGAAACTTCAGAAGGGGACATAGAAATACCTGTCTGTGTGACTTTCTGTTGAGCTTTCCCAGTTACAGTTTCCTGGTTTGGTTTCCAGGTCTAACACAGACTCTACAGTCTTTATTCTTTTGCATTTCAGTAATATCATACATTGTGCAAAGTTTGTGACACACTTTGTTGTTGGCAGGTTTTGTTTTAGGTTTGAAAACATTTTTTCTGGTTTAATTACAATATCATTTTATATGTCTGGTATGAAAAATTAGCATGTCTTTTCTGGTAAGACAACCTACGGAAAGTTGGTCTGTAGGGAGAGGGTTGAGTGTCCCTAAGTGCCCCACTGTTGCTACAGCAACCTGATTGATCTAATTATTTTGGAGGACGATTGGTCACACATTTTGATATAGAAATGTATATTAAATTTGCCTGATAATCTTTGATGAATACATGGAAGGGTAATTGTAATCAGTCTCAGCTGCCTTTTATTTTGTCTGTGTATGTTAGCAAGGTTTCAAAATAGTTTTCCAACATCTAACTGTTTTAATTTAAAGTCTTTTTAGTAAAAACAACCACACACATGCATTGTGTGCATGTGTGTGTGCATGTTTATGCAGTGCATGTAGGCTCTATAACCCCAGCTGAACAGCAAGATATCCCCAAGGATTCTCCAAACATGGCATCATGAATTTTTCAGCACTGACATCCACCATATGCAGCTTGGCCAACACACAAACACACACATCTCTCTTTTTATTCGGCATTCCTCACACACACATATGCATCTGCTCCCTCTTAGACCATCTCACCTCTCTGTGTGTTTCTGAACACTCTCAGGCATCTGGCCTGGAAAACCCATGCCAGCACATTTTACACTTACAGTACATAATGCTTTCTATTATCAAAATGTTTAAGGACTGGTACAAACTGGAGGAATATATGGAAAAAGAAAAAAAAAAAACAGGGTAGAACACACTCATCTTCCCATTTAACTAAAGCAACAAACCTTTTTTCTGGCCTGATGAAGCATGCAGAATTTCAAACAGAACTGAAAGTTGCATTAGAACTGGCAGATGGACAAATCAACAAGTCTTGACATTAGCAAAGGGAGGAGCTGCATGGTTTTGTTTTCCTGGTGTTACTGGAAGTAATCAAGAATAGATAACTGGAGAAACATGTGTCTCACACCCCAAACTCATCTTGTGTTATTGAACACACACTACAAGTCGGTCTAGTGGAGGATTTAACTCATTGGGGAGACATTTTAAAAACGTCATTACTTAATTAAAATGTGAATTAATTACAGTTATTTAAGAGGATTCATAACTGTTTGTTTTTCACTGTGCAAGTTATTTTGTGAAGTCGTATTAAGTCCCAGTATTGTTTTGGATTAAAATCAGTACACTATAGCAACTAACAACAGTTGTGATGTTTAACAGATGCAGTTAGCAGGTAAAGCTACATGGGGCTTTAAAATCTGACAACTCCGAAAATTCCCTTGGGGAAGCAGGGGTCTGAGGTGCTCATAAAGAGCTCCAGACACTTTCTTGTTGGCATTCCCACCATAAATAAGCTGAAATCATGTAATAGGGATCTGCCAGTTTTATTACAAATCAGAACCACAGTAACCCCCAATCCCCATATCTGCAATCATTGAATTCTGAGCAGCGCTCTGGACATTTTTCTGTATTGAAGGTATAGTTCAGAATTGTTGAAATGTAGAAATGTTTAAGGAGTATGAATACTTCTGCAAGGCACAAAGCTTTTCCTGCAAGCAATGAGAACACCTGTCCATGTAGTTATTATTTGTGGTCCTGTTTTCTTAAGGTCATAAACCAACTATTACATTGTGCTTCGTGTTTTTTCTCAGTCTTTGTCATGAGATGTCCGAATGTCACCTAAAAGTTGTTGAATTCATGCATGAGCATCGTAGTTTGCTGACTGCTCTGTTATGTGACATCAGCTAACATGACTGTCATGATCACTGGTAAAGATTAAATCCTTCATTTTTCTTCCTGTGACTTTAAAATAATTTCTTATGAGGAATGGTGAAAGTACAGTTTAATGACCCATTTTCTGTAGAAAATACGTGTGGTTATTTTCCGTTTATAGGATAACTTACTTGCCAATGTGGGATGCTGTGGCTGACCTCTCTCTACTTGTTTACATACTTTCAACTGTTACCACAAAACCTCACTCTGTTCAGACAAACATAGAAGGACAACATATAAACTCTTTTTATACACAGCCACACATATCGCATTTTATGAAACAATGTATTTACCTTTTAATCTGAGCCATGTGTGAATGACTGGACTTTGTGACCCCATATGGCCCTTATATATGAAGTCACAAAGTTTCTACAGGAACATTCATCTCATTCAGTGAAATTGCAATGTCAAGTTAACAGAATAAACAGAACAAATAACCTGTAAATCATTCACTTCCTCATCTTGTTGTCCTCTTACTTGTGACAAGACTTGGATTCTGAAGGATGAGCTAATTGTGCTCTATTGAATCCTTACTTCCGGTTGTTCGGATCTTACAGGATTACCTGTATTGCATTTAATTTTGTTTTGCTCTGCATATTAATATGTTTTTGTTCAAACACACAGAGAAGTTGAAACCTTTTGCTAGGGCCAAAATTAACCAGAACAATGAGCAGTAAGTCAAGAACATATCTTTAGGATCTGTTTGTAATGCTGAATTTATATAAAGAAGTTGAGTTACCCAGTCACAAACCTGCAACACCTTGCAATGAACACTTTAAAATTCCTTTTAAATGCCTGTTATGGTTTTATTTAAGATCCAATGTGCTTGACTGTTGAGCTAACACTATGTCATTGACGACATGCACACACATGTTCTTTCCTGCAGACAGCAGCAGGAAATACGCTGGATGAAGCTAATTATGGCACCGAGCGTTGCTGCACACCACCATCCAGGAAGTCAATGTGATCTTGCAAAAACATACACAATCACTCTCTGACAGGAACATACATTCACAAGCCTCCCACACATGTGTATCCACACAAAAAATAGCCAAATGTTTGCTCTACAAGTTCAGGAGACCACATGTGTTTGCAGGCACTTGGGGACCTTCAACACACCACAGGTACATACACATGGCAGTTTTATTCATCCCATGTGTGTGTGTGATGCTGCTTTCCGCCTTGTGTGTTGGAGTGTAAATAGGCATCTATTTATCTTGCATCAATCAGGCTGGAGTTTATCCAGACTCCAACATCACAGGCATCGGGTTTCTCCCAGCGCGGCGTCCTGTTACTAGGTGGATTTGTCAGTATGGATCTGTAGCTCATCTCACGGACGGACATCTCAGTTTTTAGGAGTCTCTGTGTGCATGAGAAAGAGAAAAAAAAGAGAGAGAGAAACAGAGAACATCACTTGTTGATAGATATCTGTACAGTTCTTTTAACTCATATCTTTTTTAAAAACAGACAGGAGAGCATCATATAAAAGTATCCATGGTGAACTTAAAGTCCATTCATGCTGTGATCGCTGTTTTCAAGCCGCTCCTCAGCATCTTCATCTGTCATGAAATCTACTCACTTCTGGAAACAGGCTTTCCAGTAGTGCAAGAGGAGGTATTTTGACCCATTACTTATAATAAATGATCAGTAAAGCAAAGTCAGTAAATCTACAGTTCTTTAGGTTGTCTGAAGATCTTTGAAAATTTCTGTTTGGAGTTTTTGCAGGTTTTTAATACCTTCTCTGTTCCATCCATGTACCTCATCCATCCATTCATCCATCCATCCATCCATCCATCCATCCATCCATCCATCCATCCATCCATCCATCCATCCATCCATCCATCCATCCATCCATCCATCCATCCATTCATCCATCCATCCATCCATCCATCCATCAAATTTGATTGTTTGCTAAGCTAAGCTACAACAGAGATTTTAGACATGCTGAAAAAGGTGAAATAAGCATGGCAATTTTCAGACAAAATATAAACGGCACTCGGGTGCCACTCCATGACATTTATGCTAATATCTATGACACAGCAATGAGCCCAGAAATTGTTAGTTAATCTCAGACTACAATATGAATATGCTCTTTCTGAAATGATGAATCCACTTGGAGGGACTTCTATACTGTGTATAGAACATTAAACTTTCAACCCAAAAGGGTCATGTAATCATTAGATATGGAAAAGGACTAGAAAAACAAGAAGGCAGAAAGAACAGCAAAAATGTACATATCCTGATAAATAGCACATTGCATCTTACACCATCAGTAAGCTTGAAATAAGGTTAAAGATCCATTCACAACATTAGCAGCAAAATAAAGAATACGGGTTGCACTTCCATTAGACAGCGAGAAAGTTAAAAGTTGTGATTTTTTAAAATCAGAGTTATGATTAAAATTAAAATAAAAAAACTAAAACTTTTGTCAAACAGCAAATATGTTTCAATTCTAACAGTTAAACAATATAATTTCCACTTCCACTTCGATTTCCAGAAGTTGCAATTAGGTAGTTTATGAACAAGGTGCCTCAGTCTGATGATCTAACAAAAGGAAATTTCTCATTGACAGCTACAAACATATCAAATTAAATATTTTAAAGAACACGGTGCAGAGACTTTGATGTCATGCAAAGCCACAAAGAAGTTGATACAGTATGCTCCTCAGTCAATAAACCAGAACAACAATAATAAATATGAGATTCAGTCACCCATCCAATTTCAAAAGAAGTTCAACTTGATCCAGGAGAGAAAATGAGGCTAGTTTCTTTATTTTCAGACTACCATGCAGGTGTTGCAGCCTCATAAATGTTTTGCTGTTGTATCAGAAAAGCATATCTGAACCCAACAATGGGTGATCTGGCTGATCCCCAGCAGGTATGTTTCCATCAGTACGTTTTTTTTAAATTATTTTTGTTCATGCATACTGCATTCCATCACCACACATTTATAAATATGACAGAATCCCTTTGAGAGGGAAAATGTAAAAAAATGTACCCTCTCCTTAAAGCTTTATGTCAGCCTTCCACATGAATAAAGACAGACACGGTGAATAAAATGGGAGTCAGCAGCTTTTTTATTTTTACTCTGCAGCAGCAAAGGTATAACACATCAGTAAGTGGATTCAAAATTCAGGCTGAGGAGACTTTTTCTTTTTTGAGACACGACACATATGACAGCAGCAACCCTTAAATGAGGAGCGTACAACAAGCAGAGAGCTCAGAGGAAAGGTGAGTATATATATATATGTATGTATATATATATATATATATACTGGTCCTTCTCAAAATATTAGCATATTGTGATAAAGTTCATTATTTTCCTTAATGTAATGATGAAAATTTAACATTCATATATTTTAGATTCATTGCACACTAACTGAAATATTTCAGGTCTTTTATTGTCTTAATACGGATGATTTTGGCATACAGCTCATGAAAACCCAAAATTCCTATCTCACAAAATTAGCATGTCATTAAAAGGGTCTCTAAACGAGTTATGAACCTAATCATCTGAATCAACGAGTTAACTCTAAACACCTGCAAAAGATTCCTGAGGCCTTTAAAACTCCCAGCCTGGTTCATCACTCAAAACCCCAATCATGGGTAAGACTGCCGACCTGACTGCTGTCCAGAAGGCCACTATTGACACCCTCAAGCAAGAGGGTAAGACACAGAAAGAAATTTCTGAACAAATAGGCTGTTCCCAGAGTGCTGTATCAAGGCACCTCAGTGGGAAGTCTGTGGGAAGGAAAACGTGTGGCAGAAAACGCTGCACAACGAGAAGAGGTGACCGGACCCTGAGGAAGATTGTGGAGAAGGGCCGATTCCAGACCTTGGGGGACCTGCGGAAGCAGTGGACTGAGTCTGGAGTAGAAACATCCAGAGCCACCGTGCACAGGCGTGTGCAGGAAGACTGGGGAGAAGGAAATGCCAAAATGCCAGAAGTCCAGTGTCAAGTACCCACAGTCAGTGATGGTCTGGGGTGCCGTGTCAGCTGCTGGTGTTGGTCCACTGTGTTGTATCAAGGGCAGGGTCAATGCAGCTAGCTATCAGGAGATTTTGGAGCACTTCATGCTTCCATCTGCTGAAAAGCTTTATGGAGATGAAGATTTCATTTTTCAGCACGACCTGGCACCTGCTCACAGTGCCAAAACCACTGGTAAATGGTTTACTGACCATGGTATCACTGTGCTCAATTGGCCTGCCAACTCTCCTGACCTGAACCCCATAGAGAATCTGTGGGATATTGTGAAGAGAACATTGAGAGACTCAAGACCCAACACTCTGGATGAGCTAAAGGCCGCTATCGAAGCATCCTGGGCCTCCATAAGACCTCAGCAGTGCCACAGGCTGATTGCCTCCATGCCACGCCGCATTGAAGCAGTCATTTCTGCAAAAGGATTCCCGACCAAGTATTGAGTGCATAACTGTACATGATTATTTGAAGGTTGACGTTTTTTGCATTAAAAACACTTTTCTTTTATTGGTCGGATGAAATATGCTAATTTTGTGAGATAGGAATTTTGGGTTTTCATGAGCTGTATGCCAAAATCATCTGTATTAAGACAATAAAAGACCTGAAATATTTCAGTTAGTGTGCAATGAATCTAAAATATATGAATGTTAAATTTTCATCATGACATTATGGAAAATAATGAACTTTATCACAATATGCTAATATTTCGAGAAGGACCTGTATATGTATGTATATATATATATATATATATATATATATATATATATATATATATATATATATATATATATATATATATATATGTGTGTGTGTGTGTGTGTTGCATGACAGCGGAGGCATGTCTGCTTCTGTTAGACTTTCTGTAGTAGAGCTGTTTGATTTAACATTATTTAAAATATAGTAATCAGATAAATGAAAGATTTTAAAAAGGAACAGAATAGCTCAAATATTCAAGTGAAAAGATCATGTGTAATAACTGACCTCCCTGCAGGTTCTGCCATTTTCTGTTCCAGGTGTGCTATTTTCAATTTGGCATGGAATTACTTCCTTTGATTTATCCATGTTTGAAGTGAAATAAAGAAAATTAGTTGGAAAAAATCCTCCTGTTTCTCAGAAGAGAAGAGTTTACCTGCTTTGTGTATGTGTAACTGTGTGTGTGTGTGTGTGTGTGTGTGTGTGTGTGGTGTGTGTCTGTGCAGTGGATATAGCGGGATTGAAATTAACGGCAGAATTTACTGAGCATTTATGTAGCGTGACTGACGGTGTGCGTGCATGCACGCGTGCGTGCGTGCTGAATAATTGGAACTTCAATCCCCACAATCCCCCACAGACTCCTCAGCTCTCATCCACCGCTCCTCGCCTACACTCATTTAACAAACCATCTCGGCTCTCGATTGGCCCGCGTTCCAAGTGACGTCAGGACCCAACGTGGGGTTTCCTCAAGGCGATTGGTTGGAAGGATGAAGTGGTTCCTCCAATCAGGACGCGCAGCGAAGCCCTCAGTCAGACGCGGGTTTTAAGGTGGAACTGAAGAGTTGTTGACGTGTTTCCTTACAGTCTAAATTGAGACGTGTAAGTGTTGAGTTTGATTTTCGCTCACTTTTATTGCATGTTGTTGATATTATTAGAAAACACAGCGCACGTGTTGTTAGCTACCTAACAGGCGACCCGATTAGAAAGTAAGTCTTTCTGTTTGGCAACATTTGTTGGTAAAACAGCCAATGAAAACAGCTGTTATTGGTTATGTTTAATTAATCTAATTTCATATTTTAACCAAATATTGGTGTTTAGATCGCAGGATCTTGTATGATTGTTGTCAGTAAGTGCAATACAGTAAGTAAATTTGAATGCTCTTACTCTCTTCAACATGCTTCATGAGTGTGTAATGTTTGGTTAGTTGCGGAATTTTTAGGTTTATTACCACTTGTCCAAATGTAATAAACGTCTGGTCCAGTTTTATTTAGCTTAAAAATATTTTTGTAATGAGTAAAATAGATTACAGAGAACTATAAGTTTTTGTTGCTTTCAGTTGATAAGCTAAAAAGTGAAATAATTGTTTCATTATGGGCCATTTTTGAAGGTGTTTTGCATCATCTAGTCTCTGTGGACAACGCACCACATTCTCTTTCAGTATTATAACCTGGAGTAAAAATCAGTTCTAGCTGTAAAATGATGCAGCCAAGTTCACTTTATCATTCCAGGAGGTAAAATGTTTTATGTGGGAACCCACCTGAATGCATCAAGTCTGACTTTGCAGCGAGGAGGGTTTGTGCTACTTAAGCAACATATACAGTAAAAACCTGCTGAATTTGCAGTTTTTAAAGAACTTTCTGCCCATCTTTGTTGTTTGCTCTTTACTGAGTAAAGAACAATACCAAGCAGATACCAGCTGGCTAATTAGTTGGGAAAACATTCTTGTTATGTCACTTGAAGCTTGTCAGCTGTAGCTTTAAAACATTACTTAAATTACTAAAATGTTGTTCTACATGAGACTGACCATTATTGTTCATATCGTTCTGATTCAGGCACCTCTGATCAAACCAGAATAACCTCCCGCTGGTAGATATTGTTCATTGGAGTCTCTTAAGTTGGTAAAAAAGATCCCTAAAGCAGTTGGTGCTTGATCGATGCAAAACGTCTTGTGGTAGTTCGCTTGTAGGGTGTTCAGAAAATAAATATATCTTAGCAAATAGAACATCTATATAAATGTTTATATATGAAATCTACGTTTATTTTAGACAAAAAAATTTGCCAGTGTTGCGTTCCACCTTTTTCCAATTTGGATGTTGATATTATCAACTCAGGCTCAATTATCTGACAGTTGTTGCTACGGATTCATGTCAAAGAGTAGAGCAGTATTGTTGGTGATTTTAGGAAATTTAATTCCAAGCTTTGAACCTGGGTCCTATCACAACTGATGGCTCTGTCTGAGTTTGTATGCCTGCCCATCTGCCTCTCTGAAACCCAGTGTAAAGAGTCGGGGGAACAATTACCTTCATAATCCATTCTAGACAATTAGATAATACTGATTAGTGAAAAGAGCTACATGGGGAATGGTGGCGGTGTTGGGGGTTTAGGAGCCATGAATGACTGTCTTTATTTTAAATATTTTAGACACACTCGGAGGAAAGACAAAAAGGAAAGTATGAAGAAAGCATGGCTGTCATTCATCATTGGGGAGGTGCAAATTTCCTCTCTACATTTTATGGCAATTTGCCAAGTGGTGTGTAATGTTTCTTTTGAGCGTTCACTGTTGCCTCCCAGCATGACGTCTCTTGGTTTGAATGTTGGCCGGCTTGTGCCTTTCTTTGTGAAGTTCGGTCTCCTGACTCTTTTCAGTGTCTAACCTCCAGCGCTGCAGGAACTACAAAAAAGGATGCTTGTTTTGTGTGTGAATAATTAGGATGGAAGGATATTTACACATGAACATTTTGGAAAGAATGCTGCTGTTGTTGAATGAAATTTTCACCTTTTTTATTCTGTGAATAATTTCCAAGAGAGCTTGTTACTGTCCTTTGGGACATTTCATTTCAATTCATTTCAATTCAATTCAATTCAGTTTTATTCCCAAGGCACTTCACAAAGAGTTTGGAATGGTGCTGTTATGATTTGGGTTTGTTTGGTTTTTTGGTTTTGGGTTTTTTCTTTATGTTTTTCACAGTTAAGGTTTTGAATCGTTCTTCTGTTTATTATTATTATTATTATTATTGTTAGATTTTTGAATCATGTTTCTGTTTGTTTTTTCTGGTCATGCTTTAGTTTTGTCGTCACGTTCATGTTTTGTCAAGTTTGGGTTTCGGATCTGGTTATATTTTTGTTTCATGTTTTTCTAGTTTCTGTTAGTTTGTGTTCAAGAGTCTCTGTTTTGCTCCAGCCACGTTTTGTTCTTCTGTCAATTAAGTTTTTTTGGATCACCTACACCTATTAATCTGTCTTCTTGTTTCACCTGGTCACGCTCCATAAATACACACCTGTTCAGTTATTCATCGCGGAATCATTTTCATATCATGCTCATGTTTAGTTCTCAGATTATGCTCATTTCTTGTTTTGTGGATCATGCCAAGCCTGTCCTGCTTGTCCGTTTATTGTTTTGTTCCTGCCTCTTCTGAGAGTGAGATTTGTTTTTTATTTTTATTAAATCGTTTTGCACTTACCGTCATGCTGCCTACTAGTCTGCATTCCGGGATCCTCTATCTCACAAGCCCTATAAGGTGCGGGGTTGTTGGGGAGGTTAGATTAAACTACTGAGTGTTAGAGTTTGGCTGTTTTAGAATGGGCTATGTGTAGGGGTACTAAGTAAAATAATAAACTGATAAAGTTTGTCCATCTAGGGCCCACTGGTGGCCATCCAACAGGAAGGGAGGAAGGCAGAGGTAAAAATAATTGGAGAGTGTTGTTTCCTGTTGCATTGTGTAATTTTAAAATGGGATACGTCAATTCAATCGAATCATACAAATTTCAAGTCAGGTTCATACATTCCAATTAATCCTAACTTGAACAGTGCAGTCAGATTCTGCTATTTATTCAAATGGGTTAAAAAGTGTTTCTATCTAAGGAAACCCAGCAGATTGCATCGAGTCAGTGACTTGTAGCAGTCACTCCTCCTGGATGAGCATGTAGAGACACCCCACAATTGTTTGTTTAATGATTTTTTTTTTTTTATTGTTCAACAGAGAATATATATCTTATAAATTTTGTTTTACTGGTGCACAATTTTGGTTAAGGTAAAACACAGCCCTCTCTGGCCATTAATGGTAATCCATCATTCAATTTCCAATTTATTTAGAGCCGGCCCAAGTTGGTGGGTGCAATAGAAGTAGATTGCAAGCAGGAAATCTCTTTTGCAGTTTATATTTTGAAGCAAGATAAACAGATTTATGGTTTATTTAAGGCTAACTGAGTGATTTAAGGCTAAGGCTGACTTTTGCCCATATGTAACCAGTCTCTGATTATATTGATGAACACCTGAAAAGCACAAGCCTGATTTTTATTTTTTTTTTAATCACAGCGTGCAGAGTTCTTCAATGCTTATGCACATGTATGTAAGTGTTGTCAACCAGTGCTGCAGGTAGTTTTTGTTAGTAAAATGTGTCATAAAACCTGACAACCACTCAAAAATGTTCTCCTATCATACTTAAAAATAAGACTCAGACAGTGCAAAGCTTAAAATATCCTAGAGCTGGATAGAGAATTGTGAGACAGACTTAATTTTTACATAAAATATCCTAGCATGTTAATATCACGATAAAATTTGCAATAAAACAAAATTGTGTTTCACTTGTTTCATAAATTGATGAAGTAGTGTTCAGACTTTGGTGATCAAACAGGTCTTTGGAGGGGAGCAGCTACTCTCACATCTTCTGACTAAACAGCAGGAGAAGTTGCCATTAGCAATCAAAAGGTGCTCCTTGGACAGCAATGTCTGTCTCCCAGAATGTATAGGAATGTTGGTGAAGGTGTTAGCTCAAGGTAGCTTACAAAATCAAGTGTGTAGGTGTTTTTGTTTCTTGACATTCTGATTCAATAGCCACACATACTGCTTTGATCTGCAGGATTGCAGATAAAGCAAAAGTAAAAAGGTTGAGAGTATATAAAGTGGTAGTAGACACAGAACATCTGCAACTGATGGTACACCCCTACCATCATGCAACATAAACAAATATTTCTTACCACTATCTGATTGTCAAACCCAATCAAAATTGTGTATTTAGATTTAAAGTGGCGACTAGATTCTTCAGAGATTCTTGAGAATGCAATTTGGCCAGAATCTATATGTTGGCAGTTTCAACCTCTGAGCTTCCTGCTGAACTTATAATCACCTGTTATGCAAATTGTATTTTATAATAACAGCTTCAAGTGTATTTTAGGTGTGGTGATGGCCGATAATGGCAACTGCAAAACAGTCTTGTTTATTTGAAGGTTACTGTTTGTTTTGTAAATGCTAGATACCAATCTTACTGACAGTTAACCCTTTAATGTCTGAATTTATGTCGTTTTTTTTAGTTTTTTTTTATGTTTTTGCTGTTGAGCAAATGCTGAAAAAGTTAGAACAATTTAACTTGAATATATCACACACAGTAGATGTACATTTAGGCTTGATATACTGATTTGGCTAAACAGGGTCTTCAAATTGAATTGCACCATAAGCTTCTGTGCAATCCATTTAGGTAAATCACCGGTGTATTTCAAATACAGTTTAGTTTTGTGAAATCAGAAACATTGTCATTCACACTCTGACTGCTAGATGACAGCAAAGTCCTTCCAGTATGATCCTTGGTATGTGTAGAATATGCATCAACAGTCATTTTGGCTTCATCAAGACCAGAATCCGTTTGAGGCCATTTCCCGACAATGGTCTAAAAGGGGTTAAAGGAAAACTGGTGAGTTTTGGGTTAAATTCAGAGGTTCCAGTGGCATTTGAATGCAGCATGAGAATGGTGGTTTGTTAAGGAGGTGAGAGAATACTGTCAGGCATCACACAGAACATGACCAACAGGCATTAGTGATATAAGCTCTTCAAAATATTTTCTACACCTCACATCTCTTTCCTTATTAGACTTGGTTGGTGCCACTTCTAAAACTGAGCTTTGAATTATGCGAGTCAAATTTCAAACAATTTAAAAACATGAAAGCACAAATGAAATTACCCTGCTTAAAAAAATAGAATATGAGTCTATTTCCTGTTATTTTACCACAAAAAGGTGAGCAATCATAATTAACACCAACATTCCTTCAGTAAACCAATAGCAATAATTTAAAACTCACTAAAACAAATTGTTTTATGAGTTGTTATTAAAGTTTGATTTTGAATATCAAAGCAACATATTTCCATAATTAGCGTGTTATGTAAAAGTATTTGCAAAACACCATCACTTTTACACACACAAGCTTAACATCAGAAATAATTGCAGAAACAAGACAGTGACTTTCAGGGTGGATTAGCATAAAGAAAAGGCATTAGGCTCTCCCAAAAGAAACTGTGGTGTTGGGTATAGGATGTCTGTAAATGTCCCTAATTGAGGCTTTGTAGCTGTCCTTTGCCTCACCCTCTTGTTATCAAATGTAGTTTCTGTCTTACTGGAAATCCTCCATGGACGCCATCACCGACTGTGCCTGAGTCTACGGTGTCAGATTAATGGCGGTCTGATCAAGTTCAAAGGCAGAGCTGCCCTGGATAAACTGATTATAACCAGTGCCAAAAGATGTCTGGGACAGCCCGGTGTACTGTATGAGGAAAGTCTTTAAATATCAGGTCTTAGTAGGTTCAGGTCATTTCTGGGTACTCCTGTAAATAACATTTGTTCCAGATCCAGCACTCAGAAGTAGACAGGCAGACACTTTTATCCTGCTGTGGCAGAGATATTTTTGGAGTCTTACGAGAGTAATCCTTGAGATACTCGACCTACTGATTCTGATTACATCCCTGGCAGTAAACAGGCATTGCTCAATTGCAGCACGTACAGTTATGAGAAATATTCCCTTACAAATACTTGGTTCTAAAAGTCATTTCTCTATCTACATTTGTTTCAGTGTTTGTGTTTGTTGGTGGCAGATTCCCTTGATAGATGTTGTTTCAAAAGACAGCTTAAAAAGGTATTTTTTGTAAATTAATTGCATTTTGAAGGTTTTCTTTACCCCGAAGAGAAGATTTTTTCAGCCTGACAAGAAAAATCAAGGTTGTACTAGACAGAAAAATAAAACACAAGTACAATAAGTAGTCATTTCACCACATATACACTACCAGTGAAATGTTTTAGAACGCCTTGCTCATTTAATGGTTTTCTTTATGTTTGTGACTATTTACATTGTACGTATATTCTCACTTAAGACATCAAAACAGTGAATGAACACATATGCAATAATGTAGCAAACGAAAGTCTCTAAAAGAACTTTAAATATGTTTTATATTTTAAATTCCTTAAAGTAGCCACCCTTTGCTGTAATGACTGAAATATTAACATCTGGCCGTCTCTCAATGAACCTCTGGGAAGTTCTTTCAAGACTCTTTGGAAACCATTTCAGGTGACCACCTCCTGAAGCTCACGGAAAGAATGCCAAGAGAGCAAAGCAGTAATCAGAGCAAAGGGTTATATTGAAGAATCTAAAATATAAAAATGTTTAGTTATTTCACACTTTTTGTTTATTACATAATTCCATGTGTATTCATTCACAGCTTTGTTGGCTTTGGTAAGAATCTAAAATTTAAATAGTCATGAAAATAAAGAGACCCATTAAGTGAGAAAGTGTATCTAAAACGTATGACCAGTGTGTACTTCAGATAGTAATAATATTTAGAACATAGCTTGTGTTGACATGTTTCTTTGCGTTTTTTGATGTGAATACTGTGAGTGTTGAACCAAGCTGTGCACACGATGCATGCATATCAATGAGGTTAAACACTGGCCTCATTATCATCAAGATGATGGGATGAAATGATGGTATCCATTCTGAAATAGTTCAATTGAAATGTGTCTGATTGCCAGTAGTAACAGGTTTAGTATCAGAGCCAGAGAAATGAAACAGAATTTCTCTCTCGTAAGCTTCAGAATCATAAAGGGATGGTATTACACTATGCTGGCTCTGGCTGTGTTGGATAATTTTCAGTGGAAGACTCAGGATTAGCTGCCAGCTGTCATGTAAACAGATAAAACTGATAACTCTTCCTGTTGGAGTTGTTGCTGTCAGTTCAAGACTTTGACATGTTTTGGTTGATGAACAAAAAAGTACTTCTTTTTTCCCCTTTCACTGTAATGAATGCTGGTGCCCTTGTCTTTCCTGTTTCTATTAATGCAGGAAAGAAGCATTTTATCTTACTCCTAAAGAAAAGCATCCACATCATGATGCTGCCTACACTATGTTTCTTTGTGGGGTTAGTATATAAATGGTACTATTTTTCTATCACATACATGGTTTTGCCTGCAAGCCAGACAGACATATTTTACTCTAAACTACTATTGCATACTCGTCTACATGCTTGTTGTGTCCCCTGCAGGATTTAAGGTTTCATTTCAGCTATGCCTGTCTTTTGGCCACTTTTCCATTAAGGTCAGATTTGTTGAGTGCATTATTTGAGCTTTGGATCTCTGCAGCTCCTCCAGAGTTGCTGTATGGCTGCCTCTCTGGTTTATTCTCTCCTTGCCTGGCTTGTTGTTTTAACACTTTAGTGTTTAATAATCAGGTAACGTAGGCAATGGACACAAGTGCACACATGAATTTTGACATTTTTATTTGTTAAAAAAAACAAACTATGTGCCAGTTTGTGTTGGTCTATCCATAAAGTCCAGATAAAAAACAATGACATTTGTGGTTCTGACATGACAAAATGTGAAAAAGTTCAGAGGCATGAATATTTTTGCAAGGCACTATATAACCAGATTCATTGTTTGAGAGATCATGTCACCAACAGTCTTTGGTGCAATCTTAATGTGTTTAAACTGGATTACTCTGCAATTAGGCATGATTGGATTACTCTCCGATTATCTCACACACATTTTCTTGCAAGGTGGGAACTGACTAATAAACTTATCACTCTGGCAGACTGATATATGTATGTGTGTGTGCTTGTGCTTCCTTAACTGTCATGAATTTGCATATGCATGTCTGAGCATTTGTGTGTTTGTATCTCGATCCATATCTGTTTGAGCCGGAGTCTTTGTGCTTGACTGATTGCTTTGTGTATCTGACCACAATTGAAAATGAATCCATCTCTCGCCTGCCTCTCTCTCCACCCTCTGTGTGTGTGTGTGTGTGTGTGCCTGTGTGTCTCTATCTGCTCAGTTCCACCTTAAGAGAAGCTTTAGCAGCCTGTCCTGTTTGTGTTGAAGCCAACAGGCACAATATATTACAGTCTAGGGCTTGCTGCTGAAAAGCCCGCTGGATCCTCCACTGACCTGCTGTTCTTTCCTGCTTTCCTCTTGCGTTTTTTTTTCCACATTTAGATTAAAAACAAAGCTCTCACTCTCTCCTCCCTACCCCACTCCTCCTACTCCTCCTCCTTCTTCCTCTCCTTATTTCTGCTGCAGCAGTCAAGGCTTTAGTGTGTCAGAGAGACAGGGTGAAGAGGAGGAAAAAGAAGAGAAGGGGACTATTTGGTAGAGCTGAGTGAGTGTTTATGTTTGTATGTTTCGCCATTGGACTGCTGGGTGAAAGGGCTCAAGGACAAGACACAAGAAGAGTAGGAAGAGGAAGAGGAGAAGAAGTATAAGAAGGGAGCTTGCAAGGACTGAATTCTCTGTGTCATATCAGTACGTGTGGACCTGGACTGATCCCAAGCTGAGAAAAAAGGGGGACTGACACCAAGACAACGAGGAGGAGTAGAGAAAGAGGAGGAGAAACTCTGACTTGGGTTTCACTAGGGAAAGGCGAAGGAGGAAGAAGGAGGCAAAGTCTAGTGCTTTCTTTTATCATGACCCTGTTGGATAAACGAGCCGACGGAGCGAGGTTTCATCTGTTGTGTGTCAGCGGGAATTTGCGTTAGAAGATAAGGACAGAGAGCAACAAGGAGGAGAGAACCCAGGGAAGGAGCAGGGACAGTACTTACTGAGTATCAGAGAGTCTGGGTTTGTGTGTCTGTGTGTGTGGTGGTGTAACCAGGTGGAAGGCAGAGGACTGGAGGGCCAGGGCAGTAACCTGGCCATCAAACGGACTGGAAGCCTCTCCTCTCCTGGGATCATGTACCCTCAGGGCAGGCATCCGGTAAGGTCACCCTCATGTCTCTATTTCCTGTCTGCTTTACTTTTTTGTGCGTCTCTCTCAGCTCCAATCTGTCTGTGGCTTTTAATTTGTCACATTCCCTTTATTACCCCACTCTGTTGTCCCACTTGGGTTTTAATGCTTCAACACTAATATCACCTCAGACCTTCCTTCTTAAAACTTTCTTGCAGTGTTTTCCTCCTTTTTTTTGAATTATTGACCTCTACATGTCTGCATCTCTTTGTAGTTCTGTTTGTTTCAGTCTGTCTCACTTGTGTAGTTAAGTTGACTGCATTGTAACAGGAGAAGAGAGACATGGGGTTTTTGCTCTAAGACTTTCCCCGATATGCACACACTCACACACACGACACCTCCTTCTCTGTCAGCTACAACCAGCTCCCTCAGAGATCCTGTTGATCATTGGCTGTATAGGTGGCATACAACTTAATCTACTCTTCTTGGGTTGCATCTGTATATACACGTGCTAATTATCGTTTATTGCTCTCTGTGTGTGTTTTAGTGTGCAAAAGTGTGTCTTGTGAGCATGCATGTAAGAGCAGATCTTGCTGGTAATGTATATGTGTATGTGTGAAAGCAAACACCAGGGCTGTTTAATCAGTTGGTCAGTTTTTTTCAATTGATTTCTATTATCTTTAGTGTTGCAAAATATTTCTAATCGCAGTCATCCCAATCAGCAATGGGTGCAATATTACAATTGTAAAGGACTGCTTGGATATTTGGTAGGCCGTTATATTTCCAGTGACGTGCATTAATGCTCGTCATTATTGTGCCAATTTTATATTTGTTCAGTCTGATGGACTTTCACTGCCCTTGATGGCCAACTGGTTAGGAAGGTAAAACAAAGATTACATTGAGGAGAATGTTGGTTTTTTTGTCAACCGACATTATCATTCCAATATGCAGTTGTTTTACTAATATTGTATAGCCCTAGTTTCCTTTATAGCATTACGAGTATCCAGTGCTTTGCAAAAGTGCTGTTACCCCTTGAACTTCAAGTATGTAATCATGTAGTGGAAGCTAAATGATACATGATTTTCAGATTTTCCACAAATAAAAGTATAAACTGTTGCATGCATTTGTATTTAGCCCCGTTAGTTAACACTTTGTAGAACCACCTGCAGTTACGGCTGAAAGTCTTTTGGGGTATGTCTCTAGCAGCTTTGTATATCTAGAGACTGGAATTACTCAAGATCAAGCCCAGTTAGATTGGATTCAGGTCTTATGTGAATATCAGTCTTCACATCATGACATAGACTCTCAGTTGGGTTTAAGTATGAACTTGGACTGGGCTATTATAATGCATGAATATGCTTTGATCTCAACTGCTGTAACTTTGGCTGTAAGTTTAGGATCTATTTCCTGCTGTCTTAAGTTATTTGCAGCCTCTATCAGGACTGCCATGAAGAGGAGTGTTCCTACAGCACGATGAGGCTTCCATGACGTTTTACAATAGACATGGTTTATTCAGGGTGGTGTGTGCAATGTGAGTTTTCTGCCTCACATTCACAAAAAGGCCAAAAAAGTAAATTTTGATCTCATCTCACCGAGGGCATATTCTTCTATAATTGATAAATCTCTTCTGGTAAACTGTAAAGTCTTACAGCTTCCATTTAACAACTTTGTTCTCCTTGCTAGTTTTCCATGAAGGCCAGATTGGTGGAGTGCACAACTTTTGCTCCTTGAGATACTGAAAGCTTGGGATATTGTTTTATAACCTAACCATGCTTTAACGTTCTTCACAACATAATCCATGACCTGCCTAGTGTGTTCCTTAGTCTTCATGCTGCTGTTTGTTGCATTTAATTTTATTTAGAGTTATCAGAGTTAGGGGTTAGAACATTTTCAGGACACTGCGCACGTACTTCCCCAGTGATACATCTTTAAAGTCCCTTCCCTTCTTCAACTTGACCCTGAAACAAAACAAAGCGTTTAATGTTACAAAATAATAAAGGTTACAACGGCTAAAAGGCACCGAAGAATGAATTACAGCTTAGACTGAGTCTAGCTTAGGCCAGTTGCTTCACAAAAGCCCTGATCTGGTTGCTATAATCAGATTTGGTTGTCAGTCTCTTTGTATCTGCTACAAATGGGTCATCGGCCACTTTGCCTCACAGCCAGCCAGCTATACTGTCAAACAGCGAACCAATAAGCCAGCCAGCAAGCTATCACATAGAATTATGAATGACATTTTTACAAGAGTAAGGCATGAGGAATCAATTATATGTACAGAGAGAATGCTAATAAGCCAGCTGCTGGAAAAGATGCAGAGAAACGGGTAGAGGTGGAAAACAAAGCAAGAAAGCGAAAGATGTAACAGCCAAGAAAAGAACCCCCAAAAAATAAAAGATGGGAAGAGTTTTTTAAAAGGTGGAAAGTGAAATGAAAATGAATGAAGAGACGTGTATGAACATTCCTCTGTTCTCTTTTAGAGGGGATATCAGAGAGCTTCCTGCTGAGATGCTCTGCGTTTACGATAAAATTCAGTGCCAGACCGAGCCAACTCCAACAGATCAATAGCCCCACATCTCTCTTTTACTATCTCTAGTTTGTATTTGTTCATACATTTTTTTTCTTCTATTTTCTACTTTTTCTGCAGTCGTCCTTGACCAGCAGAGCTTTCTTTCTTGTGCTGCTGTGTACTGTAATCTACAGATAAATATAAAGATGCACAGAACATGTTTGGAAAACCTTTGTCATACTTTTCTCATCTCTGTTTATTTACATATGTGTGTGTGCCTATGTATGTAGGTATACATGCAGTATATGAGCAATTTAAATCACTTTAAAACTATGGTCTCTAAGTTTTGGTTGCTTTCCACTTTTCTGATCCCTCTGTTATTTCATGCAGTCCCTGTTTTTCCTCAGGTAATTGTGTTAGATAATTAGAGGGTTAGGTGCAAACATTGAACCTGACCTCCCAGGATCCCCTTAATTCCCCTTAACATTTTAGCACTCTTTTTGCTTTTACTCATCCAAAAACCAACAGAACAATTCAATAACCCACTAAAATGACTTAAACCATCATACGACCACTGCACATGTTATATTACATATTATACACACACATTATAAGTCAGTCATAATTCCCAGTGACTGAGAACACAACTGTAAAACTTACCATTGGTTAAAGACATATATTAAATCAGTTTCAGTGAGAGCGGTGAGAACTTTGTAAAATATAAGTTTTATAGTTAAACTATGAGCCTCATATTTTAATTTTAAAGGTTGAATTACATTTAATGGTTTAAACAAACACATTGTCAATAGGTTTTATGTGTGGGTGTGATCTGAATTTGTCCTCATCAACACACACAGTTAAACTCTCATCCAGTCTTGTGCATCAACATGATGGTAGGATATCATGAATAGGTATTTATTAGATTAAGAAACTTGAACTGAACCTATCTCTCTCTGGTAACAATTAACATATTTCTATTTGGGAATAAACAGCTGATATAAAGTGAGATAATTCTTGGACAAATCTTAGCTCTTTTGTTGAAAATATTGCATTATTTCCACTGGGGTACAGACTATGTGTACTGTGCATTCTACACGCTTTTCCTCAAACTTCCATCTTTGTGGGAACCTATGGGTGATAAAATAACTAATTTCTTTTAAAATTACATAGCTACAAGCACAATATTTGAACACAAAATAGTTCTCATCAAGGTGAACTCCATCTACGGCGCCTGGGAACATGGGGAGATGACACGAGGGAAAACAAATATATAGCGTGCGCACGAAATACTAATTCGTTCCTACGAAATACTAATTTGTGCTCACGAAATATATATAACGTGTGCACGATATACCAAAACAGCGCATTTTCTCAAACATATGGAGGAACAGAACAACTGGATAGACAGGGATAGTCTGATTGAGTTTTATTTTAGGCTGGGGAGGAGCTACAAAGAGATTCTTAAAAGCCTGGCATCGCATAGATCACGGTCGCCGTCTTGAATACTACCAAAACACACAACCGCACGCACACTCTTCTTCACTCTCTGCACTCTTCTTCGTGGTCCCAGTCTGACAGCGCACAGCGCCACCGCACGTATGAACACATACACATTTACACACCCACCGTACACTGAGCTCCATCACTTATGAGTTACACAACTCCTGCAACACAGGTCACTTGATGCGTACTTTGTGGGAACGAATCAGTTCTTCGTGGGCACAAATTTGTATTTTGTGGGGACTAATTAGTATTTTGTGCGCACGCTATATATATTTTTTTCCCCATGTCAGTTCCCGGACGGCGTATCTATCCACTGAAATACTATCCAATTATTATTAACATTGGACTTTGTCAAAGTTATTATTTAGAGCCAACAATATGCCATGTTGTGTTGGGTTTCCTACAATCCCTAAACTCAGTTCTAGATTCGTTAAGCATTTCTCTGAAAAAAAAAAAAAAAGGTTTCTTCATTTTCTCAAAAATAGTAAAAAAAAACTTTGATTTTCTTGTGTACCCATTACTGTGTGTTTCCGTAAGGTATATTCTTACAATTCTCAACCAGTGACAGGACTATTAATATTGAAAGCTTATGGGGAGTTGTTCCTGCATGATTAGTTCTGTCTGCAGAACTAAATGGGAGCATTGAGTCCAGATCATGCCTTGTTAGTAGTGGAGTAGGCAAGAAGTACAACTGCAAAAAATATATAGTTGAAACCTTCCTCGCAATAGCAGTGTTTGCAATATTGCAGTTGCAAAAGCCTGCTTTAATACAGTATTTTAAGTGTTATGTCTTCGCACAGTGCATGCCAGTAATATTTTTGACCAGTTGGATGGTCTCTAATTGCCCTTGATAAACACCATATGTATATTTTTAGTGGCTGAGATTCTAAAGCTGATAGAAAATGGTAGGGAAATATTGATGATGGAAAAGAAAGAAAAGAGTATAGAAAATGGCAATAGTCAGCAATAACATAATAATTACTTGTTTTTTTTTTCTAGTATGTTGCAACCCTTGTAAGGAGCCTTGTTACATTGTGCATCTTCTAACTTTTTTAGTATACAGTCCAGATGCCAGATGACAACCCAGACGCCTTCAAATTGTGTAAGCAAAGGTTTTGTCAAGATGTGCCTAAATAAAAGCAGGATTTAGTTATATTTGAGTGCTTCCTTGTGAGAAGACTGGAGCAGAAATTGGTTCCCCAGGATTTTTTGTGGCGAGTGTTATCAGAACTTTGCTTAGAAGTTTGTAAATATTCATTGGGAACTTCACTTTGGTTCTTGTATGCATGTTTCATTTTGTAATTGTGCAGTATCTTTCAGTGCTGAAGATGTTTTAAAAAGTCTTTAATAATTTGGGTTTGGTTTATTTTTACTTTTTTGTGCAAACTGCTGAAAACAGGAACAGAAATCAGGTTTTGATGGACCTTCTTCTGGTTTGGACAATAGCAGCTTCTGACCTGCAGAGAGTACTAGGGTGTTTAGTTGTTCTAAAAGGACTTCTTCTTTTGGACTGACATCCTCTGTTGCATGACTATTTCTTTGGCTGTATTTCCAGGCTAGTTATCTTGGTGCAGAGTAAAGGTGTGACCTATCAGACACACCTCCTTCAATGATGTTTTGCACATGTTTGCAGCTATATTTCCTTAGGATAGCATGTGTGTGTGTGCAGCAGTAAAAGGTTTTGTGCGAGTTAACAAGAGTAGAAGGTGAACGGAAAGCAGCAGTGATTTGTGTGTATATGCACTGTGTGCCAACAACAACAATGATAAATAATGTCCTAATGTCCTGGATTGACCTCAGCTGTTGCTGTAAATGTACAAGCCTTGGATTGGCTGCCACACCCCAGCGAGAGCTAAATGTGTGTGTGTTGATGAGGACAAATTCAGATCACACCCACACATAAAACCTATTGACAATGTATGTGTTTAACCATTAAATGTAATTTAATACCTTTAAAATTAAGCAAACAAATACTTGGTTTATTTTGCTTCACTTTTAATTTGATATTTTATCTCACAAGTCTAGAAACATTTGGCTGTACGTCTGTATATTTTTATCTGTGCAGCAAAGTCTTTTTGTTTTATGTCATAGGCAGTTGCTATAGAAAAGTTCCTTCCCATGCAGTATTTTATTAGGATTTTATATCAATGACCAACAGAAAGCAAAACTGAAGAAAAACAATGCATGGTTTTCATTTTTTTTATAAATAAAAACCTGAAGTGTGGTGTGCATTTTTCTTAAGCCACTCTATGTCAATAATTTGCAGAAAAACTTCTTTTGGAGTATATATTGTCCATCTTCGCACATCTAGAGACTGAACTTCTTACCCTCATTCTTCTGTGTAAAAGAGCACAAACAAACAGATTAAATGCTGGATTTTGGTCTGGGTTTTGACTTGGTCATTCTAACACAAGAATATCCTGAGCTAAACCATCCCACGGGATCCCTCACTGTATGTTTAGCATCGTTCTGCTGAAAGGGAAACCTTTGCACTAGTCTCTAGTATTTTTGCAGCTTCTAAAGGGTTTTCATTCAGATTTGCCAACTATCTAGCTTAATCCATCTTCAAGTCATCTCTGACCAGCTTCCCTGTACCTTCTCAAGACAAGTATCCCCACAGCATGATTTTGCCATCACCATGTTTCAAAATGGGGATGGTGTTATGATGTGTAGTGTTATTTTATAATACACATGTAGACCTTAAGGTTCAATTTAGATCCCATCTGACCAGAGCACCTTTATCCAGATTTTTGCTGTTTCCCCTACATGGCCTGAGGCAAAATGCAAACAGCGCTTTCTCTCATCAATGCTTTCTTTTTGCCTCTTATTCATAACTAGTTTAATGAAGCACGGCTGTGAAAGGCAGCAAAATAACGACTGTCCCTTTCATTTAAGATGATGCAACCGGTAATTGCTAATGCTTTGAAGCAAGAGAAAATGAAAAAAAAAAAAGAAAATTAAATTGATGCCTTCCCAAACATACTTCGATTTTCACTTTTTTTTGAGTGTTATTTAACTACCGAAACAAAATAACTTGATGTAAGGAGGAAAAACAAGATGACAGTCTAAAGTAACAAAGACCAACAGATATGGGGTAAAGCTTACCAAATGGAAAATATTTGAAGACCAAGAACTGAGGCAAAGCATTAAAAACGAGCATTAAAGTTTGACTTTGACATGTTTATAAAATTGTTCATTTGGTGTGAGGTGTGACCCAGATTTTTTGTTGCAGAAATAGTATTTAACAGTTTTTTTTTACTGAGTTAGTTAAGCTACTTCTTGCTTACATATGTGTTAAGTTTTTGGGACAAGTCAATTAAAAGTGCCTTTTTCACTCTTACCGTACTTGTCTCTTTCTTCCTACAGCTGTTTCTTTTTTCACCAACATTTAAGGCCGTAATGAAAGCCATGTGCGGTAAACTGCACAGCACCTTGCTGTCACCTACCAGAGATGACATTCTCCCCTCCTACCCGTTGTCCTTGTCTTGTTTACATTTAATTTCACGGTGCATTTCAAAGGCAGCCCTTTTAGAGAGGCAAAAAGCCAAGAAACAACAATACAGCCGCTCTGGCCCACAGAACGGGCCAGAAATCACACAAACAACCAAGAAAGCGTAAGCTCTCTCTCTGATTAAAAACAGGCCATTTTTATGATCAAATCCTGTTTTCTGTTGTCCTTTCTTTGTTGTTAAAAGAAATGATCCGAGCAGGGCTTGGATGGAGTCCAGACTCTCAGTTGTTCCCAGATATGTTCTCCACGACTTGCTTGTGGCCTGAGCTGCAATGTGACTGGTTCTCTGACTGACTTATGGCTGACTAGGTAATTGGTAGATTGACTGTGTTAACTAATGGCATCCTTGCCTGACTTTTGGATTACTGGGTAGTTGGCGTGTTGGATGACTGAGCGTTGGTGTATATTTGCTCTTTGTCAGCAAAACGATAGAGCAGCAAACTGTAAATAGGTTTTGTTTGCTTGGATTGTGATAAGACCCATTTTTTCTTATCCAGGCTGTTGAATAGTTTGTGAAACTGCAGGGAAAGCCAACGTACAGCATTTTGGCTTCAGAAAATGTTGGCTGATAACTTGTATTCCCATTTGTCCCTTCTGCCTTTCTTCTGTCTATCAGAGTCTAAATCAATGAACTGTTGCTTACAGGTCCTTCTCAAAAAATTAGCATATTGTGATAAAGTTCATTATTTTCTATAATGTAATGATGAAAATTTAACATTCATATATTTTAGATTCATTGCACACTAACTGAAATATTTCAGGTCTTTTATTGTCTTAATATGGATGATTTTGGCATACAGCTCATGAAAACCCAAAATTCCTATCTCACAAAATTAGCATATCATTAAAAGGATCTCTAAACGAGTTATGAACCTAATCATCTGAATCAACGAGTTAACTCTAAACACCTGCAAAAGATTCCTGAGGGCTTTAAAACTCCCAGCCTGGTTCATCACTCAAAACCCCAATCATGGGTAAGACTGCCGACCTGACTGCTGTCCAGAAGGCCACTATTGACACCCTCAAGCAAGAGGGTAAGACACAGAAAGAAATTTCTGAACGAATAGGCTGTTCCCAGAGTGCTGTATCAAGGCACCTCAGTGGGAAGTCTGTGGGAAGGAAAAAGTGCGGCAGAAAACGCTGCACAACGAGAAGAGGTGACCGGACCCTGAGAAAGATTGTGGAGAAGGGCCGATTCCAGACCTTGGGGGACCTGCGGAAGCAGTGGACTGAGTCTGGAGTAGAAACATCCAGAGCCACCGTGCACAGGCGTGTGCAGGAAATGGGCTACAGGTGCCGCATTCCCCAGGTCAAGCCACTTTTGAACCAGAAACAGCGGCAGAAGCGCCTGACCTGGGCTACAGAGAAGCAACACTGGACTGTTGCTCAGTGGTCCAAAGTACTTTTTTCAGATGAAAGCAAATTCTGCATGTCATTCGGAAATCAAGGTGCCAGAGTCTGGAGGAAGACTGTGGAGAAGGAAATGCCAAAATGCCAGAAGTCCAGTGTCAAGTACCCACAGTCAGTGATGGTCTGGGGTGCTGTGTCAGCTGCTGGTGTTGGTCCACTGTGTTTTATCAAGGGCAGGGTCAATGCAGCTAGCTATCAGGAGATTTTGGAGCACTTCTTGCTTCCATCTGCTGAAAAGCTTTATGGAGATGAAGATTTCATTTTTCAGCACGACCTGGTACCTGCTCCCAGTGCCAAAACCACTGGTAAATGGTTTACTGACCATGGTATCACTGTGCTCAATTGGCCTACCAACTCTCCTGACCTGAACCCCATAGAGAATCTGTGGGATATTGTGAAGAGAACGTTGAGAGACTCAAGACCCAACACTCTGGATGAGCTAAAGGCCGCTATCGAAGCATCCTGGGCCTCCATAAGACCTCAGCAGTGCCACAGGCTGATTGCCTCCATGCCAAGCCGCATTGAAGCAGTCATTTCTGCAAAAGGATTCCCGACCAAGTATTGAGTGCATAACTGTACATGATTATTTGAAGGTTGACGTTTTTTGTATTAAAAACACTTTTCTTTTTTTGGTCGGATGAAATATGCTAATTTTGTGAGATAGGAATTTTGGGTTTTCATGAGCTGTATGCCAAAATCATCCGTATTAAGACAATAAAAGACCTGAAATATTTCAGTTAGTGTGCAATGAATCTAAAATATATGAATGTTAAATTTTCATCATGACATTATGGAAAATAATGAACTTTATCACAATATGCTAATATTTTGAGAAGGACCTGTATGTTCGTTACTGCACACTTCAACACACACACACACACACACACACACACACACACACATGTGCTCAAGGGCCACTGACACTCTTCTTCACTTGGCATTTTTTTACATCTTTTTTTCCTAAATATTTTACCATGCAATTATTATTTAATACGTTGAATCCAAATGTGTCCTGGCTTGTTTCAGAGAGATGCAAAGAGAGCAAAAGGGAAAAAGAGAATGTAGTGTGAAAGAAAAAAAAAAACAAGGTATAGCTGCAACAGAGAGGGCAGGAGACAGGGAAATAAATTTTTGTGGTTGTTTTGCCTGAGTGAATACATCCATGCACAGACATGTCATCTTATACCATGTGAATGCTAATGTGTTGGTAGAAAGCATGCCAGATTGGGCTAAGAGATTGACAGAGATGACGAACCGACAGATAGAATCATGTATTTTCCAATAACTCCCAGATGTGCATCTGTTTCACAGTTGCAGCCTCATTTCTGAAGCCATCGTCAGTCGTGGAAAAACTGGCGCCTGCTAAAGAAGAAGAGCTTCTTGAATGCAAGACACAAGTACAGATAGAAACAAAAGCCTAAATCAAAGACTGCTTCCACACTGGAATAAAGTAGGATAATCATTTTTAACTTCAGAGAGTTTTTACAGTTTTTAAAATTATTTATTTTTGTGATGATCTTTAAGGTCTTTAGGTCAGAAGTCCATCTTGCCATCACCCTAATCTTTAATATTAATATTAATTCCAGTAAGAACAAATTCAACTATAAAATTAAAAGATTACTTTAAACCTAAATCTAACAAGATGTATGAATCATTTTGTGCTCAGCTGTATATGTTGCAGACTTTGTAAGAGAAGGGCCTGATCTCCACAATCAAATGCTTTAGATCTGTGCTCATCAGTAACCTGTTGTTGTCTTCCTCCCCCACATCTTGCTCATAAATGCTGTTTTACTTGACTTCCATTATCTAGCTCTATTTAATCATGCTCTCATTCGTTCATAATATCTGATGAATGGGCCTTGCCAGCATGCATTCACATGCACTTGGAAATCTGACATTTACACACTTTACAGGTCTAGCCAGCAAAAAAAGCTAGTAAATGTAAAAAATCCTAAATTTAATGAACCTACAGCATCGCTTTTTCACAGAATATACTAAGTTGTAATGCAAATTGTAATCATGAATATTTTCATGTTTAATTTTAGGACACATTCCACTTTGTAACTTCAACTAAATAAAGTTACTTTTATTTTGTAATTGAATTATGTGACGCTGTTGGATGTAACTAGTTACTGGCAATTCTGGTGTTCACTCATGGATATACACATTCACACATACATGTACTTTCAACAGCCCTTTTATTAGATACATCTGTTTCTATTGGTTGGTAACACAAACAGTGAAGCAACCAAAAACATGGCAGCAACTCATTTTGTTTATGCATTTGGACAGAGTGAAGACAACTTCCTGAATTTAAAACCATTCATCAGAATGGGAAAGAAAGCTGATTTTAAGTGACTTTGAATGTGGGATAGTTACTGGTGCCAGACAGGCTATATTTCAGAAACTGCTAATCTGCTGAGATTTTCACACACAACCATCTCTTGGCTTTACTTAGAATAGCTTAAAAAAAAAAAAAAGAAAAATATACAGTTAGCGCTAGCTCTGTGGAAAAATCCTTGGTGATGTCTGAGAAAAATGGGCAGTCCAGTTTACGAGTATAAAAAGCCAACAGAAGCTCAGTTAACCAAACATTACAACCAATGTATACTAAATATGATCACAGAATTCACAACATATCAAACCTTGATACAGATAGACTATAAAAGCAGGGGGCCTTACCAGACCAAAAACCTGAGACCACTGGCTTTATCTGGGAAACATGGAATGTGGGATGGATACGAAGACTTGCAGGAAGGTGAAGACGAACAGCAGACGGACTAATCACCGTCTCAATCTTATAGGGACCAATGAAACGAGCCGAAAGCTTCCTAGACATGGATTTAAGGGGCACATCACGTACCAAACCTTTTGTCCAGGTCGATACGTCGGTGCAGGTCTGCGTTTGCGGTCAGCAAAACGCTTGTTTTGATCTGCAGTGCGATTGAGGCTCTGGACAGTTGAGTTCCAAATGGTCTTAGGGCGGCAGACATGTTGGTGGACGGATGACACAGTGATTTCTCTTTCATCAGCAGCAAACAAGGGTGGCTGATAGCCCAGTGAGGCCTCAAAAGACAAACGTCCAGTGGCAGAGGAGATGTGAGAATTTAAAGCATACTCTACCCAAGGTAGATATGCGCACCAGTCAGGAGGGTTAGTGGACGTGAGACATTGTAGGGTTGATTCTAGCTGCTGATTTAATCTTTCGGTCTGACCATTAGAAGTTAATGAAATCTTGGCTCCGAGAGCTAAACAAAACTGTTTCCAAACCTGCGAAATGAATTGTGGACTTCGGTCAGACAAAATGTCCTGTGGAATTCCATGGAGACGGAAAACGTGTTTATTGAGGAGTTTGGAGGTTTGAAGGGCTGAAGGAAGTTTTCTGAGAGGGATGAGATGGCAGGCTTTAGAAAAACAGTCTACAATAGTGAGAATAGTTGTCATACCAGAAGAGAGGCGAAGACCAGCAACAAAATCCAAAGCTATGTGAGACCAGGGATGACTTGGGATTCTTAGAGGTTGGAGAAGACCTGCAGGGGGCTGGTTACAAGACTTATTCCTAGCACAAGTAGCACAAGACTGAACAAATTCTTTCACATCTTTATGTAATGTTGGCCACCAAAACTGCAAGAGAACTTCTCCTTGAGGGTACAAAAACGCCGCTTCGGCTTCGGATGACCAGGAAAAGGAGATCTTAGAAGAAGTTAGAGCTGTTAGAGGTGCAGCAATGAGATTATAGTCCTCGATGAAACGTCTGTAAAAATTGGTGAATCCCAAAAAACGCTGCAAAGATTTGCGTGAGTCCGGCACTGGCCATTCTAGTACAGCTCTTATTTTCTCTGGATAAGAACGTACCTGTCCGCCCTCAAGGATGTAGCCCAGGAAGGTGACTGATGACTGGTGAAACTCACACTTCTCGGCTTCTCCAGGAGACGTTGAAGAACTTGGCGAACGTGTTTGCGATGCGCCTGCATATTCTTAGAGTAAATCAGAATATAATCTAAATATACGAAGACGGAAATGTTCAAAAAATCCCTGAGAACGTCGTTGACCAAAGCTTGAAAAACCGCAGGAGCATTACACAGTCTAAAAGGCATGACCAAATACTCGAAATGACCCAATGGCGTTTTAAAAGCCATCTTCCACTCATCACCCTGGCGGATCCTGACCAAGTGGTAAGCGTTACGAAGATCTAATTTAGAAAAAACCGTGGCACCATAAACGGGTTCAAAAGCAGATGTGATGAGGGGAAGTGGGTACTTATTCTTAATGGTGATCTGATTTAAACCCCTATCGTCTATACAGGGACGCAATGAACCATCCTTCTTCCCTACAAAAAAGAAACCTGCCCTTAGTGGTGATGAGGAAGGACGAATAATTCCTGCTGTTAAGGAATCATTGATATAGTCTTCCATAGATTTCTGCTCAGGACGTGAAATGTTGTAGAGTCTGCTAGAGGGCAAAGGTGCGCCGGGGAGAAGGTTAATTGCACAATCATAGGGTCTGTGAGGAGGTAATGATAGAGCCTTATTCTTGCTAAACACTCCCTTCAGGTCATGGTATTCTTGAGGTACATGAGTCAAATCAATTCCTTCGTCCTCACTGCTAGCCTGTGGGTGTAGATTTGGTGTGAACGCTGATCTTAGACAAGATGAATGGCAGTTAGCGGACCAGGACTCTATAAAACACCTTGACCAGTCTAGATGTGGATTATGTTGTAACCAGGGGAATCCTAAAACCAGAGAACCTTGAGATACTGGAAATACAAAAAATGATGTTTTTTCCCTATGATTGCCAGATAACAGTAGTTCCACTGGCTTGGTTCATTGTGTTATCTGTTGTAGTCTCTTCCCGTCTAAAGCTAACACTGAACGTGGTGATTCAAGGGATTCCACTTCTATTCCTGCCTGGTTTACCAAATCCAGATCTATGAGATTCTGTTTGCAGCTGGAGTCTATAAGTGCAGATACAGTCAATGTACGCTGATTCACTAAAAGAGTCGCAGGTAAGCTGAATCTGTGGGCTTTACTATTCTGAGCTTGGTCCACCAACCCCCCCCTTCAAAGCGGGTGGACCCTGTCTTTTAACAGCCCAGGGCAGGCAGGACAGGTTGCTACGAAATGATCTGCGGAACCACAGTAAAAACACTGCCTAGAAACTCTTCGTCTTTGTCTTTCTTCAAAAGATAAGCGGGTTCCTCCTAACAGCATGGGCTCAGGTTCGGTAGTTGATTGTTGTCATGAGGCCTTGATAGCAGATGGAGAAATACTCCTTAACTGGGGGTGAAAATATGACCTTTCTGCTTGCACTTTTTTTCTCTCTCTTATTCTGTTATCTATCCTGGTTGCTAATGAAATAACCTCATCTAAAGTAGGAGGCTCCTCTACCATAGTTAATTCATCCTTTAGAGGTTCGTCTAAGGCGTGCAAAAAGGTAGTTTTTAGAGCCTCATTATTCCAGCCAGATGTAGCTGCCAATGTACGGAATTCAATAGAAAACTCAGTAATGAGTCTGTGACGTTATTTTAAGGCCCTTAAACGTCGGCCAACACTGGATTTGTCTAATACAGTGAAAAAGTTTTTCTAAATTCTTTAACGAAGTCATCAAAAGTACAACCAAACTCCCTGCAATCAGGGAAATGGGCTTCAGCCCACTTCAAAGCTTTGCCGGTCAGTAATCCAATTATATATGATATCTTTACATTATCATGAGGCGAGAGTGTTCTGTCATTATGTTCGAAATAGCTTGGACACACATACAGAGAACACTCAGGATGAGGAAGTAAAATAAAGATTGTTTATTGAAGATATAGTCAGGAACGGAACAGACGAAATATCTCACTGTAAGGAGAGAAGTGAAGAGAATGGATGAGTACGGGTAACGGAGGGAAAACGAAACTAAGAGCAAATAGTTATCTTGATACTGAGATCGGCTTACTGAGTTATGATGGTCAGGTCGCCAGGGGGAATGAGATGCAGGATCCAGGTCTTTAGCAGGTATATCTGTAGAGAGTTCATTTGGTGCTGTTCTGTGGAGCTCAGGTTACAGTAAACAAGTTCGATGTGCGTTGGCTTACGTTGGGGTTGTGGACAGGGTACGCTTGTGGCTTGGCTCAGGAGACGAAGAGGACAGCGAATCCAATCGAAGATAGATCACAGGATAGGAATCCTCAGAACGAAGACAGGCTTGATCATCCACAGTAACTTTCAAAAACGTAGTCCAGAAAACTCAGTGACATAGATCCAAAGCTTAGGCTTTCAAAATCTGCAGAGCAGCAAAAACAAAGTTAAACGAGGTTGAAGTACGAAGCACGAAGCATAACTTGGAGTGTGGCTAGGGTTTGTACCACTGTGGCAAAACACTCTCACATTGAAGTGCTGGCAGCTTCCTGCTTAAGTACTCCTCCTGGCAATCAGTGGAATAAGTCGCACCTGTCACCCAGCACACTTGAGAGCTCCAGCACCACCTGAGAATGAACACATGTAGCAAGCACAAAAACACAAACACAAACTCAGATCCTGACACAGATAGGAAAAGGTTGTCAGATAAGTGATGATTTCAGCTGTGAGGTCAGAATTTGTTGTAAAAAAGATTAAAGCATGTATCCATTCTGCTGTGCATTAACGGTTCAGGCTGGCGGTGGCGGTGTAATGGTGTGGGGTATATTTTCAATGAACAGTACTAATTCAGCATTGTTTAAATGCCACAGCCTTTCTGAGTACTGTTACTGACCATGTCCATCCCTTTATGACCCCTTTTAGAAGTTCAGATGATCACAAACTGGTTTAGTGAACATAATAATGAGTTCACTGCACTTCAGTGGCCATCACAGTCACCGGAGGATTCTCATCATGGATGTGCAGGGCCACAAATTTGCATAACTGTGTGATGCTGTTGTGTCAATATGGACCAAAATCTGAGAAAAGTTTCTGACATCTTGCTGAATTTTTCTAAGGTAGTTCTGAGGGTAACAGAGATTCCAAACAAAGTAGCTAATGTGTGTACATACAACCTATGAAACATTAGGCAGAATAATTGTCTTTTTTGGACCTTAGTCAGTTAGGGCTGCAGTGAGGATGTCATATCTGCCACAATACAGGAGAGATGAAACACATTTATGATTCAACAACAAATGTTTGTTGTGGTGTACATATGGCTTTACTTGCTAATGCCTTAATCTTTGTAAACATACCTTCATATCTATGCACACATAGCTCTTGTATCAAGCTTATACTTGAATAGGTGCCCTTAATTATAAAAATAGCCTAATTTGACACCAACTCTCGATATAAGACTTTCTATCCTGGAAGACGGAGCTCAGAATGAGCAGGAAATATATTTCTTTCTTCCTGAGAACTGTCCAAGTTTTTTTTCTTGGATTTTTCATTTCCTTTTTGCACTCCCACAGCCTTATTGCTCCAGGGTCGATTAAACTTATTCAGAAAGGTGCAACTGAAAAATTTATTTGTCAAATTATTTTGTCCAGCAGATGAAAGGAATTAAAATCTTTCGACAGCTTGCACTGTGTATGGCGTGTTGACACCAATGGTTGCAAATCACAAATCTCTTGTATAATCCTGATCTGTGACTATAGGCTTTGTTATATGACTTAGTGCTGATGATGTAACCCACCAGCAATACTCTATATTCATGTGCATTCGCGTGGCTGGCGTTGGTAGGTGCGTGGCGGCAGATGGTTGGAACGGTATTACCACAGGCCGATGGACAGTGCACAGGGCGAGCTGGCTGTGTTGACTACAGCAAAGACACTCTCTGTCTGTTTCTCTCCTGCGCTCTCCATCCCCTCACCCTCTTCCTTCTGTGTCAGCCGAATGAATGGCTGGCTATCTTTCTTAGTCAGCAGCCAAACTACTCTTTCATCATCTGTCCTTCTGCTTGTGCATTCATTCCTCTGAAAGAATGTCAGACTGGTCCATCACTCCCTACATCCATCCCTTCATCTGACAGATGGGTATCTATCTCTTCTCTGACTTTTCCTCCCTTTCAATCCATCCCTGTACCCCCACCCCTCTGAGGTTTGTGTGTTTTTTGTGCGCTTAAAGAGTGAATGTGCATGTGCAGTGGTGCATGTTTGTTTGTTTTCCAATGTTCTTATGGCTGCATGTGTGTGTTTATATGTGCCAGATCAGTATCTATCCCCTCATCCCTCCCTCCTCCTCTTCCCGACTGAGTGTGTATATGTGTGTGTGTGTGTGGTGTGAATCAAGGTCAGTGGGGATCTGCTGGCAGACGCCAACCCTACACCCAACCCCAACCCACCCTGCCCCACCTTCACACACATAAACACACACACACACAGACAGAGGGTTTGTGTGCATTGTGTCCATCCAGCCATCTATATATCCCCGCTTTGCCTGCCTCAGCTCAGTTTAGCTCGGCTCTGCGGATTAATTACTGAGGAACCCGCCGCGTCTCTGACCTCCGCCATCAGACTAATTGAAATCTAATTGAATTGTGCTTGTTTCAACTAATGAAGCCCCACCACTGAAAGCGCCAATCTTTTAGCCTTAGCTGTAAACCGATAACCACCCAGATGCGGCATACTGACGGCATTGTCCGGCTCAGTTTGGGCAAATTATGAAATCATGGTGTATGTTACGTGTCTTGATTCGGATTTATCTGTGAAGTAAATGAGACATCATTAAGTTTTAATTTCTTGAGTTTTCTAAGGTTATTGGATAAGTTTGTAAGTTAAGGGAAAATAACAGTGTTTCAAGTCTGTAGATTACATGGGCAAAATTGTGTAATTTATGACCAGCTCCGATGCTCTTCTGCCAAATGCTTTCCTGTCAAAATGCTGCATTGTGAAAGCATCTTTGCTTGTCTCATATGGCATTATGCTATCTGTGGGGGTAGTTTGAAATTTAGTCCACCAGATGACTCACTTAAGCCTGTTTTTCTTTGGACAACCCTCAAGCCCCCCTCAGTGCTAAAGGTATTTATTAGCACCTCTTTTATTTTTATTTATTTGTACTTATTCATCCTCTATCTGTCTAAAGCAAAACAAAAACTTGAAAATAATTTAACATGTGTTTGGGATGTTTCTTGTATCGATTAACAGGTGGGAAATTATTTTTCCAAAGGGCCTCATGAATATCTACAATTATTTTTGAGGGCTGGATCATTAGCTGAACTAAGCTTTTTGGGATAAACCAACACTGGTGCACAGAGGAGGGTGCTAATAAATCTCCCAAAACAGAGAAGTAAAAAAAACAAAAACACAAAAAAACATTTGTTGAAAATAATAGCTGTGTATGGTTCCTTACTGCCTGAGACTTGTATGAAAATTTTAATATTTCTGTTTTTGTTCTCAATAAATACTTGGCTAAATATTGATATTTCATTAGAAAAAAATAATATCTATATCTATATATAGATATATATAAATTTAGGTGTTTGGTATGAAAAGGAACAAAACTGGGCACAAATTGGCATAGCTCGGACCACTAGGTGGCTGCAAACTGCTTCTAATATAATCATTCCTATGCCTAGAATATTGATCAACAGGAATTATTGGTATACATAAGCCACATCGACTATCAGGTGGTTTGATTCGAATTCAGGACAAAATTTGTGCCAAAGGTTAGCACCTTATGCATTCTTTTAAATCGAATTTCCTATTAATTAATGTGGGTCAGTAAAAGACCAATCTGTAAGATGTATTATATAATTCAATTCAGTTCAGTTTTATTTATATAGTGCCAATTCAAAACATGTCATCTCAAGGCACTTTACAAACTCAATTCAATTGAATCATACAGATTTCAAGTCGAATTATGAAGAGAAGCAATATAAGACAATTGAATTTACATTTTGAGCTCGATAAAATTATGTATACTTAGCGAGTTGTGCACTATACTGAGGAAATGATGTGAAAAACGACCAGCTTTCATCCATTTGTAAATCCCATTCAATGAATAATAGGGCTGCAAATTTTAAACATATATGGTCGCTGTGGTTTTACAATGAATATGGCAATGGACAGTTCTAAATAAAATATTTCTTGGCTCCTATACTGTAAGTGTCCTGAATTCAATGGTTTAGAAGCCAATGATGTATTTAGCCCATTGGAAGCATACTCACACCTGACACAGATGATCGGGACCAAGATGCCAAGGGTCACATAGGGAAACATCATAGGGAGGGAAGGGAGGAAAATGTGAATTAATTGCAATAATACAGACATTGCAATATTCAATAATAACATATCAAATGCATGATTTTCCATTTAGTTGTGGGCTGGTAACAGAGTACAACAAGTCTTTAAAATATTAGTAAATTTTGTTTCTCAACATTCCTGAAATTTAAAATCAGCGTAATAAAATATCAGATAATTTGCTGGACTGCAAAAGGTTACAGTACCCTTCCCTTTCTTACAAGAAACACAAAAATAGTGTGAAACTATGTTCTCTTGCTGGAATGGGTCTCTATTAGCACCTATCCCCCAATCTCAACATATCACACGGAGGCGCCCTTGCTGGTGTATAAAGAATGCAGTGTATTGATGCTCAATGCCAAGCAGCTAAAACCCCCATTTTTTGTTGATGTGCCATATGTGGTTGCATTCTAACTAGCAATAAAAAGAAAGCTAGGTTAGTTTTTTAACTTTCAAGTGATATTTATTAGAAAATGCTGCCTACGTTGCTTGTATTCCCGCTGCTGTAGTTTGCAGTGTTGGTCATTAGAACTGTCCAACCACTTAAGAGTTTAAAAGACATGCATAAACACATTAAACAAGCTTTAAAATGGTTACGACAGGGATGCAGACTGAATGCATGAAATTTGTAGACATCATGAAAGGCAATATTATAAATCTCAGGGGGAAGTGAAATTAACCAATCTGAAAGGGAAGGAAGAGAAAATAAACGACACAGAAACACCTCCTATGAAAACTACGTATTCTGCATACTTCAGCTCTATCTACAAAGAAAACAACTGCAGCATCAAAAGCAACATTGCTTGTGTTTCTCCAACATCATGGAGACTATAGAGGAGGTGGGATGCTATCAGCAGTGCTTTAGACAGACATGGATGGCAGGTGGTGGTAGACCTCCTGGGAGTTGCTTGTTTTGTTGGGTCTTCTTTAGCTTTTAGCAGGTGAGAGATGGTGCGGTGATTGTCTTGAGTCATTCATTTGATGTTTTTTTCCCTTCTCAGCTCCTGGTTGGCTTGAATACATTAGCGGCATGACAGAGTAGAGGGGATGCTAATGTTGAAGTGAAGGTGAAGAGGAGGAGAGGAAGAAAGGATAGAGGGAGTGGAGGGAAGGAGTCAGTCATTAGGGGAGGATGAGAGAGAGGCAGAGGACAAGGCTTTATGATGTGTGGGAAGAGGAAGTGACCTTCCCTCTCACTTTCATCTTGGCTCTTTTCTCTTCTTGCCACACAAGTGCACAAGCACACACTCAGCTTTACTCACCAACAGAACGTGAAGTGTGTGTTGCATTTTTTTTTACAAACACATACACATACACTCTCCGTATGTTTTTTATCCATTCTTTCTTTTTGTCTTTCACCTGTGCAGGTCCCCTTGCAGCCTGGCCAGTCTTTCAAGTTCACAGTCCTGGAAACTCTGGACAGAATCAAGGAGGAATTCCAGTTCCTCCAGGCTCAATATCACAGGTAAACAATGGCGAACATGCATACACATACTCAAATGGGTTTCTGGTCTTTAGCTAAGATAAACTTAGAATGAACCTGGCAAAATTATGTATTTATCAATGTACTTTACTGTTTTTAAGCTATACTCTGACATATCTGCACTGCAAAGTAGCAGCTTTTTAATCTCATTGTACATTTGTATAACGATAGTAAAGGTATTCTATTGAAATCAGCATATTGTAATTAAAGATTAACAAATAAAGATAAGAGCATGCCAGGAGTGTCCCCTTTATTAAGTGTGAACATAATTATCTAAAATTCATGCACACCTGTCTTCTTTGCATTTTTACTGCAAAAATATATCCTGCAAACTTTTAATAAAATTGGGTTTTTGATAGGTTGTCTGCACCTAACCAAATAGAACAGACCAATAAAAGCACAGTGAGTCCTTTGGGAGAGAGGATAGTCTCCATAGCTTCTATCATACAGGAATTTGTAGGAATGGAGATGCAAAAAGTACTCTGAGACATTTTAAACTAGACAATGCCTTTTTGTTTTAGGCATTATTCACAGTACACTGGAATGTTAAGCAAACAACTTTAAATAACTTTCCATTGCGTTTGCTACTATCTTTTGTCACAGCATAGAAATGTAAGCTGAATTACAATCAGTTTTTAAACACTCAAAACCGATTCATGTCTTGAAAACTGGTTGGACTTAATGAGCTTTGTGACACACAGAAAAAAAGAGAAGAACCGTTTTTTTGACTTTAATTTATTATTGACTTGCAGTGATTTTGAAACATTTGAAAGTAATACAGGCAATTATTCTGCAGCCACTGCTTTTGGGTTGATTACATAGCAGTGTACATATAATACAGAATTACACAACTTCTTTATCCAGAAGTCATTATTTGCTAACCTTAAGGAAACTTTAAATGGGAGAAACTCCTTCTGTGGAGTTTATTACAGGATAGAGAGAAACCGTGTAACTTGGATGTGTTGGTGTTTGTGCAGCCTGAAGCTGGAATGTGAGAAGCTGGCCAGTGAGAAGACGGAAATGCAGAGGCACTACATCATGGTGAGTCCTGCCTCATTTTTGGTGGACTTGTATAGGATTTGTTCGTTTGAAAATAATCTGAATTCCTCTGACAAAATTACAGACTAAACTTTTGTTAACTAACAGGGCTGATGATTTGGTTTTACTTTTCTTTGTTTGAAGCAGAAGCTGATTTGAATGACCACCTTAACTTCATTACACCTGCTTAAATAGCATTATCAATCCATGTAGCTTATAGTAAAGGCAATGCAGAGAGAGAGAGAGAGAGGGAGGTTGAAAAATGATACATTACAATGATAAGATATTTCATGTTTAAACTGATAAATTTATTGTTTTTTGTGTTGCATATATTCACTCATTTTCAATTTGATGCTTGCAACACATTCCAAAACAGCGGGTACAGGGGCATGTTCACCACAGTGTTGCATCACCTTATCTTTTAACAACACTCAGTATGGGTTTGGAAGGTGAGGGCACTAATTGTTGAAGCTAACTAGGTGGAAGTCTTTTCCCATTCTTGCTTGATAAACAGCTTCAGTTGCTCAGCAGTCCGGGGTCTCCGTTGTTGTATTTTGCGCTTCATAATGCGCCACACATTTTCAATGGGAGACAGGTCTGGACTGCAGGCAGGCCAGTCTAGTAGCTGCACTCTTTTACTACGAAGCCACGCTGTTGTAACACGTGCAGAATGTGGCTTGGCATTGTCTTGCTAAAATAAGCAGCAGTTCCTGGGTGTTGTTGATATATGGCTTTCGCTTTGCATGGCAGAGTTTTAACTTGCACTTGTAGATGGAGCGACGAACTGTGTTAACTGACAATGGTTTTCTGAAGTGTTCCTGAGCCCATGTGGCAACATCAGTTACAGAATGATGTCGGTTTTTAATGTAGTGCCTCAGGAGGGAGCGAAGGTCACAGGCATTCAGTGTTGGTTTTTGGCCTTCCCGCTTACACGCAGAGATTTCTCTAGATAGTCTGAATCTGTTGATAATATTATAGACTGTAGATGATGAAATCTCTAAATTGCTTGCAATTGTACGTTGAGAATCATTGTTCTTAAACTGTTGGACTATTTAATTAGGCAAATTTTCACAAAGTGATTAACCTTTCCCCATTCTTGCTTGAGAACAACTGACCCTTTTGGGGGTGTTCCTTTTACACCCAATCATGACACTCACCTGTTTCCAATTCACCAGTGGAATGTTCCAAACAGGTGTTTTTTGAGCATTCCTCAACCTTTCCAGTCTTCTGTTGCCCCTGTCCCAACTTTTTTGGATTATGTTGCAAGCAGCAAATTCAAAATGAGTGAATAATTGCAAAAAAAAAACAATACTTTTATCAGTTTGAACAATGAATATCTTGTCTTTGTAGAGTATTTAGTTGTATATTAGTTGAACAGGATTTGCAAATCACTGAGTTCTGTTTTTTATTAGCGTTTTACACAACGTCCCAAATCCACTAGAATTGGGGTTTTACTTTTTTCCAAAGGTTGTGGCTATGAACGTTTTTCATTCCCACTACTTGAATTACTCTAATTCTTCTCTCTATTTCGTATTTCTCATCACACTCATTCCTCCTTTAAACCTTTTATATACATATTTCAACCTGTGTCTGTGGCTCTTGTTTTTCTCTCCTGCACTGATAACCTGAGCCCCCTGTGTCGGTTCATCTAAGCGACTAAAGGCTCACTTCCTTCCTAAGCCTTCGTCTGTGGTACAAAACCCAGAACGAGCCAAGCAGAATACAATATGCACCATCTGCTAAGCTGCTCGCATTTCATAAACCTGGAAGAGAAGGCAGGATCAGGGCTGTAAGCTAGATAGACACACAGATGGATAGACAGAAAGAGGGAGATGCAGACAGGCACATAAGTAGAAGGACAGTGTGAGGAAAAAAGCAAGCAGACAGGAAAACGGGCAGTTAGACAAGTGATTTAGAGTCCCGCTGAGAAGCAGGAGATCAACTTATAAAATACACACGACACATGCACTGAAAAACCCAATGGTGTACATCTAAATAGAACATTGTAAGTCCATATAGGGTCTATCCCAGTGTAAAGTTTGAAAAAGCTTCTATAAAGGTAACTGCATGCTTTATTCCCACTATTAGGTCAAACAGAAAACACATTCTCTTTCAACAAATTGGTTTCTGCTGCTTTCTGCCAACATATTCCTGAATGTCATGAGCACTTTATAATACTGTACTTTATATATTTTAAATACCAGCTCATGGTGCATTCGTTCTCTTTCAGGTGACATGTTGAATTTATACCAATATGATTTCATTCAGCTCTCACATGCAAAGGTGTGTTACTATGCCAACACACGTCATGTAGCTGTGCACCTGACATAATTCATTACTGCAGACTTTAATACTCTCTATTTCCCCAGCCAAATACACACTTTTGTAATGTCTTACCTGTCTGACTTCCTGCTGGTGGAGCATCAGCTTTGCTCTGCAAAACCTGATTATATAACAGATTTTGTATATAATCCATTGCAAGTGATGTAAAATATGTTACAATAGCACAGTGATTACAATCAATGCTAACTGTGCACTCAAAGCAAAAATTACAAGACTGTGAAAAAAGTGATTTAGCAATCAAATAATTTTGTTATTTTAAATAAGTAACAGTCAAATTTCCTATTTGTTTTTATTATTTCCTCTTACTATTTACCACATACAGTGCCTTGAGAAAGTGCTCACCCCCCTTGAACTGGTCAACCTCTTGCCACATTTCAGGCTTCAAACATAAAGATATAAATTCAAATTTTTTGTGAAGAATCATCAACAAGTGGGACACAATTGTGAAGTGGAGGGAAAATTATTGGATGTGTCAAACCTTTTTAAGAAATAAAAAACTGAAAAGTGAGGCGTGCTATATTATTCGGCCCCTTTACTTTCAGTGCAGCAAACTCACTCCAGAAGTTCAGTGAGGATCTCTGAATGATCCAATGTTGTCCTAAATGACTGATAATGATAAATAGAATCCACCTGTGTGTAATCAAGTCTCCGTATAAATGCACCTGCTCTGTGATAGTCTCAGGGTTCTGTTCAAAGCGCAGAGAGCATCATGAAGACCAAGGAACACACCAGGCAGATCCGAGATACTGTTGTGGAGAAGTTTAAAGCCGGATTTGAATAGAAAAAGATTTCCCAAGCTTTAAACATCCCAAGGAGCACTGTGCAAGCAATCATATTGAAATGGAAGGAGTATCAGACCACTGCAAATCTACCAAGACCCGGCCGTCCCTGAAATTCTTGCCCGTTCTTCCTTGCAAAACAGCTGGAGCTCAGTGAGGTTGGATGGAGAGCGTTCGTGAACAGCAGTCTTCAGCTCTTTCCACAGATTCTCAATTGGATTCAGATCTGGACTTTGACTTGGCCATTTCAACACCTGGATACGTTTATTTGTGAACCATTCCATTGTAGATTTGGCTTTATGTTTTGGATCATTGTCTTGTTGGAAGATAAATCTCTGTCCCAGTCTCAGGTCTCTTGCAGACTCCAACAGGTTGTCTTCCAGAATGGTCCTGTATTTGGCCCCATCCATCTTCCCATCAATTTTGACCATCTTCTCTGTCCCTGCTGACGATAAGCAGGCCCAAACCATGATGCTGCCACCACCATGTTTGATAGTGGGGATGGTGTGTTCAGGGTGATTAGCTGTGTTGCTTTTACGCCAAACATATCGTTTTGCATTGTGGCCAAACAGTTTGATTTTGGTTTCATTTGACCAGAGCACCTTCTTCCACATGTTTGGTGTGTCTCCCAGGTGGCTTGTGACAAACTTTAAACAATACTTTTTATGGATATCTTTGAGAAATGGCTTTCTTCTTGCCACTCTTCCATAAAGGCCAGATTTGTGCAGTGTACGACTGATTGTTGTCCTATGGACAGACTCTCCCACCTCAGCTGTAGATCTCTGCAGTTCATCCAGAGTGATCATGGGCCTCTTGGCTGCATCTCTGATCAGTCTTCTCCTTGTTCGAGATGAGAGTTTAGAGGGACGGCCGGGTCTTGGTAGATTTGCAGTGATCTGATACTCCTTCCATTTCAATATGATTGCTTGCACAGTGCTCCTTGGGATGTTTAAAGCTTGGTAAATCTTTTTGTATCCAAATCCGGCTTTAAACGTCTCCACAACAGTATCTTGGACCTGCCTGGTGTGTTCCTTGGTCTTCATGATGCTCTCTGCGCTTTGAACACAACCCTGAGACTATCACAGTGCAGGTGCATTTATACGGAGACAAGTAGTCTAGACAATTCTTCATTGTAAATCATCACCTCTAATTATGTGTTAGAAAATGTTTCCTCTGTTTTTACATTCTCATGGGTGTCTGCTGTCTTCAAGTCAAACTGTTTATGATAACTTTTTAAAGGTCTTGGCCTATATCACCACTGCTCTGCTGGTAAATGTTGCATTTTTAGGTTTATTGCAGGGTTGTTATAGTTCCCCATGGCAGGAGGTCATTGAGCTGCAGATACTGATGATATATTCATGTAGGTTAGCATGGCAGATGTTTAGAACCCCAGGCTGTATTATGTGAACAAGGGCTCACTGTGGTGCAGTGGATGGTTAACACAGTGCTATGCTACCTCATAAGCATTGCTTCAAAATGAGAGGGAGGGAAAGAAAATGAGGGAGAGGAGAGGAGCTCAAAGGGAAAGATAGCTGCAGAGAAAGAAAAAAAAAACGGCTCAGAGAGTGTCAGACAGAAAAAGGGGAGCTTCTGAGGGACAGAGGGAAGGGTACAAAGGGAAGAGGACATAAAGAGAATAAAAAAGGAATGGGAGAGACTGATTGAGACGACTAAGATATATACAGGGAAGGAGTGAGAGTAAAAAATGCAGAGAAGGAATGAGAGAAAAGAAATAAAAAAGAGATACAAGGGGAAGGAGAGAGAAGATGGAGGGAGGGATAAAGGATTCTGCAGAAGGATGAAATGGAGAGATGCAACATGGAGAGGAAGAGAAAGAGATAGCAGTGTGCTAGTGTGAGGTTGCATGAACTAAAAGAAAGAAAGAGAGAGGGTGCATGCACAGACACGTAAATAATGTGAAGCAACAACAGACTCGCTGTGCCCACAGAGGAGATAACCCAGAAGGCTATATTTAGCTCGTTAGGGCTGTCATCCACTGAGGCCTGTTTCCACAGGCTGGGGGTCTGCTCACCACGCTGCACTGCTCCTGCTTTTACTATTCATCACTGCTAAGATGCTAAATATACTTGGCTGGAACATGGACACATGGTTTCAGATGGTGTTGTGCAGGTGATGCATATGAATGTTTTTATGTAAGCGTAATCAGCTAACACCCAGGATGATATGGCCATTAATAAATATACATCTTGCAAATAAAGTGGCTGACTATAATGAGATGCTTATATACAGCAACAAAGTTCAAAGAGACAGAATATCTGGATGATATGCATTAGTTTTGTTCCCTACCTACAGTTAGTGCTGTTTACTATCAGCTCTAACCATGATTGTTTCTGGCTGTACAGATCGGATCATGTCCTGTTGCTGTCCCCTGATTTCCTCTGGAAATGTTTCTACTCTTATACTCGTCACAAACAAAACAGTGTTTTAAACTAATTTGCTACAACATTTAAACCCTAAACATTTAAACAAGATGTTCCTTCAAGGAACCAAACAACTGGCAGGTTCAAAATTGGTTCTATTAAGCAAAATTTTAATTACTGTTTTGGTTACTCAAAGCAAAAGAGCCATCTTTATACATAATTGCATCACTAAAACATCTCCTCCATAAATATTTGATATTCTCACAGTTGTTTCCTGACTTTCTGTAGAAGTCTTTAGTTCTTGGAGAACTTTTTTCAACATAAATCTTAAAATGTATGTCCAGCTGGGGGCCAGCTGGGGACATTAAAGTCCTGGTAGTGTTTTAAATGAACGTTTATAAATCCAGTTCAAAACAACTGGTGTGAGTGCAACTATATGTAATTTATTGACCTACATTCACTGTATGGCAGCCAATGAGCTTGTGTTATTCTGGTGCTGATTTTATATATTTAAAAAAACAATATTGTTGAAGTTTACTGCTTTTATTGCTCTTTTTTCTGAACAAAGTCAGAATTGTTAAACATGGCAAAACATTTAGTTGGCCACAGCCCTTAAAAAAATCGCTTTTTTTGTAGTAACAACAAGATGGTATAAATTATCGGTTTGGTGGCAAAAAAGAAACCTCACCCGGTTATTCAGTGGCAAATTACTGGAAGGTTGCCTTAAAGTTTTGCTGCACTACATCTACTGATTTTTGTTAGATGCAAGTTTTCTGTTTTATTTCATATGTAGCAAAATGTTTAGACAACTATTTCTCACATTTGTGTTTGTGAGATCTGATAATTATTACTGGTAGTCAGTAGTCCTAAACATCTAGTAGACTTAATACTGTGCAGTTTGATTGCAAACAGAATACAGTATAACACAAATGCAACCATGTGTTGGACTGGCGATCTGTCAGGGTTGATAACTCCAGCTTGACTCTGAATGTGATGAAACAGCTACAGAAAACCAGTCATTGTTTTTTGTTAACAGTGTGGAGTTTTATTTATTTATTTATTTGCTAGATGTCAGTTTATTAGATACAGCTTGCTTGCGGTTTGTTTTCCTCACATCTTCTGCTATACTTCTGTATTTGGCTATGTGAACATTTTATACATTTCAAGCTTGAAATAAAATTGTCTGCTCAGATTTCTTCTTTTTGCTGTGTTACAGCAGTGCAACACCCCAGCCAGGTAAAGATGTAGTGCATTTTTGTTTCCTAAACTTTCACTCTGCACTTCTTTTGAGTAGCAGATATAATATATATATAGATTCTACCATTGCTATTGTAAAGAAACATATTTTTGGACAGTGGGGAAGTGGGTGCGAATGGTAGGGGTATTTGCTACAAACGGACACATGCATCAAGTCACATTGTGAGTGTCTGTGTCTACTTTTCCACTCTGGCTGTTATATTTATAATTCATGGCTCTCAGATTTCACTGCTCTTCTGGAATTCCACTGTGTAAATTTAAATAAGGCTGCATTGTAGCCTTGGCTAATGAGGCGGCGTAGATGTGTCGGTCACATGCCTACACAAAGTGCAAGACTTTTGCCTGGAGAGCTCTGTTCTGCCTGTGAGAGGTTGATTTCTAGAAAGATCAAATAGATAGGTTAGTTTAACCTCTACTTTTTTTTCTTCAACCTACTAAAAAGTGTTTTTGGGTCCTACAATCTACCAGTTCTTCATTAAGGTTTTAAGGAATTCTGAACTGTTCTGCAGCCCTCCTCTCATTCCTACCGTCAAACACAAGACTAAACTCCGAGGACAGGGATGACTGCCCCTTTAATATGGAGTAGGGGTTTCAGTGTTAATGAAAGACCAAGTTCCTGGCATGAGGCAAAATATTGTTGCATCTAATTTTAAAACAAAAATAAAATGAGAGTGAGACATGGTGTATTTATTTAAATTTCTTTATTTATTTAAATTGTGAGTCTCTTAAGTTGAGTTTAAATTCACAGTGAAGGAGTTACAGAACTGTATTATGTAGCTGGACATGAGGAATGTAATTATACAGTTTTTAATTTGTGCAGCTCTTCACCTTCCAGCTCTTTGTGAAACCGATTCAGAAAAACTAACACAAACTAAGCCATCGTTAGTTTTGCTACAGTTTTGTGTATTCTGATCTGTATACAGTATTTAATGACCAGTGACTGGTCATAAGGACTTTTGAAAGCAAAATACATGGCAATCAATTCAGAGAAGTTGGGCATTCATAGAAAGTATTTTGAGAAGGAATTAGTGGAACTTTAATTGATCATATTTGTGCTTTAGAACAGGGATAGTGATCCTGAGGACTCACTGATATTTCAGATATTTCCCTGTTTTAACATAACTGACACACAGTTTCATCACGCACCTAGATGTCATATACATTTGGGCTTTCAATAATGTTTTTGAACTCTTGTTTTTTATAATAACATCGTTGAATTTTAATAAAGACTGGATGCACAAGTTTGAATTTATTGTCGATTTTCTCTTATCCACCAATGGTCAAAATTATACATATAGGACTCAGTAATATTTAATTAAATGCTTCATTAGAAGTGGCAGAGGTTTATCTATTGACAGGCTTCTGGTGTTATTCTGGCTTTGATTTGACCACTTTTCTTATTAGGATTGGTAGAAACCTGGCCATGAGTTAGCTTTTAAACATCCTCCACAAATTTCGGGATTTTTGGAAGGCCAGTCCAAAAGCTTAACATTGGCCTGGTTTATTCATTCCAAAAGCAGTTTCTGTTTTTTTAAAGTCAATGTCCTGTTGGAACACATAATTGTGTCTAAGTTGTTCAGCTGTTCATTTGAAGTGAGGTTGAAGAACCTGAAGATATTCCTTCAAATTTCAGTCAAGCATAAATATTTTGATTTTGGAGTACAAGCTTCCTTTTTGGTTGGCACTTTATTGGTCCTCGGTGATGCAATACTTGCATAAATGTAGACTTTGGTTTTCCAGACCCTTCCAGACCCTTCCAGTTCATAGCAGTCTTGGTGGTTCCTGGGTTGTTCCTGAACATCCTAACCAATTACCTTTATTCTGAGGGTGACAGTTTGGGTGAGATTGTTGATACCTTGCTAGAATTGGGTTTTCCCACAGGACAAAGATCCCAAAGATCACATACATCAAAAATGGATTGAAATTGATAAAGAAGGATAATATTAAGCTTTTTGAACCGATTTACCAAATCCCCAAACTCTCTCCATTTAAAAATGTTGTAACCTATGTTTAAAAGGGAGGTCTCTGCTGGGAATCCAGGCCTACTTTAAGATCTCCCAGTTCTTGCAAAATGACTGGTCTAATATAAAGCAAAAAGCTTGTTGATGACTTCCAGAAGTGTGTGGTTTCTCTTCAACACACTAGAGAACATTTAACCATATTGGATGTGTTATTTGTACATATTTGAGCTTGTTTATATGATTTTAACAATGTGTAATTTAGAGATTAGAATCAACGATGAATTTAAACTCCGAATCATCATTCTGCTGTGGAAAATAAACTGCTCAAATGCAGCATGAAAATAATATGACTTTCATGCCCATATTGTGTGCATGTTAATGTTTGAACTATAAATGAGTGGGTTATCAACAATCGTTTCCAATAATTTATCATACTCTTTAGACATTTAAAGATAAGAGCCACTAAGTTAAAATTCATACTTGGGAAGCCATAATAAGACTCACAAAATCTTCTAACAACAGGACAAATGCTACTTATAATTATTATTTTTTACAGTAAAACAGTTTTTTTGATTTGGATTCCCTCCATAATTTACTTCTAAATAAAGAAGTAGTGTATTTTCTCAATGAGTATTATGTGTATCGGGATTTTATCACTGAGTCGTTGGTCATTTATTGAAACTGTGGGACCTTGTGTGTGTGTTTATGCTTTCTCTATGTCCGGCCCCTCAAGCAGGATGAAGGGTGTGTGTGTGTGTGTGTGTGTGTGTATGGATTAATGCAGTGCTCTCAGCCTCTTACTCCTCTCCCAGCTCATCTGTCTGATTCAGGCTGACACACTGTGTTCTCCTCTGCAACATTACAGTCACAGGCTGCTTAGGAAGGGGGGACGTTATATGGGGTGCAGCGGGGAGGGGTGGTAGTTGGAGAGAAAAAAACAGATGAAAGACGTATGAGAGAAGGGGGCACAATGGCAATGACGCAGACGGGAGAAAAATTATGAGAAAAAAATGAGGAGGAAAAATAGAAACCATAATACAGAAAAGACAAAAAGGGCATTTTTTTTTTGTTTCAGAGTAAATAATGCTTAGAAGATAGAGGATGAAATCAAAGTGATTTAAGATAGCTGGAAAGAAGACGTCAGAAGCTGACAAAGGCTTGCTTTTGCTGGGCTAAATATTGCTCTGCCATCCACTAGTGGGTGATGGTCCTGGGGATTAAAGTATGGCCAGATGTAGGGAAGGATTTAGCGGGTTTTAAGAGTCTTAAACCTGTCTGAACTGTCTGAAGGAGGAAAAACAAAGTGTCCATAAAGACAGTCTAGGTCTCCTGTAGGGAACATGCTATGAATGCAAGCATTCTCAAATTCAAGGTTGCCACTTTCTAGTTATTCTGCCCTACACTCACATAAAAGGGTTTGCAAGGAAAAACTTCGAAGGCTGAATGTCAGTGGATTCGGTCATCACCCACTGAAGAAGTCAGAGTCGGCCAAATGTAGGCTACAACACTTTTTGAAATTACACATTTTTTAAATTTTCTTCTTTTTACTTTATTTGCTTTATGTATTGTTATAATGAATGATGTCTATGTCAAAATGTTTTCATGTTTTGAAACAATGAGGAAAAGCTTAACTTCTAAGACCTAAATGCTTCAGATGCCTGTATGTGGTGATCAGCTCAAGGTATAGCACATCCAGTGTACCGTCTACTTACTCAGTGTATGTCCAGATTTGTCCAAAACAGTCTAATTAGTTGTCTTTTATGTGCTTCAGTATACAAACATTCTTTTAATGAGGTCATTTGGCTGAAGAAAAATTATATTTCATTGTATGGCTTTGGTATTTCCTGACAGCGGAGTTGTTCAACTTTAGTCATCATTTTTAGAGAACTTTCCACACATTATCTGTGATGTCTTGCACACAATGATCATTTTGTCCACAGTGACATTAGGCATTTGTCCATATACAGTGTCCCATACTAAATTAAATCAATGCGGTGTGTATTCTTAAAAACTCAATAGCTTTAAAGCGCAGTAACATACTACAATCCTTCAGTACATGGCCTGTGTTAGTATAGTCCCCCTAAATCACATTGTAGAATGTCTTTAGTGACACTGTGCAAAAAATAGCTCAACCTCAACATGCTACTCGAATCGGAGACTCACTCGGTTAAGAAAAGCTGCTTTAAGGTTTAGATAACATATTGCCGGAAAAATGTCTTTTAAATATTTGTTTGTTTTCTGGTGCTATAATGTTTTGACATATATCTGGCTCAGCACATACAGCTACAGTCCTTAGGTATCTAAAGTTTGAGGCTAAAGCTTGCATGGTTACTTTCTGTTTTAAAATGACTTGTTCATCATTCGACCCATAGCATCTTTCATTGTGGTTCCTCTTTATCCACAAAACGTGTTCTCCTCATTCATAATCGCACACATGAAAATAGGCAGGAACTTTTAAAAATTGGCTGTGAAATGCTTCTGTACAGCTAAACGTCTATGGGTGTGAGTGGATATGTATATCTTCCTCGCAGATTAATGAACATATAAATAATAGATTTGGTAGGTGGAAATACAGTATGATGCTGGGAATACTAACCTAGTCTAACCTAGTCAGAAACATTCAGTTAGACACAACCCAACCAAAAAGTGTTATCTCTACCACAAGTCTAGGAAATAAACGTTCTAGGAAAACATATTCCTTTTTCCCATCACTCTTTTTTTGATGATGATTGTTATGACCAGAAACTTACGCCATCAGAAACGGAATTTAAATTGCTTATACTGAATCTGTATTCACGTAACTTGAAATTAAATGCATTGGTTTGAAAATTAATTACACTAAATTGAAACTGAATTTATTTGTTTAAAACTGAATTTATTTGATTTCAAATGTCAAACATATCGATGGGAAATGCAGACCGATACCTGTCCCCGGTAGCAAAACGGTTACAGTTAGTCCAATATTTGTTTACATGACGCTTCTTATAGATGATCACTTGACTTGGTGACTGACATCCGCCAGCTCATGTAAAACACCTGAATTTTGGAAGTGAAACTGAATTATAGAACTGCAAGTGAAAGTAGTCAAGCTGAATTTTCAGTACAACAAAATAGAAGCATCTGAATTCAGTTTTAAATCTTTAAATAGATCTTCAATTTAGTGAAAGTTTTTTTTTTGAAACCACTGCATTTAATTTCAAATTATGTGAATATAGATTCAGTCAGAGCAATTCAAATTCAGTTTCTGATGACACAGGTTTTTGTCCATAGATCGTCTTTAAAAGATTAAAAAACTAAAATCCAATTTAAAAGGACATTATTGTGTTAAAATAATTACAGTATGTAAAGAACACAAGAGAATACTTACATTTTCCATCTAATCACTAATAATTGCAATGCTATTGAAAAGAAAGGTAGCAATAGTAATCATCATAAATAATCATTCTACATAAATATTATTCGATGAGCATTTCAAGCCTAGTTCGATTCACTAATTGATCAATGTAATAGTATAGTATCCCACTATGTTATTGTACTTTAAGTAACTCTCAGTTTGAAAAGTAGCCTAATTTCATTGACCCTTCGCATAGTCTGTGATCTAAAAATCAATCACAGCAGACTTCCCCTCCAGCTGATCCAATACAGGAATTAGAATTAGGAATGGAGATAGATATGAGCAGAATACACCCCATTTAACATTGGTTGTACAGTATGTGTCTGAGTGTGTGTGGGTGGGCAGATGAAAGAGACAACTTCACCCAAGAGACATCTATAAACAATGCTTTTGTTAAGGCTTAAACACTCATCCACACCCACCCACAGACTCCCACCCACATGCCTGTGTACACACAAACACACACTGTATGAATATGAACACGTTTGTAGGTACACACACGCACATATGTCCCATTTAGATAAATCACCTTGGATTAGGCCAACTTCCTAAAGCTTATTTTAAAGTCTTCCAGCATACTTTGCAGAATCTAAAGAAGGGGTGGGAAAAACGACCGAAAAGAGAGAGAAAAAGTCTGGCACCAATGCCTTACTCTCTCTCAACACCATGAAGGTGGAGCTGGGAGGGGAAGATGAAGAAGCACAAACTCCTGACGAATGAAAGAGTGGAAAGAAAGGAGAGAAACAGCAGATTGAAGGCAGAAACAGAACGAGAATAAGGAAAGGATGGCTTGTTGAGAGAGTTTCAGGAATGTTCTTTATCTGTTGTTCCTTGATGACGGCGCTGTGTTGTGTGTTATTAGTGGGTGGTGGTGTTAGATGGGAAGCATGCTGAAAGGCAGAATGCTGTGGAGCAGACACATTGCAACCTTGTCTATGTAAAGTAACCCGGCTGCTAGAATGACATTAGAAATAAAGTAAGGCAGAAGAAATTTAGCTGATAATGACTCCAAGGTAGATCTAAATTCATATTGTGCATTGGTAACAATTTAAAGCTCGAGAGACTTTACCCTGCTCCATTTCTTGCAAATTGAGTTGCATATGTTAGTCCTGTTAAAGCCTGGAAAAGCTTGGTGGCTATACAAGAAATTAATATTAGAAACGGCACAATCTTTGCTTTTGATAATAGACTATGACTTGCAAGTAAAATAACAAGAATAATTTATGAGTTAAGTTCAGCTTGAGGGTTTGGAAGAGTACTATTAGTAGAGTGTAATGTTGGAGTTGGTCTTACTTCGCTCCATCTTTCAAATTGTCCATGAGCATAATTTGTTCCTGCTGTAGAACTTAAATAGAATAACGTTTATTGTGATGAATTGTAGTTTTTAAAAATAAAATTATCTGCTTTTGCAGTGTGTTCAAGTTGGGTCTGATGCTCAGTTGTGCATAACCATGCTGAGTTGCTGGGCATGGATAAACAAACTATATATAATACTGGAACAGTTGAAGGTGGAAATAACGTCTTTCTAAAAATTTGATGGCAACTCATGAAACACATTTAGAATGCTTAAAATCAATGTGACATTTATATGTTTGAGCATTATTCTGAAAACATTTCAATATATGCAGTGTGTGAAAACATCTGGCTTCAGCTGTAGGTAACACTGCTACAGAACTTAATGCTTCTCAGACATCACAGCAATGACCTCATGTCTGATGCTATGCAATGCAACATTCTCCTGCACTGATAAAGATTCACTCACTTTAGCATGCCGAATGCTTGAAATGCATTCAGGGGCAGGGTGCTCTAATGTTTTTTTTGAGTGATTTACTCAATAATTGTTTGACCACTTGGAGGTGCTCATACGCTGTCTATAGGGCACTTAACTGGTGAGGCGCAGTGTGGAAGAACAAAAGAGCAGTGACATCACAGGAAAAGCAACTTGCTCTGTCCTGAACTGTAACACTCTAAATTTTACACCCTTTCTTCTATTAAACACGTAATACACAAAACGAGTGCACTTAGACAACACACATACTTTGTAGAGGGTACAGAACTTTATGTTTCACACAGTTTCCTTAATACCTTCACAATAAGACCCATGTAAAAACCAGTCTTTAGATACGCTAACAAATGTTTCAAGATAAGTGTCAGAGCTCCTATTATGAGATTAGTTTAAGATGAAAATTGCACTGCATCCTTTAATAGTTTAGTTATCAATTTTCATTTGAATATACTTCTGTAGACATGATTTAAATGATTATTAGTGTCGGGAGACAGTACACTCATACCACTCATTGTCCTTGGTTAGTGACATCAGCCATGTGGCTCAATGGCCCTCTGTCTGGCCTAACACACACCACACACAATATACACAGGGTTTCTTCAGCACATGTATCAGAAGCTTCAAATAGAGCATAGATTTTTCACCGAATCCTGAATGAGATCACTGTGACACAACAGAGGGATTATATAAGAGCAGCGAAAAGCAGGCCTTGGAGGTGTAATTAAACATTAGGGAAGCAAGAGGATATGAATGCATTAAAAGGTGACTGAAAAAGACAAAACACACTGTAGTGCTACAGTTAACTGTGCAGACAGAACTGTTATTAGTCATAGCACAAACTCCTGCAGCTGTTAATGTACCGTGATGTAATTTATGTCGTGCACCTGTTACTACAAGGACAATACGCTACTGTGGAGTAATATGCTTTTTCTTAGGTATGTTGGCTATGTCAATGGCTGAAAAAACGTTAAAAGCAAAAATATTTAGCCTGCACTGCAGTGTTGAAATACAAATTATTTTATAAAAAGGTTTTCAACTGTCTGTGTGTTTTAACAGCTTACCACAGTGTGTTGCTGCTGGCTTGCTACACAGAAGGAGCATAATACTACAATAGTCACTCTACTGCTGTCTGGCATACACCCACAGGACAACTGTTACTACATTTCACTTGCCTTATTTTCTCCCACTGCCCATTAAAAGGAATTCCTGCTTTTCCAGACTGGGAAAAACATTGCTATAAAGTTAATACAGCTGTTTGTAAAGACTGAGAAAGTCAGTGCTGTTTGCATTTTGAATTTTAAGTGTTGATCAGTGAAACAAAAACCTGGAAAAGACTATAAGTGCTTCATTGCTAAAACTTGCTTATAATATATCTTCAATATGCACATATACATGTTAAACAAATTCAAATTTTTTTTGTTACAAACGCAAAGGTGCATGCCATCTATTTTGCACATTATATTGCATTGTTGTAGATTATAATTTTAAATGACGTACTGTTTTGTCTTAGTATCAGTATCAATAATATTTAATTCATCCCAGAAAACAACTAATGAACCTTTTTGAATTATTTTGGATATTAATAAGGTGTAGTATTTTTCTCATTAGAATTATAAATATATATTTATGTTCAAAGAAAAATGCTAGAAAGTTGAAAATTGGTTATTGTTGAAACTATACCAGGAAGTGCCATTATTTTGAAGAATTTGGCAATATTTACAAAAAACGTTCTTTATGCTCTTAGTGAATAATCTAGCAAAACATTTGTCAATCAGTTAACTCAGGTGTACCAAAACTTTGCTCAGCACAATCCCCAGATGTTTTTATTGATCTTTTGACTCTTTAGGCCTATATCGATCCGGTGTTCACTGGTTGGGAACCCATAATGATACCCAAAATGATATATAACTGATATTAATATGGGTAGAGGTTGTTAATGACCAAATTAAATTTGAATAGAACAGGCGAAAATCTCTGGGGCTTTTCGATTTCCAAAGATGCTTTCTTGACCTGTTTCCTAACAGGAGCTGCAATCTCATCCTTGTAATCATGGAAATGACCGTGACCTCATTAGCTCCAAAGCTCATACCTTTACTAACCTTTGATTTATCTAAATTATTCACAAAGGGTAAGCTCCAAGTATCGTATTGTGATGCATTATTAGATAGGGTCAGCTGGAAGGCCAGCTTGGTCCTAGGATGCCCCCTCAACTCAGTGCAAGTGGTGGGAGAATTTAGCAAAAATAGCATCGCAGTTGCACAATGTCTCCCACCACATTCATGAAACTGTTGCAGAATTGGAGCGCCTCTTCAGTGAAAGACTGCAGCATCCTAGTTGCACAAAGGAGCGTAATCCCAGATCCTTCCTCCCAGCAGCTGTTAGACCTTAAAACCATCACTGCTGCCAACAAACTCAATAAGTGTTTATATCCATGCTGTCTTTGCATATTTTTCCTATTCCTTGTCAATAGGCTGTTGTTTTTTTATGCACAGTTATACATTCGTATTTTGTACATTTTCAAAATCACTGCACATTTCATTTAATCTATTTATGCATTTTTAAATAACTGTACAGTATTTTTTTCTTTTGCTGTAATTTTTTCCCTTACTGTAAAGTCTCTTATTCTTATGTTTTGTTTATTTGTATTTGTTTTACCTTTGTGTGTATCTGCTTGCTTCCATTTGCCTTTCACTTTGCTGCTGAAACTATTGAATGTCCCCACTGTGAGACAATAAAGGATATTTTTTTTATCTATTCTTCTATTTCTATTGTTAACAAAAATGTAAAACGAACCAGGAAATATGAAACTAAGGTGTCAGAGTTAATTTTGTTCTGATATTGTTCTAACCTGAAGTGATTTGATGCATAGTTCAGTTTAGGAGACATCAGTGTGACATTAGTACGAAGCTAACATAAATTCATTGTTATGAGACAATAATATTCCAAAGTGCCCCGACTTCAAAAACCACATTGTCGTGGGAGTATAAATGAATAAAGCTGCAGTTTGGGACTTACTTCAACCCTAGTTACATGAAATAAAGACTGATAACTTGAGTCAAGTCTTGAATCTTAATTTGTGCAACTGTGACTAAAGTCCAAGTCTCAAACTTAAGTACTTATCTCTCATAATAACTAGTGCAGTCGTGTGTCCTGGAAGAATACAGTAAGAAAACTGAAAACCCAAATATAGTTTTGTGTGTTTCTGTGTCCAAAAGCTGCATGAGGAGACATTAATTTTTCATCAAGCTTTGACAGCACAGAAAAACACCAACACCAGAGAGGAAGCACATACATTTTATATATGTTTATCTGTAGTGTCATAGCACCAGAGATTTGGTGTTTGACAGGTAGTTTGAGCCATAAAAAAATTAAAAAGCACAGAACACCGTGACCTGAGTTCTAATGCTCCTTTCCCACTGGCACTATTTAGCCTGGCTCCACTCCACTCGGCCAGCTTTGTGAGAGTTTCCATTACTGTTTTTTTTCGTACCATTACCTGCCTGTTTTTGGGGCTGAGTCTGGACTACATGTGATGTGAACAGACTGCTGTTCACTGATTGGCCATGGGACCAGGAGAAATGTAAACGTTTTTGGCGGTGTTGTGAAGGAGAAAGTTAATAAAACTCAAAAGCGACTACAATAATATGTAGGGCAATAATGGCAGGAGTGGGTCTAACCGAAATATAATTGTACTATTTACAAATCATAAACCATGCCTAAAGGTTGAAGGAGAAGAAAAAGAACATATCAGCTTACATGCAGACGGGGTTCTGTATTTAATAGCACCCTAAATCAGCTAATAAAACATAAAACCAGCTGTTCAGACGCACAAACATTTTCTCCAAAACACACAAAACAAAACCACCATGAAACAGTGTGTTCGGTTCGGATATTTATTGATGGTCCTTAAGCGAACACCGTCTGCAGCAGGAGGGAGCAGGCAGAGCAGCTGCCCGTAATTAGACTACCTTCATTGGGTCAAACGGGAGGAAGAATCCATGGAGCACAAAAATCCAGTATCCAACCTAAAACTAACTTCACTGCAGTCAAAAGTCTGCGGTTTTGTGCTTTGAAGTCATTGTCCTTGTTATGCAATGGCTGAGACAAAAACTTCCTCATAAAGCCCAAAATTGCAACTTCTTCAGGCAAACGTTGGAGCTTTATCAGTCCAGACAGCAGCGTCTCGCCTCTCTGCTTCAACCCCCTCCCATTAAAACCTCTGAGCCTTATTTTCAGTTCTGGCTGGACAATGGTTCAGATAATTATCCCAGTGGACTATTTTATATATGGAAAAAACATTTAAGACATTCTTGCATGTACAATAATACAAAAGTTTTTTTGTATTTCGTTTATTAATGTATTTATTTATTTATTGACCTATTTTGTATAGTTTCACATGGATTACTTTAATGTGATAATGTCACACAATACGTTAATAGCAGCACAGCACACTACACTGAGAGCTGGAGGTGGGGCTTTAAGCCATAGCTTTAGCCGTCAGTGGGTCAATGGAAACACAACAGGTTCTGTGCTGAGTGTTGTAGAACCGTGCCGCCGAACTAGGGCCAGTGGAAAAGGGGCATAAAAATACCACTCCTAAATTCAACCCCAGTAGGTAGTTCATAGACTTTAATTAATCTCATAATATAAATCTCCACTCTACGGTCACTGGATGTACAACTGAGTGTAAGCACCAAAAAATCTTTCGTTTATTGCATATATTATCAATGCTAAACAAAGATATAGCTAATGTTTAATATTTTCCTCCTACTCATAATGCCCTTTTACTTTGACAGGAAGAATTGGAGAGTAACAATGAAAATGAACTCAAGTAAAGCATGTTTAGAGAGTGTTTTGGCTCACAGAACTTTACAATTAGGTTGGTTGAAGATATTCTTCATCTTTTTTCCATTAGAGGTACATAAACAACTTAATGCAACAACTTAATGCTCACCCTCTACCGATGATCCACATAGCCCTGTCTTTTAGTGTTTAACCCTTTCTCTCTCCTAGACATGGAAATTGACTGAGCTTTTACTGTAACTAATTATATGTGCTCTCTTTCAGACTCTAACCTTGAAAACTGGCTCAGAGTTTATCTGTTCTTTCTTTCTAGGTGAAACGACTAAAGGAGCTACATCCATTAACATTTACTTTTCCTTCCCATAGAAAGTACTCCTGGATCAGTGCTTCATTGTTCTTTTTGTGTCTCTGCTCTGTTCTCTCAAACCCCCAGTCGGTCGTGGCAGATGGCCGCTCACACTGAGCCAGGTTCTGCTGGAGGTTTCTTCCTGTTAAAAGGGAGTTTTTCCTCTCCACTGTCGCTACATGCATGCTCAGTATGAGGGATTGTTGCAAAGTCAACGCCAGTGACTGTCCACTGTCTCTACATGCTCATCAAGGAGGAGCGAATGCTACAAGTCACTGACTGGATGCAATCTGCTGGGTTTCCTTAGATAGAAACACTTTTTATCCAATTTGAATAAAAAACTAACTCCGACTGCACTGTTCAATTGTTAGGATTAACTGGAATGTATGAACCTGACTGTTGTGAAGTGCCTTGAGACAACATGTGTTGTGAATTGGCGCTATATAAATAAAACTGAATTGAATTGAATTGAATAAATAAAAATAACTGGAAAATATAATGACAGAAGGTATTTTAATCAATCAGTTTTCCATCTTCAAGAAAAAGAAACTGCACAGAGGTATTGAAGGCTCCTCATCTGTTGCCTTATGATTTTGTCACTGAAATCTTCATTCCTCTGCTACATTTTGTTTCATAATGTTGTCACTGCTCGTGTGCAAAATCTGTGGCTGCCTGGGTAGTTTGTTTTATCTGGATTTTTCTTTGGTGAAAAATATCCATGGCTCCAGGAAACCCACTCAAAAGCTGCAGCGTGTGATTCTTGAATTAGTTTACAGAGTTTTGGAGAATGCTTTGCCTCATTAGGATCATTATTGCAACAATGAGCTGCTGAGCTATTCTTCATTCTGTCGGGGCTACATTTTTCTGCACTCCCACATGCTCTAAAGTGGAAAATGTGAAACAGTTAACAAGTTATTTTTATTATTAATGTACTTTTTTTTTTAAGTCTATGCATCCATAATACGTTTCTTGTGAATGAATGTGGCATATCTTGATTTTCTTTTGTGTTCTTCAGGTGATGCTGTGTTCTGTTGAGCCTGTTTTGTACATTACTGTTTACTCTAAATGATCCAACATAGTTTCTGCGTCGGCAAAACTTCTAGCTGCTTCTGCTTTATCTAAGTCCAGTTTATCTAAGAGACTCATCTTGATTTCTAATATTTTCCTTAAAGGGATGGTTTAGACTTTTGTTCTGTGAAGGTATTATCAGTCATAGTTCACAGATCTGGAATAGAAATATAACATATCACACTGAGTTTGTAGAAAATGAACTAGACAAAACCTCTGGTTCATTTGGATTGGGAAATTCAAAACAATTGAAATAACTGTTAGCCTTCCATAATCCTGGAAACCATTTTAAAATGTCTTCCCTTTTCTATACAAACTATCTACAATATGACATCTTGCTACTACAGGTAAGGGAACTATTACTTATTTTTAACTTCACAGTATTTTAAAAACCCAAAATATCCCTTCAACTACTTGATTATTATTAAACATACTTAGCATACTGTAGCATTACAAAGGAGAGTTGCTTAACTTAGCAGTACATGACTGTATTTGTATGTCTTTAAGCACCCAGTTTCAGAGAAAAGTCCCATAGATAAGAGTGATGCAACTATGGGTTGAAAAAGAGGGGACAGAAAACAGTGAAAAGCTCATTATTTGCAAGAAAGATGAGGATGGTATGGATAGGAGAACGTGAGGAAAATCCACAGGATGGAAAACTTGACAGCCCACACGAATGACAGACATTTGGTTTCAATGAAGCACAAAGCCAACAGGGTATAGGTTAGGGTCATGGTTTAAAAGAACTGCAATGTGGTTTCCCTTACTGGACAGAAACACTTTTGAATCCACACAGCATCTTCTCCAATTTATCCAGTCACACTGCTGTGTTTTCTGTGCTCTATAAAGATACACAGCTTAAGTTACAAAGCTCTAACATTTCCTTACTATGCATAGATATTTTAGCTTATGAAAAGGGATTATTAAAGTGGACAACTCAAAACATTCTATAGCATTAATATCACAGCTCTGGGATGCCATATACCCTAGAATTCTTTGTCCATTTGTCCTGCCTTGAATCAATTTTAGTTGACAGTGTTTCCGTAAACATCTCAGAAGTCATTTGTCAGCTACTGTTCTTTTTTCCAGCTGCTTTCCGAGTGCAAAAACTAAGTATCTTCTCCTAATCTACTCCCTAGGTTTTTGTGGTAAATGGAATTTGATAAAAGGGGAATACGTAGGTTAGACCTCTAAGATAACTGGAAATGAGTATCGGTGAAACCCTGGTTTGTGCATCTGTTGACACACTCTACTGTTGAGGTTTCGTGGGTTTTCAGTTTTACTGGTTATTCTTTTACTTATTTAATTTTATTATTTAGAAATGTAAGTAATTTCCTATTTAATGGAACTAATTTACAATCATTCTTCTGAATAAAATCAAAACATGTTTTTCTCCCATCTATAGACCTCTGAAATTATTTCCAATACACTATAACATGAATCATAAAGAGAAAGAGATGGTTAGTCAACTGTTCAATATAGTAGAAGAATATTTTATCAGTATTTCAAGACTTTCCATCCAACTGACATATTTCCAACATCCATAAAAGACTTGTGGAAGAGGCTACATAGAAAACAGTGTCTATTAAGGAAAACTGGGATTCAGAACTAGGCAAGGCAAGTTTATTTACAGTACATAGCACATTTCAGTAGCAAGACTATTCAAAGTGCTGTACATGAAAAAAAGAGACATAATAGGAAAAGTACGTTACAGTGGCATAAAGATAATTAAATAATTAATGAACACAAACAATTAAAGAGAATAAAAATTAATAATTAAAATGATAAGATGATAATAAAAAAGATAAAAAATAAAAAATGAATGATAAAATGATTGATAAGAAAATAAAAGAAATGTTGGACTGAAAACTTAACTAATAATGTTTAGATGGCAAAGGCTACTCTAAACAAATACGTTTTTAAACTTGATTTAAAGCAACTTAGGGTTTCAGTGCTTTTACAGTTTTCTGGCAGTTTATTCCAGATTAGTGGAGCATAAGAACTAAAAGCTGCTTCTCCATGTTTGGTTCTGGTTCTGGGTATGCAGAGTAGATTTGAGCCAGATGACCTGAGAGATCTGGCTGGTTGATACACTGACAACAAGTCTGTAATGTATTTTGGTGCTAAGCCATTCAGTGATTTATAGACTAACAGAAGTATTTTAAACTCTATTCTCTGAGCTACAGGGAGCCAGTGTAGGGACTTTAGAACCGGGGTGATGTGCTCCACTTTCTTACTTCTAGTGAGGATGCGGGCAGCAGCGTTCTGGATCAACTGCAGCTGTCTGATCGACTTTTTAGGCAGACCTGTGAAGACACTGTTGCAGTAATCAATTCTACTAAAGATGAATGCATGAATTAGTTTTTTAAGGTCCTGCTGAGACATTAGTTCTTTAAAACTAAATGCTATAGCAGGTAATGTATAGGGAGATCTCAGTGTAAACCATCACAATATAGTTCAAAATCCCTTTTGGAAATAATTAAATTGCACCTTCATCTAAAGATGGACTTGTGTCATTGCATATTTTGGAGTATTAACAGGTTGTACCATTTCAGTTTGTTGTAGTATGAGGTGTCTGCGACTATTGAATTGTATGTTTTGTTTTAAAAACCCCTCATCTTTATGTTTTTCTCATTTTTCTTATCTTCTTTCTCACTTCTAATATGCTTCCAAAGAATTATAGAAATTTTTCTGTTAATTAGAAATGTTCTTTTAAAATTCAAAAAGTAATAAAAATATGATTCGAATTACAGTAATTAAAGGTTGTTCTCAAGCACATTTCTTTCACAGACAGGATGGTTCAACACTATCCTTACCAGTTTTAATAATGTATAGGTCATATTTAAACATAATTTCCTTTGTCAATTAACTTTTCTCATGCTGACTGATAGTTTCACTCGTGCACTTAAAAGATAAACTACAGGATGTGTTAAAAAAATTAGACTGCATTCACTACAACAGTCAGGGTTGACTAACTTGTTGCCAGCTGAACCAACTCAATCACGGCAACATTTTCTAATTAGCTTAATCAAATCTGAGTGTTGCTTTTTGTGTTTATAGTTGTAGGCTCATAGTTCAGGGTTTTTCAGCGAACAATAAAATAACAGGTGTCCACACACTCCCTGACTCAGTTTTAATATATACTTGAGGGAAAATTGACATTGGCACTGAAGCAGTAAAATATGTTGGAGCATGTCTCAGCCTGAGGAGAAAACTAGAGATACAACAAATGAAAATGTATTGAGTCTCTTCAAAATCTTCCCTGAGTTCTGATCTGTATTTGTCCTCTTCTGTAATGTATATTTAGATTCATTGTTTAATTTGTTGTGTGCAAAAAACATTTACTCTATTTAATCTAAACCATGTGCAGTATATAGTCCTAATGTGTTGTCCTCAGTTTTGTAAATAGAAAGAATTTAAATTTAGATGAGAAGGTGCTCACGGATTGATTGAGATACAGAATGATTGCTAGTGAGTGAAACCAGACAGGAAGAAATATCCTGAAACCGGGAGTGAAAGACAAACCTAAAGGCTAAAAAGAAGAAGGAATGGAATAACTAGAAAAAATTAAAGGGAGGGGGGAGGACAGGCTGTCTGACATGCTCTGAAAGATAGAGATTGGAGTGTGAGGGAGGGACTGAATCAGGCGGGGAATAAATGAAGAGAAGGGAGCACTCAAGTGAAAATGAGCAGGAGAATACAGAGAGGGAGGAAGAGCCATGTCTCGCTCTCATCAGTCAGAGTGTTGCCCATCCTGTGGCAGAGGATGCCTCCATCACCATGACGGATCCTTGCTGTCCGTATTCTGCTTACCTCCAACAATATTACTGACGTACACAGAGAAACAGCACACAGGAAGGGACACACACAGTTAACTGCACTTGTGTCAAGAAGCACCCAGATTCACAGACAGATATTCTGACAGGAGAATTAGACCTTTGTCATGGATTTGTTGTTACTGACCTTAACTTAGACTATACTGAAGCTGAGTTCTAGTATAATCCTTCTGATGTTGTTTTTGCCAGCATAATAACATTACATTCAGCTTGTGGCTTGGATGCATTTTCTCTTTGTAGTGCTATAAATATCCATGCCCTGACTGTTGTTAGTGTGAAATAAGTTTAGGTGTGCCTGTGTTATACACACAGATGCAGGGATATCACATTGGTGCAAGCGTCCACAGAGTCTTATTATTCTGATACCGTGCATCATTATTCACTGGCACACCTACATCCATGCAAACATTGGGAAAAGCAGCATATAGCAACTGCACACTGTTGTGCTCATTTGACAGTTGTGCATAGGTCTAGTTTAACTGTAGAATTGTCCGACAAACACACACACGATGAAACGGTGATGCTACATAACTTATTCTAGGCATAAATGCCTCATTACTATGTCACACACACTTGTACTCGACACACACTCTTTCTGTGTGCATCTCAAATCTTTTCACTTGATTATTTTTGCTTTAGTTGAAACCACAGTGATAAATATCAGCATATGTGGCGATGCTGAGCAACAGATGTTCAACTGGAGATATTATGCAAAACTGAATGTCAATGTGTCATGAACTAAATGCTTTGTCATTTGTTTGCTTTTTGTCTCTGCAGTACTATGAAATGTCCTACGGTCTCAACATTGAGATGCACAAACAGGTAGGACAGATTGCTTTTACTATGTTTAGATGTGCTTGTGTTGACAGGTTGTTGCTGGGATACTTGGAGAATGTGTGCTTGAGTGTTAGTCCGTGTCTGGCTCTATGTGGATGCAGCTTTCATTGAACAGGAGAAGTTGTTTAATAACACTCATGGTGATGGTTAGAAATGGGCCAGTGTGAGGCTCTAATGGTAACAAAGTTATAGTTGCAAGATTAATAGAGTATTATTGTGATTATTTTTCTTACAGATTAGTCCCTGGTGTAAGACCTAAGATATACATGAAAAACATCAGCTACATTTAGACACAGTTCTAAAATTAAAGGGAGTCATTGGCTAATTTTTGAGAGCATCACTGTTTAAACACTCCATGTTGGGCACCATCCATGGTCATCTTTTTTATGGCTGTTTCAGCTCAGTTAGTCCAGAAGTAGCTCTAAAGATACACTGAAAATTGAACTTTATAGCCCTTTTGTCCTCTTCAAATGTGGTCTAAACCGACATTTAAAGTTGATCTTAGTTAACCTGTTTGTTGAACGACATTCAGTCATCAATAAACGGCTTTACAGTTAAGCCCAAAATCCTTCATACCTCTGGCAGATTTAGGCTTGAAGTTATTTTCATTCAGCCAAGAAGTTTGTTTCTGAAAGGAAATGAGACAAGTATCTATCAAAAGATAATAAAACAAGGTAAAAGAGTATACATTTTGATAAACCAGGGTATTTTAGTGATGATGTCAGCCTACCAGAAAGAGATTAAGGAAGTTAAGATAATTATATTTCATTTTGAAACCACCCAAAATCATTTCATGCATATATCACTTTAACAGTTATTCGTGTGGTCAGTATTTTAGAGCATTAATAGCTCACAGTATACGAATGTCCAAGGCTAAAAAATGACTGGGAAATGTTTAATTTCCCACTCTTTCCCTAAAAATGTGTTTTCTGAGGTGTTACTTTGATATAGAAGGTTTGAGAATCCCTGATCTACAGGATAATGCATTTAATAATGCTCATACAGCCATGCAAAGACTGCATGTACAGCTGAAGCAAGTAAAGGAAGGTCAATGTAAATTGTGTAACATTTCCACTTGTCCTTGCTGAGATCTGTTAGTCTTGAATGAAGACATTTGTCTCATAAGCAGTGTGTGCTCTCAGGTGCCCGCGGCTGCTTGTCAATCCCGATACTAATTGCTGTCTGGGTCACGCTACAGGAGAAGTAGACAGTCAAATTGCATACAGAGAGCGACAGGCAGACAGTCAGATAAATGTCGACGCAGAAGGACAAAAAGGCAGACGTGAAACCTGTTCTAGTTGATAGACCTTCCTGCAGATAGACAGAATCATTATCCAGTTGAATGGCATTTCCTTTAAGGTGACTGCCTGTGTCTTCCTCTGTCTCTCCCTTCCTCCCTCCCTTCCTCCCTCCCTCTCTATATCTATCCATCTGTCATGCTAACTGGCTCTCTGTGGTGGAGTCAGGCACTGTCATGGAGGACAAGACAAGAGGGGGTTTATTTTTCACTTTTACAATGAGCTCTTGGCATACACCTTCAGAAAATGGCTCATTGTTTGAAACCGTCTCTGAGACGCCTTCCAATAAAAGGTTCTGTGCTCTGCACTTTCACCTCATAATCATTCCCTCATTTAGCTATCGAGGTAATTATAGCACAGAGATGTCAAACATCAGATGTCTTTACAAACACAGAGTTCAGGCTGGGAGCATGCAGCTTCCTGTTGCTCTGGTGGTTTAAGTTGGCCTTTGGTTTGACTTTAAGTCGAGTTATCTGTCAAAGACCAGGCAATACACTGTGACAAATAATTCTTCATTTCTATATTTGCATTTGTGGTAAATTTGCAACTATGGATGGTTTCTTAAGTTGTATTTGTAAAACCATTAAGTTATCTGTGCTGAAAGGATTGAGAGATGTATTTTCACCTTTTGTCCAAAAGTTCCGACATTATTCAAAGTACAACTAATGGGAAACTTCTAAGGCAAAAATTGTCTGGTGGGAATTCAATTCTGAGTGCATTTTTAACAATAACTCCATGTCAATGTTTTGGAAAAGTGATAAATACATTTGATGCTAGATGCAAGCAGTCTAGTGGTTGACAGGCTGTGGTTGACAATGATGCAGGGAGATTCTAGGTTGCCATATATGCAGAAACCTTTCCACATTAAGTTTGCTTTTTCAGGTGCCCACAGTCCATGCTTTTTTATCTGCATCTAAAATGCATGTTTGCATGCCTTTTTAACTTGGTATTTAAATGGATGCTCCATTTCGCTCAATGACAGCTGCAAGAGGTGTTGTTACAGTGCATATATTATTAAAAGTAATTGGTTTTGTTTTTGAGACCATGTTTACAATTTGTGCTACTTTTTAAGGCCCTTTATGTTTGAAAATATATAAGTTCAGTTATCTGAAATCATGTCACACTTCAAGATCCAATTGGAACTATCTAACGTGTGGCCTCTATTTCCAACCCAGTTTGATATTAAATAACGCTCCACCAACTGCCAGACGTACAACATAGACCCTTTTCATTTTGCAAAAGATTTCTAATGTTTGCTCAAATAAGTAAACAAAAAAAAATGTTTTAGATGTGTGTGAAAACATATTGCCTCAGGCAGGCTAACACTCCAGTATCACCTTTCTACATGTGATACAAATGTTGCATGCATATTTTACTCTCCAGTTTATTTCTTTTGACATGTTGAAAAAGTCCTGCGGCATAAGTGTCACAGTCCTAAAATTATGTTAATACCGTAAATGTGCTTCACTGCTGTGGGATTTATCCCAGTGATACTAAAATGTTGCAGCAATGTCTTAATAATAGAATTACCTAATATTATGCTGGACTATGCAGACACTATGTCTTGGCTTAAAATGGTTAATGCTTAAAATGGCACCGATGCCTGGGTAGTCTGACCTATTTCCTGACAATTTCAGCTAATAATCATTTGACCACTTGGTAGGACTGAGGAGCATTGAACATTTATCCCCATATGGTCAGCTGACCCCAAAATAAACCAAGACAGTTGTGTCAAAGCAAAAGTAATTAACCCTGTCTTGACATCGTTAAATACTGTGAATTCTACACCTTTCTTCTGAAATACACAGACATTATACATAACATGGCAGCTAAAAAGCAATATACATTCTAACTAGACATGACAGGACTTGATGTTACTCAAAATGCGCCTCATTTCCTCACATTTAGACCCAAGTAATGTGTTTTCAACATACCAACATAAACTGCAAGAAAGGAAGCAGTGTTAAAGCAGCCTTAAGATTAAATTGGTGTTTCCTGTTAATAGTATAGAATTATGATCTATAAGGAAAGCATAATCTTCATAAAGAAGCATAATAAGAACACAAACTCTAAGAAGAGTGATTGTTTTGTTTTTATCTCTGGCCAAAGATTTTTTTGTTTTATTTAAATTTCCATATTATTTTACAAAAATACCAGAGAACATATGAAGACACATTTTCTCAGCTTGTGAAAAGGGGGAAAAATCCATCTTCTTTGAAGAAGATCATCTACAATAGATTTTACTGATGGTAAATGGCCTGAACTTGTGTAGCACTTTATCAAATCCCTAGAGACCCCAAAGTGCTTTACACTACAATTAATTCACCCATTCATACACTGACAGTGATGAGCTAAAATGTAGCCACAGCTGCCCTGGGGTGCACTGACAGATATTTATTGTGTTTTAAAAACTGAAATATTATCAAATGTTGTAATTTAGATTTGTCTAGATTCCAAAATCAAGTCCCAAACTCATGGATAGACTTGCCTTGCAAGCCTTGACCTCATGTTTGAATGGCTGCTTTGTTGCCAAACAAAATGTCAGCGTTGTAGTTTAGTCTGACTGACTCTGCAGGAAGGGATTAAAAGACACAGAGGGAGGAAGTTGGATGGCTGGCAAAAAAGCCAGGGAGAGCTGGCCAGTCAGCTCTTATTTCCAAAAAGAGGAAATGTACAACAGTGTTGGCTTTACCTCTTAGAGAGGGAGAGAGGGGAGGATGACAGAGGCAAGAAGGCCAAATAAGGGGTGTGTGGAAAATGGAGGGAACAGAAGGAGGAAAAATGAAGATAGAGAAAATGACATGAGTCCAAAGAGTTACAGTATATTCAGGCAAATAAGTGTTCACAAAAGAGAGAGAAAGAGAGAAGTAATACATCAATAGCTAATGAACAAGGATGCAAGAAGAGCCACCAGGGGGAATATGAGATCGAAAGAAAAGGTGGAAGAGTTATTGAAGCAAGGGGAAAAGAAAAAAAATGGACAAAATGGACAAAGTATCTTGAAGAGTATGTGTACTATAAGTAATACAGAAGAAACAAAAGTTGAAACTGAATATATATGAGACAGGGACATAAAGAATCTAATTTATTTATTCTAATCTAATTAATTTATGTTAAAAATAGAGGATAGATTAAAATTTGTATTTCTAGGCTATTTTATGTTCCTTCTTTCCTTCCTTGCTTCCATCCATTCTTCTTTTTTTGCAGGTTTTACATTTCAAGCCTGACCTCCAAGTGACCTACCATTATTTACACTTTAGGAAATGTATTTATGTATTTATACTTTGACGGAGATCTCTGGTAATTTAAGTAAATATAGAATTTGAACATGAGAAATATGTAGGAGCATTGATGAGATAACATAAGAGGTAATAAATTAAAATAAAACTAATAAAGAACTTCTAAGCAAATATAAAAAAGAAAGAACTATAGGCCAAAGAGGGGAAAAATCTGGACGATGGGAACGTACAGAAGAAGACGGTTAGTTTGATTTTAAAAAGAAGACTGATAACAGTAAAAGAGAAAATAGAGCATGGCAGAGAAAAATAGACTTATCCATGGAAGACAAACTGATAAAAGACAGCAGGGATGAGAAGGGAAATAGGAGAAAGAGATTAATTGAATGGATGAAAGAGGAGAGGGTAAACAGGAAGGATGGAGCTTTAGAAATGACAGAAAAAGATCTCATGGAACAGATGAAGCGGTGAAAAAGAGCTGGAGATGAAAATGAGTCAAGAAAAGAAAAGTAATAGAGGGGAAAAAGGGGGCAAGAAGCTGAAAGATAGACATACATAGAAAGACATCAAGGGAGGGAGGGGAGCTTTGAGCTGCCCAAGAAATAATGAATCATGAATAGATTGAACAGTATCTGCTCTTATTTCCTCTCCAGCTCCTTCGCCTCCCTCCCTCCAGCTTACTCTCAACATCCTGTTGAGATCACTGCCGGTAGCCTCCTCCTGCCCTCTCCCTTCTTTTCTCTAACACATGCTCTGTCATTATCAGTGGCAGGGCCATCTCATGACTCGGCATTAATTGAGCTGTAACAGTCGTCTGTCACCTTCCTACCCTTCCTTTGAGTTGCTTTTGATTATTTTCACTCTCCAACTCGGTCTCACTTTCTCTATTTTGGTCTTTAAATCCCCCCCCCCCCCATGCTCTTTATCTGCAGCCCTCATTTCTCTTTTTCACTTTCCTCTTCTCTTTGTCCCCGTCTGTTTGTGACGATTGTATCCAAACTGTACAAAGGCTCAAGGAAGATAGAATCTCCTCTGTTCTTTTCTAAGCTTTATGGATACAGTGACCTGCACACACACATATCACATTATCTCACTTGGTTCACTTCCATTATCATATCATAAATTCATATCCTTGCTGAATCCCCACAAGCAGCGAGGGAGGTTACAAGGACTTTTCACTGCTTTCTGTCATTGTTCAGTTTTCATTGACATAGCACCACTGTGGTGGTTATTCCCTGCATCCCTAGTGATGTGCATATGCACCACATGTATGTTCATTGACTTTATAATTCAGCTGTGGCTCTCAGCTGCTGGAGTTTACAGATGTGATAATGTGTTGTTGCTTTGAGGTGTGTGCTGATTAGATAGAAGCTTTTGTGTAGTCAGATAATTAATGCAGCAGGATGATAGGATGATGGCAAGGGGAGAGGCATGTGTCTTCTGGCAGGTATCAGCAAATAAGTGCAGACTGAGAAAACCTGAACACACAGAAGGAAGGAAGGCTAAAACTCAACCAGTAAGAGGAATATGAACCCTGGCATGGACAGGACAGCACCGTCTCTCCCTCATCATTTTTTAGTGAAAATATCGGTTTTTCTTTCATTGTTTAAAATCTTTCTAAGTTGCGTGTTATTTATTTTTGCATTGCAATATGCCAACATTTCATTGTGAAAAAAGCAGTAACATGGCGGATGATGAATAAATCTTTTGCATTCCGTACTTCTTATAGTTATTGTTTTTGGTAGTGTTATATACTTTAGGCCATGCTCATCAAGGTGTTACAGCATAACCGATCCGTACTCTCACCCCAGACTTATTTAGGCACACCTTGGTAGAACCAGGTTGGAGCTCCTTTTGCCTTCTGAAATGTCTTTATTCTTTATGACATAAATTTAACAAAGTGTTGTTAACAATCCTTAGTCCATATTTATGTAATAGCATCATGCAATTGTTGCAGTTTAATTTCCTGCATATCAGGGATGCAAATCGCATTCTGCAACACATCCCAAAGGTGCTCCATTGGATTGAGATAACCATAGAGGCCAACGGAGTACCATGAACTCATTGTCATGTTCAAGCAGTATAAGAGGATTTGAAGTTGTGTGACATAATGCATTACCCTCCTGGAAGTAGCTGTGAGGAAATGGGTACACTGGGCTCATAAAGTGTATGGACATGGTCAGCAACAATACTCATCTGCCGTGTTTAAACAATGTTAATACTCCTGTCACACTATTACATCACTTTTTCAATTCATTGGTTTCGGAAGACATTATGCCAAAAGAAAATGACACAATTTGGGCATAAAACTTTCAAAAGATTGCTCCACATGAGCAGCGCAGCTCTGAGACACCATGTGAACTCCATATACGCACTATTGTCACATCATGACTAAGAAACATACCCAGTCATAACACAGCAGGAAGATGAATTTAAACGCCATTAATCTTCAGCATACATTATTTTTCACAATGGGACTGCATCAAAAGCAACATATCTATAACAGGACCTGATGTCCTACAAAATCGCCTTAATTTCTTCACATTCAGACTCATTCATCTGGTTTGTTTGAAAACATAGCATCCATGGCAAGATAAAAAACCGTGTGGCAGCAGCTTTAGTTAGTGCTAGGGAGCCCAGAGAGTGCTAAGGAGATATCCCCCACACCTTTATACCACCACTACTACCCTGAACCGTCAAAACAAGGCTGGTTGGATCCATGCTTTTTTGTTTTTTAAGCTAGTTTCTGACCCAACCGTCTCAATGTTGCATCTGAAATCTAGACCCATTGGACCAGGTGACATGTTTATGTTCTATTATTGTCCAATTTAGGTGAGCCAGTGTGAATTGTAGCTTTGATTTCTTGTTCTTAGCGCACTAAAGTGGCACCATGAGATTTTCTGCTGCTGTACCCCATCTGTTATTCTGCATACCTTGGTTGTAACAAGTGGCTATTTGAGCTGCTGTTGCCTTTTCTGTCATCTCGAATCTTCTCCTCTGACCTCTAAAATCAACACGGCATTTTTGTCTACACAAGACAGATTGTATTTTAAACAATATGCAGCTGCAGATTCTCAAACCAACCCCAAGTACCTACTTTCTGAAGCCTTTTCCAGTTCATTTATAACATTCCATCTAATTGGTGGATGTGCTAACAAAAACTTGTCTCTTCTGGTGCAAGACTGCACTGAGGATAGAGAGTATTTTGTCTAATAAATTATAAATGTAGTTTGGGTTTAACATTGGGGGAATGGGTTAGGGTTAGGTGTATAGGCTAGGATTACGTCTGGGGTAAGGGTAAATCAGAGCAAATTATTTAAAGATTTTACAAACCACAAAAATGGCAGGAGTGTGGTGGGGCCTAAGAACACTGGAGCCTGAGAACCATATCTCAGGTGTAAAGATCTTATTCCTTGATAAGTTTATACCTATGGCAGATGTGAGAGGCTGCAGTAGACATAGCTGTTGGGTAATGAACTGCATTTACACTGTATTTGTTGATACAAAACAGCAGAGAATGAACTCAAATGCTCTAAGCTAATCTTGCATTGTATAGCTTTTCTTTCATTTACTAGTCCATAATTTCCCTTAAAAACTCAACTTTTTGTCCTGTACTTCAGCTTGTGGGCTTTGTATTACTAAGTCATAATAATTACTATGTTATGTGTGTTGAGATGTATACGTGGTTTGTTTAGAAATCAACATCTCAAACTTAAAAGTGGCAATTAAGCCTACATGATTGACTTTTTGGCACATGTTTTGAATGTGGTGTAGTACTGAGCTTTGACAGTAATTTCAGTTTTGTGGGAGGCTTTTTTATGTTAGAATATAATGCCAGTTTGGTGTGGTTAAAAGCTGGGTTCATGCAAGTTGACAAATTCAAAAGAATAGGACATTTTTAATGTACTTTTGTTTTGCATGTCAGTTAAATTACAAGTTAAAATATAAATTGAGGAAGAAAACTACAAAAATCTTTTTTCAGGATTTATTCTTTTCCAGATAGATGGCTGAAGATGCAAACTTAAAGTTTTTTGTTTTGTTAGATAAAATTGAAATTACAACTACATAGGTGCTTAAATTCCTGCTAAGACAGACGGTAATGAAATATAACATTGCGGAAAAGAACAAAGATGATACTAAAAACCTAAATGATAGTAGTCTTTGGTAAGTACATCAAAGAATCTTGTTCTGATTGTTATAAATCACAATACTTGCTAATAAATCATAAACTATGTGGAGTGGTTCCTATTTTTTTTATAGATTTATCTCTGTGCCTGAATGATTTCAGCAGTTGCAAAAGTTTACTTTTTTTTAGCTGTCTTCACCAATGATGTCCATTTCCAGTCTCCAAGGGTACACGTTCTGTATGTTTCAGATGTGTAGTTAAAGTAGCACAGGTGTTTTAAATCAATGAGTCTTTACCTGGCTTGTGCAGAACTTGATAACATGCAGTGGAGGTAATTCTGTCACCTGAATCAGCTTTGCAGGAGCAGGAACACACCCAAAATATGCTGGACACTGGACCTTGAAGACCAGGATTGGAAACTACTGAATTTTCAATCCCTTTCAGATCATAGTTTTCTAATACTCACAGAATCACAAACTCCCTCTTTCACTTTGTAATTAGCATTTCTGAAGTCAATCACGAGTCATCTCTGGGCTTTCATGTGCACTTTCAGAACATTTAGCTGGGATTACAGAACCAAAGGGGCAGCAACATGAGCTGTACCCAGTAATAGAGCATTATGTCACAGTCTTGATGCTGACTGTCCAAGATGCATTCAGTGCTTCAAATACAAGCAAAGTTACTGTGCACCATTCTCAACATTTTGTTGTTGCATCAGATACATTTATGTGGATTATGTACATTCAACCAGGACATGGCAATATTTGTATAAAAGGTAAGTAGACTTCTTTTCTCTCTTTAAGATAGAAGACGGGGTTGGGAGACTCTGGCTTATAGTAATGTGATTGTTCTAACTATAGTCTACTGATACTCCTGACCATTCAATATACAGTATATCCTAGATTAGTTGGACTCCAAAGGAACATGAAGTGGCAATGCTTTGTTTATACCCATGATTCCTGTGTAGCCACTGTCTTTCACTAAGTCACAATTGTTCCACGAAAATGGCTTTTATGGCTCTGTGACTTTCGGCGAAAGCAGATAAGAGGCAAAACAGCTGTAGGTCAACTTTGACCACCATTCTATCTTGAGACCTTTCAGACATTCGTGAGGCATGCAGAACACGCAAAGATCACAGATCGAAATAATTATTTACAGGGGCTTGTGTTATGATCAAGGCAAAGCTCATTATCTTAAAAGAAGTTCTCACTACAATTTTAGAATCCTTGGCTTAGGATGCATTTACACTGCTGGTCCGGGCCAGAGATTGGTAAAAGTCAGAAGATTCACACCTTCATTTGGCCCAGTTTGCTTTCACACAGAGAATTTTTTTGATTGGATTAAACAGTCATGAAGTTTCAATGGATTGTTTTAGGGGCAGTATTGCACTGATCAAGAAGAAAAAAGCACAAAAAAAAGTAAGTTGCTGGTTTGGTTTTCAAATTTAGCTGTGTACCTGTGCCACTTCACTACTCCACATACCCCCACAAGACATTTTCAAAGTCTTTCGTCTTTGGATTGGCACTCTTACATTGTTTTTCTTCTACTTGTATGCACTGCTCTTACCCTACATCTTCTCTTCCTAATTTTGGTACACTGACCTAGCATGCATTCTCACTGCAAGCAATCGGTCCAGGGTGAAACCGCGCCAAGACTGACAGATGTAACCGTGCCAGGGTACGGTTCTCTGGTCCGTTTCAGGCTCACACCAGTGATGCGCTCCAGATACCAAACTCTGTCACAGTACAAAGCATTAGAAAGTTAGATGTGAAAGCACGATTAGGTTTCATTTGCCACAAGGGTGTACACCGTGGAAAAAATATCAGTAAATTGTTTTTACAATAAAAAAAATATGTTATTATTTTTCCCTAAGTAGAAATATAGCCCTTAAATAAAAAAAACATTTTTAAACAGGTTTTGTGTAGATTTGAAATAGTCTCAGCCTGACACAGTTTTGCTAAACTCAAAAAAACTGTTATAAACCAGTGTTCCCCGACATACTTGAGTTGTGTCTCTGCTGCAGCACACTGCATGATTCAGTTGATTGAAATAGTCTCTCTCACACTATTTGAATCGAATTGAAGAGACGTACAACTTGCAGCATTCACTTGAACAATGTGCGTAAATTATGTGGTTGGGATTTCGTTTGTATCTGACTAAGCTATGTTGTGGTCCTCATGCAGGCTGTCTAAAAGCATTCAATGGTTTAAATACAAGAAACAAGGCTGTACACTACTGGCTCCACTGCCACGTGTCTATGCTTTGTATTATTACTATGTCACACTCGCTCCTCAATCCCATATTATACCTCACAGTTCACAGTGGATACAGGTTTGTTAATACAGATTTTTATTAATATTGGTGGGTCAACTTTAACCTCCCCATTCTTTGGCGTTTATTGTAGCTGATCGAGAGGCATAAACAACATGTTTAGATCACTGAACGAACGTATAACTTAAAAGGGGCTCCACCTTATCATGACATCAAGCAATGAAGAAACCTACTAATGACGCATTCATTTAAATCAGATGTGTTACAACAGAGAATTTACAAGGTATTTGCATTTTAAACCTTGTATTAAACTGTTTGTTTTTATGTAAGCATAACCCCAATTTGCGATAGACATTGCAAATTAGCTTAGGCTATAAATGTAACGTTTGGTAGATGTTGATACCGATCACTTGTCTATAAAAAATAGTAAAACGGCCATGCAAAGTTAAATGTGCTTCTTAGCCTTCCTGGACTGATTTCACAACCATGTTAAACAGTGAGAATATTGTGAAAGAGCACATCCCATTATTGCAATGTGCTCTAAGTTTAACAGTTGTTCTAGACCCAAAATTACATATAATTCATATGCTCTATAGATCCATTAATCTAGCTCTGCATATATACTTGCATATGTGCAGACACGTATATATTCAAATATAGTTAGTGTTGTTCACAGAGTATGGGCAGGATATTAAAGGAAGCTTTGTTTGACAGTCAGGATGCTCTGTAGCCAGATTGTTTCCCCCGTGGACTCCTGAGGACAGCTGGATGTCCTTCCTTCCTGTTCCCTCCTTTCATTTCATCACCACACATATGAGGATGAGGGTGTGTGAGTGCATGTGTGTGCGCCTCTGTTGGGCAGAAAAAACTGGGGTTAGCCCATACTGTGAATTAAAAGAATTCGAGGAAGAAAGTAAACTGAGAAATTAACAGAAATATTTGTTAAAACAGAAATAGGGAACCAAGCAAGAGTAAGAGTGCAAGCAGATGAAGAAGATCACATGAGAGGTTGTTTATCTAGTTGCATGGCAGAAAAACACTTGTGTGTGCAGGTGCTTATCCAAATGCCTGCCTAATTAGCCAGAACTGTCTGGCCTTTTTATGCATGTGTTTTTGTACGCAGGTGTGAGTGTGTTTGGAAGCATGGGTATGTTTGGCTAAAGTTGTGACCTCGGCATATGCAGGAGACATGCCTGCATTTTCAACTCACTGCTTTGCTTCATTAAAGGATTTGGCTTCTCTCTCTTTCTGGCTTTACTTTCCGACTCAAACCCTCTTTTTTTCCCATGTCCTCCATCACATTTTCTTTTGCTATTCTCACCAACCACTCTGTCAATAATCCTGTGGTTTTAGTTGGATGTTTTCTGTAACTAATTTTATTTAAGGGGAGGGATTAAGAGCATAGTGCACATTTGGGTCAACCAAAGCGGGCTTTGGAGAAGTCACAGCTCGTTAAATGTGTTTGCTTGTGTGTGTTTGCACTCTCTCTGATCAATGGTGTATGCAGTCCCTCTCTGCACATGTTGTAGCATCTGTGCTTTGTGTGTGTGTGTGTGTGTGTGAGGTGTGTGTGTGTGTGTGTGTGTGTGTGTGTGTGTGTGTGTGTGTGTGTAGCTTTGATGTCTCCCTCTCTCTTCAAACTCTAAGTAGCACACTTGTCTAAAACAGAGCTCAGTTGTGAATAATGGCCCGTAGAGGCAGAGAGTATGAATAGCATTGGTGAAACTTTTCTCAGAATTTTAGAAAATAAGTTAAGAAATATTAACCAAGGCAGAAGAAAGGGAAAGATGAGATGAGAAAAAAGGAAGTAATTAAATTCCCAGGGAACGCGTTTTTTTAGTTTAATAGCTTTTAACTCTGACAGAGGAGTACAGAATAGTTTCAGACTGTATTTATTGTTTTATCTGTTTGGCCCATGTGTATGTTTATATGTGTGTATGGAAAAATTCATCATCCTATTTGCAGATTACATTTATTGCCAAATGAAATAAGGAATGAAATGAAATAATAATCATCCAATACACAGTTTTGAGACTAAACAGTAATTAAATTTTCTGTTCATGGACTGCACTTTTTCATAATCATCAGGAAGACCACCATGATGCAAAATATGTATGATAGTATAAGGTCACGTAGACTTTTTTTATTGAGTTTAATTGTAAAACATGAATAGCGCAGAGCAAACTGAAGTCTAAACTCGTGCTTGGTGGAAATACTAAATACAATCCACTCTGCAGTGGAGTTTATTGCTCAACTAGTATGACCTACCATGAACTATCATGAATCATCAGAAGAAAAAGAATATTTCTAAGCCTAATATTAACTGTGTCATGAGTTTTTAAATGAGCATGCACATGTACGTCTAATGTATTGAGTCCTAAATTATACAATGTTGTGTTTATGATGTTTTAATTTTTTGTGCTTTTTGGTAGGGGTTTTATCATGTCATCTAAACAGGATTCATCTTTAGACAGGAAGTAAAGCAGACACAAGAGAGTTAGTCTGAATAGGTCTGACTGCTGCCTTCTGTAAAGCTGAAACCTATATATAAATAAAACATCTACAGGGGTTGGACAATGAAACTGAAACACCTGTCATTTTAGTGTGGGAGGTTTCATGGCTAAATTGGACTAGCCTGGTAGCCAGTCTTCATTGATTGCACATTGCACCAGTAAGAGCAGAGTGTGAAGGTTCAATTAGCAGGGTAAGAGCACAGTTTTGCTCAAGATATTGAAATGCACACAACATTATGGGTAACATACCAGAGTTCAAAAGAGGACAAATTGTTGGTGCAAGTCTTGCTGGCGCATCTGTGACCAAGACAGCAAGTCTTTGTGATGTATCAAGAGCCACGGTATCCAGGGTAATGTCAGCATACCACCAAGAAGGACGAACCACATCCAACAGGATTAACTGTGGACGCAAGAGGAAGCTGTCTGAAAGGGATGTTCGGGTGCTAACCAGGATTGTATCCAAAAAACATAAAACCACGGCTGCCCAAATCACGGCAGAATTAAATGTGCACCTCAACTCTCCTGTTTCCACCAGAACTGTCTGTCGGGAGCTCCACAGGGTCAATATACACGGCTGGGCTGCTATAGCCAAACCTTTGGTCACTCATGCCAATGCCAAACGTCGGTTTCAATGGTGCAAGGAGTGCAAATCTTGGGCTGTGGACAATGTGAAACATGTATTGTTCTCTTAGTCCACCTTTACTGTTTTCCCCACATCCAGGAGAGTTACGGTGTGGAAAAGCCCCAAAGAAGCGTACCACCCAGACTGTTGCATGCCCAGAGTGAAGCATGGGGGTGGATCAGTGATGGTTTGGGCTGCCATATCATGGCATTCCCTTGGCCCAATACTTGTGCTAGATGGGCGCGTCACTGCCAAAGACTACCGAACCATTCTTGAGGGCCATGTGCATCCTATGGTTCGAACATTGTATCCTGAAGGCGGTGCCGTGTATCAGGATGACAATGCACCAATACACACAGCAAGACTGGTGAAAGATTGGTTTGATGAACATGAAAGTGAAGTTGAACATCTCCCATGGCCTGCACAGCCACCAGATCTAAATATTATTGAGCCACTTTGGGGTGTTTTGGAGGAGCGAGTCAGGAAATGTTTTCCTCCACCAGTATCACGAAGTGACCTGGCCACTATCCTGCAAGAAGAATGGCTTAAAATCCCTCTGACCACTGTGCAGGACTTGTATATGTCACTCCCAAGACAAATTGACGCTGTATTGGCCGCAAAAGGAGGCCCTACACCATACTAATAAATTATTGTGGTTTAAAACCAGATGTTTCAGTTTCATTGTCCAACCCCTGCATATATGTCTGGTGACTGTACATTCTTACACTTCTGCAAAGCTCCTTTACATACAGTATGCTCCTTACTTGTAGACTGCCTTGGTATTAAACTCTCTGCTATATATGTGGAAAGTAAATGTTGCACCAAGCTCTAATTTTGCAGCAACTCTCTGGAAACAGAGGTAAAAAAGCACAGAAGAGCTCACCGTAGTTTTTCGTTTGTCAATCCTCTGGACCATCTTTATTAGGCTATTTTAATCTAAATTGACCTGTTAAATAAATTAAAGCATTCAGTTTTTAGGGTTTCATATTTTTTTATTTTATTCCTTCACTCTCAATATTCTAAACAACAGTGTGCCTGTAACATTAAAGCAGTAATTTGTAACAGTGCTGAACTGGACAATAATTTAGGCAAGCATAACCCCACCTTCAGTTCTGTTGACAATATGAGCAGCATAATATCACATTGATTTGCTCAGTTGTGTATTCTCGTGGATGATGTTGGAATTCTTTCTTATTGAAACACACTGTTCAGCCACTTCAGACGCTCTTGCTACTCATTATCTGCTTGCGTTGCAGAAAAATACATTTGAGGATGAAAAGCGTCAGTGCATACAGGCTGGAGAGCTGGCAAATGTCTAAGTAATGCTTTTGTGTATAAAATTATTACAGAGCTAAAAGTACAGAACACTATGCAGCTAGACAATGAACTGAGCCACAGGTTTAGTAATGCATATTTACATCCTTGTAGAGTACAGACCAAACGTTTGGACACACCTTCTCATTCAAAGAGTTTTCTTTATTTTCATGACTATGAATATTGTAGCTTCACACTGAAGGCATAAAAACTGTGTGAAACAACTGAAAATGTCATATTCTAGGTTCTTCAAAGTAGCCACCTTTTGCTTTGATTACTGCTCCGCACATTCTTGGCATTCTGTTGATGAGCTTCAAGAAGTAGTCACCTGAAATGGTTTTCCAACAGTCTTGAAGGAGTTCCTAAAGATGCTTAGCACTTGTTGGCCCTTTTGCCTTCACTCTGCAGTCCAGCTCACCCCAAACCATCTCAATTGGGTTCAGGTCCGGTGACTGTGGAGGCCAGGTCATATGGCGCAGCACCCGATCACTCTCCTTCTTGGTCAAATAGCCCTTACACAGCCTGGAGGTGTGTTTGGGGTCACCAGCCTTGTTAACAAAGCCCGGAAACCACCCTGACACTCTCCTTCCCCCCTCCCCCCTTTTTTTTGCTGACAGGACACTTGTAACTTGTAACTCTATGCGTTACATTAACGCTCAGCTTGGACTCCTGCTTTACTTGCACTGCCATACTTGCACAATGATCACCTGTTGTATTGCTCTTGCATCTTATACTGCTCTATACTTACTCTCACTCACTTAAAACTGTGCACATATATTTATATTATATTGTAGATATGTTTATACTGTTTAATGTGTATTGTATTGCACCAACTACGCCAAAACAAATTCCTTGTATGTCCAAAAACGTACTTGGCAATAAAGCTTTTCTGATTCTGATTCTGATTGTCCTGTTGGAAAATAAATGATGGTCCAACTAAACGCAAACTGGATGGAATAGCATGCCGCTGCAAGATGCTGTGGTAGCCATGCTAGTTCAGTATGCCTTCAATTTTGAATAAATCCCCAACAGTGTTACCAGCAAAGCACCCCCACACCATCATACCTCCTCCTCCATGCTTCATGGTGGGAACCAGGCATGTAGATTCCATCCGTTCACCTCTTCTGCGCTGCACAAAGACACAGTGGTTGGAACCAAAGATCTCAAACTTGGACTCATCAGACCAAAGCACAGATTTCCACTGGTCTAATGTCCATTCCTTGTGTTCTTTAGCTCAAACAAGTCTCTTCTGCTTGCTGCCTGTCCTGAGCAGTGGTTTCCTAGCAGCTATTTTACCATGAAGGCCTGATTCACACAGTCTCCTCTTAACAGTTGTTCTAGAGATGTGTCTGCTGCTAGAACTCTGTGTGGCATTGACCTGTTCTCTAATCTGAGCTGCTGTTAATCTGCGATTTCTGAGGCTGGTGACTCGGCTGAACTTATCGTCTGCAGCAGAGGTGACTCTTGGTCTTCCTTTCCTGGGGCGGTCCTCATGTGAGCCAGTTTTTTTGTAGCGCTTGATGGTTTTTGCGACTGCACTTGGGGACACTTTCAAAGTTTTCCAATTGTTCAGACTGACTGACCTTCATTTCTTAAAGTAATAATGGCCACTCATTTTTCTTTACTTAGCTGCTTTTTTCTTGCCATAATACAAATTCTAAGAGTCTATTCAGTAGGACTATCAGCTGTGTACTGTATCCACCTCCTGCACCACACAACTGATGGTCCCAACCCCATTTATAAGGCTTGAATCCCACTTCTTAAACCTCACAGGGCACACCTGTGAAGTGAAAACCATTTCAGTTGACTACCTCTTGAAGCTCATCAACAGAATACCAAGAGTGTGCAGAGCAGTAATCAAAGCAAAAGGTGGCTACTTTGAAGAACCTAGAATATAAGACATATTTTCAGTTGTTTCACACTGTTTTGTTCAGTATATAATTTCACATGTGTTAATTCATAGTTTTGATGCCTTCAGTGTGAAGCTACAATATTCATAGTCATGAAAATAAAGACAACTCTTTGAATGAGAAGGTGTGTCCAAACCTTTGGTCTGTACTGTATATCCACAGAATAAATTGATAAAATAAATGTTGGCATTTGTTTAAAAAAAAAAAGTGACTAGATATATGAAGTAATCCTTAAAATAAAACTCTTTGTAAGTATTGGATCCTCTGGATTAAAGTAGATCCTGTTAGATCAGGCAAATGCTGTATCAGATGTTTATTCATTTTTTTGTGGGACTATGCAGTCTGATGTATAAGAAATGAAGTTAAAGAAAGTTGAAACTTACAGTTGTGCTGCTTATTAGACGCATTTGAAGGCTCAAGTGTTACAGAAATGGTAACATTTTACCCTAACTGCAATTGCACTACAATAATGAATGCTGAAAAGCCATCTGGTTATATGGCTAAAGACAACTCTTTGAATGAGAAGGTGTGTCCAAACTTTTGGTCTGTACTGTATATTTGTGTCTGAATATGTTCAGTATCCACCTGTGACACCTATGTATGGACTAGGCATCTGTGTCCTTGAACTCACATACTGTATGTGTCTTTGTAAATGCATGTATGACTTTGTGTTTGGGAAACTATAAGTGAGCAGTATTTTATCGCTGTCATGTTGCCGATGCACTGGAGGTTGAATTGGTTTCTTTGTGTGTTTATGTGTCGGAAGTGTTCCTGTGCCCATCAGTTTCATTCTGTGTGTGTTGTCATCCCTGCTTTGTTTGGATGGATTTTTCTGTGTGCCCTTTTGCTTAGTGATGTGTGCGCAACTGTTTGTGGTCGCTTCCATGTGCATAGAGTGTAGTTGTTTAGCACAATGCTGGGTATGTCTGCATGTGTGACTTTGTGTGCTTCTGTATGAGTCTTTGTGCTTTGAATCTCTTCTTTCCTCTTTTTCTGTCTCTTTCCCTTCCTCTCTTTCCAGAATAGAGGGGCCATCAATCAGAGGCAAGGGGGATAGAGAAAGGGAGGGCGGTGGGAGGAGGAGGCTTGGAGTAGAGGAGTTGGTTCAGCGCCAGGAAAGAGAACCTGGCACACTGCCCAGAGAGTAGAGAGAGACAGAGAGAGAGAGAAGAGCTGAAAAGGGAAAATCAAGAGCAAGCAAGAGAAGAAAAAAGAGGTAGAGGGAGACTATTAGGAAGAGGAAGGAGAGATAGATGCAGTATGAAGCAAAGAGATATGGGAGAGAATAAGGAGGGCAGAGAGAGAGAGCGAGAGCAAAAGAATAAGACCAAATGCACCTAGGGAAAACATAGCGAAAGGACACAGAGTAAGAAAGACAGAGATACTGTGGAGGAGGAAACGAGCCAACAGAAAAAGCAGGAGGGATGATGGCATGGTTAAAAAAAGAGGAAGTTGGGAGGAGGAGGTGGTGGGTTTCTGAAAGAGAGGAAATTGGGAGGGTTATTCCCATTGAACAGCTCTGTGCCTGGACCCCAAATCAGAGGATGATTCGTATATCCCTGGGTGCAAATATTTACTTGAGACTGTTCACAGAGGGGATGACACTCTAAATAGTACTGAAGTGGCTAATGTGAAGTATGCACTAACAATGAAGACATGATGCATTGTATGATCTAGAATGAGAATGCCAAAAATCCATTCACAAGAGTGAATTAAAAAAATATCAAAAGTAATTTTTCAAATAAAGATTTTTTTATTTTGGAGTGTTTAAACTATCTCATTTAACCAAAAACTCAACAGAGGAAATTAGAAATATGTTCTATACTAATAGGAGAAGAAACTATTTTCTTAAATTATAATATTTTATTAAAAAGCCTTTTCTTTCTTTTAATAACTAAAACTCAACATAGAGGAGAGATCCATCCATCCAGTGTCTTCTGCTTATTTGAGATTGGTTAGTAGGGGCAACCGGTCCAGCAGGATTCCCCAGGAATTCTTCTTTCCAGCGACATCCTCCAGCTCATTCTGGGGCATCCCAAGGTGTTCCCAGGCCAGACAGGATATATAGTCTCTCCAACAAGTTAGTAAGTAAGTACGTAAACTTTATTTATATAGCAACTTTCACAGACATGGAAAGTCACAAAGTGCTTTACAAAAAAGGAACATAACAGTAATAAAAACAATATCAAATCAGTGAACAAATTTTAGCTAAAAGCCCGCCTGAATAAATATGTCTTGAGACTTTTTTTAAAAGAGTCAGTGGAGTCAGAGCAGCGCAGTGATAGAGGGAGAACATTCCAGAGCCTCGGGGCCACCACCTGAAATGCTCTATCACCACGGGTTTTAAAATAAGTTCTGGGTACCGTCAGCAGCATCTGATTAGAAGACCTCAAAGTCCTAGAAGGACAGAGAGGCTTCAAAAGGTCCACTATATATTTGGGAGCCTCACTATGAAGTGCCTTAAAAGATAAAATCAAAATTTTAAAATGAGTCCTAAAGTGCACAGGGAGTCAAGGCAGAAAGGCCAGAACAGGAGATATGTGAGCTGTCCTGTGGGTCTTAGTTAAAAGCCTGGCTGCAGCGTTTTGCACAAACTGAAGGCGAGTCATGAAGGATTTACTTAGACCCGCTAAAAGGCTGTTACAGTAGTCTAAACGAGAAGAAGTAAATGCATGGATAATCATTTCTAGCTCCTTCTGTGATTAAAAAGTTCCCAGCTTTGAAATATTCCTTAAATGGTAAAAACAGTTACGAACTAACAATTTACAATGACTGTCCAAAGACAATGAACTGTCAAAGACAACACCCAAATTTCTGAGACTATTTTTTACCGAAGGGTTTAAGAACGTAAGATGCTTCCTGATTTCAGTGATTTTACCATCAGGAGCAACGATAAGAGTCTCAGTCTTGTTTGCATTTAACTGCAGGTAGTTGTCATTCAGCCATATTTTGACAGACAGGCAGTAACGAGTTAAGTCAATTTATATAACTCAGAGGATCGAAACAAACAGTATATCTGAATATGATCAGCATACACATAGTATGAGACATTACTGTAGCATTTTAAAATAAAACCTAAAGGGCGTAAATACAAAAAAAGAGGAGTGGGCCCAAAACTGAACCTTGGTGTACCCCACAGCACAGCTGTGCAACATCGGAGTAAAAGTTATTCATAAAAACAGTAAAAGATCTTTCAGATAAATAAGAAATAAACCAATTTAAAACAGTGCCAGAAATACCAAAACAATCTCTCAGTCTGTTGATAAGAACAGTGTGATCCACAGAGTCAAAAGCTGAAGTCAGGTCCAGTAAAACCAACACAGTGTAGTTTCCGGAATCAGCTGCCATCAACACATAACTAGAAACGTTTAATAATGCTGTTTCTGTGGAGCGCAATCTGCGAAAACCAGACCCGAAAAATGTCCATAAAATAATTTTCCTCTAAAAAGGAATTCAATTGTTGTGCTACAACCTTCTCGAGGATCTTTGACATAAAAGGAAGTTTGGAGATAGGTCTATAGTTTTCAGGCAGAGAAGAATCCAAGTTAGGCTTTTTTAGCAGAGGACAGACAGCAGCACTTTTAAAACAGTGAGGTACAGATCCGGAACAAAGAGAGGAATTTATCAAGTTTACTACACTGGGACCAATGCAATTAAAAATATATTTAAAAAGAGATGTAGGGAGGACATCAAGCTCTGTGTCTACTCTGGTGCTCAGATGAGGGTCGGAACGTAGATGGACCGGTAAGTCGAGAGCATTGCTTTTTGACTTAGGTCTTTCTTCACCACAACTGACCGGAGCAGCACCTGCATTACTGTGGACAAAGCCCCCAATCCTCTGTCCATCTCCTGTTCCATCTTACTATCACTTGTGAACAAGAATCCAATTTACTTAAGCTCCTCTGCTTGTGGCAGAGACTGATCCCCAAGCCCAGAGCAGGCAGTCCAACATTTTTCGGTCGAGAACCATGGTCTCAGTCTTAGGGAGCTGAATCACATCCCAGCCACTTCACAACTAACAGAAAATTACTCCACTGCACGCTGGAGGTCATTGCCTAAAGAGGCCAACAGAACCACATCATCTGCGAACAGCAAAGATGAGAGCCTAAGGTTTTCATAACTGGACACCCTTCTCTCCACTACTATGCCTTGAAATCTATAATAAGGTGCAGCGCTGGCGGAGTCCAACACGCACTGGGAACAGCCTTGACCAAGAATGCAGACACAGCTCCTGCTTTGGGCCTACAAGGATTGGATAGCTTTTAAAAGTCACCCAGATACCCCAGACTCCTGCAGCACCCAACACAAAATACCTTTGGGGTACGGTCCTAGGCCTTGTCCAGATCCACAAAACACATGCGGACCAGAGAAGCATACTCCTATGAACACCTCAGCAAATCCACAAGGGTAAAGATCTGGTCCACTTTTTCACAGCCAAGACGAAGGCCACATTGCTCCTCCAGGATCTGAGGCTCTATTATGAGTTGGAGCCTCCTCTCCAGCACCCCAGAGTAGGCTTTTCCAGGTAGGCTGAGAAATGTGATCCCTCGATAATATGAACAGACTCTCCAGTCCTCTTTCATAAAAATCTTCTTCCACAACTGTGTTTTCCCAGTCTTCCATGTGACATTAAAGAAGCGTTTCAACCATGACAGCTCGAAAATGCCCAGAGCCTTCAGAGTCTCAGGCCGAATCTCATCAACACCTGGCGCTCCACCACCAGGGAGCTTTTTAACTACCTTGGCGACCTCTGCCACAATGATGGAATCACATTCTCCCAAGTCTTCAGGCTACTTCACACATTGAACAGGACCTGTTGGTGCGCTCCAACAGTGACATAATCGCGGTGCCTGGTTGTGCAACTCTGAATTTTTGTAACTTGGCGCGGAACGTGCACACCACACTCCGTTCAGAATCAACGAAGTTGAAGGTGCAAACGTTTCATGCAAAAATAAATCAGTTCTTCACGAATAGAAAGAAGAGAGTAACAGAAAAGAAAACAGCAAACAAAAAAGGCTAGAGAAATGCGAGTTACCAAGTTAGATTGTATGCATTAACAGTATTTAAAGTTTTTATAGCTCTTTTTTTGTTACGAGTCCAAAATTGTATTGAGGTACGGTTTTAGATCCTTTACAAAGAGGTCTAAAGGCGGTTTCCTCTTCAATGTTTTACTCTTATAAATCTGAAACTTTGCAAGAAACAGAATCACATTGATAAGAAATTTTTTCGATAGTGCACACAGCCATGTTAAGCCATCCTTCCACTGCCCAACGATGTCCTCAGTCTATTCTCACCCAGTACTTGTCAGCTGCTTCAGGAGTCCCCAAAGACAACGAAGCTCTAAAGGCCTGCTTCTTCAGCATAGCGGCTTTCATCACCAATCGTGTTCAACAGAAGGGTCCTCTGGTGCTAACAGGCACCAATAACCTTCAGGCCACAACTCCTTGAAGCTGCATCCGGAATGGAGGTCCTGAACATGGTCCATTCCAATTTCATATTTCCAACCTCCCTGAAGACATGAGAGAAATTCTCCCAGAAGTGTGAAATGAAGATCACTCGCAGTTTTCTCCTCCAGACATCCCAGCTACCCCTCACAACCCATTTAGGTTCCAGCAACCTCCCCTGCCACTACCAGGTGGTGATCGGTTCACGACTTTGCCCCTCTCTGTCCAAGACGTATCACTGCAGGTGTGATGATACGATTACAAAATTCATTATTGACCTTTGGCCCAAGGTGGCCACTTATGAACCACCTTGTGCTCTAACAGGGTGATTGTTATGGACATTCTGTGCCTCGCATAGAAATCCAACAACTAAACGCTGCCCTGGTTCATATCGGGGGAGGCCATTCTTCCTGATCACACCCCTCCAGGTAACACCATTATGGCCCACATGGCCATTGAAGTCAATCCTTCAGTAATGCTGCCAGGAAAAACGTGAAAAGAAAATCCTGTTTTTACAGTTGCTCTCTTCAGAAACATTACAAGTTTAAGGCTTTTAAGCATTGGCTTCCTCTTTTAAATAAATAAGGCAAAATAAGATTGTTCTATATAATGAAATGCAATGTGAAAAGATGGAACTGATAAATTATTTAAAAAAAACATTTTTTTTCTTTTTATTTGTGCCCCACAGAAGGCCCCAATTTGTTCTGATTGTTAAAGTAAATGGCACAGTTCAATCAGCTGGTCATTCTTTCTTTGAGGTGAAAGAAACCTGCCATTAAGAAAGCATTATTTAAATGTGAGGTAGGCAAAACAAGGCAATTTATGCAACACATTTTGGTGCACAAATACATCCATAAAAATTGTAACACAATGAAAGAGAGAAGGAAAAAACTAAAAATTATACTGCATTTGCCAATTACTGACAAATCAGGAAAATATGGCTTCTAAGGTTAGAATCAACCCCATTATTTTAACCAAACTTTATTTAGCATAGTGATGTCAAGGTAAAATTGATTTTGTCTGCAGTGCTTTGCTTTTTTAGTATAATTTTCTGGGTGTGGAATGTTTTCCTCTACGGCTGTCTGTTGTAGCTTGACTTCTCTGCATTTGTAGATTATATATTTTTTTCCTCAACCATTGTTCAGTCTTACTGCCAGCCTCCACCCAAGGATCCAGACCAGCAACTGCAAGCGATAGGTGCTGGAATAGGGACTAAATGTAAGTTAAAAGTGATGGCAGAGATTTTTGTTGCAAACAAACAGTTTGAGTAAACGGGCATCTCTGACATCCACACACACAGATAAAGCTGGCTCCCTCAGCTATAGTGGGACTCTGAGGCTGGCACAGCTGGCAGTGCCTGAGCACACTGGGCACCATCTTCCTCCTGCTGTGCCAATCTCGGCCCACGCTCATCACGTTCATATTTGCCGAGCTGCATTGGCAGGAAGAACGCGGTCACTGTTGCTCGCCGTCATGCTCTGATACCGAATACAATGCTGCACTTTAACAGAGAAGAGGCTTTCCTGTCTTTTAAGCTGAAGCTCATTTTAATACCAGGAGTGAAAAGCATACTCCTGAGTTGTATTTCATATCTTTATAGTACCTTTACCCCTATCACAGTATTAGGTATCTGCTTTGTTTTGATGTTGTAGGAAGTCACACTGCTTTAAGTATGTAATTTCCCCGCATCAGCTTTCTATGAATTTGAGGCTGTAGCATACAGAAGTTGATGTCCAGCCAGACTGCCATGCAATTTATGGACATGTTGAAAAATTCCACAGCATGAGCTTCACAGCTCTGAGATGCCATAAATATTCAAAATTTAGGTAAGTGGTGCTCAAATGTTGCAGAAATAATAAAATTTATTAATCTCATGCCACACTCTTCAGATGCTCTGTCTACAAAGAAGAATAATTACTTAAATCCACTTTTGACCAGACAGCAGCACGGCCTAGTTTCTAATTAATTTAGCTCATAACTATTTAATAATTTAGGGCTTTCATATAGCAATAAACTTTACGTTCAAGGCTCAACAAATGCAAAGTACCCTGTTGTGTCACAGATCAAATACAGTGAACTCTGGAGTAGTAGTGCAACTACAGACAAATCCTGTACATTTATTTAAATGTTGGCAAAATATGTTCACTAAATTCCATTCAACTTTCTGTATTAGCTGCTCACAGATTTCTCTGAGGTTTGAATTCCAGGAGGTTGAACTGATTTGGTATGTTGCCGAATCACGCAGACACCATTGAGTAACAAATCTTATACCTCTTGTTTTGATCAGCATCTGTGTCTCAGAAATTGATCCAGTCAAATAAAATATCCCATTATAAGAAAGAAAAGTCGCTCTCTGACCAGTTACTTTCACTTTTTTTACAGGATTGAAAAACTATGCAGAATTGTTGTTTATTTAAATGTTTTTGTTGTTTTTTTATTTTTGGGCTGCACGGTGGCACAGTTGGTAGCACTGTTGCCTTGCAGCAAGAAGGTCATGGGTTTGACTTCTGGCGGGGGGGTCCTTCTGCATGGAGTTTGCATGTTCTCCCCGTGCATGCGTGGGTTCTCACCGGGTACTCCGGCTTCCTCCACAGTCCAAAAACATGACTGTTAGGTTAACTGGTCTCTCTAAATTGCCCTTAAGTGTAAATGAGTGTGTGCGTGGTTAATTGTCCTCTCTGTGTATGTGTGTTGCCCTGCGATGGACTGGCGAGCTGTCCAGGGAGTAACCTGCCTCCCGCCCATAGACTGCTGGAGATAACCACCAGCTTCCTTTACCCCTATCACAGAAAATGACTAACTGACTGACTAATGTTTTATTTTACTGTTTGCACCCAATCTTAACTGTCTCGGCACCGCATGGCTCCACTGTGCTCCACCTCACTGTACTCGGCATCAGAAACCTGTTGGGTTTTCACTGACGACTGGAGGTGGGGCTTGAATCTCCACCTCCAGTCGTCAGCGTCATGTCCTGTGCAAAGTAAAATAAACACTGTCGCACATCATGTCCTCCTAAAATAGTGTAGTTGCAGGGTCCAGACCACCCTCCTGTCCACAACTCATGTGCTGATAGCCATAAGTGGCGTCCATGAGTTTGAGCCACCACCATGGCTTTCGTTTTGATTCAATCTGGCCATTGTGGTCCTTAATATTTATGTAGTCGCTTTTGAGTTTTTGGAGCTTTTCCTGACACTGTGGTGTGTGGTAAAATCCGTGGCTTGTCATTCTCTCTGCCACCTCGGCCAACACTTTCTCACGCCACTGACATACGGCTGAACACAAGTAGGGGTTTCTGCAGACGAAGTGGGCGTTTCGCAATCAGGGCGTTTCTCAACCACCAATCCGGATTGGACGAACGAAATCAAGCGCAAATCAAGCGCAGCACATGATTTGATGAGCATATGACTATGGGCGTAACTCAACCGCAACATATGATTGGACGATAACAAGAAGTAATTTTTTTTAATTGACGTTTGCCACTGGAGTTTATTTTCTACTTATAATCTTTGATAACCTCCTTTTTTCATCGAATCTGTTTGAATAAAATAAAATAAGAAAATAAACAAAAAGGTCTCTCTAGGGACTTGTTCAATTTTTTCCTAATTTCAGTAGTTTATTACCTGGCATCGGACTTTTATTTACAGTGCCTTGTGAAAGTACTCGGCCCCCTTGAACTGGTCAACCTCTTGCCACATTTCAAGCTTCAAACATAAAGATATAAACTTCTAATTTTTTATGAAGAATCAACAACAAGTGGGACACAATCATGAAGTGGAATGAAATTTATTGGATGTGTCAAACTTTTTTAACAAATAAAAAACTGAAAGGTGGGGAGTGCAATATTATTCGGCCCCCTTGCGGTAATACTTTGTAGCGCCACCCTTTGCTGCAATTACAGCAGCAAGTCGCTTGGGGTATGTCTCTATCAGTTTTGCACATCGAGAGACTGAAATTCTTGCCCATTCTTCCTTGCAAAACAGCTCAAGCTCAGTGAGGTTGGATGGAGCGTTCGTGAACAGCAGCCTTCAGCGCTTTCCACAGATTCTCGATTGGATTCAGGTCTGGACTTTGACTTGGCCATTTCAACACCTGGATACGTTTATTTGTGAACCATTCCATTGTAGATTTGGCTTTATGTTTTGGATCATTGTCTTGTTGGAAGATAAATCTCTGTCCCAGTCTCAGGTCTTTTGCAGACTCCAAAAGGTTGTCTTCCAGAATGGTCCCGCATTTGACACCATCCATCTTCCCATCAATTTTGACCATCTTCCCTGTCCCTGCTGACGAAAAGCAGGCTCAAACCATGATGTTGCCACCACCATGTTTGATAGTGGGGATGGTGTGTTCAGGGTGATGAGCTATGTTGATTTTACCCCAAACATATTGTTTTGCATTGTGGCCAAACAGTTTGATTTTGGTTTCATCTGACCAGAGCACCTTCTTCCACATGTTTGGTGTGTCTCCCAGGTGGCTTGTGGCAAACATTAAGCAAGACTTTTTATGGATATCTTTGAGAAATGGCTTTCTTCTTGCCACACTTCCATAAAGGCCAGATGTCTGCAGTGTACGACTGATTGTTGTCCTATGGACAGACTCTCCCACCTCAGCTGTAGATCTCTGCAGTTCATCCAGAGTGATCATGGGCCTCTTGGCTGCATCTCTGATCAGTCTTCTCCTTGTTTGAGATGAAAGTTTAGAGGGACGGCCGGGTCTTGGTAGATTTGCAGTGGTCTGATACTCCTTCCATTTCAATATGATTGCTTGCACAGTGCTCTTTGGGATGTTTAAAGCTTGGGAAATCTTTTTGTATCCAAATCCGGCTTTAAACGTCTCCACAACAGTATCTCGGACCTGCCTGGTGTGTTCCTTGGTCTTCATGATGCTCTCTGCCCTTTGAACAGAACCCTGAGACTATCACAGAGCAGGTGCATTTATACGGAGACTTGATTACACACAGGTGGATTCTATTTATCATCATCAGTCATTTGGGACAACATTGGATCATTCAGAGATCCTCACTGAACTTCTGGAGTGAGTTTGCTGCACTGAAAGTAAAGGGGCCGAATAATATTGCACGCCCCACTTTTCAGTTGTTTATTTGTTAAAAAAGTTTGACACATCCAATAAATTTCATTCCACTTCACGATTGTGTCCCACTTGTTGTTGATTCTTCACAAAAAATTTGAATTTTATATCTTTATGTTTGAAGCCGGAAATGTGGCAAGAGGTCGACCAGTTCAAGGGGGCCGAGTACTTTCACAAGGCACTGTATTTGCTTATTTTCATAAAGTTGATCTTTTAATAATCAATGGTATTGATTTATCAGAGATATTGTGAGGGCTAAAAGTACATATTGGGAAAAAATGATTGATACCCTGCTATTATTTTCTAAAAGAATATCCGTTTTGGGTTCGAAAATACTGTGAAACTCACAAAGGTAGTTTGAAACAGATCATAATGAAGACATAAAAATTTATCATTTAAAAAATAATAATTGTAATGAGAGTAGCTTGGAGGCAAAGGATGGTACCCATATTGTCTTGTTCAACCTTTTGAAGCAGTCACCTCTGATAAGTGATTACCCTCATTTTCAATTCCAATTCAATTCAAATTCAAAAATACTTTATTAATCCCAAAGGGTAATTAATTGTTATTGTAGCTCATATTATGCAGGTTTCTTCAAAGAGCTGCTGTAGATGCTGATGGCTGTGGGCAGGAAGGATCTCCTGTAGCGCTCCGTCTTACAGCAGATCTGAGGAAGCCTGACTGAAGACACTCTGTTGTTGTAGGACAGTCTCATGAAGAGGATGCTCAGGGTTCTTCATAATGTTCTTCATTTTATGAAGAATCCTTCTTTGCACAATAATCTCCAGAGGTTCTAGAGGAGTCCCCAGAACAGAACCAGCCTTCTTTATTAGCTTGTTGAGCTTTTTTAGGTCCCTGGCTCTGATGCTGCTTCCCCAGTAGATGATGGCAGAAGAGATCACACTCTCCACAACAGACTTATAGAAGATATGCAGCATCTTGCTGCAAACATGAGATTTCAGCACCTGGAGCAGGTATTTTGGCTCACATCTCATTAGTAAACTCTCAGGCTTGACAGGTCACTTCTTCCCACTCCATGTTTCAGCTAAAACACGAGAGTAAGTTTAGTTTTAGCTTTTTGTTCTGGGTAATTATCTTATAGAGGACTTATGACCTTTGACTGAGACCAGGCAGCACACTTCGCTTTATATGCCATGATCTTTTAGTGCACCCTTCACAGATTCAAGCCAACCTGTGCCAGATACATCCTACAAACCTATAACCATGAATATGAAAGAAAAAGCCTCCCCACCTAACTACACACACAACTCTGATTTTAACATTAGTCTACGATCTAATGCAAACAAGATGTGAATCAGTCTACATTTCTAAATTAGTCTGTAGTTGTCAAATATAAATATATATATTTACAAACAATCTGCATTTTCTTTAAAAGCTGTAAATCATGCTGTTTTGTTTTTATTGGTTGCTCTCACATTTTATTTGCTGTCAGTCCTATTATTCTTTCATTAGAATACATAACTATAAACCTCTTGTAAATTTTGATAACTGTGCATAAACTATGTAAAAAAACTTAATGTGAATCTGTTTTGTTCATTTATAATAAATGTTTTTCACACGCACTTACTTACTTCATAATGTACTTAGCTTTATGTCAGGGTAAAGGCAGATTATCTTTCAGATATGTCTTCTAACAGTAATAATGACCATGCAGAACTGCCTCTTAATGTGCCAAAAATAAATGTAGTGATAAAGCTATTTGCTCTACACTGAAAAACTGTAGTATATTATACACAAAGTCTAGAAATCATCACATTTCAACTAGTTGACAGCCCACATCAAGGGCAGCATTGAGAGACAACATGAGGTTAAAGATGGTCTTTATTTTACATCAAAAAAATTTGCATTTGGTGGTGGTGTACTTCTTAAGTATTGAACTTTTGAAGACATTATGTCCCACATATCTTAAAAGTCTAGCATCTGTTAAAAAAAAACCAACAACAACAACATAGTATCATTAGGGTGTTACTTCATGTGATGGAGGAAATTACAGTAGAAATCTGGGTAACTAACCTTGCATCCATGGTGCAGAAGTGGCCGCAGTACCCCAGAGTGCTGGGTTCCGAATAAAAGCCTCTCAGCTGTCCTTGTTTCTCATTGCCCCAGTAACCTGCACCACAATCTTTACATTTGGTTCCACAACTTAAGCAGTTTTATATGAGGTACGGCTTCCGGTACTCAGCCTGAAATTTTTTAGAGAACTTCTTCCTTCAATTGTAAATTGAAATAATTAAAAACACAACATTTTACAAAGTAGCACTTGCATGAGGACAAGGCCTATCCCTTTCCCAATGTATTCAACATGCAGTGCAAAAGTCCTTTGTGACAGAAAATTTCAATTAACGCCTGATGTTTAAAATGTAACTATAAATGAAGTAATTTGTGGATCCATGTAAAACAATTTAACTTTTTAATGTCGTGCAGCTAAGGCAAATGACTCATTTATTGTTTTATTACGTCTACAAAACCTCTGAAGTTATTAAAATTAAAATCAATTAAAATTAAAATCAACACTACACACATCTCCAAAATATATGACTAAATTTACAAAACTATGTTTAGTTAATACAAGAAATATATATATAAATTCAGTATTAATCCATCCGCAAAACGCAACATATCAGCCAAATTCATGTAGCTGAGCTACGTTATGCTACAAAACATTCTACACATAGGTGTATTTTTGCTATGGTGCCATGCTAGTAATATACCTCAACACAATGCATTAAGACGTTTATGGTCCATGTCTCTCCAATGTGTTAATTGTTTAAGTATAAATAACTTTGAAACTAGCATAACTAGTCTTTTTATTTTATTTTTTTCACTCTTCGACCTCACTGCTTCAATGTCGTTACGATCACGTTTGAAACATTAGTATGATAGATCACCTTTCTTCACTTACATTTTAAACCTGTACTTTTGACCTGTACTTTTTTTACCTACAAATTTGTACATGTAAGCTTCATAATACAAACTGACAACATTAAAAAAATTATTTCGAAAATGATCCTAGAGGCTATGTTGTCTGGGGCCTAAATGCCCCTGGTAGGGTCTCCCATGGCAAACAGGCTCTAGGTGATGGGTCAGACAAAGAGCGGTTCAAGAATCCCTCATGAGGACGAAAATATCGAGGCACGTGACGTCGCCCGGTACGGCGGAGCCGGGTCTCACCCCTGGAGCCAGGCCTGGGTTCGGAACTCGCCGGAGAGCGCCTGGTGGCCGGGTTGCTCCTTGCGGGACCCGGCCGGGCCAAGCCCGAACGAGAGACGCGAGGCCATCCCCCAGTGGGCCCACCACCTGCAGGGGTAACCGTGAGGGACCGGTGCAAAGAGGATTGGGCGGTGGACGAAGGTGGTGGACGAAGGTGGAGACCTCAGCGGCCCGATGCCCGGATCCTTAGGCTGGCTCTAGGGATGTGGAATGTCACCTCGCTGGGGGGGAAGGAGCCTGAGCTTGTGCGGGAGGTCGAGAGACATCGACTAGAAATAGTTGGGCTCGCCTCCACGCACAGCGTGGGCTCTGGAACCCATCTCCTTGAGAGGGGTTGGACTCTCTTCTACTCTGGAGTGGCCCACGGGAAGAGGCGGCGGGCTGGTGTGGGTTTGCTTGTTGCCCCCCAGCTCAGTCGTCTCGTGTTGGGGTTTACCCCAGTGGATGAGAGTGTTGTATCCCTGCGCCTCCGGGTTGGGAATAGGTTTCTGACTGTCGTCTCGGCCTACGGACGTCGTCTCGGCCTACGGGCCGAGCGGTAGTGTGGAGTACCCGGCCTTCTTGGTGTCCCTGTCGGGGGTGCTGGATAGTGCCCCTCCCGGGGACTCCATTATTCTGCTGGGGGACTTCAACGCCCACGTGGGAAACGACAGTAACACCTGGAGAGGCGTGATCGGGAGGAATGGCCTCCCCGATCTGAATCCGAGTGGTGTTTTGTTATTGGACTTCTGTGCTAGTCACGGATTGTCTATAATGAACACCATGTTCAAACATAAGGGTGTCCATCAGTGCACTTGGCACCAGGACACCCTAGGCAGGAGGTCGATGATCGACTTTGTTGAGACTTTGTGAGTTGGATCCGCTGGAGGAGGAGAAAGCCGGACAGACTTGGCAGGCCCAAACGCATAGTGAGGGTCTGCGGGGAATGCCTGGCGGAGCCCTTGGCCAGGGATGTATTCAACTCCCACCTCCAGGAGAGCTTTGACCAGATCCCGGGGAATGTTGGAGACATAGAGTCCGAGTGGACCATGTTCTTCGCATCTATTGTCGATGCTGCTGCCTGCAGCAGCGGCCGTAAGGTCTGCGATGCCTGTCGCGGCGGCAATCCCAGAACCCGGTGGTGGACACTGGCAGTAAGGGAAGCTGAAGAAGGAGTCCTATCGGCTGTGGTTGGCTTGTGGGACTCCTGAGGCGGCTGACGGGTACCGTGAGGCCAAGCGTGCTGCGGCCCAGGCGGTGGCGGAGGCAAAAACTCGGACCTGGGAGGAGTTCGGTGAGGCCATGGAGAAGGACTACCGGTTGGCCTCGAAGCGATTCTGGCACACCGTCCGGCGACTCAGGAGGGGGAAGCAGTGCTTCGCCAACACTGTTTATAGTGGGGGTGGGAGGCTGCTGACCTCCAATGAGGATATTATTGGGCGGTGGAAGGGGTACTTCGAGGATCTCCTCAATCCTGCCATCACGCATTCCGTGGTGGAAACAGAGGCTGGGGACTCTTTCATCACCCAGGCTGAAGTCACCGAGGTGGTTAAAAAGCTCCGCGGTGGCAAGGCTTCGGGGGTTGATGACATCCGCCCTGAGTACCTCAAATTTCTGGATGTTGTTGGGCTGTCATGGTTGACACGCCTCTTCAACATTGCGCGGCGGTCGGGCACAGTGCCTCTGGACTGGCAGACTGGGGTGGTGGTACCCCTTCATAAGAAGGGTGACCGGAGGGTATGTTCCAACTACAAGGGGATCACACTCCTCAGCCTCCCTGGTAAGGCCTACGCCAGGGTATTGGAGAGGACAGTCCGGCCGATAGTCGAACCTCGGCTTCAGGAGGAGCAGTGTGGTTTTTGTCCCGGCCGTGGAACACTGGACCAGCTCTACACCCTCTGCAGGGTGCTCGAGGGTTCATGGGAGTTTGCCCAACCGGTTCACATGTGTTTTGTGGACCTGGAGAAGGCATTCGACTGTGTCCCTCGTGATGCCCTGTGGGGGGTGCTCCAGGAGTTTGGAATCGGGGGCCCTTTATTAGGGGCCATCTGGTCTCTGTACAAGCGGAGCAGGAGTTTGGTCCGCATTGCCGGCACTAAGTCGGACCTGTTCCCGGTGCATGTTGGACTCCGGCAGGGCTGCCCTTTGTCACCGGTCCTGTTCATAACTTTTATGGACAGGATTTCTAGATGCAGCCAAGGGTCGGAGGGGGTGTGGTTTGGGGACCAGTGGATTTCGTCTCTTCTTTTTGCAGATGATGTGGTCCTGCTGGTCCCCTCTAGCCAAGACCTACAGCCTGCGCTGGGGCGGTTCGTAGCCGAGTGTGAAGCAGCTGGGATGAAGATCAGCTCCTCCAAGTCCGAGGCCATGGTACTCAACCGGAAAAGGGTGGCTTGTCCTCTTCAGGTTGGAGGGGAGTTCCTGCCTTAAGTGGAGGAGTTTAAGTAAAAATGGAGCGGGAGATCGACAGACGGATCGGTGCGGGGCACTGTGCCGGTCCGTTGTGGTGAAGAGAGAGCTGTGCCGAAAAGCAAAGCTCTCAATTTACCGGTCGGTCTACGTTCCTACCCTCACCTATGGCCATGAACTTTGGGTCATGACCGAAAGAACGAGATCCCGGATACAAGCAGCTGAAATGAGCTTCCTCCGTAGGGTGGCCGGGCACTCCCTTAGAGATAGGGTGAGGAGCTCGGCCATCCGGGAGGGGCTCAGAGTAGAGCGGCTGCTCCTCCACATCGAGAGGAGCCAGTTGAGGTGGCTCGGGCATCTATACCGGATGCCTCCTGGACGCCTTCCTCGGGAGGTGTTCCAGGCACGTCCCACCGGGAGGAGGCCCAGGGGACGGCCCAGGACACGCTGGAGGGACTATGTCTCTCGGCTGGCCTGGGAACGCCTTGGGCTCCACCCGGAGGAGCTGGAGGAGGTGTCTGGGGACGTCTGGGCGTCTCTGCTGAATCTGCTGCCCCTGCGACCCGGTCCCGGATAAGCCGAAGACGACGAGTACGAGTACGAATTAACTTAATGACTGATAATTGCGTTACCTTCATTCTGCGCTTCTCCGTACAACTTCATGCAGGTTAGCTCTCTGGTTAGCTCTGTATATATACCTCCGTGAAAAACAGAGGACATAAAGCCAACCAATCACTGTTTGTGATCACGGAAGGCCTATAGGTTGAGAAACGCCCACTTTTAGTCTGCAGAGACCCCTGTCTCATTGAACACGCTCATGGCCAATCAGTGAGCAGCAGTCTGTTCATGTCACATTTCGCCCTGCTCAGCCTCAATGGGGCCTGCTGACGAGCAGAGACCAAGAAAGCCAGTAATGGAAACGGTGGCAAAAAATGCTGATGGAGTGGGGCCGGCAAAAGTAGAGGCCGTGGAAAAGGGGGCATAAGAAAGTGGTTTTTGACAGCCTTTACAAAACAGGTAGAACCATTTTATACTTGCTGGTTACATTTAGAATTGCACTTATGCCACTAAGCCCAGCTCTTATTTCCTGAATGCTAGTGTAAAATCCTTTTCGGAGGCCATTTTTTCTCTTTTCTACATAATAAGCCGAAGAATTGTTTTTTTTCTTGAAAATCACTGACCTTTAGTTTTTATGTCTGAATAACATTACTTTTTGTCACAGCCAGCAATCATACCAAGCAATGTTTCTGCTCATAAAACACATACCACCATGTAATTAGGTTAAAGTGATTCACTACATCTTGTTCTCTGCAATTTACAATGTCCTACATTTGTTTTATTATTACCCAGTGTTCTCACATCCAGTTAATCTGTATTTGAGAACTCAAACAGCATGCTCACACAGGAACAATCCATCCCCTAACACAAACATACACTCCACACGTTCGTGCACTAATGTATCCTAGAAGTCTCCAGTAGACACGTTACTTCATGTTTCCTGTCATTATCAACTTGTGGGGAATTGTTTGAGGATCTAAAGTAGAGTCAATGGGAATGGAATTAAAAACTTATGAATACTGAAGTATGTTGTGTTTTTTATTAATTGAAAACAGTTAATTTTTGGTGGTAGCTCTAAGGCTGTGAGGTAAAGAGGACTGAAAGGACAGCGATGCTTCTTATTTCAATAAATAATGCTAATTTCTGTAATCATTTCTGACTTGACCTTAAGAATAAAATTACCAATCTATGTAAACACAATTTAATCCTCATATCCCACAGTTTAGGTCATGCATTAACTTTTTTAGTTTTGCTTTTTTGTTCTTTACTTCAGAGTTTGCAGGGAAATCTTTCTATCTACGATGTAGTTTACAGGTAGTTTTATATTCTTGCAACATCATATTCAAGGTTGCATGGGCCAGGAGAGGCAAAAGACACAACCGAAGTTATCTGTGAAAGGAAACCAGAGCTTCTAAAGAAGGTGCATGAACCACTTCATTAATCCTGAGAACGCCACTGTTGTAAGTAGTCTAGGAATTTAATCTGTTTATGTCTGGTTGCATTATTATGCTGCAACAAGGCTCTGTGATCATTTTAATTTTTTCCTCCCTTCTGATTATCAACCTGTCAGGGACCTGATGAGATGGCAAGCCTGTGCACGCTGACACTGTTTTACATGGAGCCTGTTTATGGAGGTTATTAAGAGCCAAATATTCACCACAGCCTCTCAGAAAGATCATATTTGCCTTCAACCTTTGGCTTGTTATTTCATTTTTGTTTTCTCCTTCCTTTCACCCATCTTCCCTTTATTTGTTTAAATTCTCAAATATCAAAAAAAAAAAAATATCTAGTTGAAAAGCTTTTCTTGCTCTCTCTCACCTATATTTGATCTGTTTCATGTTGAGCCTCTCTCTCACACTGTCACTATCCGTTTCCAGGCCAGCTGGCAGCATATATCTGCCCTCAGGTGTTTTATTGACGAGTTTCTCTCTCCTGCTTTGTACCTACCCATTCAGGCATCCCTCCATCCGGCCAATCTCTGCCAGTGCTCCCTGGTGGCTGTGCTTTGGCCGGCTGTGGAATGAAACTGTGATGTGTTGTTTCTGACACCTGCTTCAGCTCAGACTGACTCACCCCAACACAGAATATTTTTCTGTTTTTTTTGGCTGTTTTATACTTTCAATTGGCAGAAACAGTAACTCTGAAAAGAGCAGGTAGATTACAAACTGTATCTGATATGTGTTCTTGGATTCTATGAATATAAGAAAAATCATAAATAACCATAAGTATCAACCTTATATTCACAATTTCATTATATTATTGCTGGATATCTACTTATAAAATGTGATGATCTTTTTGGAGAAGACTGCAATAAAACTGATTTACATGATAAAAGTCAAACATACAAATCATTTGGCTTTTTTTGAAGAGAGTACTTGTATATTTCTATGTTTAAATGTCTCTAATTTGATTTGACAGCTCCAACTCTTCATCTGTTACCTTTTTTTTCCATCCAGATTTTTATTTTATTTATACAACCTTCATTTTACATGGCACAACCCATTAAGAACATCTTCTTATTGGCAAAATGTTACCAATGTATTAGGGAAGGGTACTCCAGAGCTGGAGTTTAGGGAACTCAAGTTACTGTAATTGGTAACACAATCTTGTATAGTTTTGTAGCACTTGTATTAGTGAGGGGCATATATCGATAAATGTTTATATTGATATATACACTGCTTAAAAAAATAAAGGAACTCTCAAATAACACATCCTAGATCTGAATGAATGAAATATTTTCATTGAATACTTTGTTCTGTACAAAGTTGAATGTGCTGACAACAAAATCACACAAAAATCATCAATGGAAATCAAATTTATTAACCAATGGAGGCCTGGATTTGGAGTCACACACAATATTAAAATGTAAAAACACACTACAGACTGATCCAACTTTGATGTAATGTCCTTAAAACAAGTCAAAATGAGGCTCAGTATTGTATGTGGCCTCCAAGTATGACCTCCCTACAACGCCTGGGCATGCTCCTGATGAGACTGCGGATGGCTTTCAAGGGATCTCTTCCCAGATCTGGACTTAAAGCATCTGCCAACTCCTGGACAGTCTGTGGAGCAACGTGACGTTGGTGGATGGAGCGAGACATGATGTCCCAGATGTGCTCAATCAGATTCACGTCTGGGGAACGGACGGGCCAGTCCATAGCTTCAATGTCTTCATCTTGCAGGAACTTCTGACACACTCCAGCCACATGAGGTCTAGCATTGTCCTGCATTAGGAGGAACCCAGGGCCAACCGCACCAGCATATGGTCTCACAAGGGGTCTGAGGATCTCATCTCTGTACCTAATGGCAGTCAGGCTACCTCTGGCGAGCACATGGAGGGCCCTGCGGCCCTCCAAAGAAATGCCACCCCACACCATTACTGACCTACTGCCAAACCGGTCATGCTGAAGGATGTTGCAGGCAGCAGATTGCTCTCCACGGTGTCTCCAGACTCTGTCACATCTGTCACATGTGCTCAGTGTGAATCTGCTTTCATCTGTGAAGAGCACAGGGCGCCAGTGGCGAATTTGCCAGTCCTGGTGTTCTCTGGCAAATGCCAAGCGTCCTGCACGGTGTTGGGCTGTGAGCACAACCCCCATTTGTGGACGTCGGGCCCTCATACCATCTCCATGGAGTCGGTTTTTAACCGTTTGTGCAGACACATGCACATTTGTGGCCTGCTGGAGGTCATTTTGCAGGGCTCTGGCAGTGCTCCTTATGTTCCTCCTTGCATAAAGGCAGAGGTAGCGGTCCTGCTGCTGGGTTGTTGCCCTCCTACGGCCTCCTCCATGTCTCCTGGTGTACTGGCCTGTCTCCTGGTAGCGCCTCCAGGCTCTGGACACTACGCTGACAGACACAGCAAACTTTGCCACAGCTCACATTGATGTGCCATCCTGGATGAGCTGCACTACCTGAGCCACTTGTGTGGGTTGTAGAGTCCGTCTCATGCTACCACGAGTGTGAAAGCACCACCAACATTCAAAAGAGACCAAAACATCAGCCAGAAAGCATAGGTACTGAGAAGTGGTCTGTGGTCCCCACCTGCAGAACCACTCCTTTATTGAGTGTCTTGCTAATCACCAAAGATTTCCCCCTGTTGTCTATTCCATTTGCACAACAACATGAGAAATTGATTGTCAGTCAGTGTTGCTTCCTAAGTGGACAGTTTAATTTAACAGAATTTTGATTTACTTGGAGTTATATTGTGTTGTTTAAGTGTTCCCTTTATTTATTTGAGCAGCATATATATCATATAAATTTTTATTTGTTTCACATTTCTGTGAAAACACTGTGAAATCATGGTATTTCCTGGGGAATACCATGAGAAGCTTATGCCTATGAGTATTGTCACCTTGTTTTATTTGCTACAGCAGTCTCAAAAGAGATTGAAGAGGCACAGGATACAGTATAGTCAAGCAGCTAGCACTTAAATGCATGAAGATGGTTGCTTTGGCTTAGGAGTAGTCAGGTGTCCCACATTGACAACGACCAGAGTAATCTATTCCCATCTTGTAAAGTATAATTCATAGTCTGCAAAGTTCCTCTTTCTCACTCTCACTTCCATCTTTGTGGTCAGACATGCTTTATTCTTGCTCTTTGTACAAATACACAGAAGAGCAGAGGGACAATCACCCACCTGCACATGCATATGCTGACATATGTCAGATGTGACAGAACAGAGTTGTGCTTTTGGTGACAGCTCCTTTCTGATGTCGAGATCAGTGAAACCGCCACTGACAGGTTGGCTGATTGTGTATGTGTTTCAGTCTTTTCGTGATGCCGTATCTGACCCTGTCACTTATTCGACTGCCCTCAGATGCTTCCTTTGCTGGCTTTCTGTATCCAACACACTCAAGTATTTGGAAGATGTTTTAGTGGAGAATGGAGAGATGACAGAGAAAAAATGCATCTTGGGTAGATGGAGGAAAAGTGTGACAGCAAAGTAAAAAGGAAAAAAAATATATAAGACTGACTGATGATGTGGAGGAAGAAAAGGGGCAAGTGAGGGAAAGGCTGGAAAAATTATACTGCAGAAAAAGAAAATGATACAGAAAAGTAGAAAGATGGGAGAAAAGCAGACAAAGCTTGCAAGCAACGTGGAGAGTAAAAAATGGGGAAGAGGGATGGGAGGAAGAGGATGAATAGGGTAATAATGGTTCAGTGCTAGAGCTGCTGTGGAGAAAGACAGAATGGCTGAGTGAAGAAGAGAACAAAATCAGGCCGAGGGCACTCAGACAGATAGAATTAGACACACCGCAGAGGTTTAGTGTGTGTGCGAGGCACAACCAGGGAGAGTGTGTTTGTATTTATGTGTTTCTGTGTGCTGTGATAAAATGAGTGCAGGCAGCTGGATTCGTAGGAGTGCAGTGCTTTTACCATGTGTGTAAATGGATAGAGGGAAGGATGGGCAATATGTCAAAAATGTTCTTATTAATGTTATTATTATTATTAGATTGTGCAGATTGTAATGCAGAGCCTTAGCTACTATGTTGGTAGACTGAGAAATCTGACAAGTTTCTAACACGTTAAACAGAAAGCAGACAATTCTGAAGCCCACCTATACGTCAAGCTAGATGTTAAACTATTTAGCATTGGCAGAAAGGCTGCATGAGGTCGAGGACTGCTTGTGTCCATAGGCACATTGAACATTGAAACAAGTGGAGCAGCTGCTCCCCCATTTATAAGGTTGGGGAGCAAACTTGTACTTTGATCCCCCATTTCTTGACCCAAAGAAATCTACTCAATTCCTGCATTCAGAAGAATTTATAAAGTATCTGTTGATACTCATTGGACTTTTTACCTAGCTAATTTAAAAAGAGCAATATTTAAATGATTGCCAATACCTGCATCTCTCTCGCTCTCTGTACCTCATGTAAAATACAGTAGAAATCTTTGCATGGCATTCCACTATTCAGGGGGATACTGCAGATTTCTCACAGCAACCAACTTGCAGCAGCAACATGCTAACACATGCCAGTGCCATGCAGTCTGTATCTGTTGCAATGAAATTCCCAACATTCATTGAAACAGCTCCCAAGTGTTAACTTTTAAACTAAAACTAGCTGTAAACCCTTTAAATAGGCTTACTACGCCCCTTAATTGCCTGATTTTTTTTTACAATTATATAAAAAGAAAATATTTAGGTTTTTGCTGTCAGAATTTAAATGAAGTTGAGATGGTTCATTTAAATATAGTACATAAAATGGATATTAATTTAATTATGAAAATGACAAACATAAGAACAATATCTACAAGGGACAGGATGAGAACATTGCTGATAGAGCAAAAACCTGCAAATAAATACTTTCACCAGGGGTCCATCCACCTATGTTGCTGCATGAGCTTGCTGGTCAGAGGTTTGTATGCATGGTGCACATACAAATCAAATTAAAATGATTTTTTTCAGAAGCGAGTGATTTTCTGGAGGCGAACTTGCAGAGGGGTTGGAGTTATACATTTTTTCCAAATGCACTCTCCAATTCCATGACATCAACAAGTGTGCAATTATTTTTGTGTGTCAATCAGTCAATCATATTCTACTGCTACTGTGTTATTTTTGACCAGGACATGTCATTTAAATCCTATATTAAACAGGTTTCTAGGATTTCCTTCTTTCATCTCCGGAACATTGCCAAAATTAGAAATATCCTATCCAGGAGTGATGCTGAAAAACTAGTCCATGCATTTGTTACTTCAAGGCTGGACTTTTGTAATTCGTTACTATCAGGATGTCCACAAAATGCAGTTAAAAGCCTTCAGCTGATTCAAAATACTGCAGCAAGAGTTCTGATGAAAATTAAAAAGAGAGATCATATTTCTCCTATTTTAGCTTCCCTTCATTGGCTCCCTGTTAAATCCAGAATAGAATTTAAAATTCTCCTCCTCACATATAAAGCCCTTAATGATCTAGCTCCATCATACATCAGAGATCTGATTGTTCCATATGTTCCTAACAGAGCACTTGGTTCTCAGACTGCAGGTTTACTGGTGGTTCCTAGAGTCTCTAGAAGTAGAATGGGAGGCAGATCCTTTAGTTATCAGGCTACTGTGGAACCAGCTCCCAGCTTTAGTCCGTGAGGCAGACACCCTGTCTACTTTTAAGGCTAGGCTTAAAACTTTCCTTTTTGATAAAGCTTATCGTTAGAGTGGCTTAGCTTATCAGGGAGGGAACCTTCCTCCCTCCCTGTTGGATGGAGTAAGGGGGAGTCAGGTTTGGCCTAAACCGGCTCAGTTATGGTTGAGGTGCAAACACACCCTCCATTTCTGCTACCTGTGTGACCCCTTCTCTCTTGCGATGGTTATAATCAGTGTGACAGAGAGAGGTACCACAATCCTTGTGGCTTTTAGTATAACAATGACCATCAGTGGGACCCTTTGTGAGGTTCCTTGAAACGACATTGTTGTAAATAAGCGCCATTTAATCTGAACTGAAACTATTAGTTATGCTGCTATAGGCTTAGGCTGCTGGAGGACATAACAACCACTTTCACCCTCTTCGCTACATTCTCACACTACTCTCCAATTTTGCATTATTTGCTGTTATTTCAGCTTTTAACCTTGTTCTCTCTATTGTCTTCCTAGAAGCTACACCTGGCCTGACTCTGTGTCTACCTGTGACACCTTTCTGCTGAAGGAGAATTGTCCGAGCTTCTGCTGGCAACAACTTAATGCTCACCCTCCACCAATGATCCACATGGCCCTGTCTTTCAGTGTTTAACCCTTTCTCTCTCCTAGACATGGCAATTGACTGAGCTTAACTGTAACAAACTGTATGTTCTCTCTTTCAGACTCTAACCTTGAAAACTGGCTCAGAGTTTATCTGTTCTTTCTCTCTAGGTGAAACGACTAAAGGAGCTACATCCATTAACATTTACTTTTCCTTCCCATTGAAAGTACTCCTGGATCAGTGCTTCTGTGTTCTTTTTGTGTCTCTGTTCTTTCTCTCAAACCCCCAGTCGGTCGTGGCAGATGGCCGCTCACACTGAGCCTGGTTCTGCTGGAGGTTTCTTCCTGTTAAAAGGGAGTTTTTCCTCTCCACTGTCGCTACATGCATGCTCAGTATGAGGGATTGCTGCAAAGTCAACGCCAGTGACTGTCCACTGTCTCTACATGCTCATCTGGGAGGAGGGAATGCTGCAAGTCACTGACTGGATGCAATCTGCTGGGTTTCCTTAGTTAGAAAAACTTTTTATCCAATTTGAATAAAAAGCTAACTCTGACTGCACTGTTCAATGGTTAGGATTAACTGGAATGTATGTACCTGACTGTTGTGAAGTGCCTTGAGACAACATGTGTTGTGAATTGGCGCTATATAAATAAAACTGAATTGAACTGCTTATTCCATAGTGGGTTGCAGGGGAGCTGGTGCCTATCTCCAGCAGTCTACGGGCAAGAGTTGAGGTACACCCTGGACAGGTCGCCAGTCCATCGCAGGGCAACACACAAACAACCAAGCACACACTCATTCATACACCTAAGGGCAATTTAGAGAGACCAATTAACCTAACAGGCATGTCTTTGGATTGTGGGAGGAAGCCAGAGTACCCGGTGAGAACCCACGCATGCACGGGGAGAACATGCAAACTCCATGCAGAAAGACCCCCGGCCGGGAATCGAACCCAGGACCTACTTGCTGCAAGGCAACAGCGCTACCAACTGCTCCACCCTATTTTTGTGGGTCTTATGGAAAAATATCTTCAAAAAGCATTCCTTTCACATTCATAAAATTCAAAATACAGTTACATTTAACATGTAATGCTTTTATCAGTTGAAATATCCCAGCATCACTGTCACTGCCTCCTGCTTGCATCTGCAGTGAAGTGTCTTAGACGACAATCAAAAGGCATGCTTTTTATTGCGGGTTAACTCAATATGGCTTTATTGCGAATTTCATTTTAAAATGTTAATACTAACCCCCTGAAATGTTGCTGTGGGATTCAATAAAATCCGAATACATATCAGCTAGTTTATGAAGCTGTAGCATGATGAGGAAAATAAATACATTAGATTATCTCTGCTTTGGTGGATCATCAAACCTCATCAAATCTTTTACAACCTAGTATTGTTATCCACCCCTAACTGAAAGGAAAGTAGCTAACTTTTTTTCAGCATTCTCCAACCAAGACAAAAAAGCACTTTTTAAAAAACTTTTAGGTAATGAACACAATAAATGGAAAGCTGTGTTGCTTTATTTTAACTACATGATGAGAAAGGAGTGATAAAAGGAGTGAGAGACAGAGGAAAGCTGAAGGAGATGGGACTCAAAAGGACTGCAAAAAGACCCGACAATGACAGGTGCTTTAATCTGGTGTCTATCTTGCTTCTTCATTCCAACACCCCCTTCTGTATTTTTCTCAGAGGTTTCCAATTCTGATACCTCATTAAGAACATGTGTGAATGCAACAAAAAGCTTAATGTGCTGTTGAGGTACATGGTTTGCTCTGTGTGTACTTTACACCTTTACAATATGTGACATGATTTTACATCCCCTTGTCTGTCTGTCTGTCTCTCTCTCCATCACAGGCAGAGATTGTCAAACGACTCAGTGCCATCTGTGCTCAGATCATCCCTTTCCTCTCTCAGGAGGTAAGTACTGCCAGACACACTTACAATCGGGCACACAAAATATGCCCACACAAAAAAGAAAACTTGACTATTTACACTTTAGGTCTGTCAGTGGCAAAGAAATGTAAAAAACATCTCTTTCACAACACGGCAAGTTAAAAGGTGAAGTGACTGAACACAAGTTGTAATTTGCCGCATATAGGTGTCAATTGATACATATCATATACTAATACTATATTAAAATACATGCATGGGTGCATATTGATAATAGCAGAGCTCATTAGCGTTGTCTTGTAAATTGTATCTAAAGGAAATAAATGTCACTTTTGTGATTAAAAGAAGAAGAAAATCAGTGCAACAATTCTCAACATTAGTTAAAGTATCAGGTAAACACAACAATTTGCCGTTTTTAAATGAAAAATCACATGTATTCTGTTAAATATTGTGCATGGGTTTGATGTTTAAAGATTAGCTATAATTAATCCTTGCTCACTTTTTTTGTTTTTGATCTTACACAACATGATTTTGAAACATGATTTAAAAAAGAAGTTGAATTTCTTTGGGATGTTTTTGTGTTAGACCAACACAAAGCAGAGCATAAATTTGAGGTGAAAGGTGAGTTTATTGAGCTTTGCTATCACTGCTTAATAAAAATATCTCTAGCATGATGCTGCTACCACCATATTTCACTGTGGGGATGGTGGTTTCTGGGTAATTTGCAGTATTAGCGTTTTGCATGTAGGGTAAAAAGTTCAATTCTGATTTCGTCTGACCAAAGAACCTTCTCCTACATTTTTGCTCTGTCCCCTACTTGGATTCTGGCGAACGGCATATCGGAGTCTGTCTTGCTTTCTTTAAATGTCAGCTTTCTTCTTGCCTCTTTTCCATAAAGGCCAGATTTGTGGAGTGCACAACAAATACTTGTCCTATTAACAGAGTTTCCTACCTGAGTGCTGAATCTTTGCTGCTCCTGCAGAGTTTACAGAGTTACCATGGGCTTCTTGGCTCTGTCTCTCGATAGGTTTGCAGATGTCGTATACTTTTTCCAATTTTTTGGATATGGATTGAGCAAAGCTCTGTGAGATGTTCAAAGTGTGGGACATTGCTTTAAACTTCTCCACAAATTTCTCTCTGACCTATTGGATGTGTGATATCCATGACTCTGCTCGCTCACTTATATTCTTTAAAAACCTTTCTGAGGCCTTCACAAAACCGCTTAAACTGTCTTATGACAGCAATTTGTTGCATTGGATTTTTTTTTTAACGGTGTCAGAGTAGAGGAGAGCTGAATACGCATGCATGTTGTGCTTTCAGGTTTTTATTTGTACAAACTAGTATATTTTTCTTTTCACATCACAACTATGAATTAATTTGCGCAGTCTGTAACATCTAAATTAAATACATTGTTGGTGGTTGTGATGTAAACATATGCCAAAAAGCTCAGGGGGTGTGAATACTTTCACAAGGCATTGTGTTTCTGCTTTCATCACAGTTTACTACTATGGCAGATGTCACATCCAATGCTTTTCATAATCAAAGGCACCATTTTTGAGCCGAAAGGACCACCATCAGTGATGCTTCATATGTGGCCCGCTGATGAAAATGCTACATCCAAGGGAAATGACTGAAAGCCTTGGCTTTGGAGTTAGCTATTAAGGTTTTTGTGACAAAGACATGCTGACATTTAGATTAATGTGTTGCTTTCAGAAAACTTACATTTTTGTGATCTGCAAACTGAATACAGTCATTTCTTAAATACTGCTTTCAGTTGTCTTGTTATTCACTCCTTCATGTGTGTTTTGATCACATTTATCACTTTACGGTATATGTGTGTGTAATGCTTTGATCGTGTGAGTGCATACAGGAAACCCTGCAGACTCCTCTGTTTATCTCCGAATCTGAGTGAGCTCTGATGAATGTGGTACCTGGGGACAGCAAGGTCAAAGCTCTGGCAGGTTGATCAATATTGAGACTGTGTGTCTCCGGGTGTGTATGTGAGAGCTTCAATACACACATATTTTTGTTTGCATTTGTATAACTGATAACATAGGGATGATGAGCAAACAGCTGAGATTTTAGTTGTTGTGGTTCTTACCTTGGGGGAGATCTGCCTGCAGTGTGTGCGCACATTTATGTTACACTTGTGTAAATTTTATTGTTTGTCTTTTGAGTAACCTTTGTGGTTTATTCTATACATTTTTGACCAATTTGTGTAAGAAGGTTTTACACCATTACTGTGCTTACAATATATTCAGTTCCTTGCAAAAGTGTTTACTCTTTTACTGCCAGAATTCAGTGTATTTGAATGTATTTTTTGCAAAAAACTAACACAAAGTGGAGGGGAAATTTTACAATCATTTTTTGTGCATGTATAATTTGTGGCATGCATTGGTATTCAGTCCTCCTCTATAGACTCTGATACCCCTAAATAAAATGCATTGTAACCAGATGCCTCCAAAATTCTTGGCAATAGTAAATATGAATTATTTACATGAACAAAGTTTTTTTTAAGACGTTAGAGGTTTGTTAAAGAACATTAGCGAGCAAACAGCATCATTAAGTCTAAGGAACATAAAAAAAGAGCAGCAAGAAGATAGCTATTGTTTAAAGAAGCCATGTAGGGTAGGAAAGACAGAAAACATGTGGAAGAATGTGCTCTGGTCAGATGAAACCAAAATGTACCTACATGCAAATGCTTTGAAAGCATTATGCTGTGGAAATGCATATTCTTTTCTTCTCACTGACACTCTCCATCCAGTCTGACTGAGCTTAATTCTGCTTTAAACGTCTCCACAACTTTATCCCTGACCTGTTTGATGTGTTCCTTGATCTTCATAATGTTTGTTCTCAAATCTCTGAGGCCTTTATAGATCAGGTATTAGATTGCACACAGGTGGAGTCTCCTTACTAATTAGATGACTTCTGAAGGCAATGTTTTGCATTGGGTCTTGTTTAAGGGTATCGAAGTAGAGGGAAACTGAATAGAAATAGAATAGAAAAAAAAAATTAAAACCATGTATTATTATCCTTCCAATTGAAACATATGGTCTATCACACAAGCTCTTAATAAATACAGTGAAGTTTGTGGTTGCAATGTGACATTTGAAAAAAAATATGAACAAGATATTTTTTTACAATCAACATTAGCTTAGAGCCTGTCTGTATGTGATATTAAATGTGTGTGTATTAACATGTTCTGCTTCAGTTATGCTCTTTGTGTATGTGTGTGTTTAGCACCAGCAACAGGTGGTCCAAGCAGTGGAGAGGGCCAAACAGGTCACCATGGCTGAACTAAATGCCATTATTGGGGTGAGTCACATCAATTCATCAATATAAAACTATATATACTCCTCATGTAATCAAAGATGAGCTGTGATGCATTTTTGCTGGTCTGTTATTTACAAAGAACGTTCAACAAATTATGAGAAAATCTGATCCTGATAAGGACTGAGGTATTGTCTCTTGTCCTGTGGTCACCAACATTCAAAGAAGTACAAAAAATAGAGCGTACATTCCTTAATGAGCTTATCTATCTGAATTGTTGCTAACATTTACAAAATTTTATGATACATAGTATAAATACTGGAGAATGTAGTGTACATGTGAACTTCCTGAGATGGATAAAGCAACTGTAGCTCAAACCTTAGGTGTTGCATTCCCACTAAAAGAACTTTATGCAGTCAGGCAGTGATAGAGAAAAAACACTGATGTGTATTTTTATTTGTTTACTGTTAAAATGCTTTTAAATGTTTTTTTCTTAGTAAAAAAAATACTATGATTGTATTTAAAATGTATTCAGTCAGTACAAATAATTTCAATCCGATTTGTACAAATTCTGTCTAAATATTGATTTAAAATTCATTTCAAAGATATTTTATAGGGATGTGTCGGACCTCTGTATGCTCCTTTGGTATCTTATTTTGAGTAGTAAACTACTTACAATACAGACCAAAAGTTTGGACACACCTTCTCATTTAAAGAGTTGTCTTTATTTTCATGACTATGAATATTGTAGCTTCACACTGAAGGCATCAAAACTATGAATTAACACATGTGGAATTATCTACTGAACAAAAAAGTGTGAAACAACTGAAAATATATCTTATATTCTAGGTTCTTCAAAGTAGCCACCTTTTGCTTTGATTACTGCTCCGCACACTCTTGGCATTCTGTTGATGAGCTTCAAGAGGTAGTCACCTGAAATGGTTTTCCAACAGTCTTGAAGGAGTTCCCAGAGATGCTTAGCACTTGTTGGCCATTTTGCCTTCACTCTGCGGTCCAGATCACCCCAAACCATCTCAATTGGGTTCAGGTCCGGTGACTGTGGAGGCCAGGTCATCTGGCGCAGCACCCGATCACTCTCCTTCTTGGTCAAATACCCTTACACAGCCTGGAAGTGTGTTTGGGGTCATTGTCCTGTTGAAAAATAAATGATGGTCCAACTAAACGCAAACCGGATGGAATAGCATGCCGCTGCAAGATGCTGTGGTAGCCATGCTGGTTCAGTATGCCTTCAATTTTGAATAAATCCCCAACAGTGTCACTAGCAAGGCACCCCCACACCATCACACCTCCTCCTCCATGCTTCACGGTGGGAACCAGGCATGTAGAGTCCATCCATTCACCTCTTCTGTGCCGCACAAAGACACAGTGGTTGGAACCAAAGATCTCAAACTTGGACTCATCAGACCAAAGCACAGATTTCCACTGGTCTAATGTCCATTCCTTGTGTTCTTTAGCCCAAACAAGTCTCTTCTGCTTGTTGCCTGTCCTCAGCAGTGGTTTTCTAGCAGCTATTTTACCATGAAGGCCTGATTCACACAGTCTCCTCTTAACAGTTGTTCTAGAGATGTGTCTGCTGCTAGAACTCTGTGTGGCATTGACATGTTCTCTAATCTGAGCTGCTGTTAACCTGCGATTTCTGAGGCTGGTGACTCGGATGAACTTATCGTCCGCAGCAGAGGTGACTCTTGGTCTTCCTTTCCTGGGGCGGTCCTCATGTGAGCCAGTTTCTTTGTAGCGCTTGATGGTTTTTGCGAATGCACTTAGGGACACTTTCAAATATTTCCTAATTGTTCGGACTGACTGACCTTCATTTCTTAAACTAATGATGGCCACTGGTTTTTCTTTACTTAGCTGCTTTTTTCTTGCCATAATACAAATTCTAAGAGTCTATTCAGTAGGACTATCAGCTGTGTACTGTATCCACCTCCTGCACCGCACAACTGATGGTCCCAACCTCATTTATAAGGCTTGAAATCCCATTTATTAAACCTCACAGGCACACCTGTGAAGTGAAAGCCATTTCAGGTGACTACCTCATCAACAGAATACCAAGAGTGTGCAGAGCAGTAATCAAAGCAAAAGGTGGCTACTTTGAAGAACCTAGAATATAATACATATTTTCAGTTGTTTCACACGTTTTTGTTCAGTATATAATTCCACATGTGTTAATTCATAGTTTTGATGCCTTCAGTGTGAAGCTACAATATTCATAGTCATGAAACTAAAGACAACTATTTGAATGAGAAGGTGTGTCCAAACCTTTGGTCTGTACTGTATATCCACAGAATAAATTGATAAAATAAATGTTGGCATTTGTTTAAAAAACAAAAGTGACTAGATATATGGAGTAACCCTTAAAATAAAACTCTTTGTAAGTATTGGATCCTCTGGATTAAAGTAGATCCTGTTAGATCAGGCAAATGCTGTATCAGATGTTTATTTTTTTGTGGGACTATGCAGTCTGATGTATAAGAAATGAAGTTAAAGAAAGTTGAAACTTACAGTTGTGCTGCTTATTAGACGCATTTGAAGGCTCGAGTGTTACAGAAATGGTAACATTTCACCCTAACTGCAATTGCACTACAATAATGAATGATGAAAAGCCATCTGGTTATATGGCTAGAAATTCAGATTAATGTTGGTCCTTTGTTTGCATTTACTTGCATATATTAAGACCAACTTTAAGAACTGCTTTTATTTTAAACAAATGATGTTAACCCCTTACTGGCTGAATTCATTTACAAAATACATAATAAATTAGGAATTTAATATGCACATTAGCTGAATTGTGCATAAATTGGCAAAACTCTTACCACTAGAGGGTAAATGGACTGAACTTATATAGCGCCTTTCCAATCATACTGGCCACTCAAAGCTCCTGACACTAGAGCCACATTCACCCAGATGCAGTCACTAACATGCACACATTCAGTAGGCAATTTGAGGTTAAGTGTCTTGCCCAGGGGCACATTGACATCGAATCCACAACCCTTGCAAGACGACCGCTCTTCTCAATGAGCCACAGATAGCAGCAAATGTGTTGAACATGCATCAACTGACATTAGTGGATTATATACCCCACCTTTAACAGTGTGGTGGATTGAAACAAATTTGCAACAATGGTCTATAAAGGTTTAAAAGGTTTTGTTTGGCGAAAAGAGGTTTAGCCATTGGGTCTGGAGTTGGAAAACGTAGACGAAATCATACCTCTTAGTCCATTTTACCCTTTGCTTAAAGGCAAATCAGGTCACGAGCTGAAAACAACCATGATGCTTGTTTTTACAACATGCAGTGTTGGGAGACTTGGTGTTTTCCCCTATTGCCTTCTCATCGGAGTAGGCAGTTGACATACCAAAGCACAGTATTACTACCACCTATGGAAAAATTTATTGAAAATGTCCATCAGTGCTCTGGTTTGACTGGTCCAATAATTTAAAAATGGGCACGTGGAAGTCAGCGAGGTGATTAGCATGTTGAGACCATTAGACCTCTCATCTTTCTGCTGCTTCACAGATGATAACCCTTACAATGGAAAGCTCCTACTCTAAAGTAGGAGTATGTACATGGAGTCAGCTGCAAGTTCAGATTTTTAGAGCTATTTAAAGGTTCCGAAAAGAAAAAAAAAATGTTATTCCTGATTTGGGGTTTCTTTTGTCTTCATGCAAGTTAATGAAAGTATTTAAGTATGAAAGTATTTAAATTCCTGCAAAGTGAGGAAGGCAAATGTTGAATGTGTAAACTAAAAAGCTGGACAGAGATTATTGTACTGCTGAGTGCTGCAAGCCTTTGATAGCATGCTGGTTGAAGAGAAAAAACAAGTAATTTTTGTCATACCAGTCAGCTAAAATGACATTAAATCTCATAAGAAGGAACAGTAATTGAACTAATGCCTCCTTTCAGTAGAACAAGAGTATTCACAACTCACTTATAGGTTTTTTTATTCAATTCTGCTTAACATTCACTGAAAGAACACAATTTTACAGAAAACATAGTAAATATTGTATTTACTCTCTGGAAAAAAGTCCACTATCCTGGTACAGTGGGACAAGGTCCGTATGGTGTATGGATGTGCTCATATAACTGCAGGGATGGTCCTGAGTGCTGCAGTAGATGGGGCTTTCTGCAGCTTGTCACAGCTCTGATCACATTACTGTCTACTTAAAGCCCCTTTGTTCCTCGCAGCTCTACAAACACTGCTGTCTCTAAAGTGTGTGTGCTCTAGTGTGTGTGTGTCTAATGTGCTGGATTGAGAAAACAACACATGAAAATGCGTTCTAATGCCCCCCTCAGGATAATAGCCTTGCTTTATCTGTAGCTGCTCCTTTGCTCTCCACTCTCTCTTCCATCGTCTTTTTTTTTGCCATCTGTGTTCATTTTCTGTCTGAATTTTCCCATCCAGTCCTCCACATAATCTTTGATCATTTTCTTCATCTTATTTTGACCATCTCCCCCTTTCTCCTCTCCCATCTTTTTCCTCTTATTTTTTGATCTTTGTGCTCTACACTTTTCCTTTTTTTCTGAACGCATTTAACTCTTCCCTTTTGTCCGTCTTCATTCTTCACTGCCTTTATGATTTCACTCTGTTTCACCTTGTTTGCTCTGAAACTCAAGTCTTTTCCTCCCTTTCTTATCCTCTCTGTTTTCCCCTGGGCCATTTTCCCCTATTCCCTCTCCTGTGTTTTCTTTTATAATAAATCCCATTGCTTCAATATCTTGCACTTCTTACCAAATGTTTCTTTTCTTTTTCTTTCTTTTGTCAGTTTTTGGTTTTTATGATTATTATTTGTTGTTTCCCTTTGTGTCCCTGATGTTCAACTTGGATCTCCTTTTATTTCCTTTTCTTGTTGTCCTAATCAACTCTTGACGCGCTAATCTCTTTCACATCGTGTGTACCCTCATCCTAATTTCCTCTCACGTCATAATTTAATCACATTCATCTTCTCCCTTTTCCACGTCCTCTAACTTATCCTGTTTCATTTTTTGTATCCTACTGTCTGCTGCCCTTATATGTTTAGCTCCTTTTCTCTTTTCAAGTCTGATTTTTCTAATCTCCTTTATATGTCGCTTCCCGTCCCTATTCTCTTCTTTCCCTGTGGCCACAGCAGCAGCAGCTCCAGCACCTGTCTCACCACGCCCCCGGCATCCCCCTGACGCCGCACCCATCAGGTTTGTCCTTGGGTGCGGGGAGCTCGGGGCTTCTGGCACTGACTGGGGCCCTTGGAGTCTCCGCCCACCTCGCTTCCAAAGATGAGCGAAACCATCTTGATCCAGAACATCTCAGAGGTAAAGAGCTGTACATTCTCTGCAAAACCCTAACCCTAAAGGTGGAGCAAAACAAAGCTGAACAATGATCCAAGTTTATTTTGCAACTGTAGTCAGGTGTGTGGGAAGGGAGGTTCTGTAACTAGAGAAAATGATGAAAACTGTTATTTGGTCAGGTAAGATTAAGATTGAGTTTTTTGGTAACAAAAACTATGATTCAAAGGATACATACGTTGAAAAGCCCCTCATTCCCACTATTAAGCATAGTAGAGGATCTGTGTTTTTGTGGGTCTGTTTTTCTTTCAAAGGCCCAGGGAACCTTTGTAGAGTGAGCCGATGGCACCATGAGCAAGACATTTTAAATAGAAATCTGATATTTTCTGCTAGAAACCTGAAAATGCATTGTCAGTGAGCCTATGACCTATAACATATGGTCAAATCAACACGGAAATAGTTCTACAGACACAAAATGGACTTTCTTCCATCTAAGTCCCCAGACCTAAGTCAAATGGAAGAGAAGAGAAACTGAAACTGTAAAATTTGGCAAAACTAAGAGTCTTGTCTTATTTACCAGTGTTGTTTGTATAGGTTGTAGGTTTTACAGTTGAACAGCTTCATATTAGAAGTCCAAAGAACCCCAAAAACATCAAGTACAATATTGTGTAAAATGGCAAAGTAAAAAAAGAAATCATGAAGGGATGTCAAAACATAGCTTTAAAAACTACACCAATCGATTTCTTTATCTGTTCTCAAATGCTTCCAATCTTGTCTGAAACAGAAATGATGCAACAGAGCGGTAAACATGTCTCTGTCCACAAGTCACAAGTGTGCTGTAGGGAAAAAAAAGATTAAATGAGCATATATTTTATGGACTAAACAAACTAAATGATTTGGAAATGGTTGTACACATCATAGCATCATTCTGACTCTGTGTATTTCTGTATTTACATTTTTAATTTTGTGTTGGGTAAATTACTTTTATTTCATACATAAAATGAAGGGAGAGATTTAAACACCCATAGCATTAAAAAGTAGATGGTTTTTATTTTTTCTGACAAGGTAAAATGCAAAACAGCATTCTACCTTTTCTACACGTTACAGTTTCTGACTGGCAGAATCTTTTTTTTTTTTTTTTACCTAGATGCTCACCTTTTGGACTGAATTTAAATTTGCCTGTTCAGATTTGTATCATAAACTGGACTGATGTATTCATGAAGCTTGTGTAGATGCATAAGAAATGCCTTTTCCTACTGAACTTTGGTTGACCCTAGATAGTATATCTTATCTTCGTGCTGAGTCTCAGGCATCGAGCCAAGAGAATTCCTCATGAATAAAAGTCCTAGTCAGAAAAAAAGGCACAAATCAGTAAAAAAGTAGAAATCAGCACTATGAAGATACCAGAATATTTCCATGTTGTCATGTTAAGCATTTGTATACTAACCTATGAATATTTATAGCTCTAGGTGTTAATGTTTTTATGTGAAAGAAAGAAAAAAGAAAAAGTGAAAGAGGCAGCTGGGCAAGCTGGTGAAGGTAGAGAACAGAGACAGGGAAAATCAGAGGGGAAAGGACAACGGTATCAGGCACAATACTGTATCTTTATTGTAGGGGAGAAGTTGTAGTTCATTCTAACCTTGGCTTCTTGTTGTTATTATTATTATCATCAGCACTGACGTCAAACATTCTCTCCTTTCTCTATAAATCTTATTTTCTCTGCAATGCTTTCTGCGCCTTCCCGCCCTCCGCTACGACCCAGAGGGAGCCCCCAGCAGGGTGAGTACTTCTACTTTCGGCTGTGTGTGTGTGTGTGTGTGTGTGTGTGTGTGTGTGTCTGCGTGTGTGTGTGTGTGTGTGTGTGTGCACATTGATGTAAGTGTACGCCCACGTTTCCCTCTGTGAGTGCTTGTGTGACAGTGATAAACTGAGGGAAATTGAGACACACTGTAAAATGGCCTCGAAAAAAAAAGGCAGAGTATGACTGGATCTGGTCCAGGAGTATCACAGCCTGACAGCAGTAAAATAGCTGCTCATCACTGAAAGCCTTGAGCTTCTCAAGGTTTTCGACATCAGACTAACACCGTAGCACTTCACATTTCTCTGAAAGGACTCAAACTACCAAATGGATGAATAGAGACCTGATTTTTTTTTTTTTCTCAGTGCTACATCTACTCCAGTTGATTTAGACAATTAACATAACTGTCTGTAAAAACTATCACTTAGAGATTTAACAACCAAGTGACATCCATTTCATTAAATGTTTCCCAACGCAACCCAGTCTGCAGTATCATTAGTTTACATTAAGAATAGAGTTAGACAACTGTCTTTCAGCTGTGAAGAGAAATCATTGTACCAGAAAACAAAGATTTATTTTACTATGAATGACAGCACTGACATCTCCAATATGATACAATATCCTCTCCAAACCTGCATGTTTAACGAGTTTTTCAAACTAAACTCGCTCTGTTCAAGAGCTGGTAGAGCAAAAGAGTACAAAGCAATGATAATAACATATACATTGTCAGTGAGAAGTTTAAATACACTCATCATGAGCAGGAATGGTCATAAAAACATCTGCAGTGAACTTCAAAACCAAGATCTGGGTGCAAACATTTGATGTTATTGTGGGATGAAAATTATGCATCCAAGATCTAATATATACATACACTTGCACACATGTACAATGTGCCACATGTGGGCAATTGGCCAAATGTGCTATTGCAAGTTCCAGAGAAACTACACACATTTGTAGCCATCAACAAGCTACTGTGTTAAGTCTGGTGGGTATTTAACTGCTCTTATTATCAGAAATTGAAAGTCTTGATTAAATTGATTGTTTTTCTTGTATAGGCTATGCTTTAAAGCATAGTTCAAACATTTTCAATTAGGTTTAGTTTGGGGCCATTCCATAAACCCAGCAGTAGCCTGTTTCATTCATTCTATTATCAGTTTTGGTGTTTTTGGGGACCTTTGTCCTGTTGGATTACCCGATTGTCTTTCGCCTGACCCAAACTGTCACCTTCAGATGAATGAAAATTGGTTAGGATGTTTAAAAATACCCAAGAGCCATTGGAAACTACTGCACCACCAGTGTCACTGTTCACAGTGAAACCATCAAGACAGACCTTCTTCGAAATGAACACCTTCAACCTCGATTAAGATGTGCAACATACCTAGGCGGATAAGTCAAATGTCTTCTGCAAAAAGGTTTTATGGTCAGAGATAACAAAGATTGAGCTATTTGGCCACTGTATGGTGGTGGTAACATCATGCTGAATTCTGTTTAGCTGCCAGGAGTAGTTGTGCATTGGACTAAGTGGATGGGAAAATGGAAATACCCTCAAACTGTCCGACTTCAGCTCAACAGCTTGATCATAGCTCAGTCAAAGCTGACAAAAGAACAGATCAAATTCGACCCAGAAGTAAAGACATTCATGCCCATGATGAGTGTATGTAAACTTTTGCTTGCACTGTATCATCAATAAATACAAATACTACAGCAAAAAAAGAGGGGAAATAAGTAGGATGAGAATTAAAACCAGCTTATCATTGTTCTGCTTTTTACTATGAAATAAATAATGATTTAAAAGAACAGCTGTTTTCACTTTCTCTCTCTGTAAGAGACAAACACGACAAAACCTCCGGCATAATTTAATTTCTAAACACAATATTGATTCTAAAGCACAGGGAAACTATAATTCTCATTAGTTTGGGCTGAACTTACTCAAGCATTGCAACATTTTAAAATATGAGCAGAGGGAAAAATGCACAACAGAAATGCTTGTCAATTAGCTTTTAAAGGTGCATGCCAATAAAATATGTTAGAATAGTAAATTAATTTAAGTTTTAGAAGCATCACTGAGTTTCATTGTGTTGTCACTTTGCTTCTCCACTCCTCTCCTGTGGACCCCTTCCTGTAGGGGCCTCTAAACCCTCAGTGTTCCTTTCCCTGCCACATGGGGGGCAGAGAATGACAAGTGGCCTTCACCGAAGCTCTTGTCCTTACCCACGTGTGCAAACTCAACACAATGGTTTGATCGAATTTCTTTAGAGCTGAGCAGCAGTGCAGGCTGCATTGTAAATATGCCTGCACAGCTTTATTACCCGATAATGAGAGTCATATTTTACACGAGGACTGGTGTGTCGAGGGGCAGAGCAGTAATTAGCTTTATAGGCTGTCCTGTGCGCTACTATGACTACGGCTATACCTGTGCTTGTGTCTGCATTTATTTCTTTCTTTCTCTGTGTGTGTGTGTGTGTGTGTGTGTCTCCCTAAGTGTTTCTCCACACCATTACCTGAATATCTGAGTTGGTGGGTGCGTACTCATGTTTTTATCATGCTTGGTTTTTAAAACATGATTGATTATTTCTTTGTTGATTTTTTACCTTTACCCATAGTTTCATTACCTGTACTTGCTTTTATTATGGACCATGATACTCACACCTTCCTTTGTTTCTCGGCCATTCTTCAGAGCAAGTCGGTGTCTTCAACAGACAGTCAGCCCACCGAGGAGCACCAAGGACCGTCAGGAGGATACTCCGCCTTGCAGGGTGGGGCGGAGGCCAAGAGGAGGCGCTGTGATGACAAAGAGCCACTCCCGACACACTCCTATGTATGTGTCTCTGTGTCTTTTGGCGCAATGTATTTGTACTTAAACTGTTTTCAAACTGTATCTTATCTTGTCATGAATCTAAATGAAGCACATTATGAAAAACATGTTTACTTATGATGCACCCCAGGTTGTAGTGTGTGTAATTGGTTGAGGAGATTAAAGTTCACAATGTTCTACTGCATCAGGACTGCACTACAGTCTCACTTTATTTTGATCCACACCTAATGATTGCCAATGCTCCATGTGCAGTCTAAGAGTGCCCCCAAGTGGTCAAATAAATATGATCTGAAATAATCAGAAAGTAGGTCGTGCTGCCAACAGTTGGAGCCACTGCAAGCATTTTTGATGCTGAGGTGAGTGAGTCTTGATTAGTGCAGACAGAGCTTTAATGTTATTACTGAGTCAATGATACATTATATAAAAAGTTTACTTTAAACCTAATTCTGCCAGGGGTTTGAATAATTTTGTGGCTTAACTGTAAATGCACAATCAGATGTCAGATGTCTTTTTGATGCTTTTTACTGGATATTTACCAAGAAAACTACCGAGAGATTTGAGGGGTGACCAGTAGAGTTTATTTTCACAGGAAAGCAAAAATTATTAAAAATAGGGTTACAAGTTTTAGCCATATAGCAATGGGCAGTATAAATGGTGCTTCAGAGTTGCAAATATTTAGAACAAAGAATCACTGTTAGTCTCATTTTCCTGGTAACTGAACTATGTAAGCTGTAGTATTACTTTGGAAGTTATGTACCCAAGGCAGAGTATCTTGCTAAGCCTCTGAAACACAAGGCAGGTATGCAGTCGTTTGACCTAGAGTTGTGGTATCAGAAGTTGGGATATCAAAGTCTTGAATTGGCAGAATCATCTGGAAGCCCCTGAAAAGTCAGAATTTAAATTATCTCAAAGGTTTCTGACCAATCCAAATCTGAAAATCTAATATGGCTGCCTTCACATAAAAGCAGCAATTGCTTCAGTGATAAACAATTTTTTTTGCATTTCTAATCTGCTTGAAAGGACGTTGGGACTGCTCTGACCTCAAATCAGGGCTATTGAACATGTTGGATTGTCTTGGCTCGATATCCCAGCATGTGGGGTGTTGGGCCAGGACAAACAAGCATACAGCCTGTTGTATGTGTGTATGTGTTGCCAATCAGGAAGCAAGTGCAATTAACCAGGGAAGTTCAATGAAATATCAGAACAGAGAACAATTTGAACGCTGTGTGTAACACTGTTTCCCGAGAAACGGCGTATCATAGTGTAGCAAGTAGAGCCCCTGCTTGCGGTGTCTCAACTACTTCAACCAACGCCTTTTCTTTTTTGTAATGTTTTTTCTTTGTTAAAATTAGTCCACTATCACTGTCACCATTCTTCCTCGTCAGTCCTGTTTATTTACTCGGAACTCACGTTTCATGTCAAGAGGTTTTGCAAGATTTCCCATCTGACATCTGAATGTTCGTGAGTAAAATCTGTTTGTGTGTGGTGTGTTGTGCTTGCTGTGTGGCTGTACACCACACACTGTAGGACCAAACCTGTTATATCAACAATTTTTTTATTGTCATGTGGGGCCTCTCAGGTTTTGAGAATCAACCGACAATTTTAAAAGGTTGTTGTGTGAACCAGGCATTAGGCGTTAATAATGCACAGCTAAATTGTTAAATGGACAGAAAATTGTTAAAATTAAATCCGTTTTTCTTGTTTACACCAAAACATTTTTTTGATATACTTGTTAAAAGAAAGCACACTCTCTGTTTTTGTGTGTGTGAGATGGTGTGGGCAACAGATTGCCCATGACACTACAGGCGACGGGGGGGTCGAGAGCCCATCGTCATTTAGAGCCGTGTTTGGTTTGGATGGGTCTGCTGGGGTGAAGCAAGCAGCCAGAGGGGATGTAATGCCAGGGAAGAGACAGCCAAGTCAGATAGCTATAATGAATTAGATGGTTGTGTGTTTGCAGTCTGGAAGATTGATTGACACAAGGAGTTTTTTGGGAGAAGACTGCCTCCAGGAAAATCAGTTCGGCATCAACAACAACCCAAATCTCTCCCATTAGTCCAGAGCATGAAACAAGCAGGAATAGTTTCAACTCTCCGAATGTTTTTCCTCTCTCTCTTTCTGTCTGTCAAGACATATTTTACAACTTATTTCTCTTGGTTTGCCTGTTGGGCCTCTTGATGTTTCTCAATTTCCTTAAAAATTAAAATTTTTCTGCCTTCTTACTTGTTTCTTTGTATCTCCTTCTACTTTCTTTTCCTCTTTTCCACCCTGTCCGTATGACCATCCTGCAGCTAATGTTTTTGTTCCAGGAATAGACTGAATGACTTGTCTTGTTTGGGCTCTGCATAATTAGCTACTGATGTCAATAGAAATATCAGACCATGATCACATCAAAGCGTTGTTGCCATGGTGACTAAGTGCCATCATTCTCACTCCAGAAAAAAAGAGAGATAAAGAGGGAGAGATGGCTGGACGAAAAGCAAAAAATGTGCCATGGATGGAGCAGAGCTAAAAGAGTATGTGTCTGCAGATTGTAAGAGATAAAAAAATAGTTTGTATAGGGAGGATGCTTGGTGAGAATATAAGGTAAAGTATCTCTGTGTTTAATGTTGCATGGAGGACAGACAGTGAGAGGAAGCAAAAAGCAGCCTGGGATATTGATTTATTGATCTGTGTGTGCACTTGAGCAACTGTGCATGTCTTTCTTTATTAAAGCTCTCTATTTACAAGTATGGTTTACTGAACCTTGGGTGTTGCAGAAAAATAAAATTTCTCATGTTGTCTTTCTATCTGCAGGACAGTGATGGAGACAAAAGTGAGGACAATCTTGTGGTGGACGTCTCCAATGAGGTAAGTTCCAGCTCTAAAATTGATAACCTCATGTTTACTGAGACTCTGCTCAGCATGATAAGCTCACTCTCCCCATTAGCTCTTTCAAGACTTGCAGAAAATTTTAGTTCATTGATTTTTTTCTCCCTAGTGCTCTCATAAGCCGTTTTTTGGCTGCAGCAGATGGTTGTTTTATGTGCAAAAACTTAATAGATTTTTTGTACCCGCGCAACACTGTTTGCCAGACATTCAGTCAGTGAATGTAACTGAGCATTTAGAAGCTTGTTAGTTCAATGTTTCTTGCAGGAACTGAGACTAAAACAAGTGAATCATATCAGGTAAAAGGTTAAAGATATTTCTAAATGTTTTTAAACATGAAAAGAAAAACAACATCAAAAATAATCATAGCTCCTAAAATGGATCATGCAGTATTTTTTGGCTGCCCTGACTTCGTTTTCAGTCCCAACATGCCAACACTTGTTTATTTTTGGTCTTATGTTAGATTCTAATTTTCAAAGAAACTAATTTTGGGGTTCCATTAAATGTAAGTCATAAAAAAATACAATTAATGCTTAAAAGTAAATGCTTGAAATATTTCTCTCTGTGTGCAATGCATGTATACAATATATGAGGTTCACTTTTTGAATTGAGCCACTGAAATGAATTAACTTTTTGATGATGTTCTAATTTATTGATATAGACCTCTACATGCACCCAGGTAGGATGTTAAACATTTACTGGATGCACATCACATTATAAATCTAGATTTATAACTAAAATGAAAGTATTTGATTTTCAGTTAGATGGCTGTAGTTATTCCTGTACGAAAGCACAGATATGTACATGATCATAATGAAGAAGATGATATTGTTCATATAATGACCTGGAATCAAATAACTATGTTATAAATTTAAAAGGATCTGTAATTATAGAAAAACTAACCTATAACATGGAAGCAACTTTCATTGAAAAAGATGATTAATTCACTTAACGGTAAACTCATTCAAAGAGTTCATAGTCTGATAACCCCATATACTGGTATTAAACTTGCTCATAAACAAACATTTTGTTTCAGTTGACCTCTGTATTCCACTTTTACTGAAAATGTTTATTAAAACTTGTTTCAGTAGAGATTTAGTATCTCTTCCCTCCCTTTAAGTCAGTTTACTTGGACAGCTGCAAGAAAATGTCCATCAGTATTGAAATCCCTTTAACCCTTCATAAAACTATTCACTATTCCTGCCATCTGGAAACAAACATTGTGGCTTTGCATCAAGAACAACCACAATGTGCACCAGCTTCATTTCTTAAGCAACAAGCCTGCTGAAGCTTCAATAAAGGAGTTTTTTTTTGTTTTATGATATGTTTCCTTGACACAAGAACTTGTTAAATAAATACTTGTAACCTTATCTCTTCATAGCTACATCCTTGTGCAATATCCACACATTCCTGAGGTAGGTAGATGACATTACTTAATTTCTCAAGAAGTTACATATGACAAGCTCTCTTTATCCAACTGAAGTTCTTTCAGCTGCATCTCACACACAAATAAATCATGAACATTAGGAGGACTGGTGCTGCAGATGTATCTACCACAGCTTGGAACCAGCCCCGTTTCCTGCCTACACTATTTTATTTTAACGTTTTTGTCTATATGTATGTTATATTTTCTGAATGAGTTAAATTTCAGAAATAGATGGGGAAGCACACATTTGAATTTAAGTTGAATATTCTAACTATTAACACATGGTTAAATATACACATTTATTTGATAAAACTTCTGTTAGCATGTTGCAGGGAACCCAGACCCTGTGATAGCAATAAGTGTCCTGGGTATTTGTCTATTTTTCTTATCAGAATTGGCAGAAACTTATTCAAATCTCCAGTCAGAATTATGTCATAAGCATATGTATGTGTACAAAACAGCATAATAAGCATTTATCTAAATAATAGCAACATATTTTCATAACTTTGACCCTCTGTTTATTAGAGAAAATCCACAATAAATCAAACTTGTGCACCCAATTCTTGTTTGCAAAATCTCTAAATATATAGGTTAAATTAATTTATAAAAAGAACAATTCAAATGCATCATTATTAACATAATGATGCATTTGCCCATGATGAATGTATCCAAAGTTCTGACTGGCGCTGTAAATATGCTTGCTGTATCAGAAGATCAGAAGTTGATATTTTTATGTATTTTCTCTTACAGGCGGAGATCATTATCTTGCACTTTGTCAAGCTATATGTCATATTTGTTCATTGAATTATTAATTTATAAAGTAAAAGTTGAAAATATGTTTTGCCAGGTTGTGACATTCAAAACCAAACAGCTAAACTTTTTCATCAAGGCTAGAAGATGCACAAGAATTTATAGTATTTTGAATAAACAATGAGTGTAGGATAGTTGCAGATAAGCCAACCAGATAATAATTTCATCCTTTCTGCTCACAGTTGTTAAAATGTACAGTTTTTGTTTCACCTGTCTTCCTGCTTTATTCTCTCTCTCTCTCTCTGTGTGTGTGTGTGTGTGTGTGTCTGGAGAATGTGAAAGGAGTCAGCAGGTACGCTGCTCGCTCAGCTGTCTGCTGCAGTTTCATTGTAAATAGGGAGAACTCTTGTGTAAGCTCATTATCAGCTGCCACTGTTCGTGCTCTGTGCTTGTGAAACATGTTCACGCACACATGCCCACACACAGACACAACACATACATTCACAAATACTTTCCCCATCGCCTCAAATCTATCTCCTCCGAGTGTATTTTTGTCCTCCGTCTGCACTCTCGAGGCTTCTGTTCTTCTCTCTTTCTGTTGTCTTCTTTTCTTTTCCTCCTTACCTCAGTGTTCCCCCTTCTCCTCTCATTAGATAACTACAGTCTGGTTAGTTTAATTTATGCAAAGCCATTTATGCCTCTGGAAAACTTTAGTTCTTCAAATACCTCACGCTGTGTACCAAAATATGTTTCATATAAGCCTTGTGTACCTTGATTTTGCTAACAAAAGCAGAACTGGTCTTTTGTGTGATTTAGGAAAGTGCTACAAAAGCAGGCAGGAAAATAATGCAACAAATATGTGGGTTATGGAACAAACAGGACAGACCTGTGTTTGCAGGACATCTTTGCAATATAGTGACCCTACATGCAAGTAAATGTGTCTGTGCTGATCAGTGTGACCCACTGTGAGAGATGTGCCTGCTCCAGCTCTCTGTTCTGGAGGAGCAGTGCTGGCTCAACAGTGGCTCTGGTGATGAAAGCATCTGTAACATACCACATTATGTCCATGTCCACATACTGCTGCATCGACACCAGTGACAGTCTCTGCTGTTTCGTATGATGCTCCCTGATCACCACTGCCTTTATGAGTCCCGGTACATACAGCATGACAACAGATCTTATACTGGCTCCACCGTGGTCAAATCAGTAGCAAAAAAAGAAATGGCAATATACGCAGCTAATTTTGACAGTTGATGAGGCGAGGTTTAATGGTGAACCTTTATTCCTCTCCACTATTATCAGATTTGGATATCATGTGGTGTTTTTGTTAGATTTAGGTAACTGTTAATTACCAATTGTTAACTAATTAATTTGGTTAAGCTGATTGTGATTAAATACTTTTCTTTTCCTAGATTCTCATTCATTAAGTATTTGTTGCATGAGTTACTCCATCTTACACAGGAAAAAGTTAGTATACCAGTGCATCTCAGTATATTCCAATATAACCCAAAATCTTGTTTCTCTGAAAATTTTTATAATAAAAATGACCAATATAATACAGAAATCTTTGTCCAAGATTGGTTTGATGAACATGAAAATTAAGTTGAACATCTCCCATCGCCTGCACAGTCACCAGATCTAAATATTATTGAGCCACTTTGGGGTGTTTTGGAGGAGCGAGTCAGGAAACGTTTTCCTCCACCAGTATCACGTAGTGACCTGGCCACTATCCTGCAAGAAGAATGGCTTAAAATCCCTCTGACCACTGTGCAGGACTTGTATATGTCATTCCCAAGACGTATTGATGCTGTATTGGCTGTAAAAGGAGGCCCTACACCATACTAATAAATTATTGTGGTCTAAAACCAGGTGTTTCAGTTTCATTGTCCAACCCCTGTATGTAAAACTGAATACCTGTAATAATTTAACTTTTAGATGATAAATTCTTGTAACTGTATCTGTAGCGTAACATTTTTTTTTTTTTTTTTCTGGTTTTATACAAAGCTGTCTTGAGAAAGATTTTGTACTTTTAAAAGGACCTCTAGTCTGTTGACTCCACAAACATCAAATGTTGCACTTTATAATGCCTTGTTAACACAACTTTTAAATTTGGCTTGTCTTGCATGGACTGGTAAAGTGATTGGAACCAAGTTATTTTTTTCTAAACATATTGGACCACTTTGCACTGCGTAAATTGGGCAGTTAAACTGCTGAGGTCACAGTGAGGAGAGTGAATTAGCTGTTGAACCACACCTACTTTTGCTGTCAGCACCAAGTGTAGGAATAGAAGACTAATGGTGAAATATAACAAGTGGCGACAAGATAGCTTGGATGACGCTGCCACAAAAAACTGTGTTAATCTATTATTGTCTTAGAAAAGTAAATCAGCTGGTTTTGTCTGCCTCATGTCCAGTACATTACTTTAAAATTGCAAGAAATTCAAGTCAATTAAAAAGGGCTTTTTCTTATGTAGAAACACATGTGAACTTTAAATGCTTTAAATGTTTTTGGTATCTTACTTTGTCATTTAGGAACCTAACTCTCCCACTGGCAGCCCGCCTCATTCACCCCATGGGAATGGGCTGGACCGGGCACCAACCCTAAGAAAAGAGCTGCCTGGCTCCTCGAGCACAGGTGAGGCACCTTCCACGCCAAACCCCCGCAGCCCCACCCCAGGAAAGGCCAAGGACCCTGCACAGGTAAGATAAAACTCTTTCGTTTTTTGCACTCAGCTGGTCTGCAAAAGTCTGTTATTATGCTAAAACAGTATATTCAGTACAACAGTTTTTTTACATAATAATGAAACACATAATTATCTCTTTTTGTCTTTAAAACAAATGTATTTCACGTAGTCCCCTTAGGTTCTTTATTATTATTTATTATACAATATTTAATGAAATTTGCTTTAACAATCCATAACTGTAATAGAGAAATTATTTCATGTTACTATCAACCACTATTGCAAAGCTTTTCCAATACATTCACAACAAAATCCAGATAAACTAATGAGTATATTTTTAAAGTGTTGTGCTAGGACAGCGTCAGCATTAAGGAAATATTTTGGTTATTTTTGCTGTGTTTGATGTCTCCACAGATGGATAAGTCTCAGTCTCCACTGTCCAAGTCTGGCACCCCATCCCCATCCCACCGTGAGGCTCTTACCCCAGGATCAACAGGAGCTCCAGGCCCCAGCACCTCCTGCCTTCGCCTGGTCAGCAAAGCAGCAACAAGTGCAGACCCACTTGGTGAGAATCACCAAGTAATATTATAAATATATATATTTTCATAAATGTAATATAACTAAAACTTTATAGATCCTTCAATTCAGCTGTTTTGCAATTTTGACCTGGACCCAGTCTGTCTGTGTCCTCCGTTCCCCTGTTATCCCTCAACATTTGTTCATTTTCATATTCATTTAGGATGTTGCTGTCACATTGCCATGCCTCATTAACTTATGTTTATTTATGCAATATTTGCCATTCTAATGTAGGCAACCAAGAAAAAAATAATAAGTTAGAGTTTTTAAAACCATGAGGACCCAATTTAAAATATCCAAAGTGACCTTTACTGTGAAGGTCTTTAGGAAGACATTAATTTGCTAATTACTCTTGCAGCCAACAGAGAAGACAGATGTTGCCCCTCTTCAATAACGTTGTCAGCTGTTACACAGTGCCTTGCAAAAGTATTTTCTTGGACTGGCCACACTTTGTCAAATGCAACCACAAACCTCAAGGTCTTTTATTGGTATTTATGGTAACAAAAAGAATTGCATGATTATGAAGTAGAAGGAAGATGATATAAGGTTTATAAAATGCTTGACAGATAAAAATCTGAAATTTGTGCCATGCTTTTGTATTCAGCCTCCTTTAATCAACACCTTGTGAACACAAATTTTATTGCTGCCCTGTTGGCTGTGTATCTTCATTTTCATGATGCTGTTTGTTCACTAATGTTGTCCAATAAACCGTGGAGGTCCTCACAAAACATCTGGTTTTATATTGAGATTAAGCTACACACAGGTGGACTCTTTTTACTAATCACGTGAATTTTGAAGACTGTTGGCTGCGCTGGATTTCAGAAGTACTAGAGTAAAGGTCTAAATATATATGAATGCCTCATTTGTCAAACTTGTATATTTTTAAAAATGTGTATAATTTCCCTTCCACTGCACAGGTATGTTTTCTGTTGGTCTAGCACTGAAATTGTTTGCCAGCACTGTATGAAGAACACCTAATAAATGAGGATGTATTCCAACTTCTCAGCTCCTCTGTGACTCTTGTGTTTGTGTGCTACATATGGTTCCCTGTCCCTTCAACTGCTCCCTCCTCTTTCCCTGCCTCCCCAGCTCTCCGCAGTCCCATGTCTGTGCCCCCCGGTTCATACCCGGCTCATTTTGGCGTCGTGTCCCACGCAGGATTGAACGGGGAGCTGGCAAGCCCAGGGGGATTCGGAGGAGCTCTGACTCTCTCTCCACAGATCAGTGCAGCAGCCAGCGCCTACTCTCGCAGCCCCATGGTGAGCAAAAAGCCCAGATTATCCTTCTCTGTCAAGGTTTGATTTATGGTTCAGATCCAGCCTCCCGACTGTCCCGTTGCTGTTGAAATATTTGATGAATTGGCTTTACATTGTCAGTATCAGTGCAGTGCATTCATTATATTCTCAAAGTTGTCATGTTTACACTGTCTAATCAAGTTTCATAGAGAGAAACAGTTGTAGGGAAGACAGAGTTTAGGGTTGGTGGCCCTTGGCAGAAGGTTTTGACTTTTAACATTCCTGCAAGTAATCCTTATCATGTCTGTCTGCTGTATCATGCTTCTGAGCACAAAGGAGCTCTAATCAGTCAGTTATCTTCTTGATTTGGTAACATTAATTAAATTTGACCAGTTCACATTCTGTCATTGTTTTGAAATCACTGTGGAAATTGCTTTTGTTCTCTTTTCCTTCCAACCAGGTGGCATATGACTCTCGATCTCACCTAAGAGCACCGGGGCTGTCCTCATCCCTCCCAGGTTCCTCTGGTGGCAAACCGTAAGTTTATGCTTACATGATTTACACGCTTAGATGTGATTTTTCTCCCTGTTTCTATGCAGCATCAACATCAACTCCTTCATGCCTGGGCGGACCAGGGTAAACACAAAACCACGATTCAGGATGTTTCAAATTCTATTTCTGAGACCTACTTTTATTTAACCTTTTAAGACTTGATGGCTCACTCTTCTCTATTTACCTTTTGGATTTTTTTTGGATTTGTCTTTAAAGCATGGGTCAATATGGGGTATAGCAAGTTTTAAAAAAGCAAAATGTTCTGTTGTACCTCTTCTACAGTATGGAGTCATTTTAATGAGATGGCAGTTAAAGTGACGAAGTGACCAGAGTTTTTATCCAGCTGTATGCAGTGCCAAGTGTGCCCCCCCAACACATTTTGCTGCACACTATCAATCAGGTTGCTGAAACAAAAATACATATTAACCCACATAAAACCGCTGCAGTGTTTTGTTAAGGGGACAAAACACTGCAGCGGTTCTCAGCGGATCTCTGCCCTCCTGCTGTCATTCGAACATGTTAAAGTTTAGCTTAGCCAACGTCCTGGATAGTTGATATGTTAGCAACACAGAGACAGTCTAGGGTCAAGCTTTAACAGATCTCAATGGGAAAAAAGCTAATTCAAAGAAAGACATTGCGGATTTGTCTTATTAAACGTTCTCTCTTCGGGTAGGGTAAGGAACAGCAGCCATTGAAATTTAATTTGGTAAGATTACGTTTTCTTTGTATCAAAATGTTTCATTAGGTGTTTTTAATGGTATGGTTTTATGCCATTAGGGCTGAATACTTAATTACTATGTGGCGAAATAATGGCATGATGCTGAAAGCACAATAATGCTCAAGGTGCTTCTCCACAGCAACCTAGGCTATTAATAGAGGTTAATTTTATCTGTAAGCATGATTTACCTAATAATGAATGACAAAATACTCCATAAACTTTACTTTTAGGACATAACATTAATGTGCCACATCAATACCTTTGTAAATGCTCAAGCCAGAAACATGTTAGCTGTTAACATGACTAGCTTGCTACAATGAACATTTTGTTGTTCTCCGCCTCACTGTGGCAGTATTTACCCATCCAAACCGAACATACATGACACTGTCAGTACTTTAACAAACTTTCATCCTGGGAGATTTGTAAGATGAGGGATTCTCTGCAAGATATACATCACCAAACTGGAGCTCTGAGAAAGACGTTACCACTTTCAGGAATGCAAATAAAGTAGCCTGGACGGTATGTAGATCACTTAAATTTGTTGTTTGTCCTTCATTTTTCTTCCTTGAAAAGGTGGTTAAAGTAGTCTTGGCTTGATCTGGGTGGAGAAATGACACAGTTTCCTGCTGCTATACCACCTGTCCACTATTGGCTGCCAAGATAAAACAATTGTTTTGTCCACTAGGACAGCGAACCGCCCACATGACAAAAAACTTTGAATTAAGGTTCAGTAACACCGTTTTAAAACATATGCTGGCAAAAGGCATAGGCTGGTATGACATGGTATGTAAAACATTGTATGAAAATACCGGGGGGGCTGCAAATCTCTAGTGGTCATTGGGCGAGAGGCAGGGTACACCCTGACAGGTTACCAGTCCATCACAGGGCAACACAGAGACACACAGGACAAACAATTATGCATGCCCAATCTCATACCTTAGGGAAATTTAGAGTAACCAATTAACCTAATAGTCATGTGTTTTGGACTGTGGGAGGAACCTGGGGTACCTGGAGAGAAACCATCATGGATGGGGAGAACATGTAAACTCAGTCTGGAATTTGAATCCAGGACCTTATAACTAACTGCAAGGCAACAGTGCTACCAATCTCAGCCCTGGAATATATCTAAGCAGCTGAATTTGTCTTTCTTGTAACCAAGGTAAAATTGTAAAGGCCATCTTTCAACCAGCTGACCAGGGCAGTGGTTGTACTACACTGAGGTCTGTCTTTGGCAACTCAATATACGGACAGCAGAAATGGTATGGTGTAAAGTTTTTGTGGTTCTGACACAAATTTTTAAAACCTTGGTGTACTTTGATACCAGTAACCGGCCCAAGCCTAGATGGCAAGCATATCTTTAAAGCAGTTAGTTAGCCTGAGTTAATATAAGCCCATTGTGTTACTCCATGACGAGTAAAATGATAAAATTTTAGGCAGACCCCCTGCCTGCACTTAGGATCTCAGAGGAAGATGTGAATAGGCTCTTTCAGTGCTGGAAAAAAAAGAAGTGCCTCAGGACCTGATAATGTCTCCCCATCATGCCTGAAAGTCTGCGTCAACCAACTGGCGCCCATCTTCACTGAGATCTTCAACAAGTCACAGGAGCTGTGTGAGGTTCCCCACTGCTTCAAATGCTCCACCATCAGCCCAGTTCCCAAGAAACCCACCATCAATGGATTAAATGACTACAGGCCTGTCGCCCTGACGTCTGTGGTCATGAAATCCTTTGAGCGACTGGTGTTGAAGGACTGGCAGCAACAGGTGAGGCTGGGGAGCACACAAAAACCATCAGCACTGGCGGCCCCCAGGGGTGTGTTCTCTCCCCACTCCTCCACACAAATGACTGCACCTCAGCCGACCCATCTGTGAAACTCCTGAAGTTTGCAGATGACACCACTGTTATTGGACTGATCCAGGACAGTGATGAGTCTGCTTAAAGACAGGAGGTGGATCGGCAGGACACTGGTGTGGTCAGAACCACCCCGAACTTAATCCACTCAAGACTGTGGAAATGATGGTGGACTTTCAGGGAACACCACCCCCACATACCCCCCTCATTAGCCTTACCAACACTGTGTCTGCTGTGGACCACTTCCGGTTCCTAGGAACCAACATTTCTCGAAACCTGAGATGGTCCTCACACATAGACACTGTTCGGAAGAAGGCCCAGCAGAGACTGTATTTCCTGAGGCAACTCAAGAAGTACAACCTTCCACAGGAGCTGTTGGTGATCTTCTACACTGCCATAATTCAGTCTGTCCTGTCTTCATCCATCTCAGTGTGGTTTGACTCATCCACAGAACAAGGACAGGTCCAGACTGCAACGAACAATCAGGGCTGCAAAGAGAATCATCAGGGCTGACCTTCCCTCTATCCAGGACTTATACAGGTCTAGGGTCAGGAAAAAAGCTGCTAAAATGTCTGCAGACCCCACACACCCTGCACACAGACTGTTTATGCTTTTACCTCCTGTTCAGCGCTACAGAGCACTGTCTGCTAAAACCAGCCGCCACAGAGACGTTTTCTTCCTCCAGGCTGTTTCTCTGATGAACACTTTGACAGAGTTCCAGAATAACACCATGCATACTTGGACTGATCTTACGCTATATCCTATTGTAAAGTCAATTGTGTATATATGTAGATTTAAAAAGATATTCTTTATTATTGAGAGCAAAGTGTACCGGTGTCAACTTCCTTGTTTGTCTATACAAACCTGGCAATAAAGGTGAAACTCATTCTGAGTAGTTGTAGTTGAAAGCAAATCTATATTTAGCAAGTGTTTATTCTATAGTTTTTCAAAGGTGTATGCATAAAAATCCAAATAACAGAAAATAAATTTTATAGAAAGGAGACCCACACATCTTTAGTGCTATTTTTAATAGTTTTAAAAGCTTTTTGAAAAAGGGGCCTGTGGTCTTCATGATGTAAATACACAATGAATCAAAATTTTCCATTGTAAAAGTCAAATTTGTCCCTGTATGTAGTATGCATTAAAATAATTATAATAATTTTTTTTTTTTTACTTACAACTGGCTATAACCAAGTTACCCGTTATCCCACCTCTAAAAACACTCCAGAAGATCTTCAGTGCTCACACACATTTACCATTTTTATGTTGTTTTGGCAGACACAGCTATTGTGATGTTGTTCTTGTGTCTTGCCGAACAGCAATTCATTGTCGTGCTGCTTATTTGAAGTCATAAAACAGGCCTGGCTTCCAGCCGCTATACTATTGATTGGCCATTAGCGGTACCACATGGCCTCTCCGCCTAATACAATCTGCCATTATGCGTTTGCGCCCACAGCTGCTGTGAGCTCAGTAATTACCCCAGATTTAAGTGAATATAGCAGAGTTTACAACTTTCAGACCACAATGTGAGCTTTGTGTGTTCTTATTGAGTTTTATGTATTTAATTGTTGCTCTTTGCTTTCACCTGCCCATTGATTGGTTGATTCAATCTAGTTTCTGAGTGCATTTTACACTACTGTCATTTTTTTGTCCATTTCATTTTAAAGAATCGGTTTTGATCATTTTCCTTTCTCCTTCCCAGCGCCTACTCGTTTCACGTGAGCGCTGATGGCCAGATGCAGCCGGTGCCGTTCCCCCCGGATGCCCTGCTTGGCCCAGGGATCCCGCGTCATGCCCGTCAGATCCACACACTGAGCCACGGAGAGGTGGTGTGTGCTGTCACAATCAGCACCTCCACACGCCACGTCTACACCGGAGGCAAGGGCTGCGTCAAGGTGTGGGACATCAGCCAGCCGGGCAGCAAGAGCCCCATGGCCCAGCTGGACTGCCTGGTGAGACATGACAGACAAGGGGCAAACTGGAATGACATATTTTAAAAAATTATCTTCAGCTTGATAACAATCTTCAAAAAGTTTCTGAATTCTTGAAGCAAAAACATAACAGAAACAAGTAAAAGAACAACTTATTTCTAAGTAACATAATAATAATTACATTTCTGGTCTCGTAATAGAGCTGGACCAAGCAAAACTTACCCCATCATGTGCATTACAGCATGGTGTAAAGGTACTTTGTACTTTAGACTCCCTCCTTGACAGCAATTTACAGAAAATTTTAAATCAGGTCAAACTCAGTTCATGTAGCACAGAGGATCAGATTTAGATGTTTTATTTGAGAAGCTATGTTTGTGATAGTGGCATTGCTAATACAGTGTTTTAATTATGTTTCTTACGTTAAATGGTAATTTGACACAGGGAAGCATATTCCAGCACAAAAACAAGACCCTCCCCTTCTGTGCGTTTTACAAAAAAACGAGTTAGATACTGTCATAACTTGTAATTTGCAAAGCCCTGAAAGAAAATCTGCCATTTTCCAGTATAAATGATGATAAATTATTACATTCAACACTCTGTGATTGTTTTTAAATTGTGTTGAGGTGAAAAATAATCCAAAACATGACAGAACTATTTTATAAACCAATTGAAAAATTCTTATTTTGTAAACCATCCCTAAAAGAGCATCCTCCAAGAATTACTTCTGTGCTAGGTGTTGTAACCTTTTTTTCTTTATCTTGGCAAAGCAGAACAGGGATAACTACATCCGCTCCTGTAAAATCCTCCCCGACGGTCGAACCCTGATCGTTGGAGGCGAGGCCAGCACGCTGTCGATCTGGGATTTGGCCACGCCGACTCCCCGCATCAAGGCGGAGCTGACGTCGTCTGCACCAGCTTGCTATGCCCTGGCCATTTCCCCTGACAATAAGGTCTGCTTCTCCTGCTGCAGCGACGGCAACATCGTTGTCTGGGACCTGCACAACCAAACATTAGTGAGGTAAGTTTAAAAATTGATAAAATACTTCAGTTTGCTCTGTTGTTGAATGTCATGGAAAATGGAGAAGGGTAAGAAAACAACATGGATGGAATGAAGATAATCAATAAGTAATGTAGTAAGGGAAGGGAAAAGATAAGGATAAACTTGCCATAAGGGGTATAACAAGATTAAAACAGCCAGCTTTGGCATGACAGGAGAACACGAAACGCAGGGGGAAGGGGGAGGAAAGGTGCTGAGTTAAGGCTCACGAGGACTGCCAGCAAAAAAAGGATCATGAGTGGGTGGGCTCAGGGCAGTAAATGCCGCAGGGAGAGAGGGAATAAAATATATTCATTCTGACACCTTTAGCAGAGGAGAAGCAAAGACACACAACTTAGGCAGAGTCTGCAGGATTTGAGTATTTGCAGGTATGCGTGTGTGTTTTTTCTGTTCTCTGAAGCTCTCATGTGTGTCTTCTTGGCAGGCAGTTCCAGGGCCACACAGATGGAGCCAGCTGCATCGATATCTCCAATGATGGCACCAAGCTCTGGACAGGAGGGCTGGACAACACGGTCCGCTGTTGGGACCTCCGAGAAGGCCGGCAGCTACAGCAGCATGACTTCACCTCACAGGTAAATAACAATGTAGCTTACAAATATAAACAGTGGACACATATGAATACACCAGAATACATCACACACAGCAATGCCAAAGTTATTTATCACAGGTTTTTAAATTAACATTTTGAAGCTGTCGTTTATTTTGTAATCTGTTGCCCACGGACTGGTAAGGAGTAAATCAGAACTTTTTGATTACCACGGCGCATCCCATCAATTGACTTGCATCGATTTGTGCACTTAACACATATTGCAACAGGCTAACATGTACCAAGACAGGACAGAGTAATGAACCTCAGCCATCTACAAAAGAAAACACAATAAAAAAATAATATACTCATTTCACATCTTAGGTTTAAACACATCTTTTATTTTTCTACATTATTACAACAGTGATTTGCTATTCTTTTTTTATTATTAACATTACCTTTTCCCTCCTCACCCACCATTCAAATTACTTTTGCACTTTTATCTTCTCCTTCTATACTCTTTCCATCTCCATTTCCTGTTTTCCAGATCTTTTCCCTGGGGTACTGCCCCACAGGCGAGTGGCTGGCGGTAGGGATGGAGAGCAGCAATGTGGAAGTCCTGCATGTCTCCAAACCTGACAAGTACCAGCTGCACCTCCACGAGAGCTGCGTCCTCTCTCTCAAGTTTGCATACTGTGGTGCGCACAATAACACGTGCATTTTTATGTGATGCTGCATTTATGCAACCTTGTAGGTCCGAAAGAGCAGCTTGGACATCAGTCCTCTCTTGGTAACATGCTGTGCTGTGTGTGTTTGTTATTTCAGGAAAGTGGTTTGTCAGCACAGGAAAAGACAATCTGTTGAATGCATGGAGGACACCATATGGAGCAAGCATTTTCCAGGTGAGAGATCTGTGGCTGTTTTTTGATCTTTACAAGTTAGATACAAAAAAGTATATATTATTCAGTATATCCAAATTTATGTGCACCTTTGGACCCAGAATTCGGTTTTTGATTTAGAAAAGGTTTATATTTTTAGATTGCTGTTGACACACATATGCACGCACTTTTGTATTCAGACCCCAAAGCAAAAGAGGGATGGATAATCATCCCAAAAACAATTGTCATCAGAGTTGACTTATGGAGGTTTATCAGGGGGTGCAAACCTGAACACACACACTCTCACACACAAACAACAACAACCCAATGTCATATTTCCACTTTGTCCAGGTGCTCCATTCTAAAATATGGTGAATCATGCATATCCAGAGATGCAGTATTTTTAGATGAGCCCGTACATCTGGGTGTGAATGAAACGAGAGAAGATCAATTTAAGCGGTGTTTGTGTGTGTTCAGCAGTGTGGCTGTCATATTTGTGTAATCTACCGTGGACAGCAGGGTTGGCGGCTCCTGTCTCTCTCTGTGGACTGAGAAGAGAAGGCAGGCGATCTTGCTTTTTTGTCCAAATGCCAAACAGCCCCCTCCTTTCAGCATGTTATACAGAGCTACTCTCTCCTCCCCCTTCTTCTTCCTTCTTAATGCCATCTATTTCTGTTTCTGTCTTCTCATTTCTCTTTAAAGACACACTCGTCTTCTGGTTGTACTTTTTAACTTTCTTTTAAATATTTTTCCTTTAGGTTTTTTAAATAAATGTCTTCTTTCATCCCTTTTTTCATTTCCTCCTCAGTTTTGGCAACACAACAAGTCTCTCAAAAAGTACACATTATCAACCCTCTAAATATCTTTGTCGTGCTGCAAAATTATGTTTTGCTTTTTGATTTTAGAGATTGTAACAGTGTTGTGTAAAAAATGGAAGAAGCCTTCTAGTTTGGAAAGTGAAGCCAAGAAGCAAAAAGCTGCATTTATTATGCAAGCCAGCGGGGGGAGTGACTTCTGTTCCCGTGCAGAATGCCTAAGAGACTGAATGCAGCAAAAAGGCTTACTTTGTGATCAGTACCGCAGGGTGTGCATTTAGTTACGATAACTTTGGTTTCAAGTGCTGCAATGAAAGTGTTAATGTCATTGTGGTAATGTAATCTTTCATATAGATTCTCCGTCTTTAGCCGCCTCCCCTTACGTAGAGAATAAAAAGTTGGTCTATAGTAGCAAACAAATAAAGAGGGTTATTCTCCAGAGCATTGTATGCAGGGAAAATGTGACCAAATGTAAACTTTTAAATTCTGTGTGGCGAAAAACTTTGTGAACTGCCCCTAAACATAGCATCCCCATGGTGACACATGGTAGTGGTAGCATTATGCTTTGGGTATGTTTTACTTCAGCGAGGACAGGGAAGTTGGTCCTAGTTATTGGGAATATTTATGGAACTAAATACGAGGCAAACCTATAAGAAAACTGGTTAGACGTATAAGCCTGTAAGAGCAGAAGGTGTATTTTATAAAGTGGTGACTATTGGGGCTGAATACGTGTGAGCTAAACTTATTCTTTCCTTTGGTCATCAGGGTTATGTGATCCTTTTTTCTAATGAGTATTCATTCTTTAGCTTTTTATTAGCATCAGTGGTCAGAAATCAATTTCTGCCTCATGGGTTTGTTTGTAAATGATTTAATCTTTTGTCATTTTTTGTGTTAGTTTACTAAAACTTTATTTAATTTGATGGAAAAAAAATCATTTAACACATTCCTAGAAACACAGGTCCTCACTTTTGTTTCTAAAAATAGGTACGCTAGTATTGTCTCATTTTAACAACTTTTAGAAAAATTGGTGACCTAGGTCTAATGTTTATTTTTTATTATTTTCTCTTTGCTTCGGTTTGCTGTGAGTACATTTCTTCCTTCTGGACTTTCATTTTTCCACCTCCTGCTGTCTTGATCTAATATGAGGAATCCTTTGTAAGATGGCCTCTCCCTGTACACTGATGATTGACAGCCTCACTGTTCATGTAGCAGAAGAGGGTGGAGGAGTTTAGGGAGTCAACAGGAGCGAGAGAGAAAGAGGAGGACAATCTGAGATGAATAGGAGAATGAATGATGATGGAGCAGTTTTAGATCATCTGAAACAAGGGGCACTTACTTTCTGACATGGATGTAGAAAAAGGAAGCAATGTGTGTTTTGCCAGTTCATGGAAACAATTAGACTTTTTGTGATACGTCAACCTGCGCTTAGAGAGGCAGCATTTCACTGGGAAGGAGAAAAATTAACAGATGAATAAGTCAGCATCCTGGAGCTGCAAAGTTTGTCTGTTTGGAGATAATTGCCAACGGTTTTGAAATGCAAATATGTCTTGTGTGATGGAGGATTAACTGATGAGTCATTTGTTATTCTTTCCTAACATTCCTCTCCTTTTTTGTTTCTCTCCATCTGTCACCATCCTTCTCAACCACTTGCAGTCCAAGGAGTCCTCGTCTGTGCTGAGCTGCGACGTCTCTCCAGACGACAAGTACATAGTGACGGGCTCTGGGGACAAGAAGGCCACTGTGTACGAAGTGGTTTATTAAGGAATAGGAGGACATGGGAGACAACAGGATGGAGGGTTTTGTTTAATTTTTTTCTTTTTTTGAGGAACTTATGCATCCACTTCACCTGATCCTCTACATTATCAACACCACCACCCTCGCCTTCATCTTCTTGAATCATCAACCCTAAAATTTCATCACTGCCCTCTTGTTTTGCTGTAATATAAGCTGCTGTAGTTGTTCCCAAATGTACCCACACCCTCCCCTTCCTCCACCCAGTTTACGCTCATTGAATGTGGCATGATAGCAGAGAGAGACAGAGAGAGGCAGAATAAGAAACAGCAAGATAAGGAAGACAAAGGGAAGAGGGTGGTGGAGTGTAAAGATAAAGTTGTGATGAGAAAAGGGGGAAAAACGAGTAGAGAGAGCGATAGTGCGGAAGGAGGAGAAATTAAATGGGGGGTGGTGGGGGAAGGTATGGTAATCAGGGCTGTTTCCTGATTAAGAGCTCAGTGGAAGGGAGGCCCCCAGAGGAGGTGCGGAGCGGCACTGTGGGAGCGGCAGCCAGGAGCACTGATACCACACAATCGATTCATTAGCCAGACAGTGGAGGCCTTAATGAGGCTGACGCTGAAGCTCTATCTCCCCAGCGAGAGGTGTCAGGAGCCGGGGAACGATGACGCTGCAAGATGCTTCAGATTTCCACATAAACTGACATGAAAACCCGCTCAGAAGCACAGAGCCGAGAGTACAAACACTCCGTTACATCCCCCCGCGTCTTGAGGTAAACGTGAGACGGGAAGGAAACACACACAACACACCGAGCACCCAATTAAACATTCATCCCAGCGCCTTCCCGTCTTTCTGCCAAATATCTATTTTATTTTGGTCTGACAAAAGCTGCAGCCTAATGAGCAGGGGAGTCGATGGGATTCTCCCAGGGCCCGGAGACACAAACGGAGAACATCAGCCGATCCGTTGCCTCCAATTCCTCCGGATTGTTCTCCTGACATCCAGCGCCGCACTCACTCTCATTAAAAGGCGCTGTCAGCTAGATGAAGTAGCAGCACACCAAGCTCACTGTGAGGCACACTAGAGGGCAAATTAGCACCATGCGATTACACCATCATCAGTAGCTAACTAAGCAGTGACTAATCCAATTCCTTTCAAATTTTATGCAACTAGTTGCAGTTTTCATTTCCACACCAGTCTCCATCTCCATCTCTGCATACCTGCTCTGTCTAAATCTTGTTATATAAGCTGTTGATTTGATTAAATTATAAGAAAAACACCTTAATGGCATTCAAAAATCTAAATGACTGCACCACTCTCATGTCTGTAAACTAAGTGTCAAGTTGGCTAAGACTGAAAAAAGAGGGGGACTAAGCAGCTGTTTGTTATCTGAGTGCAGCACACTGTGTCCAACAAGTGCTCCTAAGATCACCAATTAAAACGCTGTATCTTGTTTGTTTGATCCTTGGAAATGCCAGAGTGTGAAAATAAATTGCCAGTTTTACATGGTCTGAAACAGTTGCCGTGGCAACAGGTGGCATTGCAGGAAGTTTGTGAATGTGTCCGAGCAATAAGTCGGCACAAAAAGACCTCCGCGCGTCGCTTTTTAAACAGATTTAAGATGCTGCCGATTACTGCAGCCGTAATAAAATTGTTCCCTTGTTCACCCATAAGTTCAATATTTTCAAGATAAAGGTAGCTGTTCAATATGTTCAGACCTACTCAAATGACATTATATCACATATTTATGCACTATATTCCCATTTAATTTCCACACCAATAAACACCAGAGCCTAAATCTGAGGTCATGGGCAGCGTGATTTTGTTGTTTGCAATTATAATCAACATAATCTTTCTTCATAACACAGACACTGGAAATGAGAACAAATAGCACCCTCCACATTTATTGGCACCCCGGTAATGATGTGGTAAAAGCCTTTAAAAAATCTTCTTTTTTTAATCACAGCAACCTATTAGAATTTGCTTCAAATTATTACTTTTAATTAGAGTTATTTTCATCCAATATAGATCAAATAGAATCTCACCTTGATAATTGATTGTTTTTTATTAAATCTCAGAATAAAATATAAAAATGCTCTTAAAGAATTGGCAATCCTATTATCAATAAAAGTACTGCATCATGTTTCAAGGTATAATTTTGTGCCTCAAAGTTATTCAAGGTGTTTAGAGATTTCAATTTATATAAATGCATGTTTCCCTGGGGTATAGATATGATGTGACACATAGGCTCAGTTTTCTTAACCAATCTTGTCTTACCCAATTTGAAGAAATTGGGTAAGACAAGAGAACATGATGTCTAAGTGAAGCAGATGTGTGCTGATCTTCAGAAGTCACAAATGACAGCAAGAAAAAAACTACTAACCTCAACTTGTCCACATTAAGTCAGAACAATACCTAAAAAAGTTTAAAACAACTGGAACTTTGGCAGAAGACCAATGATTAACTGACCACGCATGGAGGGGGATGGTCAGTGGGTAAATCTTGGTCACTGTTAGAAAACTGCTGAGAATTCTTTAAAGGGAAAATGAAATCAAATTTGAAGAAACTGCATGAATATCATTTAGTGTAAAAATTCTACGAAACATTCCAGAGACACATTTTAAGGACCTAAAACGTGTATAACTTGTTTGAGCAGTTTTGTCAATAACTGCCTAAATGGGATGATTATGGGGGACGGAGTTGCTTTCCTGGATTGATGACGTTACTGGTGCCGACACCAGCTCCAAAGGAACACTGAAGAACCAAAAGCACTCTTACTTTCCAGTTGTTTATTAGTAAAAACAGAAGAAGCCTTTTTGGAATACCACCAGAAGACTTCACATTAATGTTGGCTTGAATTTGAAAGGCTCCTATTCCAAATGGTTGCTGCATAACCACAGGTAATTCTCACGTTGGAGCTTACATATCCAAATCTGTGGAAGTATTTTTATCCTTCGGGAAGTTGAAAAATTAAACTCCACTAATATTATCTGGCCATTCAACAATTAATTGCAACATATTGAACCATGTTGCCCCTGCAGTCATCCACTCGCTGTTGAATGGCTGTATGCCACTTATCCTTGCTACTGATTATGTCACACATCCGTGCGGTTAACGAAAATGCAGAAAACACAGAGAGAACTTTTTCAATATTTAATTCTTAAAATCAAGTTAGTACAATTTGTTTTATTTGATAAATTTAGAACAAGCATATTTAATGTTTTTCTTTGAACTAATGTTAGCTTTAAAATACTTTCCATTTCCCTTTTAATGCGAAATGATGCTACTGCAGTAAAAGATGAGTTTATTCCAAGATCTTTTAATCATCGTTTCCAGAAGTGTCAGTAAGTGTGGAAGGTGATGTTAATCACATATTAGTCATATTTTTGGCATGCATCGTAATTTATATTTTATCAATTACCCATGTAATAGATAAAATATACCTACCTCAGAAAAAAAAACTGTTGATTGGTCTCACTTTTTATGCTGCGGTTCGCAACATAACTTTAACCTCTAATGCTGTTTAGATTTGACAACTAATGATTTAAATATGCCTTCAGTACACATTTTCTTCATAGCCTCTAAAAGCCTATGGCTCAAACTGAAGGGAAGATAAATCACTTCACAATTTAGACATTTTGAAGTATTTCTGCGCTTGGGATGTTGAGTATTTTTAAGAAGCCTAAAATTCCCAATTATTAGCAGCCTGAGCTTATAAAGCGCGTTAGCACTGGCACGCTTCATCAGCCCAGGCTGCAGTCCATTAATGTATTTTCTGTAGAAAAAGCCTCAGTTGTACTTTACTTTTTGTGTGCCACCACACATTTCTAGAGCATGACAAATTGGAGTTGAAATTTTTAAGTCCTCTACAAAATGCTGGAGTAAATGATTTAGCAATTTAATCACAGCTTTGTGGAACTTTCGGAGACTATATTTCGGGGCTGTTCAGTCTAGTGGTGCGTTTGATTTGTACTCAGAAGAAACTTTTTGGATTTATGATGGTTTGTACTTCATTAAATTAGTGGCACACAGTACTATACAATCTCTTTCTTTAGGATTTCTATGCATATTATATTAAATTGTATTGCTAATAGTACTAAGTTCTGTCATTGACCACAACAATTAACAATTCCCACTAGTTGTGAGACTTGCAAACACTCAACTTTAGTGTGACGTCATTTTCAGTCCCATGTTCAGACTTCTAAGGCAAATTGAAAGCGGCAGAAGACATTTGGTGTAAAATCTTGCTCTACATACTTTTCACATGTGGACAACACAATTTTAAGAACGTTGAGGCGTGAAAAGACAAAACAGAACTAAGTTGCAAACATTTGTGTTTTCAAACCAACTAGGAGGGACTCAACCACTGCTTTTTTGGCCTCTGGAAAACCGTTTTGAATGGGTCAGGAGTTTTAGTTTTGATTTCACCAATAAAACTGAGGGCTGATGTTTGAACAGGGGCATAGGCTAGTTTTGATTTGTTTTCAGAATGCGCTAAAAGCTAACCACATTTATCTTACAAACTAGTATGGTAATAACGTTTACATCCAAGTATTGAAAATAATTCATTTGAAGATTTTTTTTTACTTTTCAAACCTCATATTCTAAATCAAGAAGAAAACTATGTCAGAGCTCTCTGCTTCTGTGGAGCACATGAAAAAAAAAAAAGACACATTTCAATTTCTTCTATTAATTCACTCCATTTCATGATTTTTATGACTAGTGATTGCTTGTCCTATATGATACTATGTTTATGTACTCGGGTTTCCTGTGGCTTGTTTGGGGCTCAGGGGGAATCCATACGCATGGAGATAGAAAATCAAGGGAAAACAGGAGGGATCAATGGCTATTTTTCTGTTTTTTTCATGCTTGTCAGACAGAGGGTGTACAGTATCAGCAATCCTGTATATAAAAAACATACCAAGAACTCCACTGTTTGCTGTTAATACTTTATTCTCCCTTTGCAAAAGTGGTAATAAGCGTACTTGAGTCTGTTTTTTAGCCCTTATGTTGTTTTCAACTCCTACTTCTGTTGGTTCTCATCTATATTCCGCAGGCACTAAAGATTAGCTATGGAGGAGGCTCCACTTTCACTGCATGCTTGTTGCACTAAAGCTCATCTGCTCAAAATAAAAATCATATTTTATACAGTGGGGATCCTTAATGATCCTCGTTTCAGAAAAGAATGAATGGCAGTATGCAATTTTGTTTACCTGTATTCAATGTTAGCAAGATTTATCTGTTTTGCAGCTGCAGTCCTGAAGCAGAATATAAGAATCATGAGGGCCTTCTGCAATGGCTGACGTACCAGCAGAGTCAGAGATGCTCTGTACAACTTCCTGCCTTGGCCTGCCTCTTTTTTTCTTCTTCTGTCCAACAGCCCCAGGTAGCCATAAATGATTCTCACATACACGAGCTTGTATACTACTCAAAACAATGCTGTATAATGGCTATGCATATGGTGGTTTAGCGTCAGTATTTGGGACATTGTATTTGATACTCCTTTTGAATTAACATTTCCCTGCCCTTCCTGTGCTTCTGTTCCTACAATGTAAAAAAAACAAAAACCTTTGATCGTTTTGTTTTCTTGCTCATGTTAACTTTTCTGTTTTGGAAAGCCAAGGAACCTTTTTTTTTTTTAAATGCACTGTGTCTTCCCCTCCTGATGCGTTTTTTTCCCCTTGTGCTGTACAACAAATGCTATCTGTGAAGAATAAACCAAACTTGTGCTCATCCTTCCAGGTGTCAAAATCTTTCCATTTTACCATATGAATAGCAGACTATATTGGTTAGTAGCACATTAGCATGTAAACATGTTAGTCAGCAGTTCTAGTTTTACACATATTCTTTATGTAGAATTTCTTTAATCATTGCTCACATGGAGGATGCAAGAATTTGTTTTCTATGTAGCCTCACCTTTTAGATCTGGTTCATCATTGTGCCTTAATTATTCACAGTCTAGTCACTCAAAGGTTAATTACTTGCATTTTTACAAAAATAATGAAAAACATTTGTGAGATAACATCTGCTTGTGGCAGAAACACAGTTTGAACAATATTATTTATAAACTGGCAAATACAGTCAATAATATAATTTGCTTATCTTATAGTGAAATTTGCTTGTTTCACACAGGTGAATATTCTTTTAGCCTATTATTATTTTGGTCCCAAAATGAGTTTTTCTTTATTGTTTTTAGAAGTTGATTCAGTGTTTAAAAAAGATGAGATAATTGCTGGTATATGATCCCAGTATCAGTTTAAGTACAGAGAAGTCATTTTAGACATATTCCTCTGTTGTTACTTGATTACATACCTTCTTCTTAGCATTTTAAATAAAATTGTGGCCAAAAGATTTAAGACAGCCAGAAATCTTGTTTTTTTACAAATGTTATTGCTTCGGTTCAAATTACATTGAGTCTAGGCTGCTGTGAAGAGTGATCAAATTCAACATAATTAATACCAGGGTTAATAAAAGTTAAAAAAAATAAATCTACTTAACACATTTGCATTTCCAGTTGGAAATTAGACAAAAACGTTCCCAGAAGTCAGTATTACAACTAAGAAATTTAGAGCTTGCCAAACAGCCCCAAGTTTTGTTTCTAGTATTGCTGCCACTTACTTGAAATGTTGTTAAAGTAGCTGGTATTCCCTCTTCTTTAACACGTCTGATGGTTTGTGTCTCATTAAAGCAGTGACATACATAGTGCTGTAAAATATTTATTTGTGAATATGTTCCTTTAGTTTTTAAGAACATAAAAATTGAAATGATGAGCCTTACCGTGGGGAACCATCATTCTGAAGGCGAAGCCTCCTGGGACCATTTGTGTGTGGGGTTGCCTCTCATCCAACACTGTCAAGAATAAAGAATGGGGTCAAAACATCCTCCACAAGCAGCTTTGTCCAACAAACCAAGAGCGGTTTGCTGATGAACAATGTTCTTCCAGGACGATGGAGCATCTTGATAAAAAAGACATAACTAATAAAGGAATAACTAATAGGCTCAGGGATCAAAACAGAAAGATAGATCTTTGAAATGTATTTTATTTAACCTTTGTTTATCATGAAAACACTTAGCAAAACGATCAGATGACACTGAAGCAGTAAGGCTTGTAATAAAAACTTCATTTGTCTCAAAACCTTTGACCATAGAAATTGTGCCGCTGTTGGTCTGTGATTGGTTGAATTTTGGGTTCATTATTTCATGTATGTTAAAAAATTTTAACATTGAACTTTATTATATCATCAAAACTTCTTTCATAAAGATTTAACAACACAGATGCAGTAAAGGTTATAAAAACATTTCCCTCAGTTGTAAAACTTTCTGCCCTATAAATTGTGCCAGTGCTTGTCTGTGATTGGTTGAACTGCAAGTTTGCCTTCTCTGCTTGTTTGAGTGTTGTTACTAAATGAATAAGCCGGCCCCTCTGAACCAATCAGCCTTTCCTCAGCTCCCCTGGCTGATCATCCGCAGCTGCTTAAACCTCCAAGCAAACGATTATTCCTGATGGCTGAGATTCAGCGTGAGCAGCTTGCTTTTAGCTATTTTTTTTCCTCAAAGTATTGTTTGTTCAGAGTTTCACTTTAATCTTTGGGTCATATGAGGCAGATAACAACACTTCTGACATTCTGTTGAGAGACATTTCTATGGGTTATGGTCATTGTCCTGTTTGTAAAACTTTCCAAGCTCCAAGTTTGAAGGAATACCAGATTTAGTTAACACTTAGAAAGTTTGGAGGTTCCTCACCAACCTCATATCCAACATGGCTGCTGGCCTTTTAAATGGTCAATGATTAATTTGAACAGTACCCATATCTCCTGACTAAACAGAACAATCAGCAGTTACTAATGACGATCTGTAACTGGAACACCATCACAAATACTCCACAATATGTCATAAGTGGATGTTTCAGAGCAGAATGTGACCTGAATGAAAAACCAACAAATGTTTTACTGCTTAAATATTTAGCAGTCCTAGTGATATTTTTGAAATTTCACAAACATTTAGCACCCATTTTTCCAGTTTCCCTGAAACTTTTGTCAGACCCAAGAAACTTTAACTGTTCCTCGTTTCCAGGAGAACGTTTGGTGTGGAAAATGTCCAGCTGAGCCACAGAAACTAAGTCTCCAAGGTGCTATTTTGATAAATATCCCTAAATTGAATTTTTTTCTCAAGGATTGTAGTCAGCATTTCACAAACATCAAGTAAATCAGATAGTGGAGCTCATTTACATTTGGAGAATTGTAAAAAGATCCTCCTATGTTGGGTTGACTTAAAAATAAACAAACGAAAACAACAAAAATTAAACACTCAGCAAATATTTAAAGAGTGTGCAGTTTAACTGATAAACCGCATATGAACTCCTTCTTGGAGAAATCCTTTGGCATGATCAAGTAGGAGCAACCATACAGGCAGTTTCAGATCAGAGGCATAAATAAAGCATAAAGCACCCCATGCAGTATATTTTTAAAAAAGACAAACCGAAGCCCCAAGGCTGACTGTGACTGGGGGTATTCCAACAGGTTAGTTTAATTCAGTGATTTAAATCTCAAACAAAAGATAAATTAGGATAATAAATCCTCTCGCTGCATGCACTCAATATGTATCGACACCCCAGGTAGAAATGTGTCAAATAAATCTTTTATTGCAGCAGGAGCAGTTGAGGCAAAAATCACACATACTGTACCTCTGGAAGATTTGTGTAAAATTATTTTGTTTCTGATAGGAAATGAGACGGGCATCTCTCAAAAGATAAAATAATATTAAAGACGAATCAGTTTTTAGTTTATCTGTTTTATTCAAAAGGTGTCGTGTCGAAAGATTCATACCTTTTTCAATAATCAGGGGAGATCTTTTATTGCTATTACAGCCCTCAAACCCTCATCATTGCTGACCTCTCGATAGACCGACTTGCATCTTTTGGATGCATCCATGGTCCAATTCATCTGAATCCGATATCTAATTTACTTCCTTAGCATACAGCCTGGTTATAGTTTTACTGCAATGACAGAAGAATTTATTGATATACATCTTTACTGGTGGTGCCACTAAACTCCACTTTTCTGTGTTCTCCCTTTACACATTTGTTCCAGTTTTCTATATTGCCAATTCACTACAAATGTCATCTCAAGCACCATGTCAACAAAACATTCTCCACAATCACTGAAGATCGTCCTCTTGAGCATTATTGTAACGGGTTCAGATCGCTGTCTCGCTGATACAAAGCTTCCTGTGAAACTTTGATATCTTACTGCATCGCTATGAACGATAGATGGTTCATGCTGTGCGTTTAAATCCCAAGACAACTTTTTTCCGCTCCGCCTCATCTCTGATCCTCCAGACAATCGAGAAACTTAGTGATCCCTCAGAATGAGAGAAATGCAGGCATCATAGAGGAGAAGAGGCTGCTTGCGCTCACCTTTCACAGCCTTCATTTCTCATCTAAATATTTCTAAGATGTTTCTGACACCGTGCTGTGAAAACATGTTGTTCTGGCTGTTAGGGTTTGAACAAATGCTTCCAATTTTTGTTTTCTCTGCACAGTTTGAAACATCCAAATGAACCCTGCTAAAAGCCTGGCTAGGGAAACTTGCGCTGGACTGTGATCATGTTCATTTCTTCCATCTCACACACACACACTCGGGTCAAGAAAACCATAACAGGACACTGCTAGTTTTTAAAAACAGACGGTGCTCTCAGTGCAACATCAAGTCATACATGACAATCATCTTTGCCTTTAGAGACCTTTATTTACATGTTCATATATAGCAAGGTTCAGGGTTCAGAATGGTAGCTATGAAAATACCGGTCGGTCTGTCTGTATGTGCCATAACAAATACAACAGAAGAACATGAAATACTGAGTTAAAGAAGACGTGTTTATCCTGAAACACAAGAGAACGTGTTGTTTGAGCTGACTTCAGAGTTTTTGTCTTGTGTTTGAGGTTGTTTTCCCCCATTTTTAAGCAAATGATACCAACTAAGCCCTGTTCTGTCACATATGCACAACAAATGTTACAATCATGATGCTGAAATTAAAAAGAAGGAAAACAAGAGCATCTGGAACCTCAGTAGACCACCCCCACATCTGCCAAGCAGGATGGTTTGCTGTGTGCCGAACAGAACCCACAACAGGCGGAACGGGGCCAGGATGAATCAGGCTTGGACTTGCACAGCAGCACATCAGGAGAGCTCTAGTTAAACCTCCTCGATTCAAATCAGTTCAACTGTTTGCAATTAATCCAAAAGGTAAAAAAAGAGATGTTTTCTAATTTCTTTTGCACTAAAGAGGTTTTCTTTTGTTTAAAAAAAAAGAAACAAAAACGAAAAGTTCTTTGGAGGAATCCCACATTAGCGCAGCTATAGACTAACCAGCTTTCTCAGAGCATTTAACACCAAAGTTTATTTTCCAGAGATGTGACTTGGCGTCTCCTTGCTTCCCTCTCGCTCATTTCTCACAAACGCGGACAAAACAACGAGTTGAGTGTCTCTTTCCTCCCACCCACCGCCGACACTCTGTACAGTCACTGGTGCAGGAAGGAGCCTCGGCTTGGCCCCTGGGATTTTTAGCTTTCAGTAAGGAGCCAATCAGCGATCAGTAGATTACTTCATAGACTGTGGCCTTTTTGTCCCCAGAGCCCGTGACGATGAACTGGTCATCAGGTGAGATGTCGCAGCTGAGAACTGACGAAGACTCCTTAGACTGTGCAGAGAGACAGAGAGGAAGCTGTTTAACCATCTACCAGACTCGAGTTTGCTGCCGTTATTCAGGTCAGATCTATTGTGTGTCCTGTGCAAATAAAGATGAGTCTACCTGGAATATGCTGGATCCGTAGGGTGTCCGCCATGCATTCAGGAGGTTATCTTTCCCTGTGCTCACAAACCATTTACCTACAGGACAAAACACACACTGCTGTCAGCAGATAAAGCCTCCTGGGAGGTGAGATATGAAGCAGCAGCTATTGGAAACGAGAAATGAGGATGGTTCTGAACAAAGACTTAAATTTATTTGACCTCCATTTGAATAAATACCCTGAAGTAGTGCTACACAATCAAACAATGCAGGTTTTCAGCATGTAGGAATGATATGTGTGCATACCGCAGTAGGCGAACTTGAGGGAGAGGACGCAGCTCTCGTGGAGGTGCAGCTGGTACTTGTCGGGTTTGGAGACATGCAGGACTTCCACATTGCTGCTCTCCATCCCCACAGCCAGCCACTCGCCTGTTGGACAGTAGCCCAGGGAGAAGATCTGGGACAGACAGGAATGATGAAAAAATCATTTTAAAAAGTTTTTTTTCCAGGCTGCTAAACCTCAGATATGAGAGTCCTTAATGTGTACCTGTGAGGTGAAGTCGTGCTGCTGCAGCTGCCGTCCCTCCCGCAGGTCCCAGCAGCGGACCGTGTTGTCCAGCCCTCCGGTCCAGAGCTTGGTGCCGTCGTTGGAGATGTCGATGCAGCTGGCCCCGTCCGTGTGGCCCTGGAACTGCCTGCAGGAAGAAATACAGAAAACCATCAGATACGGGGCTTTTCCACCAAAGTGGTTAAAGTGCAACACTGGGTCAGGAGCTCGAAAAACTTTTTAAAGTTTCCATAAAAAAAATAAATAATTTAAATCACAGAAAAAACGCTTTTTTTCCACATATAGCAGCACCATGGCCTCAGGTCAGTAAGTCACTTTGACCATTTATTTCAATAAATGTTTGATCCACCATTTGTTGTTGTCTCTCTGTAGTGCATGGAGACAGTTTATCTACACAAATTACTGTGTTTTCTCCTGGCTGGAAACACATACAATCACATTAAAGAAAATGTATTAATGACAGTGGTTGTGAACACTCCTCACACTTCTGACCAGAATTTCACCGCTGATCAGTAAATATGCGCAGGGAGCGAGTAATACTAAATATTCCAAAAAGCATTTGTAAACACCAACTAATGATATGACAGTAAGGATTGATGATCTGGTGTAAAACTTGTATTAGTTTTTGTGGAATTTGTTGCCCCAACGATAAAAGTTCTTATTGATCACACTATTTCTAGCAACACATCTGTCACTGAATACAGCCCTACAAACATAAATGTTATAATAATAAAAAAAATATTTTACCACAAACAGCACAATAGTTTCATTCAATCAGATTTTCAAATATTTGATGCTCTCATGGAACCAACAGTGTAAAAACCAGAATAAAAAGTTTAATAGATATTTCCTAAAGTTTTAATGCAGTGACAGAGAAATATTGTAAATATTCTTAATACCCATTTCTACTCATAGATTTGTGGAATAGCTAACCTATTATTCCTTTCATGTATGAGATCCTGTTAAATCTTGCGCTGTCAGCTTTTTAGATACGAGACAATATCAGGTTATCTTTCCTGAAGCTTGTCAGTATATAAACCTAAATGAAGGGTCCTAGGAGAGTGTGTCCTGAAGCTTTCCTGTCTGTTTTTATGAGAAACAGATGTGATTAGCTGGTACAGCACTGAATCTAGAAGCTCAGGATAAACAACTGAATAAAGGATCCAAATGTCTCTTACAAATGATTTTAGGACCTGCCTGCTCTGGAAATGTGGTGACAGAGGATTTAAAAGTGCTGTGATGATGTGGGGAAGGAAACTTTAGTTTGATTCTCAAGGAGCATTTACTCTTGCTCTTAAGGGTAAAGACCCTTTAATAACTTGGCAACAACTGTCCAAATTACACTTTATAGAGCGAAACACAACCTGTGTTCAAAACTACAGATGCTACTTTCCATCTACCTTTTCCAACAGAACTGATTCTGGCATAACTACTTCTTCCCCCTTCACCAGCACCAATTTACTAAAAACTAATCTGGCTATTTCCTTTGTTTCCATCTGCTCTCCTCATCTGACTGAAGGAAACTATTTAAGACTGGTCTGCGTTTCTCCTCTTACCTGACCAATGTTTGGTTGTGCAGGTCCCAGACGACGATGTTGCCGTCGCTGCAGCAGGAGAAGCAGACCTTGTTGTCGGGGGAGATGGCCAGAGCGTAGCAGGCGGGCGCGGACGACGTCAGCTCCGCCTTGATGCGCGGGGTGGGCGTGGCCAAATCCCAGATCGATAGCGTGCTGGCCTCGCCTCCAACGATCAGGGTCCGACCGTCTGACAGAAGCTTGCAGGAGCGGATGTAGTTATCCCTGTTCTGGTTGGACACAGAGGATTTATTTTGTAGTAATTTAGTGATGCAATAATAAAAGATGCTAGTACATTTGGCTTCCACTTTGCCGTAATGTCTCACCAGGCAGTCCAGCTGGGCCATGGGGCTCTTGCTGCCCGGCTGGCTGATGTCCCACACCTTGACGCAGCCCTTGCCTCCGGTGTAGACGTGGCGTGTGGAGGTGCTGATTGTGACGGCGCACACCACCTCTCCGTGGCTCAGTGTGTGGATCTGACGAGCGTGACGCGGGATCCCCGGGCCCAGCAGGGCGTCCGGGGGGAACGGCACCGGCTGCATCTGGCCATCAGCGCTCACGTGAAACGAGTAGGCGCTGGGAAGGAGAAAGGGAAGAACGGAGGAGAGACGCAGTTAAAATGAGCAGCAAGCAAAACGTCTTATTACAATTCCTTTTGTCACATTATAACCACAGACAATTTACTTTATTGGGATTTATGCAACCAACACAAATTAGTGCACCATGATGAAGTAGAAAGAAAATGACATGTGGTTTGTAAAGTACCTCACAAATATAATTTGAAAAGTGCAACATGCATTTATATTTAGTCCCCAGGTTAATATGAAAAAACCCTTTCTGCTGCAATGACATGGCCAAGCCTTCTGTGATACATCTCTACCAGACTGACACATAGGGAGGCAGAAATGTTTGCCCAAACTTCTATCCAAAATACCTCAAACTTAATCTGTGAAAACCTGTGAAGATACACAATTCAAATCTTGCCATAGTTGGACACAAATATATGTATGGTTTAATCCAAGCCCTCCTGTTATAGCTTTGGCATTATGTTTAGGGCCATTGTCCTGCTGAGAGGTGAGCTTCAGCTACGGCTTCAAATCGTTTCAACTTCTAACAGTTTTTCTTCCAGCTCCATCCATCTTCCCATCAACACTGACCAGCGTCTCTGTCCTTGTGGAAGAACAGCATTTCCAATGCATCACGCTGGCGATGACATGTTTTACAATGAGGATGCTGAGTTCATTGTGTGGTTGTATTTATACAGATATTAAATTCTACATAGGTGGAGTCTATTTACAAATCAACGGACTTCTGAAATCAACTCATTGCACTGGATTTTATTTATAGGTATCAAAGTTAGGGGGGCAAAATATAATTCATCATGCATCATTTTCCTTCCAAATGTGAAAATGTCAAGGGGCATGAACACCTGTGCAAGGAACTGCATTTGGTATTTTGTTAAACTTTGCAGTGAACAAGAAAACATAATTATCAACTTGAATGTGTACCATTTGGAGACACTGCAAACTTATCTTATTTCAAAGGAAAACCAGAGAGCTTTTCAGTATTCTGCCTGTCCTGCTTTGTATGCATCTTATACCCAGAGGAGGACAAATCCAACAAATAACTGAGACCAAAAATAAGAGCAACAAACCAAACCTGAACACAGACCTGAGAATTTATGCTGAACCGATGGGGTAGGAAAGCTTTTTAGACCAGGAACAATTTTAATAATTAGGAACAGGAAACTCACGGTTTTCCGGAGGCTGACTGCAGGCTGGCAGGAAGCCCAGGGACCCTCATATGTGGGTGCGGAGACTCATAGCCCACCTGGAGGAAATAAGATATCTCAGAAACAAAATAAGGCCTAAGGAAAGACTAATACAAAAGTGGTTCATAAAGAGGAGAGTTAGCTCATTAAAACTGATAATAAAGTGACAGTATCTGGATAAAACTATATGGATAAAGCAAAATAACAAAAAAGCAAAGATGTTTTTAAAGGCCAAGGTCACAGACTGTCAGATTCTTAAAGATAAATCACACTGCAGCTGCTTTCCTTCAAAACACTTGTGTTTTTTCCATAAATATCCAGATTTTTTGCCCTTTCCGACAGCTTTATATGCTGAGGCACCACATATGACAGTGACACTGCAAAGACAAATTATCTGCAGAGCGCCAGCCTCACCACAGGGGACCGTCCGTAGCCTGCAGCAGCTGCAGCCGCTGCTGCCGCCGCAGCTCCGTTCATCTGGGGGGAGACCAAGTGAAGGCCGGCACCGTAGCCTGCAGCCCCGGGCAGATCTCCGTTCACCCCTGGAGGAGGCAGGCCAAAAGCCCCCGGAGGGTAGGCCCCCTGCACCGCCAGGGGATTCCTCAGACCCAGAGCTGGGAGAAAAAGAAAAAGAAAAGAGTGTTCATTGTTTTGGAAAACACAAATTCCTGATTGAAGCAAACAATTCACTAAATCAGTAATTCAGGATGCTTCTGTTTAATTTTGTCGTAGGCAGGAATATGATACAACATCTATTAAAATGAACCTTTCAGACAGCTGTGACTGACGAGCTGTCAACAAGCTGCAAAAAACAAAAACAAAAAAAGTAAAGCTAGTCAGAAGCTGCAGGACTGGACCTCTACTGACCCCTGCTGGCCATCCTACCATCCTGCAGTGAGGCTGCAGTATGTGTGTATCTGCATTCTGTATGTCCTCTGTCTGCACATGTAGGTGCATTGTGTATATATGCTTGCTCACAAGCATAATAGACTGTGTGAAATTGGGGCAGGCGCTAACAGGTGATGAAAAAAGACAGAAAGAGATACACTGGAATATAGTTGAAGGTTCATTATAAAGCTGCTCACAGTCACAGTCCATCACCTCTCCTAATCTTTCCATTTAAAAAGTGAAGCATGCTGAATATTTCTACCTTCAGCTGCCTATTAAGTCCAGATGGTGGTCGGTGGTGGGGAGCAGGTTGACACTCATACCAACTACTGCAGCCCAGCTTTGATTGACACTGCATGAAACAGGGTCGCTAGAGGCTTAAACATCCCTCGCTGCACAAGTGTATTCCTGTTTTTTTAAATCGACCCACTATTGTGCAGATTGTTTTCTGAGAGTTTGCAGTGATAGTGGACGTCACTATAATTACAGGCCTACAGTTAGCATTAAAGCACTGAGGTTCTGCTAAGCTCAGAGACATTCTTACCAAGAGGATCTACACCGGGCTTTCCTGGCACAGGTCTGAACTGTGGCGGGCCACTTGGTCCTGGGGTGTTTGACTCCTGAGACATGGGGGTTCCCGGCTTCATACCTGGAGTGCTGGATTTCTCTCTCTGGAGTAGGGGAACAATAGAGAGATAAAGGCAGAGAAGGACGTTGAAGAGGTGCTGGAAACATTTACTGGCACCAGAAAGATAAAGATTTCTTAAAATAATTTTTTTTTAAAATCTGCTATTATTGCAGCAGCATCATCTATCACTATTTAGTGAGTAGATTTATTCAGTGGAGAAAAAGATCTGTTTACTGTTTAACAAAATCACAGGTGGCTAAATATTGGCAGTCAAAAACACACACTAATACTGAATTATTGGCAGGTACTGTAAGTTGGAATTGTCTTGGAAAAAGGGGGCAAAAGCACTCACTGAGCTTTTTTTGATAATTATACAGCTATGACATCTAGATAAATCAAATACAGAAAAAATACTGAAAAAGCACATAAAATTTGTTGGCCATGCTGTGTTGTTATCATGCCAAGATTGTATATTCATGTGAGATATAGAATTAACTACACCATTGATCAAGGATATCTGCAGGACAAATGGCCATTGCCCACCATGACTGCTCTTTCTTGGGACCAGGACTGAATCTTTGGCCTTAAAACTTGCTGTAAGTACATGCTTATCATAACCTGTCACAATAAATTAGAAAGGGGCATGATTAATCACCAGGCAAAATTTTAAATATGAGCACTTAATGATTGATATATGTATTTATTTGTTTATGTATTTATATTTTGGTGACAGCAGCTCAATAAAAACTCATTTTGAAAATTAAAGTTTTTTTTATCTCAGTCAAAGGAGTGGGAAATAAAATCTAAATAAATCCTGGTCATAATTATTCAAAATAAACATTAAAACATTTTCTAAAATGTATTTAAAAAGTTAAGAATTTCTAATTAGTAATTCATGACTTTAATTTTTCCTGGTGTTAAAATATAACATGACACAGACCATATAATCCCATTACTACAAACACTAGGCAAGAAAAAAAAAATCTCTAAAAGGAGTCATCAAGTATCCATGGCAACAATGCGATGCCATCTACATGTCCAGCGGTCGTTTGGAATCCATGTAAGAAAATCACAAGAATAAACCAGTTTAAACTTGTTAGCTTAAAAGTCGCTCTGAGCTACGTGCTTTGGTTAAATGGGACCAACATCAAGCTTTTCAGTAAGAAGAACTACGAGCTGTTAAGTACGGTGGAGGATCTGTGATGCTGTGGACCTTTTGTCTTCCAAAAGCAGTGAGTGCCTTGTTAAGCTTGCATGGCATTATGGACTTTCTGAAACACCGGGACATTTTAATTTTAAACCTGGTGGCCTCCAACGGAATAAATGTACACAAATTAAAGGCTGGATTCTTCATAATTTTATTAGTGTGAGATAGTTCTGCTGAAATAAAAAGATGAATTTAATTTACGCTTTTATGGCTTTGTACATCAAAGTAAAATGCAGAGAGGGAGATAAAGAGAATAAGGGCCAAAAGCCACAACTACTTCAACAGTAAAAGACAGAAAGCAGATGAGCTGCAAAATAACTCATGAAAATAAAGTGACAACACAATCGCTGAGGACTGACTGTGTAGCGCAACAACTGTGAGACAAACTACTGATCCTGAACAAAATGGCAAAATACAGTATGACAGCATGAAAAACTGATGTGCTCAGAGGAAAAGGTTTCACGTGTAGCTGAACATGTAAATGTGATATTAAAGAGGAGCATAGAGATATGTTTGACAGCGCGTTATTTCAATCTACCTGTGGGGGCTCTTTGCCTCGAGAGGGGGAGGTAGCGCTGCTTGATGATGCCAGGGAGGTGGGGCTGGCCTGTGGGGGCCCCTCCTTCCGGGATGGGGGAATCTTGTCTAAACCATTCTCCCTTGACGAGTAGGACTGCACGCTGCGGGGGGAGGATGGGTCCTGAATGTAAAATGCAAATGTTTATTAAACATTACAAAAAGAAAAAAAAGCCATGGCTATCATTTCATTTTTTAACATGATATTTCACATTTGTCCAGCTTTAAAATTGTTCCACACTGTCTTATTGTTGGTTTGGGTTATTCCAATGATCTACAAATCAAAGTCCAGTTAGAGTAAAGTAAAAACCAAATGATGGAGCTTAAGTTTCAGTTTTCCTTTCTACAATATTCAGATTTAAACCTCAGGACCTTGATTGCAGCCACTAAAATGCTTCCTTGAGAAGAAAAAAAATAATACATAAAAAATTTGAATGAGATTCTTTCCTCTACTGAAGCCTTATTTATAGATTTATGACTTTTCTAAAGCATAAAGCAGCTGTAAATCTTAGTTTCACTGGAAACTAATTTGTATAAGTTACCGCACAAATATTATTAATAACCTGGACTCAAATTTTGAACTGTACTGTAGCACAGACACCTTAAAGACATGTCTTTGACAACATCTGCCTTTCAGCTCTGTTTATAAAAATCCTGCAGCCACAGACCCCGCTTATTATTTAAAACTTTTTTCTGTTTGGAAACTAAACAAAAAAAAGTCTGAAAAATATCTAACATTTTTTCCATATCTATCCAGATCTGGAAAATTGCCAAACAAATCCTTCTTTTCCAGACATTTTAAGGCTTTTCCGCAAATGTCAAGACTATAAGTTTTAGCATTGTATGTGCATGCATTTTTTTAACAATGCGACAGCTTGAACTCCGGTTCTCCGGTTCAGATTGTGCACCTGTGTGTTCGTGGATGTGTTTGCAGCTAAATGAGGTCAGGCAGCGGGTGGGGGTTGGGGTGGATTCGTTATTTCTATTCATGTGATTCTGCTGGCTATGTTTACATGGCGCATGCTGATGAAAGCGGTCAAGTGATGCAAACAGAAGCCGGCGGCTGCCTACCTCATCCACCACCAAATTATCATCGCTCTTATCCGCATCGCTGCCCTGCGAGAGAAAAGGGAATAAAAAAATTAAAAAAAAGAAACACACCCCTGCTCAGTTACCTGCTGCATACAGAGGACATATCAACAAACAAACCTGACAGAGTGTAAAGGTGTGCAACTAACATTACAAATGGTAATGGACCCTTACCCCATTTTAACTGTGGGAAGTAAAACAGGTCTCAAATAAACTTTCTACTTTCTAGCACAATAAAGTACAGAAACTGAGCCTCCATCGGCTTTATATATCTGATCTTCCACAGTTACTCCAAGAATACAGTACTGAATATAGTCAGGACTGTAAATATTTCAGAAAGGAGGGCAGTTCCCTAAAGTCTGGTGGTCTTCCACTGCACAAAGACACCTTCTCTTTTATCCGAATCATATTGGAGGAGTTGGGTGAAACTTTCCTGCAGTTACTCAAACATTTAAGAGTGTTATGGATGTGTCCTCACATAGTCCGTCATGAACTCCTTCTCTTCAGCTTTCCTCTTCTTGCCGTTGCTCAGGTAGTCTGTTGGACGACTCTTATCCCCGTTGGACAGGGAGCTCTGCGGATAGAGGGGTTAAATCAGGGGACCCGGGCAAAGCGGCAAAAAGAGTAAGAATTGGTACACGTGAGGATAAAGCAAGAAGAGGGGAAATTAGAGAGAGGAGGAGATGAAGGGAGGAAGTACAGAGGAGTAGAGGAAAGGGCGTGAGGTGGAAATGGAGGAAGAGGGTGATAATGAGGTGAGGGGGAGTGCATAAATCATGTCAGGCTTATGAGCTGCAGAGATGAATGTGAAAGAATATCAGGATGCATCGACTGGCCGATCCACAGAGGGAAGCAGCTGGAGGCAGAGTTTTCCTAAAGCCAGTGAAGAAGACAGGAGAGGCTGGAGAGAGCTCAAATCAAAGCTGAAAACAAATGTGTGCACATTGTGGAATAACATCTAGCCAAATTTGTACTTATTATTTTTATCTTAATTTTATCTCATCTTATTTTCATCTATTTTTTAATTCACCTGTACAGTACCTTGATTGCCTTTTGTTTGTTATAATTAAATAAAATATTAAATAAAGAGGAACTGCTCAAAGATTTAAGGCACTGTTAAACATACAAATGTATGCTTTTGGTTTTTGACCTAATTTGACTAGTTTTAAAATACTTTTACTCTGATTTTTACAGATTCAACTTTTGTTTCTTTAAACAAAACTGAACCTTTGAAGCTGCTTAGCATTTAACTGCTCAACCACACACAAGGGATTCTGTATACAAAGATAGAAATGTAAAAAAGTCTGTTTTAATAGCTACAATTAATGCGCTAAGGAAAAAGACAAATTTGACTTTGAAATAATTGGATGATAATAAATGCTTATTCAGATGGACTAAAATAGTCCCTGTAGTTCCTGAAAACATCTTGTAATGAAAAAAAAAAAATCATTTACCACACCATCCCCACTTTGGTGGTGGCAGCATCATGCTGGGAGGTTATTTTTCTTCAGCAGGGACAGAGAAGCTGGACAGAGTTGATGGGAAGAAGGCTGAAACTAGATACAGGGATCTAAATTAAGAAAAATAGTTAGAGGCTGCAAAGGACTTTGGGCTGGGGTGCAGATTCATTTTTTTCCCTCAGGGTGACAACTCTAACCAAACTGCCAGAGCTGCAATAAAATGATTTAGATCAAAGCATGTTTATTTGTTAGAATGACCTAGTCAAAATCTAGAGCTATATCAGATTGTGGATCTATGACAACCTGAAAATTGATGTTCAGACATGTGCTGCATTCTTTTTTGAAGAAGCTTCAGCTATTTCGTTAAGAAGAATGGGCCAAAAAAAAATCACTAAATGTGCTAAGCTGGTAGAGGCATTTCCCAAAAGACAAAAGGCTGCTGTAATTGGAGGAAAAAGTGGTTCTGACTCAGGGAGCCAAAAAAGTAGAAAATTATTCACCATCCTTTCGCTATCTAATTATTCCAACAATTGTGCTCTGCTTTGTGTTAATATGACATAAAATCCTAATAAAATGCACTGAATTTGTAGTTGTAACGTGACAAAATGTGGAAAGGTTCAAGTTTAGGTCACTGATTTAGAGATTAAATCTGTAGCTCTGCATTTGTACCCTTTAGTTTGACATTTCTAAAGATATAACCAGGCATAATTTGTGGAAAGAAATTTCTTATCCAGATTTGGATCTCCACAATGAAAGACGGGGGAACAAAAAGGTGGGCAAGTATGATTTTGCTTGATATAAGTGATCAATAGTGAGGTATAATTTGCACTCACTGGTCCGGGTTCCCGGTCTGTCGAGCCGAGGAATAAAATGTCCAACACATTCAGGAAGCGTGCAGCAAGGGCAAGGACAAAGAAATACACATAATCACAAAGTTATTCACCATAACTTCATACCATGATGACAATGTGAAGAAGTATCCCTAAGGAGTATTATTACCAGCTACTGTGTCTATGTCCTGACAAAGCTCCAAAGGAAAAATCAATCTTCAGAATCCACCATGCCAGGATTTAATGCTTACTTTCCTCCTACATCAGCATTGTGTTTTTCTTCAAAAATGCTGTCTGACTCATGCCTGAACACTGAACTCATCCACACACTAAGCTCTGCAAAACAAGAATGAAAGAATGTCACACGTCATTTGAACCTCACCTCTGTGGTGCTCTGCTGCAGCAGCCGAGGCTGCCGCGGCTGCGGCCGCCTCAAGGTGCGCCCTTTCATCTTTGGCAGCAAGTTGGGCCCCCAAAGCCCCGGACAGGGCGAGCAGGCCGGACCCTCCGCCGAGCGCCAGGCTTGGATGGGGCAGTCCTGATGGGTGTGGGCCGACTGACAAACCCTGGGCATGCTGGGAGAGGTGCTGAGCCTGAAGCTGCTGCTGTAGACGGGAACATAAATACAAGCCCAGAGAGCAAGAGAAAGAAAAGAGGAAAGAAACTTGGGTGATTTACAAGGAGTGAAGGAAGTGGTTTCACTGGAAGTAATTAAGAAGAAAAGAAGGAAGAAGGAGGAGGGAACTAATTGCTGCGATGTGCACGTATAGAAAAATGCCAAGGTCAATGCAGTGGCACAATTAAAAGCCCTGGGGTGAAAATTTTAATTAAAAAGAAAATACTAATTTAAGCTTTGAAACAATAAAAAGAAAAGTTTCAATGTTTGCAAAAACACAAGCAAACATTTAAATCTGACTGTCATTTTGGGAGCATTCAAGTTTCTTGAACTGATGCTCGAATAAGATGTGAAATCAAATCTTAATATTTGAAAAATAATAACGAGCTGATAAAGTCAGCACATTTTAGAAAGGCCAAAAAGATAGCTTACGCTACAAAAAAGGAAAAGAAAAAGGAGGAAAAATAAAATATGGGAGTATAAGGTACACACGCTCTGAGGCAGAGGGGGGAGCCCACGTACCCCTATCGAAGCATTTAGCTCCCCCATGGTCACCTGTTTGGCGCGCTCCATGGCCTGGACCACCTGCTGCTGGTGCTGTGAAACAAACCATCAAGAAATCAATTTACTATCATACTGTTAACGTTTAATTTAAAAACAGTTGCATCTATACAAATTTAAATATTACCAAATGATCATTTATTTCAGAAGTCCAATTCACAACGTTTAATGGTTTCAGCCTTTAATTTGATACATTTGATTATTATGGCTTACAGTGTAATTAAAACCCAAAATGCGCTTTCTAGGAAAAATATCACGACACCCAAACAATTAAAAACTGAGATTTTAACACAGAAAACCTATGACCATCTTAGGTTCTACATAATCATGGAAGCTGGCTGTTCACAGAGACCATTAGGCAGGCATATTTATGGAAAGTTAGGTGGAAGGAAAAAAAATGGCAACTGGGATACCCATTTGAAGGATTGTGAAGCAAAGCACATTCAAGAGTTATGGGTAGATTCACAAGGTGTGGACAGAAGCTGGAGTCCGTTCTTCAGCAATGCATTCATGCAAAAAGGACCCCCATCCATGTATTGTGCACATATATTGTACAGTACATGGATTTACTTTGGTGTAGACCAACATTTCTGTACAATAAGCCCTTTTTAATGCTCTTAAGTATAATTCTAATTCTGTGTGAAAGTAAAATGTATTTGCTTTAAACCATAATCTTCAAAATCAACAGAAACAAATGTTGGAAATGCATACTGAATTCTTGAACCTTCAAATTTGTTGAGATGCGCCTCTATGAGCACATGACATCTTGGACAATTTGTGTAGACTGAAAAACTTTGATTAGCATCTTTTTTATTTGTGGAAAAATATTGCTCTTTATTCATATTGAATGTATGCAGCCCTTCGTGCTGTCCATCTGAAGCTCTGTGTGTGAGAGATATATTGATAAATGTGTGCATGGACACTTGTTCTGTGTGGGTTCCTGTCACAAAGTAGAGAGAACTGAAGACAGAGAGTGTGTGCGTGTGCATGTGTCCCACCTCCTGCGACAGGAAGGGGATGAGCTGAGCGCAGATCACGTTCAAGCGCTTGGCAATCTCTGTCTGAAAGAGGGGAAAAAATAAAAATATACTGTCACTTTGATGAATAAACACACAAACAATAACACAGCCAAGATTGAGCATGAACACAAAGAAAACACACACACACTTGTGAAGGTTACACGTACACACACAGTTTTGGCCTGCTTCTCACAGGGCCAGAGTGGTAAATATTTCAGCTGCTTACATCTGGTCCATGCAAATGGAAACTGCCAGAGAGTTTGGCTAAAATATTCATGGACAGCATCTGCTGTGGCCGCAACCGGCCCACACAGTTTGTGTGTTTGTGCGTGTGTGCAAAGACAAGAAAAGACACAACAAACCCTATCTTGTGTGTGGTGTATCTTCGCATGTCTGTTCTGTCTGTGCGTGTTTGTATTTATGCATGCATGGTGAGTGTGTGTTCCCTGTTTGGGGGGGTGAGGGGTCGCCTGCCTGGTTACGCTCTAATACCCCGCCAACAGCAAACTTTTCCTCCATCTTCTCTCTATCCAGCTCCATTTAATCGCTCTTTCCATCCATTCTTTCTTACCATTAGGACGGTAATCAGTATGACGTGCACTGTGGTGTTATTTCTAACGCACACAAACATGTTCGTGGCTGGTCCAACGAGGCCATTAGGGCCAGTAATGACATGCATGCAGAGATCATGACAGCATCATTATGGCTGCAGGCTGTTTATCTTGTTGACAGTTACACTTTGAAGTGTGTGTTTGTGTGTGAAAGAATCCACGTGCATGTCAGGATCTTTGTGTGCATGCGCATTTCCACCTCCACACAAACACTCAATCATTCCCCTCTCTCTTAAGTGATTTATTGATGCCGGACTGAACTTCCACCCATCTTTTTTCCTTAGGCTTCCTCTCTTGTTTCTCTGACTAGCCTCATCTCTCCCCATTCCACTCCCAACCCTTGCCCTCCTTCCATCTATCCTCTGAATCCATCACCCCCACCCCCAGGGAGACACAATGATTTCTTGTTAGAGAACTTCAGCTACTAAATGACATCTTCAGGAGAGAGGAAGAAAAGGAGAGAATATGAGCAATTTACAGGAGGAGAATAAGAGGGCAGGATGAAATAGGAGAGGGGAAATGAAAAGAGGGGGCGGAGAAGAAAAAAAAAAAGAGGAGGAAAAAGGGCACACTGGGTTGAGGAAATGAGTGCCGATACAGGACGGATACAGGATGGAAGGAAGAAATTGAGAAATAAGAAACAGAAGGAAGGCAAAGGAGGAAAAGAAATTGAGAAATAAGAAACAGAAGGAAGGCAAAGGAGGAAAAGAAATTGAGACTTGGTGGAGATGGGAGGAGGGGAAAGGCGGCAGCGGCAACGCATCAAAACCGGAGCGATTGAGATGGTGAAATGAAGAAAGCGAGTGGAGAAAGATAGAGAGTAGACAGCAGGAAGGCAGTGACCTGATTTAAAGTGAAATTCAGCATGGACTGAATGCCTACGAAGGAGGCCAGGGTGGAGGAGGGGGCGCAGACACATAGGAGACGGAGAAAGGAGGAGAGACATACACAGTGTAAATAAAAAAAGAGATTAAGAAATAATAGTATTAAAAAACAGATGCAGAAAGACCAAAAACAGAGTGGAAGAAAAAATAACAGTGTAGGAATGAGAGGGATGGGGGGGATGGAGGGAGGGAGGGAGAAACAAACAGGGATTAATGATGGGCAGGAGGGAAGGGCAGAGCGCTCATCTATCTGAGATGGAGAAATGAATTCTGTTTGTGGATCTTATTAACGCCTCCGCAGCACAAACATTGCTAGAAGTCCATCAGAAGATTGAAATTAGCAGTGGAAAAAGAAAAAAATACACTTTTGTTTTTTGGAAACAAGAATTACATGGAGCTGAGAAGAACGTTCGGTCAAAGGATGCAGGAAGCAAGAAAGTAACAAAGCTTTAGGATAAACATAACAAAGCAAAGAGCAGTAGACCGGGAGTTGACTCACCTGTTTGTGCATTTCAATGTTAAGGCCGTAGGACATTTCATAATACTGAAACAAAAGGAAAGGAACAATTAATAATCGCAGATTAATCACAAAGAAAGAATATGACAAACATATATAAAGGTCTGCTGCTATATTTGTTGCAGAATAAAAACAGATGCTGAGTACCAAAACAGGACATCAAAAAGGTCTGCAGATGTTTCTGCAACATTGGCAGACTACTATATTAACTAAGTTACTCAAACAACAAGTCAGAGATCCAAGTTGCTTTTTGTGATATTTTACTGGATACAAATTCTCCATGAGCATTATAGTGTCGCATAACAGACACAAGAGGGCAGAGATTAAGGAAATCAAATAATGTTGGGCTTTAAAAACCTTCCCGCCAGCACACTTTTAGATTTTAACCCAGAAAACCGCTTCGCAGTAAAATATCCAAGTACACATAAAATGACGAGATATTCAACACAAAGAGAGATTTTATGTTTTGCACAAGTCTGCCTAAAATGATTTGCTCCAAAAACGCTTCAAATAGAACTATAGAAGAAATGTATAGTTTTTAATTGTCCATCTTCATACCCTTGCTGCCAGTGTCGTCCAACGGCAGTTCAACCATGTGCACTCTGAAGTGCCGCATGTCCCTAAAAGCACACAGCTATTAATTTTACCTCGACTGGTGAAAAGTCAGAGGCACTGAAACGACTCCGAGACACGTTAACCAAAGCCACACGCAGGGAAATTGTCGCTGGACGAACTACAGCAATAATCAGTTCTAATGTGAGCTGTTTGACCACTGGTTTTATCTTAAAGCACAAGGAGCTGCGAGACATGCAGAATGAGATGAATGCCATGGAGACAGCTGAGGATGCCTTTCTTCCCTTTAGAGATGGACAAAAAGGAGAACATTTTAAAGTCAGATGCCTTGAAAAGTGACAGGCTGACATTTGCTTTTCAGTGTGGCTGGTAGTGGGGAGAGGAGATTGGCAGTCGAGCAGCCAAAACAGGCTGGCAGGCTGGAAGAGGAGATGGCAGGGGTCCTCTGTCTCCAGATATCTTTCCTGGCAGTTAGCATCCATATGTGTGTGAGTGCAGGTGTGTGTGTTTATGTTTCAAGCGCAAGTCTACAACTGTGTGGGCGAGTGCACCTAGAGTATGTGCTTTGCGTGGTTTGGTGTGAGTATGTTTTAAACCAAGCCATGTGAGCGCACACTCCTCTGTCTCTGTGTGTTTGCCTCTAAGCCTTTATAAAAGATGCCTTCCCTGGCAGCTCCGCCTACTAGCTCTTTGCCAAGTTTTGCCTGTTGCTTAGCAACATCCAAACCACCCCAAATCATCAGCCGGCAAAGAACAGCCGATGCCAGCTACCATCTCCTCCCCCTCACAAGTTTAGATTCTGTGCCAAGATCCTACATAGCTGTTTTTTTTTTGGAACGGCAGGTTCTGGGAAGCTCACACTCTGTCAGCTGAGCTGGTTCCTGGCTCAGATCACAGGTAAATTGAGACTGGGGGGTAAGGGGCTCCTTTGTTTATCCAGAAAAATAATCTGCTGGCTGAGTACATGTCAGATTTTTTTCAGACTTTTGAGCCATTTCACTCTACGATTTAATGACATTGTCCTGGAAAACGTATCAGCTCTATAATTAGCTCTAGGCCCAATTTAAGCAAAGATGCAAATCAACCGTAGTGATAAAATAAATAATCTATAACATAGTAAACAGAAATAAAGTAAAAATGACAAAAAAATGTGAAATTGTGTTACATTCTGGTATAATTAGGTAAAGCATCACCGTTATTAAAGTGCAATGTAATTAAGGATAGACACCTGTAGCCGTTTATTGCTTTAGTGGAGTACTTTGAAAAAATAAAAAATAAAAATCAACAGAAGGGCTTTTTGTTTCTGATTTCCAATATTCAAAAATAGGAATGTTTTTGCTTTACCGCTTCGAAAAACTGGGCTGCAAACCCGATGTGAGACATGCATGAACACAATGAAATTGGATTGTTTAAAACTTTGTACGGTTCTGGTGCCATTGCTCCAGTTCCCAACTTATTTTTCGTACGCTAGTAAGGTTAACACACTTTGAGCAACTAATCCATGCTGACATCACAGATCACTTGGCACCCAAGATCAAACTGTGATGATATTATGGTTCTAAACGTGTGTGATGACTCGCCATGACACTAGGACTGCACAATGAAAAGGAAAACATGACATTTTTATACTATTGAGTATTGCTATGATGAGATTCATTGCGATGAACCAACATTTTCCTTGTTGCTCTTTTTAAAAACATCATTATGATCTCTGTACTGCTCTCCTAAAAAAAAAAAAAAAACTTTACATTCTAGATCACAAATATCTATAATATGGGGGTGACATACAGGACAGTGAAATTCCATCCAAGGAATTTCACTGTCAATACTATTGGCAGGAAGAGTTATAATGAATGGCTGCTACATCAACAAGTGTGGGCATCTTAAGTTAAATACATTGGTAACCGATGGTATTTGGTTAATTTGATAATCTTTAAAAAGAGACTTGTAAGCCCAGTTGAGCCCGGTTCAGTTTATTATGTTATGTATTAACACTGAGTCAGTTAAAAGAAATATAATAAAGGCAGAAGCGGAATCAGCTACATTTCCCTTAATGGACTCTTAAAAATTTCTCCTCATCATGTGCATTGATATTAAGCACATCAACTATTCTCAGCAAATAAACGAATCAACATACAATATGTACTTCGATGCACTTTTTATAGTATAAGAAAAAGATATTAGACATTGGTTTTGATGCATAGATGGGGGTAATCTTTCCATATCAACCTGTAGTACCAGTGTCTCTTGTGTGCTATAGTCCTTCCAGCTAAAAGGGCTCAAAATCTGAACTGACATGTCAGACCTGGTGCTTCTATTCTCTTGATTGATTAGAAGCTGAAAAGCTTGGAAACATTCTTAACAGAGTATGGCATTCAAGCGGTCCTTGGATATTGCAGTATTTAAGACCTATACATCGTAATGACGATTGTGATTCAATACAATGTGCAGCTCTAGACGGGACTATTTCTAACACCCCCCCCCCCCCCCCCCCCATTTTTAAAAGGCCTAAATCTATTAAAAAATGGATTCCATTCATTCCCTAATAAACAGTATTTGCAATAATCTCTTGAAAAGATGTAAAGTCTCTCTAAAGGTGGGCTCATAACTTTTACTTGAAACTGATGACTTATGAGCAGACACAAAATAAACATTTGCGTGTGCTGGCATTATTCTGAAATTTGAAATATCAATGTTATTTTTGTGAGTGTTGTATGGGAGCTGTAAGCAGAAGAAATGGATTCATGTGACTTGGTGCTGCATTTGCTTTTGGAAGAGGCATTTGCATTAGTGCGTCTCACCATAACGTAGTGTCTTTGGATCTCGGTCTTCTCCGTGGCCAGTTTCTCACACTCCAGTTTCAAACTACAACAGAGGAGAACAGAAAACAAACTGTTTGGCATATCATCCTCCAAATAAAAATACACAATGCAATTAGCAACATAACAAATTACTCCTTCAACACTCTTCTCATCCCCTCCCCTTTCCACTTCTGTCCCCTCATCGCTCACTGAGGAGGAGGGAGCAGGGTGACTCAAGTGCTGACAGCCCATTATCACCTCAGAGCAGAGCAGAAATAGACAAAGTCACGCTTGGAGCCTGAAACCCAGCCAAGACTGCAGGGAGGCACATCCAAGGTGTCTCTTCCCTCCTTGCCCTTCCTCTCTCTCTCTTTCTGGACAACTTTCAGAACATCCATGGACCTTCTTTCTCATTTGTCTACTTTAGTAATCATCTGCAAACCCTTCTCTCTTTGTGTGTGTCCATTTGCTCCTCAGCAATTTTGATCAAGATGCAGCTTCAGCTTTAGGTGGTGTGAAAAATCAAATAAGAGACAAATCTGTCCATTCTCTTACCTTGCACCCATACGTTTCCTTGCTGTCCTACAAAAACTAGACATATTTGGAGTGTTTTCAGGTCCAGAACCATAAATTAATTCCTAAATGCATTCACCCCGACTCTGCGCTCCATCCCAAGCAAGCAAGTACATTTGGGCCCTTGGCAGTTTACACCAACTTGTTTGCGGGTAGCACATAGATTGATTAGATGGGGACGAGTGGTGGTGGGGGGGTTAAGGGGTGGTTGTTGTTGTGGTGAGGTGGGACACTGGAGGTGGGAGGAAGGAGGGTTGTTTGGTGGGAGAAAATTAGAATATGATTAATACCGCAACATTACCCCCAACCGCAACAGGTAATGGTGTCCCCGTCTGCTCCCCTCCTCCAATGCCGTGTGCACACACACTCATAATTGACTCATTTATCATTGCCAGCCAGTCGAGCAGACAAGGGAGGTGAGGGAGAGAAGCAGGACGAGAAGTAAGGAGGAGGTGGTGGAAGAAATGTAGCGAGGATTAAACCCCACACCCACTCTCGAGATTTTATTACAGTGGAATTGGTTCTCGGCAGGATTTGCTCACAGTTGGGCTGAGAAGTGGTGCAACTGTTTGTGTAAAGCTACCAGTTTTACTTTTATCACATTAATGCTGGAAAAGCTTTGAATAGTGCCCCAACTACCCACACTGGGCATCCATTGCTCTACATTTAAAAGGGTGCAGTTAATAGATGTATTTGGGAGGACAATTTACTGATGTTACACATTTTTTAGTACACCTTTAATTTTTTCACTAATATATTTCATCCAAAATAAAATTCTTAATAGATTTTTTTTAAGCAAATGAAAATAAAATAAATACATATAAAGTGATGCGCCAAGGAAGGACCTGACGACTGTAATCTGCCAGTTCCTGAACTTGCTCAACCTGCACTGCTGACCAGTCATTGAATTTCCAATCAGTGAACACTGACAGATCACATTTATGACAACATTATGTGGAGTGAATGGTATTACAGAGTAAACAAGTAAAAACAAGCAATTTTCCTGCATCGGTGAGGTGATTAAAATGAAGACAAAGAATGCAAAGAGTAGAAAACTATTTAAGAATGAAACTGTTTTCTATTCAATGTTGAGACGTGTGTGTGATTAACTCAGAGAGAACGAGGCGTTGGCAGACAACAGGAAGACTAAACGAAAGGCAAACCCTTATTCCAATATTTTTTTTAACAGTAAAATTCTAAATCACAAGTTTATCATAATTCCTGTACATAAAAGCACAGATCTTTAAATAAAATAAAATTACTGACCACTTAGACTAAAATACATTGCTAATTCTATATTTTGATGTTCGCATTAATATTAGTCGTAATATTTTTGATTGTTCCATTACCGGCACACTCAGAATATCTTCCTCGTTACTTTATATCTGCCAAGCGCAAACACACAATGCACCCTGCATTCAGATGTTTTTACAAGCTGAGAGGATACTCTAGGCTGTTTTGGTTCGTTTTAAAATGTAATATTTCAAGTTCAAACTGCTTTAAGTAAAGGTCTGCTATATTACGCTGTAAAATAGATAAATCCCTGTATTTTAGACCGTTCTACCAAGTAAAGCGACCCTGAATTCAATGGTGATAGTACAACAATTCTGACCAGCTGGTAACATGTTAGACAGACCAGATGATTCTGAACAGTGCAAACGTCCAGCTAAATGTTTACTTGGTTAGCAGAGGTCACTAGGCAGCTAATAGCTGGAGGAGAGGAGTGCTTTGTAGCTTCCCTCTAGATGTAGTCGGGGCACAATTATTCCAAATAGTCTTGCTTGTGCAGTTATAAAGTTATAAATATAAAGATATATCTACATTTAACACCAGGCACTGTATGGTCATTAAAATATCTTCGCTGTACCTTCACTGCCCTCTTCTTGTTTTTCTGTAGCAACAAACCTGGGAACATGAATGTGGACAATCAATAAAATGCAGTCACTGAATATGGTTTTAATGATAATATTTTGTACTACTACTAATAATAATAATAATTAAACCTGATAATTTCATCCATCCTATGTAAAAACTAGTTTATGAAGCTAAAGGAAAAGGAGGAAAATGAAATTAGTGTGAGCAGCGGTATAGTACTAAAACGCATAGAATGTGCCTTACAGATGATTGCTGAGACAACACTTTATATTACCCACACCTAAGCCCAAACATATCACAGCAAGGATGATCTGTTTTCTCCATTCTGTCTGGTGTGGAAGCAGCGGTATTTGGAAATGCTGGCATCCTGTTTTTGGAAATCTCAAATATACAGCAAGGATCTACACTACTGGTGAAAGGTTTTAGATACACTTTCTCACTTAATGAATCTCTATATTTTCATGACCATTGAAATTGTAGATAAGGCAATAAAGCTATGAATGAACAAACATGGAATTATGTAGTAAGCAAAAAGTGTAAAATAACTAAACATGTTTATATTTTAGATTACAAAATACCCACCCTTTGCTTTGATGACTGCTTTGCTGCTGAAAGTCACTAATGATATTCTTGAGAGTGTTCGGTCTTGAGTCTCAACGTTCTCTTCACAATATCCCACAGATTCTCTATGGGGTTCAGGTCAGGAGAGTTGGCAGGCCAATTGAGCACAGTGATACCATGGTCAGTAAACCATTTACCAGTGGTTTTGGCACTGTGAGCAGGTGCCAGGTCGTGCTGAAAAATGAAATCTTCATCTCCATAAAGCTTTTCAGCAGATGGAAGCATGAAGTGCTCCAAAATCTCCTGATAGCTAGCTGCATTGACCCTGCCCTTGATAAAACACAGTGGACCAACACCAGCAGCTGACACGGCACCCCAGACCATCACTGACTGTGGGTACTTGACACTGGACTTCTGGCATTTTGGCATTTCCTTCTCCCCAGTCTTCCTCCAGACTCTGGCATCTTGATTTCCGAAGGACATGCAGAATTTGCTTTCATCCGAAAAAAGTACTTTGGACCACTGAGCAACAGTCCAGTGCTGCTTCTCTGTAGCCCAGGTCAGGTGCTTCTGCCGCTGTTTCTGGTTCAAAAGTGGCTTGACCTGGGAAATGCGGCACCTGTAGCCCATTTCCTGCACACGCCTGTGCACGGTGGCTCTGGATGTTTCTACTCCAGACTCAGTCCACTGCTTCCGCAGGTCCCCCAAGGTCTGGAATCGGCCCTTCTCCACAATCTTCCTCAGGGTCCGGTCACCTCTTCTCGTTGTGCAGCGTTTTCTGCCACACTTTTTCCTTCCCACAGACTTCCCACTGAGGTGCCTTGATACAGCACTCTGGGAACAGCCTATTCGTTCAGAAATTTCTTTCTGTGTCTTACCCTCTTGCTTGAGGGTGTCAATAGTGGCCTTCTGGACAGCAGTCAGGTCGGCAGTCTTACCCATGATTGGGGTTTTGAGTGATGAACCAGGCTGGGAGTTTTAAAGGCCTCAGGAATCTTTTGCAGGTGTTTAGAGTTAACTCGTTGATTCAGATGATTAGGTTCATAGCTCGTTTAGAGACCCTTTTAATGATATGCTAATGTTGTGAGATAAGAATTTTGGGTTTTCATGAGCTGTATGCCAAAATCATCCATATTAAGACAATAAAAGACCTGAAATATTTCAGTTAGTGTGCAATGAATCTAAAATATATGAATGTTACATTTTCATCATTACATTATGGAAAATAATGAACTTTATCACAATATGCTAATATTTTGAGAAGGACCTGTATGTACCCGACTTTGTGAAGTGCCTTGAGACGACGTGTTGTGAATTGGCGCTATATAAATAAACTGAATTGAATTTGCCATCTTGGCATTCTCTCCATGAGCTTCATCAGGTGGTGACCTGAAATGGTTTTCCAGTCTTGAAAGAACTTACCAGAGGTTCATTCAGAGACGGCTAAAGGTTGATAATTTAGTCATTATAGTAAACGGTGGCTGCTTTAAGGAACCTAAAATATCAAACATATTTAAAAGTTCTTTTACAAATTTTTGTTTGCTACATAATTGCATATGTGTTCATTCACTGTTTTGATGCCTTCAGTTCAGTGAGAATCTATGTACCGTATTTTCCGCACTATAAGGCGCACCGGATTATAAGGCGCACCTTCAATGAATGGCCTATTTTAGAACTTTTTTCATATATAGGGCGCACCGGATTATAAGGCGCATAGAATAGAAGCTACTGCAGTCAAACGTTTGACTGGGTTTGCGTTATGCATCCACTAGATGGAGCTGTGCTAAAGAGAATGTCAACAAAACAGATATGTCAGTCAGTCAAACTTTATTAATACACTACAAACCAGCGTTCTGATAACTCCATTCACTCTCATGGTAAGGTCTCCTCTACATAGAATTCTATTGAATAGAGCCGGCCGCACGTTAGGAATGCATTGGAGTCTATGAAGTTGAAGTTGAAATCAAACGTTAGTCAAAACGTGAAAGGGAACTTTTCCCTGATTCAGTAAACACGTAAAAGAAACAGTTTGATGCACTAAATCAAACGTTAGTACTGTTAACCTTTCCTGTTTCTGTCCCCTGACCGTAGTCTGATGACACAGGGGAGACGCTTTCTCCAGGGCCAAAGTTACTAGTTTCCTCGGGGTTAACTCCCTCACTGATACGTTGCTGAGTTGAGCATGAAGAAACAGCATCAAAACACTGAGTTGTTGACGAGATTCGGGGTTCTTTTTAATGACTTTGCAGCACGTAAAAACACAGGGCTTACAGACTCATACACCGCTGCTCCGGTCGCCGTCTCTACCCACCCCACACACACAATAATACAGACGTCACTCCTTCACTCTTGATTCTCAGCTACGGCAGCACACAGCGCCACCTCTGTCCGGAGGAGTAATGTCAACATCTTCCATACACACACACGAAACATACACCCCACACACTGAGCTTCTAATCACATATAGTTCAGGCAATTCCTGCAACAGTACATTCAAACGTTATACACACACAAGTGGTGTTGGACTAGGAGTAAGCACAGTACAGGTGTTTACCGCTATTACTTCGGCGACGCCCCTGACTACGGTAGCCGTAATGCTGCAAGCGGTGTGGCTTTGTAGTTTACCAGTCGTACTGAAACATTTTTGACAGAGCGCCGTGTACAACCAGTATGGATCAACCAATTAACCAATTGATCCATATATAAGGCGCTCCGGATTACAAGGCGCACTGTCATTTTTTGAAAAAATTAAAGGTTTTTAAGTGCGCCTTATAGTGCGGAAAATACGGTACAACATAAATGGTCATAAACATAAAGAAAACCATTAAATTAGAAGGGTGTTCTAAAACTTTTGACTGGTAGTGTACATTCTCAAGAACATGCACATACACAGAGGCTGCCATTTTCTTTGTAATGCTATCTGTGAATATAAAAAGGTGCTGAACCCACTTTTAAATGTCATTACCCACTTGATTCAGCAGGTTTAGTTTTTGGCTACTAAATCTCAACATGGGTCCTATAAAAATAATGCCTCTTTACAACTGTAAAACCTGTCTTTGGCACATGACAACAGATTGAAAAAAAGCTGCACAGCTAATGTATGGACATCCACACACAGACTGACAGCTCTTCTGCTTACAAAAAGACCTGCAGGTTGCACCAAGAAAGCAATAACCTTTCCTCACAAAATGGACTTCAAGGAATGGAATTACAGTGAGTGTGTAACCATTATGCGACTGTGGGAGCACAAAGGAGTTAGATGGGGGGAGTAAATGAGGGAGAGAGGGGAGTAGAGAGGCGAGTAGGAAGTAGGCATTTCTTGTTGGAATGATTGCCTGTAATAATTAGTCTTTGGCAGAGCACCGTTCACTGAGAGGAGGGAGAGAAGTTCCAGAGGACAGACAAAGACGGTGAATAAGGGAGGAAACTAGAGTGAATGAGCGAGCAGGAGGAAGACACGAGAGCAGATATGACACGAGCAAGTGTGTGTGTGCGCGCGCTATAGTGAGCTTGGATCCTCCAATCTTTCACTGGCGGTGACAGGAGATAAGATGATCAGCTGAATGTGCGACAAATCTGCAGGCTGCCAGCCTTTGGACAGCTCTGTTAGTATAGCACAGCGACCACACACACAACATGGGGGCATCAACACATGCACATGGATAAGCACACAGAGGTACAGGCAGCGTATATACACAAGCACATAGAAACTGTGCAAACATTAGCATATATTTAGTATATAGAGAAACACACACTCATACAGACCTGCTAAATAAACAGCAGAGAACACCCACATGGAATAATGATAGCCTGCAGACAGAAGCATCTAATTCTGCTCCTTGTAGAAATTTAGACAATTTTCTCAGTTGCAGCATTTGAAACGGTGCATTTGGTAGAAACATATCCAGTGCCACTAAAGTTCAAAATAATATTGATTTTATTTCCAAAAATGCTTTTTCTGTGTGAACAATGTTTGTCAGGCCTAAATAATTAGAGACTGCAGAGGAAGACAGGGGCGTGTAAGCATTGTTGAAAGTCAGGACCACCTAACCCAAGACCAGGGCATACCGAGACAAGACCAAGATTGTCAGATCATTTTCAAGACCTGGTTGCACTGGTGTACTTAACTTTTGAGTCAGGTGCACTGCCACAACATATTGATGAAACCAAACTTGTACGTGAGCAGACCCTCAACTAATACTCTCAACTGGTCTTGTGAGCAAAAAACAGCACAAACGTCCAGTCCAGCACATTAGAGAGCAAAACAAGACAGAGTAAAAGGCCGAAGAGGTTCCACACTGAAGATGTTTCAAACATAATTAAACTATAAAATATTCCTTCTTGGGCTGCATGGTGGTGCAATTATTATCGCTTCCTCCCATCCAAACACTCATAGAGTTGAAGTCCCAGCAGGTGCTTTTCTGTATGGAGCTTGCACGTTCTCCCTGTGCAGGTGTAGGTTTTCTCCAGGTACTCTTTTTCTTCCGGAAATCAAAAGAAAGAATGATAAGTCAAATAAAACTGCCCATAAGTAAGGCTGGTATGAATGGCGGTTTGCCTCCTTTGTCAAATGTTTCAGCCCTGTGATGGACTGGCGACCAGTCCACAGGAAGTATGAGCCAGTTGGAGATTCCCACAGTATAATAACCTTGATCTAACTGATTTAATTTAAAAACAGAAAAGCAGTAATTATTCATACTCCCACTTAAATATATTAATTGCAGGTCTGTTATTCATTACATTAATTTATTATTTTGATTTTTATCATTTTGGGTAAAAATATAGGAATAACATCTGCTAAATTCAGTAACTGCAACAGCTCTTTAAAAAGTAATACTGGGAGACATCAAGCTTAGCTGGTTTGTTAGTTGTAATATTTGCTCACGTAGCCAACCTGCAATGTTCTGCTCAACACACATCCCTCCTTCATTTGTTCATTAAAAGTGACAAGTGGCGCTCTTCTCGGTTTCACACCTGGACCAGAAGAATTTTTAAAAGACCATAATTGTCTCTCTTGTAAATGAGGTGAAAGTACTCTACGTGGCCATCCAGTGGCTCCAGGATGTTCTCTGGCGTTACATCAAAAGAACTGTATAGCCTATAAACAATTTAGCGGGTGTGAAACTGTAACTCTTTAAAAACTTTGGTATACCTCGTTACCACCTGGCCGATGCCTAGTCCAGGATGTACCACATCTTTCACCCGCTTACCTGTGGAGATACACATTGGAGGCCTTTAATTCTCCAAAATGTGTGTGGGTTTCTCCGGGTACCCTGGGTTTCCCTCAGTTGAAAGCATAAATACTGGGTAAACTGGCGGTGTAGACTGACATTGATCAACCTGTCCACTTGGCTGCAATAGCCTCCAGTGAGTTGTTTGCTGGGACAGGTTTCAGCCCTCAGCTTGTCCCTAAACAGGACAAAACATATGGAAACAATAGATGGAAAGGAGCTGGGTGTCAGTCCTATAATCTTTAGACAAGAGTTTGATCTTAAAACCTGGCACAATATAAGTATTTCTTAGTATTTCAACAGGCACCACAGAATTGTGTAGGAGTCTTTAGACGTTTTCATGGCACAATCTGTGCTTTTTGTGTACAAACTGGACTGCGGCTTCAGCACTAAATAAGAATCCCCAGATGTTCAGTATTAAAAGCTGGCAACAAATGTACAGTTAGCCAATTAAACACAGAAAAAGAAGAAATGCTGTTTTTATCCTGTTTTAAAAAGAGAAAAGACAATTAAACAAGAATCTGTGGGTATTGAGAACAAAATGGCAAAACATGAGGTCTGGAGCTAAAAATCTGTTTACTCAGGACTAGGCATGGACCAGTAAGAGATTCTAACAATATGTTAACCTTGAATAAAAACACCATGGGTTCTAAAACAAGATTATATACCATGATCTAATGGATTTATTAAAATCCGCTAGCTAGCCAGCCTGTAGCTTGCCAAATGTAGTTTTACAACAGAAGCCCCCTTTCAACACTTCAAGGTGGCATTAAGGCATCTTTTTGGAATGATGCGGCGAGGGGGTTTAAGTTATTTTGTTGACCTGCATCAGTTGACATTTATAGGGGAAAGCCGGCTTTGCAGGTCGAGGAAGTGATGAAGTCATGATGGGGTTTGTGCGACCAGCCCGCTGCTCTACAATCATTTTTGACTGAACGAATAAGGCGAGATATAGAAAGTCGACCACTTGCACAGATAACAATAGGATTGCAACATTGAGTACATCCACCATTATTGTTTGAAAAAGAATACGGGGAGACTTTAGAAAGATGTTACGTGTAGTGCTGACGTCCTGCGATGGCAGTCATTTCTGAGCTCACAGTTATTCGGAATATACCTATAATTTATAAGTGGCCGGTTGGTGGCAGCTCATCTGTGCGAGCTTATGACACATTTTATAAAAAAAAGAGGTTAGTGTTACCCAAGAGTGATGGTTGATGTTCCTTAAATTTCCATGAAATGACTGACTGTGGTTGTCATGACCAGAAATATTTACAAACAACCAGAACACAACAACTTCCTTTCAGCCAGCTGACCAGCAGAACACAGCACCATGTGGGGGTATGGGATGCATGCTCCATACAGAGAGAGAAGTCTGGTCACTCCATCACATTAAAGAGGACCTTAAAAGTGCAGAAATAGGATGACAGGAAGATTCAGATGTTTTGAAACCTTAACTTTTGATGACTCGGTATGATCGGTATCTGGCCCATGCCTCGTCAAGACAATACATTGTTTACTATTGGTCTGGTAAAATGATTGGAATCTGATGAACAGTGTCTGTGTTTTAATGTCAATGACAGTGTACCTGTATAAGTTGGTAACTGCATCAATAATGGATCATTTTAGTTTTATTGTTTGTTCTGTCTTTTGTACCGCAGCTCTTGAGATGTGTTTTGAGCACCTCTTTGTCAGGTCATCTTTGCAAAAGACAACTTGATCTCGATGAGACTTTGCTTCGTTAAATAAAGCAGATAATCGAGCAGATAAATTAAACTGAATAAAAATTATTCAGCATATAAAAATAAAAAAAGGAAACTTTAAACTCTTTGAAGCTGAGATTGACCTGTTTACACCTTGATGCCATTTAAGTTTAGTTACTTTTACATTTATTTATTTTTTATTTTTGTTGGCACTGATAAAAAATAACTCTGGTTATCAATTAACATGATCTTAAAATGACAAAGTGCATCAGTTGTTACAGCTGCAATATAGTATTTGGGCAGAGACGAGTGGAGGGGCTCTTTAGTGGTGAGTGGCATCATATTAGAGGTAAGTGGAGAGCCTATCTGACTCTACAAAGCACACACACAAAATAATGCTCACAGTCACCAAGAACAACCTGTTTGTGTGTTTGCAGAGACCGAAAATTACACTAATGAGAGCTCTGTCAGCAGCTCCTCCCGCTTCCCTTCAGATTGCTGATTACAGCCTGTTTGAATAGTTAAAACACACAACCACACACATACCTCCACATACAGGAGTAGCTGGCCCACCATTGACCCTTTAATTAACTCTTCCCTGTCTTTAGCCTAGTTGGATATTTTCTTCCCATCGTTGGTAAACTGAAATTTAGAATTTCACCCTCCGACATAAAGCTTACCACACACAGCCAGTTACAGACAAAAATCAAAGTTGCAACCCATCAAGAATGATCCTCCCTGTCTCTCTCCTACTGTCTAATCCAACATCTATCAGAATACAAACACTTGCCCCTGAAGCAAATAAACACACAACCAAGCACTGCCATTTCAGGACAATATCTATTTGTGTGTGGAGATAATTGGAGGAGTCTGAGTACATGCATTAGACTGGAAGTGTGTCTGAATAGATCACTGCGTCTATTTGTGTGGGCATTGGGGTCATGTTTTGCCTGCGGGGTGAATTGTGTCAATGTGGGTCTGATTACATGAAGGTGCAGTCTGCAATCAGAGATGTGGCTCTGTGCTACAACCTGTTGGATTACACAAGGCTACAGCTAATCCTGCCAACTGCTGCTGGTCTTTTCCAAAACTGGAGCCAAACTGAACTCCATATACTCATGGTCAGCTAGATAATATACATCCAACGGCTTCTCAGAGTTGCACTATTATGGAAAAAATCGAGGGGTTTTATTGCGCCACTTGGCGTGTTAAATAATGACTTTTTTTTTTTTTTTTTACATAATGGATGTTTTATGACCTCTGAGCAGCAGGTGGCCAGAGAGATGTTGGCATGCATGACTGGGCTACTGGGTGATTGAGCACACAAGCATAAAAGCTCCTCAATTTGCATTAAGTGACGCAATATAACCATAGCTGAGTCTTCCAGCATCTAATTAATGACAAGTAGAAAATTTGGCATAAACTTTAAAATCACTGAACGATCAAAAAAAGGAAACATATTGATAAGGCAATATCTGATTTTAGATACAGCTTTATCCAAGCTGCACTGTTGGATGAAACAATTTAGTATTAATTGTGTGAAATTTAAAGTACAAGGTTCTAGAAATGCTCCAAGAAATCATATAGTGCCCAGGATCGGATAATTTTCAGCCTGACCAGTGCCCATTGGTGACATATTTGATCAGTGAGTGCACCAAGTACAAGCAGGGAAAAAAATCAGCACAACGCTCTTCATTGTTGAGGTTGTTACTGCATGTAGAGAAGTTAAAATGAGCTATTTTTGGTATTAGTGAGTTCAGGGACACATATAGGGAAGGTGAAGCTGTTGTTTTGTTTTTGACCGGCTACTCGGCAATATCTAACTCTATTCCAGCCAGATAAAGTAGCAGTTCTGGTAGCTAAATTTTTTTATTTGAGCATTGAAACTGTGACTCTGCTGCATGACCAGAAGAGGCTTAGGTCTTAAGAACTAGACATGCTTGCAAAAAATGACTAAAACTGTAAAATGTACAGAAGGGTCGAAATGCACCGAAGTCTAGCTCACTGCTGTATCAGGCTGAACAAACAGTCAACATGCAGAAAATACAAACACCACTGGCTTCTCTGGGCCCGCGCTCATTTGAAATGGACTGACGCAAAGTGGAAAAGTGTCCTGTGGTCTGACGAGTCCACATTTCAAATTGTTTTTGGAAATCATGGACGTTGTGTCCTCCGGGCCAAAGAGGAAAAGGACTGTCTGGATTGTTATCAGCGCAAAGTTCAAAAGCCAGCATCTCTGATGGTATGGGGGTGTGTTAGTGCCCATGGCATAGGTAACTAGCACATTCGTGAAAGCACCAATAGTGCTGAAAGGTACATACAGGTTTTGGAGCAACATATGCCGATTAAAGCGATGTCTTTTTCAGGGACGCTCTTGCTTACTTTAACAAAACACTGCCAGGCCACATTCTGCAAGTGTTACAACAGCATAGATTCGTAATAAAAGGATGTGGGTATTAGACTGGCCTGCCTGCAGTCCAGACCTGTCTCCCACTGAAAATGTGTGACGCTATGTGAAGCGCAAAATATGACAATGGAAACCCTCTCGACTGTTGAGCAACTAAAGTTGTACAGGAGAGGGTTCCTCCTACAAAGCTTCAACAATTAGTGTCCTCAGTTCCCAAACGCTTATCGAGTGCTGTAAAAAGCAAAGGTGTTGAAACATAATGGTAAACATGCCCCGGTACCAGCTTTTCAGGAACTTTTGTTTTTGGTTTTCTTTTGGTTTTTGTGTGCAAAAAAAAAAAAAAGTTTATGACTCTAAACACTAAGTATCTCATCTTTGTAGTGTATTCAATTGCATATAGGTTGAACACGATTTGCCAATCGTTGTATTCTGTGTTTATTTACATTTTACATGTGTCCCAACTTTATTGGAATTTTGGTTGTATTTCCAGTCCAATCAAACTTTATTTATATAGCACTTTAAAAACAAACATCTAGACTTGAGTGCTGTACAGATTAAAAGCAAATATAACAGACATTTATAGCTCTTGAAGAGAAATGTGAATTGGCTAAAAAGTAGCATTGGCATGTCCATGCTTTCCAAGAAACACGTATTGGTCTTCATCCATAAACTTCTGATTGGGTAATCTTGAAAAGATGCTATGCAATAAAAGTATTTTACTGTTCAGAATCTACAAATCCACTATGATAACATTAAGTGAATTAATTACACAAGAGGGTTTTTAAACTATTTGATGTGACAATATAACCCAGGAAATTAGAAATAGATTTTCTTTAAACTTAACTTTCATCCTAATTTTATGTAGCACTATACTATCTGCTTTGTCAAATAAAACCAGAGCAGCAACCTAAATTTAGTCTTGCCTGATGCTTAGTCATCCTGTTTAACAAGCAAAAACTCATCTCTCAGAAAAAAATAAATCAACTGACCCAACAGATTTTTTTTTTTTAAGCCACATAAAACCTCTTCCAATATTTGTTGGTATTGTTAGGTTTAGAGGTTCAATCATACTGTTTCATACAAAAAACAATTCTTCTCCTGACTTTAGCCCATTTTCAAGTAGAAATACTAAAGTGGTCAGCCTTTAAATATGGAACCTGGGAAAGGGACAGAAACTGACAAATTAATGGCAGACAGAAAGATGGGCAAGCAAACTAACAGATGGACATTTGGACCAAATGATGGATGGGCAAAAGGATGGATGGGTGAAGGGACGGATGGATGAGAGGACTGATGGATAAATGGGTGGATAAGTGAATGGATAAACAGATACAGATTGATAAGACTTTTTGAAAAGTGAAGAAGCTAAAACCATCCTGTAATAATGAAATGTTGAAAAGACATAACAGTCCTGCCAATTGCATCAGTTACTTTTGTTAACCCTGTCTGGCTTTTTTTTTTTTTTTTACATATCTGTGAAAATCAGAGTCAGCAGGGCAGACCTAAAAGTCTAGTCTAAAACTAGAAATTGGTACTGGCTAGGAAAAGCCTGACTGGTACATCTCCAACAGGCACAGTAGATTTTGTGAGAGGACGGACTAGGTCCTGGACTCTGGGTTTTGTGGAGTTTGACACTTGAGCTTGTGAAGAGCAGAGAAGAGAGAGAAATAGGAGCACACACAAACACACACATTTGTTTGAACAGGACAACGGCAGCCATGGGGGATACAGGGTTTTTTTGTGGACACCGGGTGGGTTCACAAAAGAAGTTTGAAGTGGGATAGAAAGGGATTCTGGTCACCTAAAATCAAAGCAGGACAAGAGGAAATAAGTCAGAGGGTGGGGACCCTGTAAAGATGTGCCAAGAGAACAGAGTGGGGGGCTGAAGCTACATAAGCAACCCAAATCCTCACATTCAAAAGCTGTCAGTGCACATTCCTGCACATCAAGTAAACCATACAGTCAGTATATATCTAAAACAAACACAGGGTTATGTGAAAGCAGGGTGTGAGACCCAATAGTATGTAGCAAAACCATAAAGTACAACTTGAACCAACTTTTTGAATGGTATATTGATGCCAAGTCATCAAGCAACACAAATGCATAGAAATGTCTATCAAACATGTTTTCTCCCCATCTGTACCACGAGGAGTAGTGGAGTAAGATTATTTTTGCTCACATTCCAGAGTTGCAATTCACATCCCACCTGCAAGGTGTACTGCACAAACACTCTTTTCCATTCAGCAAACCAAGCACAACAGTACAGTGTTTTTCCACAAGCCTTCGACTTGCTACACACCAACCTGTGATACTGTGTCTGTAGGAACTGAAACTCCTCCTTGATGCGGTCCAGAGTTTCTGGATAGGTTAGTTTCAGCGACTGGGGAGTTCCTGAGGCAGCTGCTGCTGCTGCCGCCGCTGCAGCCACCACCACTGAGGCTGAAGACCCCGGGGGTGCCTGAAGAGGCGCCTGAAAGTAAAACAAAAATCCAATTTATAGTTGTTAATGAGAACAGCGTGTGCATTTATAAGCGCAGGACAGTTGCCAAAAGGGAGTCATTGTTGGCGTCAGAACTCCAAATCCAAATCACAAGTGGCAATAAAACAGTCCCATTTAACTTTAAAAAAGAGCCAATATCTGCAACAAAAATTTCTTTTAAACATCCACAGGAAGGCAGAAAATGTGCATGTCAACAATGTCTATGCTAATAATCAGCATGAGAGTGACGGTCTAATCTAGAAATGTCATTTCCCACAGAGGCAGACTTGGATAGGATGCATGTATGGACTTTCCCGCCAAACAGACCTTGTTCATATGTCAAAATAGTGAAGCAGAATGCCGTTTATTTGTTTGGTTTGGGGGAAGGGTTTTGATAAGCAAAGGGGAAAAAAAGCACCTAATCACTGCTAAAGACCCAGCCCCCAAACCCCTGTAGATAGTCTCTCTTCTCTGCGGGGTGCACAGCAATTAGGAACATACTACTGTAGGGGTAATGCTGCAAGACAGGCAGACAAAAGGGAGCTGCGAGACGGTCTAAGAGGGTGGTCGGGGCTGTCTGTCTGTCTCTGTGTCAAAATAAGGTGAGAGCAGAAGCAGACAGTTTCTGGGACAGCTGGCTCACAAGCTTCACGATGACATGTAACCCAGGTGGTGACGTTCATTTTTACTCAATGGATTCTATTCAGATTTATCTGACATTAATACAATGCTAAGAATTAAAAGGTATATCAAGAAATTTCCTTAGTTTGGGATATTTTCAAGAAATCCAAAAGTCTCTGTAAAGCTTATAGTGGACACCATTTAAACAACAAATTAAATGTAGCTATTGTGTCACTTCCGACACATCACATTAAAGAGTATTGCCGATGTGTTGAATTATATGCAATGTCCAAATTAATTTCAAGACCAACAGCACTAACGATGCCAATTTCTCTTCAGATGTGCAGCATTTGATCACACATTTACAACCTGTATGTGGAGTAGACAACGCTACTTCTCAGCAGTTTAATTTCTTCAATTCAAGCAGACGGAGACAACGTCATTAAAAGAGTCCAACTTATTTTTCTTCTACATGCATTCCTAACTGGTAGTCATCTAGATTCATCTGGCTGCCAGGGGATTAGTTTCAAATATTCTCATCTTTTTGCAAGCAAAAAGGAAATTAGAAAATACTCAGCATTTTATTCCAGTTTGTAGGGAAATTTAATTCCGTATTTGTCAAACCAATACATGTAAAATATATTTATTTATGTGCTTTGTTTCTCTTTAGCATATATCTTCCATTCTTCCCACATTTTACATTTGGTATTCTTTCCTTAGAAGCAAGTGGATAATAGTTCACAATACCCTTTTAAAAGTATTCAGTAGACAAATTTAGCCTATGCAGGTTTTGACAAGTTCCAGTTTCCAAACAATTTTCTGCTTATTCTTCCTATGCTTTAGAGGCCTTTTAACAAAGAAAGTGTTTTATTGGCTGACGTTTTTCCTCTTATATGGAGCAGAAAGTATTGCTGTGCAGGCCTTCAGAAACTTAATTGCTGCACACTTCCAGTCAGCTGGCTGAAAGAAGGCTAATCGGTTTTTCTCATACTTGTCAGACCTTTTTCTCAAACCTGTCTCTAAAGACAGGTCAGCACTTACTCTGCAAACAGAGAAAAAGGTTCTTTCCCTCGAAGTGGAAGAGAAGTAGTATTAACTTCTTACTGGCCAGGCCATTTCATACGTTGCAAGTGCAGAGCTCCTTGGAGGTCCTCGTAGGTCCCACCCACTGCAGGATTTGTCAGTGTGGTAAACACACCTTCAAATTTCTGACCAGTATTTGTTGGAAACCACTGAGTTAATGCTGGTATGACTGCACAATGCATGTGAATGTGAACAGAACTTTTGATAATAGAGCTATACTATACTATACTAAGATTTAGGTTGATTAGGCATAATATGTACCCCATTTGTAATATAAACACGCATTTTTGTTGAAAGAAAAATAGTAAGATGGGTTAACGTCTGGAAATTTCTCATTTCCGAAGGAGTCAGACAAATAGTGCTATTCTAAGAACTGTTTGTGCCTCAGACTTGGTTTACAACAGTGATTACATGTGTTGGAGTAAGTGAGCTGGAGTCCAACTCACTCACCATCCAGTGAACTAGACTGGGTTTAGAGGCTAGTCTCCTTACGGAATGGGAGGACTGTAAAACTATTAAAAAACAGTGTTCTAAATCTACATTTTGAACGCTGGTTGTCAAGTTTAAGCAGTAACCATGTTCTGAGGTGCCTGATGAATTACAAAATAAAGAACAAGGTGTAGCAGACAGAACAAAAGAGAGCATTTAGAATTTCTAAAGTAGCAAAAATGAAGTGCTTTAATTTTGAAGAGCTAGACATATTGTTTGTAATATCTATAACCTAACAGCAAGAAAAACAAAAAGGATATAGGAAAATACTTTTTATTTGTTCTCAAATGACTTTAAGTTATTACAGAGTTTAGTTTAAGATATATCTGGCTTGGTCAATATTATGAAGTGGCAGCTGACACAAACAGATTATTCAGAGCCATTAATATCCTGAAGCCAGCAAATATCCCTGGTAAATAAATCAAACTCAGCCTTTCACAAGACAGAGGATAATCTTTCAAAATTCCAGTCTGTCTTACATACTGGTTTACTTTCTCCGATAAATATGAGATAAAGATTATTCACGAGACATGAGTCTAAGATGGAGAGTCCAAGCAAGCTTTCAAGCCTTTGAAGCATGATTCAGTTCGACTGGGCGAGGAATGCCGAAAAATGTCATGCTTTTTGTTTTGGTTCATTTCCACAATGCAGTTTTGAAATGGAGCAAACTGCAAGACGATGTCATGCAGTTGTTACAGTTGCTCATATTGGGCGCCATCATAAGAAGCTGCCAATTTATCTCTTTGGTTTACTTTGGTCTGCTGGACGGTCTGTTTGCCTTCCCACTGTAAGCAAACCACATCATGACTCACTTACAGGTAATCCAAGGCCACACTATAATGGAAAATCATGCAATGAATAGATTAGTGGTAAATATTGCAAGATGATAAATGTAATAAATTCATGTTTTTACTCACTTCTGTCTTTCGCATACGTGTATCCAGCACTCATGAGAAAGGAACCAATGGACAATGAGTAGGGAGGAGAATTTAAAGATAGAAAATTGAAGACTGGTGAAAAGTAAAAATGACCAGATGATTATGGCACAATTTCAAAAAAATATTCAGGTGAGGATAATCTATAATCTATTCAGAAAGCAGAAAGAGAAGGCTAAATCAATGGACAAAAAAGCTAGTAGAAGACGGGCAGTGGCCTCATTGTTCCTCTTTCTTTCTAACAAGCTGCTCTCAATCGGTCTGTCAGATCCCCACCAAAACCGTGAGCATGCGCGCGCGCGCACACACACACACACACACACACACACACACACACACACACACACACACACACACAGAGACACGGATAATTGATAAACCCAAGCTTTCTTAGTCTTGCTAACACATCTGCGCACCTCCTTTCCTAAAAGAAAACATGATAAAACACACAAACTCCTTTCATTTTTTTCAGACTGAGAGCAATTTATATTCCATGGGGAATATAAGAAGAGCACCAGCGTTTTTGCTGTCTCTGTACCTTATGTATTTTAGCATTTTTATTAAATTGTTTTTCTTCCTACTTTTTTTTTTTTTATACAGAGAGCAGGTTTTCCAAGTGAGATATTAAACATAAATATGTTCCTTCTCCAAAATTAGGAGTGTGGATGGATGGATGGATACATACATTCATATGTGTGTGTCCTTGTAATTGTTGGTGAGTGAGAACCATTTTCATATTTTTTTAATCGCAAAGTGAGGACATTTTGAAAAAATGAGACATTTTCCTGGTCCTCACTTTTCCAAATTCCATTCTTGGGACAAGGGTTAGGTTTAGGACTAGGTTATGAATTGAGTTATGGTTAGGGTTGGGTATGAACTGGTTAGGGATAGTGTTAGGGTCAGGGTTAGGCACCAAAAATCAAGAAAAATGAATGGAAGTCAGTGGAAATAACTGAAGTCCTTGCCAGCTTGAGAACAAACAACAGAAAAACCATTTGCCTGCGAAGAAAGCTCACCTAGATGGACAATTACTGTTGCACAAATACAAGCTAGGTCTTTTTGCTGCTCCTAAACCTGTAAATTAAGCTCCAGGGTACCTTTTTGATTTTTGACCAAAAAAAAAAAGTTTAGAAATCGTCCAATTTAGATCAGAACATGTTCACATGCACCTCTTTAGTTTATGCTGCTCAAAGAAGCTAACCAAGGAGGTTAGAGTCCAAGTTTATGTTACAGCCTGCATGCGTAACTATGCTTCACATGCAGGTTGTTATCAAGTCTGTCCATGTACACAAACACTCCACTGCTCTCCCCTATACAGACCAAAATTTGTTCCTTCCATGGGCTCCTCTCACCACAAAAAGATCAACATGAATTCACTTTACTACTTTCACTGTGACTCAGTATGATTCCTATGACCTTAAACTGGGATTGTGCTGGTAACGGTATCAAACATTTAAGATTTAAACACAAATAGTTTAAAAACGGAAAAATATTCTTACAATACCATGCATATGGTTGAAAGGCCTTATTGAGATGCCAGACAACTTGTTACAGTGGCCAGTTTCCTCTACCTATATGAAGCATAGAGTAATGCAGTGCGACCCTCCCCCACCTCTTGCTGCAAAGTGACTATTTAAAGGAGAGAAACCCATCCCTCTTAGGGTAATAATTCTAAAATACAGTTGTCAAGCTTTCTGATCTGATATTCAGAGTCAGTAACCAGCTAGTATCAGCTTGTGTTATTCTATAAAGAGCAGAATGGTGAAAGGGTATAATAATCTGCACAATAGGAAAGTTTACTTAAAAAATATTACTAAATTCATTAGGCATCAATTCAGTTTCACCTTGACCTATGACTCAAGACCATAATATACATGTTTTAACATCATTATAACCAATAATATTAAATTAATAAAGATAATTTGATCATGTTATAAATTTTTACAGTAAGCTTTTGGGTAGATATAATAGTGCAAAGGTCCTGAGGGTTAATATACTGTGAAAATCATGTTAGCTCATGCCTGCTTTTGCCTATCTTTTCAAGCTCAAAGCTCTATTTTTGAGAACATTAAAAGATGCTTCAGAGAATTCACAACAAATTATCTCACAACAACAGTAGCTTTTACGTAATATTGATAAAAGCAGTGGAAGTGTAAACCAGGGCCAAGTGTTTCCGTTGTCCCTTTTAAAGGCTAAACTGGTCTTCTCTGAGTGGGACATGTAGACGTTTGGGTCAACAACCATTGCTTAAATAAGTGTGAGAGAGAACAGATGGGTTAGTTTACTTGCGAGTTGAAACAGAGACACTGGGCCAAATAAAACAAAAGCAAACATAAACTATATTAGTTTTGGCCACAATACATCTTGGAGAAAAATTACAGGAGTAGAAAAATTGAACTGGCAGCTTTAGAATGAGGGTAATGTGCAAACAGAAAACCAACAATGTATAAAGTGATGAAGAGGTAATGGAGCACACAAAGCTAGCAACATTACCATGTAAGTCTCTGGAAAATTGAAGAATTAAAGAGGAAATACTAGGCCACCAGACTTCATAATTCCAAGACGATGTTTTGAACTGTCTGGCCAACACGTTTAATCTTCAGACTGGTTAGAGCTAGTATGAACAATTTACTGATAAAAATGAGTTTTTGGAAATTGTGAGCAAACTATCTGGTGTAGACGGGATCCTGAAATGGTTTTACTGTTATCACATTGACAGGCTATGCCGTACAATAATCCACGGCCCTGTGATACTTCCCATACATGCTTATGTTTACTTGAAAAAGATTTAATTGTGCCTGCTTTTCAGAGTTCACATAGGTCAGAATATGCACATGCAATAAAATGGATTTCAAGTTGAAAGTTGTCTGTTGTGCAACCTTCTTAGAGTGTATTCAAATATGATTGAAAACAAAGATTCAAACATTTTCAACAATCTGAACACATGCAAAAAAATCTGACATAAAGGGAGCATTAACAGCGTGACATTCCCTGAATGAAATCTGTGTTGTTTTCATTTAAGTTCCCTCTGACTGCACCAAACCACCATGAGCTCACATCCTTGATTTAAACCCCCACCCTTAAAACATGTGCACACACACCCACACATACTCACTGCTGGCATTAAGAGGATCTGTGCATGATGCAGTTTTCCACAAGTATTTACAAGCAGACATGCCCATAGTGTTCATCTGTCAGCAAGTCCTGCTATCCAGTTTCATTATGAAAAAAGGAGCCACTGTTTTGATTTATTGCAGCCATTATTTTGTTTATTTAAAAGCACCTTTTGCAGATTAAAATTCATAGGATAGTTATTAAAGACAGTGCCAGAGGCAATCGACTTTTTTTGGTTCCAAAGTCTAAACATGCCACTGATCTATTGCCCCTCAAATAGTACCACTTTCTAGCTATAAATGGAAGAGATAAAATAACAGAAAGAAATGAAAGAAACATTTGGGCACCGAGATCTTTTTCCAGCATATGTGTTGTTCAGTGTCCAATTACAGCTTCTTCTTGATCACCTCCCGTATTTCAGCATGAAAGACTGAAACAGGAAAAACTAAAGGTTGGTAAAAGATGAGCAGGGAGCAAGATGCTGGGTGAGTGACAAGCTGTCCAAGCACGAATTTGATTTTTAGTCTTTAAATAGCGCACAAGATTTTCTCATATTAAGAGCAGAATACTTCTGAGAGACCAGATTAGCTAGATTAGACAGATTACATAACAATTACAGTTAATGCAGTGGTTTATAAAGAAACAACTGTTATGCAGGACGATGTACGCGAACCAAAGATTGTCGAAGGCTGATGATATTGCATAGGGGATAAAGGTCCAGAAGGAACAGGCAAACCCCACATGTTGAGGCATTCTTAGAGGTGGAGTAACAGAAATCGTATGCCGTCTCATTTGTTGCCGTTTTAATTTTCAAAACCAGGCTCTCCAGGCATGGCTTGAATTATAAGACATCTATAACACTGCTGCCTTTTCCTGATCAGGTTCATCTCTTGGTTAACAAAATGGGTTGTTTAAAGCTGTAAATACACTTTAAGCAGGGGTGCCTACAGGTAAAACAAGGTTGTGCTTTTGTTTTTAAGTGGCTCAACAGGAACATCTGACTTCAAAATAAAGCTGGGTGCAGTAGCACTGCTGAAAGCTACCATTTTACCATGCAGACAATGATACTGTGGTTCTGCTGCATTACCAGTAGAATCTAAAACCCTCAGAACTAGAGATGTACTTAAAAAATGAACTGGTAATCAAAATCAGATGATCTTTTAGCTTGATTTACCCAGATCAGTCGAGAACTTAAAAGACCTAAGACTTATCAAGGCCTTCATCTGATCAATGAATGCACCATACAAAAGCACTACCGTGTTGCACCAACAATAACACTGTGGAAGTGGTGTGGAAGACCTTAGAGCAAAGACGGCTAACAGTCATTTTCAGTATTAGCGGTGCGTTAAAAATGATTGCATCAGAGAAATCTCAAAAGCTGTAATAAGCCAACGGTTTACAATTAGTAAGGCTGACATCACTCATCACTGACATAAAATACAAAGAGAGTTCAAAATTCGAGCTCAAAAATGATTGTATCTTTGTTTTAATTCAGTAAAACCCTAAATAAAAAAAATGAATGAGTGAAAAATATTTTGGATGCGGTTAGTTATAGTTCCCCTAAATCTCTTAAAATCTGTATTGGCAGGTTCAAGCTTTACAAAAACTAGAGAGTGCAAATGGGCAAATTGCAAAATTGATCACACCTTAGAAAGGAAACAGTAAGGACAAAACTCCAAAAAATAAGGAGTGCAACAGTGTTGATATTAGAACCTATTCAACTATTATATAGTTTAACTTAAATTATGACTATTACATGCTCTTTATGATCTTAGCCGAGAGATTTTTTTTTATTTTGTGCTTCAGATTAAATTACGGTAGTAAAATGAAGCTTCCTGTGAAAGGCCATCAAACATTGGAACTATCTTTTAATTTTCCATAATTTAGAAAGAGATGTTCTAATTAAAGCCAAATACAAAGCAAAAATCAGGCTGAATGGTCAATATGCTATTTGTAAAGACTGAAAAGGATAAAGTTTTCTCATACAATTTTCTCAAAGAAGATTTTACTACAAATCAAAAAAAGTTAGACAACATCAACCAAGGCACTGCTGTGGGTCAAAAGGATCAGCAAGATTTATTATAGAAGTTATATACCTCAGTCTTTACCTAAAGCAGTAAGTCAATTGGCTGGTCCTTCAAGCCAAGCCTCTAACGCTGCCAAATTCATGTCTGTTTCCTTTGACTGGACCGAATTTTCGTCTCACTCAGCTGAACAGACGATTTGATGCGGTCTCCCTTCAGATGGCTCAACCCATTAGTCCGGCCACTAATTACACTGCTTACCCACAGAATCGAACATCAGAATAAACACCCACCAAGCTCCCCCTCTCTCCCATTTTCATCAGACAATCAACGAGGATGCAGTGACAAAAGGTCTGACTCAGAATAGCATCTCTGAATGTGTGTGTAAAAAACAAATGTGTGAAAAATAAGATTTATGCACATAAACCCTTTACTCAGACCATATAACTTATCTTTCCTTAGAAGGTATTACAGTCTTGCCTCAAATTATACAAACATGACTGTTATTCAGTGCCAGTCATTTGTATTGTTAAACCAGCACACACACTCATACACAAACCTCTCAGGTCTCCACATCCCCCACCTTATATCAAGTAGCCATCAGCTTGGCCTGCTGCCGAAGAAATTTGCCGGTAATCTCCCAATGATTACTTCACATAGAGGGTCTGCAAGGCACCTGTTTTATTAATGCCACACATCTCTTTCAGCAGCCCCCCCGCCGTCCCCTCATCTTCTTCCTCCCGCACGCCTCGTTATTCAAATTTCCCTGCTGTCAGTCCACATTAGCAAGGCACTACGATTTGTCGGCTGCATTAATTGCTGGAGCTGCCTTCTCTTGTTAGGCAACACCCCCTTAGCTCGTTTGTTCTCTTCCACCGAGGCGCACTTCTGCTGCAGCTTGTGTAAACCTTCAGATTCTTTTCCTTCATTTCCCTTGGCCTTTTCTTTCCCTCTCCCTAATTGCTGGCTGACCGATGTGGGCAGGCCGCTGATCGATAACTGCACTCTCACCACTGGCCAACAGTGGGGATAAAGAGCTAAAAGCATGCGAGGACCATGAGAGGTGAGGCTTGATTTCTGCTGGCACCAATGTTTGTGATTCATATTGGTCACTTAAAGTCACAATGCCTCCCCTGACTGATCTGACCTGACTTCATCAATCAAAAGATTTGATGTCTGAAGAGGATATTAAAGTTTTATTTGTAGTACAGCTGCAAAATGTATTGAATTGCAATGCTAATCACTAAAAGGAATATGTGCAGCATTGCAACTACAAGGGATTGTCTGTATGCAATATTTGGTAACCTGACTTGCTAAATTGACTTTCACTTTCTTTGATGGCCACACAATATAGATTTTAGTGGACAGGATGCTCACAGGTAGGGTGTGGTGGTGAGAAAAATTACCATAAATTCCGGACTATAAGCCGCTACTTTTTTCCCACACTTTGAACACTGCGGCCTCTACAACGGTGCAACTAATGCATGTTTTTTTTTTCATGCCGCCAAAAACATTTTGCCTGGTAACAGTAGACCAATCAAATTGATGAGTAGTTCAAAGAGGTCCAATGAATTTGTGCGATAAATCAAGAGCACTTTCACAATTCAATTACCGGTTTTGTAAATCAGTAATTTATATTCACCCTCATCAACATGGAAAATCACCAACAGGTTTCGAAAGGCTGGACTGCTGTGTGATTAAGGGGATCGGATGCGCTCAAGTGAGAGCGTCAACAAAGAGGCTGAAGTGAGTGACGAGATCCTGAGGCCGTTCAATTTGGACACTGAAGAACAGGACTTTAATGGTTTCAGTTCGCAGGAAGAAGATGAAGGAGGCGATCAATGACTTTTGACCTGGTAGGCTGCAGTGTAAATCAGTTAGGAGATATTAGAATGCTGTTACTGTTCAGTAAAAAAGCATTAGCAACGAAATTTGTGTGTTACTGATGACGTACGTATATTTAAAAAGGTAGCAGTGTTTGCCACTGTTCGAAAAAAAGCATTTGCAATATGCATTTGTTTATATTACCATATGGATTAAGTTAAAAGTAAAAAATTCCTCACATATAATATCGTTCTGTGCAAATCATATTACAACGTGGGACACCCATGGCTTAAAATCCGGTGCGGCCTGTACAAGTACAAAATTGGTTTTCTTTCTAAAATTAGAGCATGCGGCTTTTAATCGGGTGTGCTCTGTGGTCCAGAATTTACGGTAAGTTTAATTACAACCACTAGTCATCAGAATATTCAATACTATTGCAATCGTGTGGTTTTACAATATCGTGCACACCTAATTCCTATGTCTTCCTTTAATGAACAAAAAAAAATATAAGAAGTTAGAAGGGACGGCAAACTATTGTACTGCTTTTCGTTATCAGGAAAACAAATTATTGTTATAAGTGCAATTTATCATTATAACATTAACCTAGGGCTGCACGGTGGCGCAGTTGGTAGCACTGTTGCCTTGTAGCAAGAAGGTCCTGGGTTTGATTCCTGGCCTGGGGTCTTTCTGCATTGAGTTTGCATGTTCTCCACGTGCATGTGTGGGTTCTCACCAGGTACTCTGGCTTCCTCCCACAGTCCAAAGACATGCCTGTTAGGTTAATTGGTAACTCTAAATTGCCCTTAGGTGTATGAATGAGTGTGTTGCCCTGCAATGGACTGGCAACCTGTCCAGAGTGTACCCTGCCTCTCGCCCATAGACTGCTGGAGATAGGCACCAGCTCCCCTGTGACCCACTATGGAATAAGCGGTAGAAAATGACTGACTGACATTAACCTATAGTGATATTTATAAACTGCAAAAACTAACAGTAAACAAGTAATTTGGGTCCATATTGCCAATCCTTAGCCCAGTACCTTAGCATTAACATTTGAACTAAAAATGTAAATGACATGCACCAATCAGACTTTTTACTTGCCAGTTCAGATTTTCTTTGAAGTCTGATCCCGTTTCAATTCTTGCAAATTCTAATTATCTTTTTTAATGGACTATAAAACATAAAAACTAACGTCACGTTGCACCCCAGACTGTCCAGGAGTTGGTGGATGCTTTAGTCCAGGTCTGGAAGGAGATCCCTCAGGAAACCATCCACCATCTCATCAGGAGCATGTCCAGGCGTTGTAGGGAGTTCATACAGGTACGTGGAGGCCACACACAATACTGAGCCTCATTTTGACTTGTTTTAAGGACATTACATCAAAGTTGGATCAGCCTCTAATGTGTTTTTCCACTTTAATATTGTGTGTGATTCCAAATCCAGGTTAATAAATTTGATTTCCATGTGATTTTGTTGTCAGCACATTCAACTTAGTACAGAACAAAGTATTCAATGAGAAGATTTCATTCATTTAGATCTAGGATGTGTTATTTGAGTGTTCCCTTTATTGTTTTGAGCAGTGTAACATTTTATATATAAATATATATATATATATATATATATATACATACACACACACAAGTAGATATTAGTTTGCATCAGCATCTACGGTCTAAAAGCACTTTGTTTAAACACAGTATGCTGTGGATTAACTGATTCTGCTTTGTTCCAGAAGATTGGCAGATCTGGAATATGTAGTAGCAAAACATTTCAAGACTGTAAAGCATTTGTAAAAAGTTGGGAAAATTAACAATTGTTGATCCATTTCTCCGTATCTGTGTAAATAGGCCTCAAACTCCTTGTGAATTAAATACAAACTAAAGTCTGGCCTTTTCTTTTTTTTAGCTCGTTCACACATTGATACCACTTACGCACTTTCGAGTGTATAGTGGGAGCTTGTTACAGCAGCATATTGCACTCAACTGTGCAATGTCACTTGGTGATGGTGGGGAAAATTGCAGGGTCAAGCGACCTGCTTAAAGTCACTTATTTAACACGGCATAACATTATGAAGAGTAGAGTCAAATCAATGAAAGATCTTCTGGGAAAAAGGACCATTTGATATAGTTGTACAGTTTCAGACAATTATTGTTGGCAGCAATAACACACTAGAGGATGAAAACAGCATTGCTTCAACAATGAGTTCATAAGTTATTTTTTTTTGTTTAGGTGAATCGGTTTAAGTGCACTTTCTCCTCTGAACTTGGATAAATTATGTACATGCGCACCATAAAATTCTCAAATTTTTAAAGTACGTCTGTTTTAACTTGTCGGAAAAAAATGCAATTACGCCACAAGTGTAAATAATGATTTTCATTCTTTAGATACTTAGCTTCTACATATTAATAATCACCTTAAATAGCATGTGTAGAGCTTCATGTCATTGGGGTGGCACTAGCTGGAGGTTACAACAAAATAAAAATCTCACCATGATCTTTCCAAACTAGTAGAACAAACTAAAACCAAAGCATGCGAAAGGGCATAGTTTACAACTAATGTTTGGGTTGTTCCTTTACAGCTTCAACATACATTTCTGGATATGAAGAAGGGCGGCATGATATCAGGAAAACATGTAATTGTGATACCATTTCTGAAAATTTGATAAATTAAATGACGTATTTTTAACCTTTTACCCCCTCTTTCTTCATGAATTTTGTCATAAGGTTTAGCATCTCAGCCACTGAAAATATACATAATGTGTGGGCATCAAGAGCAATTAAAGTCCATCCAACTGGCCAAATATACCATTTGCAGAATTTGTATGTATGGTACTTACAACTTGCATTCCAGCAGGTTTTTGCAATTACTATTTTGCAGATACCAATAATGCAATGAAAACTGTATTCAATGCTATATTGGAATGGGTTTATTGTAAGGTAATAAATACTTTAACAGTCTTTAATGAAAACTTAAAACTACACTTAGAATTGTGATGTATAGCTTAATCTTCCATTTCAAAATAGTTTTCCATTCCATGTGGATTTTAAGGTAAATGCTTATGAGGTGTTAGGAGATACTGCTATTTGGGTCACCACACTAACACAAAACGTATGTGTTTCTGCTTTGCTATTTAATTCTGTCAGCATTTGTCTGAAAAAGCCAAAGAATCTAAACCAGCAAGTCATGCCAGCCACATCCTGTACCCAATCCGTGCTCATCTACTGCTTCTGGCGTCAGACTGAATCCCAAAGTCATCTGAGAAAATACAAGGATATAAAGAATTCTTTCATGGTGCCCCTGAGCCTTTGGTGCCATGTATTATTTATCGTTACCAGACAAGCAATATGCGTATTGGAAAAATTAAAGAGTTACATTTTCTCTCCCTTACACAGATGAGTACTTACTCTCTAAAAAAGATTCAACAAAACAGCGTTCCAATAAAATATATCACGTTTCAATCCAACACACAAAAAAATTCTGTAAGAGGTTCAGTTGTGTGGAGCTATAAAGATTAAGGTTAAATTACATCCAGTTGGGTGTGACCACAAAGTCTCTTTGTGTGTTTAAAAAAATGCAACTAAAGACCAGATTAAGAATAAACCAATACACTGCTGTAATTTGATTGAAGATTCTAGAACATATGTGCTAAATATTTATGTAGTGCATGGGTCCGGTTCTTTGAACCATTTAAACAACCAGTGATGACAGGTTGCTGCCACCCTTGCATTTGCAGAAATTAAACAGTTTGCTGGGTTGAGTGGCCCTTGACTGCGTGGCACAGACGACAGCTGATGACGGCCAGAGCACGTGTTGGCGTCGTGATCTGGGGCGAGCTGATTCAAAACGTGGGGGCCGCTGGTCAGATCGTCCCACCCAGACCCGCCGCAGTCTGCTCCGCTCACCCCGGGATGCCCGCCCATACATTAAGATGTGGTTTGGAGCTCTCACAGGAACACGGCGTGGAGAGGTTGGATGAGAGGGATCAGGTTTACAGTGCAAACCACAGACCCACAGTCCGCCTCCTGTGCTGCCTTCCTGCACTTAGCTGCACTAAATACACAGCTGCTGGTGTGTGCACGAGTGCGTCGTTACTGTATGTGCTGTATAGTTGGATTGTTTTGGGGGGGGCTTTTGTTCATAAGAATAATTTCTTATGAACAAAGCATCTTACTTGTTTCATGTAGCATGAAACACATATTTAAAGTTAAGTCACAATGAGCCTGTAGTGATTTCAGTACACCAGCATGAAACTCAAAACACTGCTGGGGGTGGGGTGGCATGGCTGAGGGATGCAGAAGAGGGTTAGGCAAATGAGCAGGTCTTAATTGATACTTCTCACAGTCAGAGGACCAGTGTTTATGTATTTGAGTCTGTTCAAAAACCTCTTCACCCAAACTCCACTAAAGCAAATTAAGGCCACTGCAGCATGAAATTTGCTCTCCATCTTAAAACAACATGCAGATTTCATATATTTGTTAACTTTTAGAGCCATATATTACCAGCTCTTAAATAGCGCTGTGTGGGTTTAAATCAGATCAGGTTTCACATTAGATGAGGAGATCATTTAAGGGAGGCAACAAGGCACCGGCTGCATTTCCTGTATTAAAGTCAACCATGGTTTTAAAACCACAAAAAATGTCCCTTCATAGGAATCCTATAGTTTAATGTGCTTATATTCCACTGCAGTTTCCTTTGCTTTTATGGAGTACAGAGTAACACGATGCTCTCACTTCCCCACATGTTGCTGCACACTGCTGTTCAGGTGTCTGAAAGAAAAACCTACAAGACCTTTCCGTCAATCACAAGACAGCACATTTAGTTGTTTAATAACATTTCTGGCATCTCGTGGTACTCTTTATAATTTTGCGCTCTTTTAAAACTACAGTTGGTAAGCCACAAGTTTTTCTGCTAAGCAGCAGAGCACAGGCTAGCTACTTGAGCAGAGAACCTGACAAACTGAACAGCTTTTATCAGTTTGTTAGACTCTCCGCATATTACATATTAAAAATGAGCTGGAAACAGAGATCCGCCAAGTATTCAGCTGGCGGCTGGAATTGGCCCATTTTTGGCCTGACTGGCTCCCAACAGTTTTTTCCAAAACTCAAAACTCTGATCTTTTTATGATCACTGAATGCACCACACTTTCAGGTTGAGCTGAAAACAGCCATTGGTGTAGATGTTGTTAATGATGCTGAAGACAGTTTAAAATGTCAACTCTAATCATTTTGGACTTGTTTTTAAATTTTAGTAAAACCCATATCACAGAAGCTCTCACACACTGCATGGTCCTAAAATATATGAGTGATCATGACTGAAAAGCTACAGAAAAAAAAATATATATATATATATATATATATATATATATTTTGAGTGCTGTTTCCAGTTCTAAAAGAGAAACCAGAATTTGATAAAATAAAGTCAAATCAAAACTTTACAACAAAAATTAGGAACAAAAATCTGCCTGAAAAATCATTGCATCTTGAAATATGCAGTGCTATAAGCATGTTTACTTGAAAACTTTAAAGTTAGCAGGTAAGCCTTTGCTTAAGCATATCAAAAGTTATTTTGGCAGCATTATGATTAATTCATGGCTTTCTGTATGTGAAATGAAACATTTTTATGTTAATACTGCAAGGTCATGCAGCTGCACGGTGGTGCAGTTGGTAGCACTGTTGCCTTGCAGCAAGAAGGTCCTGGGTTCGATTCCCAGCCGGGGGTCTTTCTGCATGGAGTTTGCATGTTCTCCCCAATGTGTGTTGCCCTGCGATGGACTGGCGACTTGTCCAGGGTGTACCCTGCCTCTTGCCCATAGACTGCTGGAGATAGGCACCAGCTCCCCTGCAACCCACTTTGGAATAAGTGGTAGAAAATGACTGACTGACTGCAAGGTCTTTAAATTTATTTATCTTTGTATGTTGAGACAAGTTAAATTCACTTCTTCTCACAACTCCTGATGAGGAGAGAAACATACATGCACTTCATCCTAACTGTACAACAGTGTGCAGATAGACAGTAGGAGGCAGCACGTTTCTGACCTGCTGCTGGCCTCCAACAATCATGAGATCTACACACAAAGACAGTCAGGAAAGTTGGACATTGTTTGAGGGGGTGGGGGGTGTTTCTCTCGCAAAACCACACTGACAATCTACCTGGCCTCCATGAGCAAACATTATTTCCACTTAGAAAATGAGCAGATAAGTCAATGTTTTAAGTTTAGCCTAATACTTTTTTTTTTTCATAAAATAGATTTGAAATATATAATGAGGAAGAAAGAGTCAAGCAGTTTCTACTTTCTATGAGTCTCAGTAAGGTTTGAGAAACACCTATAGTGTTATGTAAATGTGCTGTATTTTCAGCCTGAAAGACGTATGGACTGGAACATAGGAGCTAGCCTACTTACCGGTGGTCGGTTTTGAGGAAACATTGTAGCCGCCGACTTGCGTCTCTCCTGGTGCGTGTTTTTTTTTTTTTTTTTTTTTTTTTTTTAATTCCTCCTTCCTATTTTGTCTCCGTCTTCGGACTGAAATCTTCGTCGATAAATACAACAGCAAGCCAATGTACTGCTGTGGCTCTCAGAGAGGCATCTGGCCGGGTTTCAGAGATAATGGCAGAGCTAGTCTCGACTCGTTCCTTCTCCTGCTCAAGACTCCTTTGTTCTGGGTTATATCTCCAGCCCCACGCCACGCCACGCCGCGCCGCGCTCAACGCGCAGTACAGGACCGGGGGAGAGGAGAGAAACCCGGACACAGGGAACTCTCTTCCCAAGTCCTCAACTCCGCTTCCAACGATTCGGTGTTTTCTAATTGTCTCCTTCTTCGATATGTGTTTCTCCGTCTGAAACGTAAAGGCCAGAATGAGGAGGTGGTGTTGGGGGAGGAAGAAGAGGATGCGGTTATAGCTTGTGGCTTCGTAGACGGACACACCACCAACTCACTCAATACAGCCGCAGCCTCTTTTGTCTCCCTCTCTGGCCTGCACTCTTTTCACGCAATCTTCCCAGTGCCTCCACTTCTCCCACTCCCCCTACTCTATTCTGCTCTGATCCCAGCCTCCATGGGACCTTGGATTTCAGTTGTCTTTTTTTTTTTTATAGATCAGGAAACCTTAAAATGCTTCTCCTCATACCCTTCTGTGATATGTTTTATAAAAACCTATCATCTTTTCATGATTTTGGTAGTACTTAACAGCAAAGGTAATTCACCAGAGCACTTAAATGTCGTTTTTCTTCAAATGGCCTGGTGATGTTTGGAGAGAAAGAAAGTGTCTGGTCTTGTTAGTGTTACTACCAGGTTCAGCCCTCATACGAATATATAATTGAAAATATATCCGTTCATATGCGACATTTCAATAAAATAAAAATGACCGAAATTCCTTATAAAGAATGGATTGAAAGGAATTGTTCGGGTGATTGAATGAAATCTCCACGTGGGGCTCGGACTCGGCACGGTAAACACTGGCGGTAGCGAGCCAATGAGCGTCGAGAGCCCCCACGTGGGGTTAAGGTGACCGTTCGTTGATTGGACAGCATAGCCAGCACGATGGTTCAGCCCGTCAATCAAGGAGAAGCTACAACAGCTCTGTGAGGTTAACCCTTTCATGGATGCTTGGAGTGATTGAAAATGCGAGTAGGACGTTGTGTGGTTGATGTATCAAGATTCTGTGGTTTCCCCTTATTTCTCTCCACAAACCCGGCGATGCATTTAAGAACACCCTCAAATATATTCCCCAATTTATGGAGATAAATTGACTTTGCAGTAACGTGCTTTACTCTTTGACACTGACAAAACAAACGGTTAGAATTTAACAACAACAAAAAAGATGTAACACTTTGCATACCCTTTTGGGGTTGATTTTAATCTGCATGTCCATGTAGGAATAATGTTTTTTGTTTTGTTTTTGTTTATTACTTAAAACAAAACAAAGTTGGTTAAATTCTAATACTATCGTCACACCTTTCCATATCTGTCTTTTTTTCAAGGATGTATAAAGACAACGTGCCACAGGAAAAAACACTTCACCATCACCTTACTCACCTAAGACCGTAAAATACTTGATTTGATCACCAGATAAGACAGGCTGCAACCGATTTTTTTTTTTTTGGACATGTCAAAAATTTGCTTCTCACACACCATGTATACCACACATGTGTACGACTGTTACAGAACTGACACAACTGTGAGTTAAATATACTGCAATTACCTGATGATAGATCTACTTCTTCTCAAACCACACTATGCAGATGTTTCCCTCACCTCAGCAAACCAGATGCCTGGAACAAAAATGTAACTGATAGCATGAACTACTTTCCAAAATTTCATCCCCAAATGGTTAACTGTTTAGATGGATGATCCCTAAATATGAAAATGAAAAAAACCCACACACATTTTATTTCAACAGTATGATAAAGTCATGGTAAAAGTAACACACCCTGTCCTGACACAACAGAACTCTATACATTTCTTCCCCTTACCTCAATCACATCACACTAATGTACACGATTTAGAACAGGAACACATCAAAGCAACACACCTACTTCCAAAGCATGACAGGACTCACTGTTCCACAAAATCTCCTTACTTTCTTATCAATTAGACCCACAAAGTTAAATAATTTTCAACACACCAGCATACAGTGTCTTACGAAAGTATTTGGCCCCCTTGAACTGGTCAACCTCTTGCCACATTTCAGGCTTCAAACATAAAGATATAAAATTCAAATTTTTTGTGAAGAATCAACAACAAGTGGGACACAATCGTGAAGTGGAATGAAATTTATTGGACTTGTTTAGCAAATAAAAAACTGAAAAGTGGGGCGTGCAATATATTCGGCTCCCTTGCGTTAATACTTTGTAGCGCCACCCTTTGCTGCAATTACAGCTGCAAGTCTCTTGGGGTTTGTCTCTATCAGTTTTGCACATCGAGAGACTGAAATTCTTGCCCATTCTTCCTTGCAAAACAGCTCGAGCTCAGTGAGGTTGGATGGAGAGCGTTCGTGAACAGCAGTCTTCAGCTCTTTCCACAGATTCTCGATTGGATTCAGGTCTGGACTTTGACTTGGCCATTCCAACACCTGGATACGTTTATTTGTGAACTATTCCATTGTAGATTTGGCTTTATGTTTTGGATCATTGTCTTGTTGGAAGACAAATCTCTGTCCCAGTCTCAGGTCTCTTGCAGACTCCAATAGGTTTTCTTCCAGAATGGTCCTGTATTTGGCCCCATCCATCTTCCCATCAATTTTGACCATCTTCTCTGTCCCTGCTGACGAAAAGCAGGCCCAAACCATGATGCTGCCACCACCATGTTTGACAGTGGGGATGGTGTGTTCAGGGTGATGAGCTGTGTTGCTTTTACGCCAAACATATCGTTTTGCATTGTGGCCAAACAGTTTGATTTTGATTTCATCTGACCAGAGCACCTTCTTCCACATGTTTGGTGTGTCTCCCAGGTGGTTTGTGGCAAACTTTAAACAAGACTTTTTATGGATATCTTTGAGAAATGGCTTTCTTCTTGCCACTCTTCCATAAAGGCCAGATTTGTGCAGTGTACGACTGATTGTTGTCCTATGGACAGACTCTCTCACCTCAGCTGTAGATCTCTGCAGTTCATCCAGAGTGATCATGGGCCTCTTGGCTGCATCTCTGATCAGTCTTCTTCTTGTTTGAGATGAAAGTTTAGAGGGACGGCTGGGTCTTGGTAGATTTGTAGAGGTCTGATACTCCTTCCATTTCAATATGATTGCTTGCACAGTGCTCCTTAGGATGTTTAAAGCTTGGGAAATCTTTTTCTTTTCAAATCCGGCTTTAAACTTCTCCACAACAGTATCTCGGACCTGCCTGGTGTGTTCCTTGGTCTTCATGATGCTCTCTGCGCTTTGAACATAACCCTGAGACTATCACAGAGCAGGTGCATTTATACGGAGACTTGATTACACACAGGTGGATTCTATTTATCATCATCAGTCATTTGGGACAACATTGGATCATTCAGAGATCCTCACTGAACTTCTGGAGTGAGTTTGCTGCACTGAAAGTAAAGGGGCTGAATAATATTGCACGCCCCACTTTTCAGTTTTTTATTTATTAAAAACGTTTGACACATCCAATAAATTTCATTCCACTTCATGATTGTGTCCCACTGTTGTTGATTCTTCACAAAAGATTAGAATTTTGTATCTTTATGTTTGAAGCCTGAAATGTGGCAAGAGGTTGACCAGTTCAAGGGGGGCGAGTACTTTCGCAAGGCACTGTATTTGCCAAAGTAGGAAATGGTGTGACAGCAGCTTAATTGATCATTAAGATCATTTGGTTTGTGCCGAGCAATGTGCTCAAATTCGTTTGTGTTTAATGCATAAAAATAGTGAAATAGCAAAACGTATTTTATATCTATTTTAACAAGGTGTTATGTAAACCTTCTTCCTTGCAACCAAGGTTGAGTTGTTTGGCAACATCGTCAGCAGCTTGCTAGCAAGTTGGGGTGTAGCATTCTCACTGTTGGTCAACCAGCTAAAACTGGATACAAACTTAAATTTTTGCTCTGACACAGAATCTTGGTGAACCAAAGGTCAAGCCAGTTATTTACTAATTTGATATATTCAATCAAAATACAACCCACCAAAACCTTCTGTTCTTTGATGAAAAATGCATTCAACAAATAACATGACTGACTGAACCAGCATCTTCGTTTAAATTCTAATCAAATGCTTTGATAAGATGATGTTAAAGTTGTTAGAATTAAACTATTTTTGAAATTTACATTCAAAAAACGTGATATACTTGATTACATTTGAATTAGTTTTAATGATATATTATATTAATATTTTACAACCTCCAAAATAATTTTTATAGTGCAGTGAGGTAATAATATTATCACCTCAGGAAGCTGACCAATCCTAAGAAGTGCCAAACAAACTAAATAGGATCTGAATTAAGCACCAGAGGCACTTTAGATATAATGATTCAATATTTGCAAGGGTACATACAGTTTGTGCATACTGTTAGAAAAAGAGCACTATTTAAGAAGAAAAAGGTAGGAAACTGTGAAAAAAATTGGTATTCTGGTGGCACGACCCCTTTAGCTGGGCTCATAATTAGAGAAAGAGATATTGAAAAAGCAATTTCTGACAGTGGAAATCACAACCTGCCAGAGGTGGAGTTGGAAAATATAGATGGGTGTGTGCGTATTTGTGTGAGAATATGTGTATGTAGGAGAGAGAGAGAGAGAGAGAGAGAGAGGCAAGAGGGGGAGGGAGGTAGGGAGGAGGAAGAGAATAAAGGATGAAGGACGGCAGGGGGGATGCTGAGAGAGACGAGCCGGTGGGAGGGTTAGTAGATTGAACGAGAGCGGGAGTGCACACGGGTGATGGGAAAAAAAATGTGTGTGTGTCTGTGTTGAGCAGACAAGTGAGGGAATGAAAACGAGAAAAAGAAAGGGAATGGAGGAAGAGTAGAGAAAGAGAGGAAGAGGGAGAGAAAGAAAGACTTTATTGCCATTTTTCCCATGAATTTTAATGCACAGTGCTCGCCTCCCTCCAGCTTTCTGGGATCACATTTATTAGAAAAAAACTGATGAGGAATGCAGTGCTTTTCAGTCTGCTGCTGCACAGCGGGATGCTTCACGCTGTGTGTGTCTTTTGTGTGTTGTTGTTGGTGCTGAGATTTGCAGGATGTATGAGTCTCCACTGCATGGTGCAAGGGTGGGGGTACAATAATATAGATGATAGAAAATGATAAGTGAAGGGCACATATTATTGCTATTGGCAGGTCAGATGAAGGAGTATTCCAGGTATGTGTGTGTGTGTGCACGTGCTTTGGCTGAACTCCAGTGATTGAACACACTACAGTTCCCTTCGCCCTTTAGCAGCTCAGAGCAACGGGACATAAAAATGGCCCTTGATGGGACATTGTAAATCTGCAAGACATTTTTTTTTTCAGCTTATTTGTGTGAGGATATTAAGAGATTAGTTTGTCAAACATAAATACAGTGAGTCTAAGCAAACATGTTACCTTCTAAAAAGCAGAGTGCAATAGAAGTAAGGGAAATGCCTATAAAAGCCAATACCCTAGTCCTACATTCAGTGGTCAAGCAGCATGTAAAGGTTGAGCAGTATAGATTAAGTGATGAAAACAGGGACTTTAAAAAAAATAAAAAACCTCAGATGAAGTATCAGGCTGGAACTGATATTGGGGATAATTGTTGACCCAATATTATCAAAACAGGTGAACTGGCCCACCAGTTTATTTCCTTTAACTCATGACTGTACCTCAGTCCTTGGCACAGATGTCCTGGGTTTGAGTCCCGACCCTGAATCGGCAATAACTTTCCTGCATGTCTTCTCCCTCTCTCTTCCCCATCTTAAGATTGTCCACTTTGAAATAGAGGCCAAAGTGCCAAAAAACAAAATCATGGTATTTGTCCCCTAGTGGATTTGTCAACTGTAACCTCCTGCAGGACTTGTTTTACTGTGGATAATGACACCGTGACATGCCTCCATGTATCTCAAATGTTTGAACTAAACTAACAGAAGACAAACAAGACACCTGGGCTTTCCCAAATCTTGGTGTAAATATCTAACTTTAAAGAAAGCAAAAGAAAATTCTCCATCTGTATATAAATATATAAATAAAATTAAAAAATAAATATATATATATATATATTGGCCAGGGATGTATTCAACTCCCACCTCCGGGCGAGCTTTGACCAGATTCCGGGGGATGTTGGAGACATAGAATCCGAGTGGACCATGTTCTCCGTATCTATTGTCGATGCCGTAAGGTCTGCGGTGCCTGTCGGCAATCCCTGAACCCGGTGGTGGACATCGGCAGTAAGGGACGCCGTCAAGCTGAAGAAGGAGTCCATCGGCTGTGGTTGGCTTGCGGGACTCCTGAGGCGGCTGACGGGTACTGTGAGGCCAAGCGTGCTGCGTTCCGGGCAGTGGCAGAGGCAAAAACTCGGGCCTGGGAGGAGTTCGGTGAGACCATGGAGAAGGACTACCGGTTGGCCTCGAAGCAATTCTGGCAAACCGTCCGCTGCCTCAGGAGGGGGAAGCAGTGCTTTCCCAACAATGGGAGGCTGCTGACCTCGACTGGGGACATTATTGGGCGGTGGAAGGAGCACTTCGAGGATCTCCTCAATCCTGCCATCACGCATTCGCTGGTGGAAACAGAGGTTGAGGACTCGGGGTTGGACTCTTTCATCACCCAGGCAGAAGTCACCGAGGTGGTTAAAAAGCTCCGCGGTGGCAGGGCTTCGGGGGTGGATGAGATCCGCCCTGTGTACCTCAAGTCTCTGGATGTTGTGGGGCTGTCATGGTTGACACGCCTCTTCAACATTGCGTGGCGGTCGGCGACAGTGCCTCTGGACTGAGAGACTGCGGTGGTGGTCCCCCTACATAAGAAGGGTGACCGGAGGGTGTGTTCCAACTACAGGGGGATCACACTCCTCAGCCTCCCTGGTAAGGCCTACGCCAGGGTATTGGAGAGGAGAGTCCGGCCGATAGTCGAACCTCGGCTTCAGGAGGAGCAGTGTGGTTTTTGTACCGGCCATGGAACCCTGGACCAGCTCTATACCCTCTACAGGGTACTCGAGGGTTCATGGGAGTTTGCCCAACCAGTCTACATGTGTTTTGTGAACCTGGAGAAGGCATTCGACTGTGTCCTTCGTAATTCCCTGTGGGGGGTGCTCCAGGAGTATGGAGTCGGGGGCCCTTTATTAGGGGCCATCTGGTCTCTGTACAAGCGGAGCAGGAGTTTGGTTCGCATTGCTGGCACTAAGTCGGACCTGTGCCCAGTGCATGTTGGACTCCGGCAGGGCTGCCCTTTGTCACCGGTCCTGTTCATAACTTTTATGGACAGGATTTCTAGGTGCAGCCAAGGGCCGGAGGGGGTGTGGTTTGGGGACCAGAGGATTTCGTCTCTTCTTTTTGCAGAAGACGTGGTCCTGCTGGCTCCCTCTAGCCAAGACCTACAGCATGCGCTGGGGCGGTTCGCAGCCGAGTGTGAAGCGGCTGGGATGAGGATCAGCTCCTCCAAGTCCGAGGCCATGGTTCTCGACCAGAAAAGGGTGATTTTTCCTCTTCAGGTTAGAGGGGAGTTCCTGCCTCAAGTGGAGGAGTTTAAGTATCTCGGGGTTTTGTTCACGAGTGAGGGAAGAATAGAGCGGGAGATTGACAGATGGATCGGAGCAGCTGCCGCAATAATGCTGACGCTGTGCCGGTCCGTTGTGGTGAAGAGAGAGCTGAGCCGAAAAGCGAAGCTCTCGATTTACCGGTCGGTCTACGTTCCTACCCTCACCTATGGCCATGAACTTTGGGTCATGACCGAAAGAACGAGATCCCAGATACAAGCGGCTGAAATGAGCTTCCTCCGTAGGGTGGCCGGGCACTCCCTTAGAGATAAGGTGAGGAGCTCAGAGTAGAGCCGCTGCTCCTCCGCATTGAGAGGAGCCAGTTGAGGTGGCTCGGGCATCTATACCGGATGCCTCCTGGACACCTTCCTCGGAGGGTGTTCCAGATATGTCCCACCGGGGGAAGGCCAGGGGACGGCCCCGGACACGCTGGAGGGACTATGTCTCTCAGCTGGCCTGGGAGCGCCTTGGGCTCCCCCCGGAGGAGCTGGATGAGGTGTCTGGGGAGAGGGACGTCTGGGTGTCTCTGCTGAGTCTGCTGCCCCTGCAACCCGGTCCCGGATATAGATAGATAGATAGATAGATAGATAGATAGATAGATAGATAGATAGATAGATAGATAGATAGATAGATAGATAGATAGATAGATAGATAGATAGATAGATAGATAGATAGATAGATAGATAGATAGATAGATAGATAGATAGATAGATAGATAGATAGATAGATAGATAGATAGATAGATAGATAGATAGATAGATAGATAGATAGATAGATAGATAGATAGATAGATAGATAGATAGATAGATAGATAGATAGATAGATAGATAGATAGATAGATAGATAGATAGATAGATAGATAGTAAAGAGAATTGTCTTAGCTGACTCCTCAGGTAAGATATATAATTTACATTAACTGGAATCTGTCAGACAATAACATTTAAACCAGCCTATTGCGGTTCCCTTGATCCCCACAAAATGTTTAAAACTTTTTTAGAGAATACGGTGATCGACTGGATGGATCAAATGCAGCACTAAGATCTAACAGGACAAGTACAGACCCAATTTCATTATCTGAGGCCATGAGAATATCATTAGTGACTTTCACTAGGGCTGCTTCAGTGCTATGATGCGCACAGAACCCTGACTGAAACTCTTCAAACTGGTCATTACTCTTAACTGTTTTCAGAGGTTAAAATATTGTTATCGACATGTTAATAAACAAAAATATAAACAAAACAATCATGGTAAAAATAGCAAAAGATAAAGAACATTTGGCGGACCTCTCTACTTTTTATAAAATGTAGTTGCTGGTAAGACACTCAGCTTATTTAAGGGGGAAAAGTGAGTTTCCAGCATATAAACCTATCACATGATACATCACTGGAAAGCAGGCTGTCTTCTATAAACTTATATAAGACTTATAGATAAATGCAGCCAAGTATCATCAGCTGTCTGAATGCCGTCTGATAATTTTACCAAGCGGAAGCATAGATGGATAGATGGATAGATAGATAGATAGATAGATAGATAGATAGATAGATAGATAGATAGATAGATAGATAGATAGATAGATAGATAGATAGATAGATAGATAGATAGATAGATAGATAGATAGATAGATAGATAGATAGATAGATAGATAGATAGATAGATAGATAGATAGATAGATAGATAGATAGATAGATAGATAGATAGATAGATAGATAGATAGATAGATAGATAGATAGATAGATAGATAGATAGATAGATAGATAGATAGATAGATAGATAGATAGATAGATAGATAGATAGATAGCCTAAAATATTTATTGTCAGGAATTGTAACTGTTGTAACTGTATATATATATGTATATAAACTACACTTTCTCAAACCTCAAGAAACTTTATATCAATATTATTTGAAATGTTTAAACACATTATGGATAAATATAAGCCTAACTAATACAGATGTAAGTCTCATGGCCAGGAAGATTATTTAATAGAAGACATAATTTCAATCCTTATCTGATCAAGTTTGAACAATGCAGAACACGCCCTTAATTAAACCTCCCAAAGGGACTCCTGCTTTTTTTAATGGAATAACTCTCTATATTGCAGTTGAATTTAAAAGCTTAGACATCATCTTAGGTATAAGCAATAATGATAAATTCAGTTCTCTCTTTAATTTCTCCTATTCTTGTCCCGTTTCATCATGTCACATGTGAATTGCTTGGATAGACTAAATCCCTCTATACAATCATAAATGAAACATGGAAATGTTTTTTATTCCTTCCTTATGAAGATGTATGCTATTTATTCTTGAGAGAAAACACTATTATCTAGAATTTTGTTGGAAGATACAACAGACTTCAAACTGCATATCTATATTCTATAATGCAGGATACATAGCATGTTCTTCTTTAAGACAATCTAACGAGACTTTGTTTATCTGTTTTTTATCTGCTTTTAACATTAATGCCAACTATGTTAGTTATCGACGTGTAGTTATGTTTTTTGGTTTCTATTTGTGTGTCTCTGGTTTTCTGTGATATTTTTTGATTGTAATGCCTGTGTGGTAATCGGACCAGCAGACTAAGCTCTGTCTCTTGTTCACTGTGACCTTGATCTCCCCTCTGTAGAGTGGAAAGGGACTCTGAAGACCCAGATCTGGTTTCTCTCCGTCCATGTTCTGTGCCCAAGTTTGCATTTGGCTGAAGGCACTTCACTGTGCTTCCCCAATCAAGAGGCCCAGCAACAGGAACCAGATCCAGGAGAAGGGCCTCTAGGACGCATCTATATTCCACCCACCATCAGAGCACTTCTAATCAATTGGGCTCACTCATCCAAGTTCTCAGGTCACCCTGGTTCCAGTCACACCATTGCCTTTATCCACTGTTATTTCTGGTGACCAACTCTAAGTAAGGATGTGGTAGAGTATGTGGTGGCCAGCTCCACGTTTGCTCGCAACAAAAACTCCCATAAACATCCTGCTGGTCTGTAACAACCTTTCTCTATCCCCAGTTGACCTTGGTCTCACATTGCTCTGGACTTTGTTACAGGTTTGCCACTATCCAATAATAAAACAGTCATACTCTCCATCATTGACCATTTCTCCAAAGCCAGCCATTTGATAGCTTTCACCAACGCCATCTGCTGCTGTTACTGCCAAACTGCTCATTAACCATGTTTTCAAGATCCATGGACTCCCTAGTGAGATTGTGTCTGATCGAGGACCCCAGTTCATCTTCGGTGCACAGTCCAAACTCTCTTCTGGTTTTCATCGCCAAACTAACAGTCAGTGTGAACGTTTAAACCAGGAAATGTAAAACACACTCGGATGTCTCTCCACCAATAATCCCACTTCCTGGTGTCACCATCTCATTTGGGCTGAGTATGCTCATAATTCTCACGTCTCTGCAACATCTGGTCTAGCTCCGTTTGAATCCTCTTTAGGTTATCAAGAATCACTCGTATCCTCATCCGTCCCAGTCTGTTCTGCCTTTCGTCCATAACCATCTACTCCGTTGCTGTCGAATCTGGAATCAAAACAGCTCTTCAACATTCATCCAACCATAATAAGAACTACGCTGACCAGAACCCCAGCTCCCATTTACTCACCTGGACAGGAAGTTTGGCTGTCTTCTTAGACCTTTCCTCTGAAGGCTTACTCCAGAAAACTGTCACCCAGATTCCTCGGCCTATTCAAAATCGAATCCATCAGGCCTACCTCTGTCCCTCTCAAACTACTTTTTCACCTCCACGTTCACCCTACCTTTCACGTTTCCCAAATCAAGCCAGTCCAGACCAGTTCTTTGTAAGGAGGATTGTAAACTCACCTGAGTGGTTAATCAGACCAGCAGACTAAGCTCTATCTCTTGTTCTGTGTGACTTTGTTTCTTACTCAAATTTGCTCTCTCCTCTGTAGAGTGGAAAGGAGCTCCAAAGATCCAGTCCTGGTTTCTCTTCGTCCATGTTCCGAGCTCGAGTTTGCATGTGGCTGAAGGCACTTCACTGAGCTTCCCCAACCAAGAGTCTCCTTCAGGTCCCTGGAACCTGCGGAAACAAAGAAGGCAATAACCTTCCCTCAGGATCAGCTGCCTGCAAGACTCCTGCCTGTCCACACCCCAACTTCACATACACCACCTGGAAGGAAACCCAAAAAAACAATCACCACCTCACCCCAACCTTCACCTGTCAAACTCAGCCTCTGTGGAGTCTCTTACCTTCCCCTGGAATCTATACTTCTGCCTAACAGTAAGACTTGTCCTCGAACATTTCTAGTCGCACAATTCCTCCAGCCGACTGTACTCACTTACCTTTCTTCCTCAGTGCACCGACCAGTAGAACTCGTATTCCCTGATGACCCAGTTACATTTTCCTGTTAATCAATAAACCAGTTAAACTCTGCCTCCGTAATTGTTGCTCACACTAGAGTCACCAGGGGCCTCATGTACTAAGCGTACTTACGCACCAAAACCTTTCGCCGCAATGTTGTACGCAAAACTCGGCATGTACTAAAATAAATGCTGTGTAAAAGCATGCGGAGATCCATGCAAATTTTTGACCTGCTGTGAAAAGGTGCTGCAGCCACGCAAACTTTTTCAGTCGACAATAATAAAGTACAGAGAACCAAAACTCGCCTAAATACACTGAAATATAACTCCATTCAGTTTTATTTAATACATGGAGCGTCAAACCTGATGTTTTTTCATGAGTTTGAGGTTTTATGGTTTATACCCGAGTGATGAAAATTAATCACATTTGGCCTTATACGATAACGTAACACATCTCAGAAAAAGATGGAAACAACCTCAGTCAAATAAAAACTGTAAAACATCCTCCATTTCTGTCACCTGTAAATGGAAATGCGCATCAGTCTGACCGCCAAGGAGTATAAAACACATATGAATCATCTCAGGGGCACTTTCATTCTCCGTGTGATCAACAGATGAATTTCTAACAAGTCAGGTTTAATGATTCCTGAATTCTCCTCCTCACATATAAAGTCCTTAATGATTTAGCTCCATCATACATCAGAGATCTGATTGTTCCATATGTTCCTAACAGAGCACTTCATTCTCAGACTGCAGGTCTACTGGTGGTTCCTAGAGTCTCTAGAAGTAGAATGGGAGGCAGATCCTTTAGTTATCAGGCTCCTCTCTTTTGGAACCAACTTCCAGTTTTAGTCCGTGAGGCAGACACCCTGTCTACTTTTAAGTCCAGGCTTAAGACTTTCCTTTTTGATAAAGCTTATAGATAGAGTGGCTTAGGTTATCCTGAGGTATCTTATGCTGCTATAGGCTTAGGGTGCTGGAGGACATAATGACCACTTTCACTCTCTCTACTACATTCTCATACTACTCTCCATACTACTCTTCAATTTTGTATAATTTGCTGTTATTTCAGCTTTTAACTTTATGTTCTCTCTCTTTTCTCTTTCTAGAAGCTATGTCTGGCCTGACTCTGTGTCTACCTTTGACACCTCCCTGGAGGGGGGCATTGGCCAAGCTTCTGCTGGCAACAACGTAATGCTCACCCTCTACCGATGATCCACATGGCCCTGTCTTCCAGTGTTTAACCCTTTCTCTCTCCTAGATATAGCAATTGACTGAACTTTTACTGTAACTAACTCTATGTGCTCTCTTTCAGGCTCTAACCTTGAAAACTGGCTGAGTTTATCTGTTCTTTCTTTCTAGGTGAAACAACTAAAGGAGCTACATCCATTAACATTTACTTTTCCTTCCCATAGAAAGTACTCCTGGATCAGTGCTTCTGTGTTCTTTTTCTGTCTCTGCTCTTTTCTCTCAAACCGCCAGTCGGTCGTGGCAGATGTCCGCTCACGCTGAGCCTGGTTCTGCTGGAGGTTTCTTCCTGTTAAAAGGGAGTTTTTCCTCTCCACTGTCGCTACATGCATGCTCAGTATGAGGGATTGCTGCAAAGTCAACACCTCTGACTGTCCCTTGTCGCTACATGCTCATACAGGAGGAGTGAATGCTTCAAGTCTCTGACTCCATGCAATCTGCTGGGTTTCCTTAGAAAGACGTTTTAACCAATTTGAATAAATAACTGACTGCACTGTTCGATAGTTAGGATTAATTGGAACGTATGAACCTGACTTGAAATCTGTATGATTCAATTGAATTGACTCAACCCATTTTAAAGTTACCCACCTTTCACACAATGCAACAGGAAACAACTCGCCAATTATTTTTACCTCTGCCTTCCTCCCTCCCTGTTGGATGGAGTAAGGGGGAGTCAGGTTTAGCCTAAACCAGCTCAGTTATGGTTGAGGTGCAAACACACCCTCCATTTATGCTACCTGTGCAACCCCTTCTCTTTTCCAATGGTTATAATCAGTCTGACTGAGAGAGGTATCCCCAATCCTTGTGGGTTTTAGTGTAACAATGGCCACCAGTGGGCTCTAGATGGACAAACTTTATCAGTTTATTATTTTACCTTGTACCCCTACACATAGCTCATTCTAAAATGGCCAAACACTTAGTAGTTTAATCTAACCTCCCCAACAACCCCGCACCATTCCAAACCCTTTGTGAAATACCTTGAGGCGACATGTGTTGTGAATTGGCGCTATATAAATAAAACTGAATTGAATTGAATAGACAATCACACGTCAATAAATAGCTGCATAAATTTGCTCGTAATTGTGGAACGATGGCAGCTTTGGCTAAGCTAAAGGACATATGTTTAGAAGCTCTGCATGGAGCTGGCCTCAGTGTTACATAGAGAAACCAGGAGGAACCGTGGGTCGCCGGTGCAAGTTCATGTTCTCACTACGCCGCAGTCCTTTCAACCGGAGCTTTTCAGAGGGAGATGACTGGTAGGTCGGGTCATCCATGAGCCGGGCCATGCCAGCCATTTGGGACAGCCACATCTGCATGTCGCACAGATATATAAAGTTCCATTTAACTGTGGCTCTAATTTGAAGCAAGGAGCTGATTTCTAAATGTAATCAGAGCTATGGACCGCACCCATGCCGCTATAAGGGCCCCCTCTGTACGTGAATATACTTTTGTGAATAAAAGGGAATGTCATTCAATATATGTACAACTCATTTATGATGCGAAAATGTGTCTCACAATTGCAATGGCCTCCTCAACTCAAATTCCTTCATACAGGTTTGAGTCGCTGATGTCAATCAAGTAGTTGGTTTGCTGTAATTCATCGCGAACATCTCTCATGGTGTGTAGACAGTCTCTCTTAGCCTTTTTCTGCCAAAAGGAACCTGTTTGGACTGTCACAGCAACGTTGTCATGGTTAGTTGGACAAGTGATGGATGCTTTCCGGTTATTTATACTACTTATACTTGCAGTATACTACTTATACTGCATATGTTTTTATGGGCGGAGACCGGGTGGTCCAAGCACCTCGTGCAGCTACGCCAAAGTCACCGCAAATTGGGATGTCTGAAGGCTACGTGGGCTATGTTTACGCACGGTTTCGTACATCTGGATTTTTTCTGTGCTGCCCAAGTTTCCAAATTTCTCCCTACTGCAAACTTTTATATATGTATATAAGCGGCACACTGTTTTGGTTTGCCATTATGACACTAATATGATAGGGACAAATGAGGATCTTTAAATACACTAAACTAAACTTTGTAGAATGTAACTAATCAGACAGTGTGAAGTGAGGGTAAGTCAGAGGCACAAAGTTCCCTTTTGAGTACATGGGAAGAAAAATAATGAGCTGGGGAAAAAATAAGAGAAATTCCTAGTAAAATAAAGATAAACAACTGAAAAGAGCGAGTAATAAAGCAGCATACATAAAACAAAGAGATTAATTCATTCATCTTCTATACCGCTTATTCCATAGTGGGTCACGGGAGAGCTGGTGCCTATCTCCAGCAGTCTACGGGCGAGAGGCGGGGTACACCCTGGACAGGTCGCCAATCCATTGCAAGGCAACACAGAAGCATACAGGACAAAAAACCATGCACACACTCATTCACACCTAAGGGCAATTTAGCAAGTCCAATTTACCTAACAGTCATGTTTTTGGATTGTGTGAGGAAGCCAGAGTACCTGGAGAGAACCCACACATGCACAGGGAGAACATGCAAACTCCATGCAGAAAGACCCCCGGCTGGGAGTCGAACCCAGAACCTCGTTGCTGTAGGGCAACAGTGCTACCAACTGCACCACCGTCCAACCACCAGTGTTTCTTACAGCTCTGTCATTTATCCAAGACAAATGTACAGACATACAAGTAAATGGAATAGTATGTGTGTAAATACACTCATTGTGTGTAAAGTTCTTTGATTAGCTTTCACGGAAAGCAAGTTTGACCTATTTTCTGATTAATTGAGTTAATAATTATTTGACCACTTGAAGACACTCAGATTGTGTATGGTGCATTGAACTTTAAATCCAAGATCGTCAACCGATCGTAAAACAGGAGTGTAACTAGCAAAAAGTAAAATTACACATTCCATATTCAGTTGCACACTGTTTGTTTTGCACCATTCATTCCAATATTCCTGCAATAAAAAAATAGAAACCTCTACATATTGTATATACAGTACATGACTTATAGACCTTATGGATGTAACAGGACTAGATGTTTTACAAATTCTGCATAACTTTTTCACGTTTAGATTCACATGAAACACATTTTTAGATATGCCATCAAACGTGGCAAGATAAGAAAGTGTCCTACAAAGCTGTCAGTATCTATGTTGCAAGTGACCATGTTTATGTATGTGTAATTTTCTATTAGAAAAAAAGCCTGGAGGACAGAGCATGTTACATTGCAGAGTATTCCTGCGGCATTTCTTCACCCAATGACACTTTTAAACATGCGTCAACAGTGGTGACTGCAGATCTAAAGATAATGAGAACTTTTTTTGTCAGATTTAAAAAAAATGAAAACATAGTGTTGGTCACAGATGAAAAGCTGCTGGTTTAGATCAAAAACTTTTATGGTTCCACCTTTTTTATGTTCTTGACCTCTTTCCAGTCTGCCGGGTGCCATCAGGTTTAAGGCTGAGAGTGGTTCCTGACTAGTAGGGGGCTGAGTGACAAGAAGACAATGCCACAGTGTTTTCACAATGACCGTCCCACCTCATCTTCAACCCCTCTCTCCCTTGCCTCCACCCCCTCCTCCTCTGTTCCTCATCAGACAAGCTGGGTGTCAGCACAGAGACGGCACTGTGATTTATTGGTCTGTGCTCCTCAGGGACCCCACCTCCCAGCACTCACACTCATCCACACACAATCTCAGCCCCCCTCTCCCCCTTTTCCTCACGCTCCCTCTTCCACCCTCAATTTTTCCCACCCACCCCCGACTCTTATGTCCCCCCCACCCCCCAATCCATTCTCTCCCCTTCTGTCCTCTACTGCTGCATGGTCCCTGAGGGAAAAGAAGAGGTAATGACCCACATCAGCAGCAGCTATTCTCACATGTACACACCCACACACCTCATCCACCCCCCCACCCCCCAGCAGGCAGATACAAATAAATATCCTATGTGACACACATACGCACACGTACGCTCACATAAAACAGGCGCTGACACATTTACGCCCGCAGGTATGTGTATCTCAGGAATTCCATCGCTGTGCCGTAACATTATTGTGTTCCTGCTCAGAACTCCTCTGCAGTCTTTTGACCTGCAAATCATGACACAGGCTATTGATAGTAAGTCTATTTAACAATGTTTGCCTTTGTACAGTAATTTCATCCCAATCTTTTGTAGACCGTGGAAGATGGAATGCAGCCTTTCAATTTTTCACTGTAATTTTTTCAATCTGAAAAATTAAGAGCTTTAAAATTATCCAGAGCAAAGTGGAATAAGATTATCTGACTGTTAGCTTGCTCAGTATACTTGCCCATTGTATCATACAATTCCTTTGAACAGGTGACCATTTGGAAATAAAACTTCATATGTGATGGTAAACTCCCTGCAGAAGATCATCAGGAGGGTTTACATTCTCTTTTTTTTGCTGACTATTTTTAAATGGCTGAGTGAGAGAAGCATTGTTTCAAATGGGGATTTTGAATGCAGGCAGCGAATCCGCACTGACGGCAGAGTGAAGAGGTTAAATTTGAGCATTGACTTGCAAATGCTACTGACAGCACTCTGTGTGTGCTGTCAGTCATTCACACACAGCAGAGTGATGCTCTTCTGCTAGAAGTGTGCTGCAGGTCTCGACTTTGCCTGAGTGCTGGCAGAGTGTTTACCGACCTATTACTGGAATGGGCTATTTAGTATTTTTTATATAAAAAGGAAGAAAACTTAGCTAATATCTTTTAAAAAAATTCTACTTTCTTTAAAAAAAACTGTAATAACATCAATTAATAACATTTATAGGACACATAATCTTGTTGAAGAACAATTATTAAGTATATTATATAGTTTTGCTTTGTGGATAAACTCCAACTTGAAACTTCAGATTGGCTGCTGTATGGTTAAGGATTTTCTCAGTTTTTTGTCAAGAATATACAGTCAGCAATGTGGAACACTGCATTTTGCTGACACCTGCTGCCCAATAGGGGAATTGCAACAGTCATTGTCATGGTACACAGCACATCTTTATTGGTCACAATAATACAATGTAAATTAATGTTCTCAGCACAACTTACATACATTTGCTCACATGCATGGTGATATTTGGTGTTTAAACTGTTCAAACTTAAAATAAACGGGTAGATGAATTTAGGATTTCATTCATTAGGAAGGTATTTTAATTTAACAAAATGTTTTTTTCTTTTGCTTTTGTTTCCACTATAGTTAAATAACTTGAAATGATAAAAACACTATTTCCCACAAATAACTTCTCCAGTTCATATTGAGAGAGGATGATGCAGTAAATGCTCTTGTATATTTGTCATGTTTGATGTTTCATTTACCACATGGTGTCAGTATTACACTGTAATCACCAAACTTAATATTCGTTATTTATAACCGTGTCCCTCATTAACTAGATAACTAGATTTGACACCCCATTTCTACTTTCTGCTATATTAAAGTTGACCAATTAATAATGTAAAGACTTTACGGAATAATTTGTTTAAGTATGGACAATAATTTGAGAATTAGATTATAATATAAGGCAAAGCAAGGGAAATTTATTTATATGCTACCATTCATACACAGGATATTACAAAGTGATTTAAACGAAAACAAAGTAAGTAAGGCAATGAAAACATGAAATCCAATAAAACTAAATAACCAGTAATTTTCAAATTACAACAAATAATAAGAAAAGACATCATAGAAATTAATCTGTTTAAAATTTATTGTAAGGCAGCAGTAAACAATAATGTTTGCAGTCCTGGCTTAAAGGAGTTTGCAGTTCCCATCTCAGGTTTTCAGAGAATCTTTTTCAAAGCTGAGAAACATAAAAACTAAATGCTTCCTACCTTTGTTTAGTTCTGGTCCTGGAAGAACACTTAAACAGCTATCTGATGTTTAAGTGTTCATCAGAATCCTCAGCCTTACTCCTTGTTGGAGATCTCAAGAAATCCTCTGATCCCCGTCTGGACTCTGGATTCATTCCATGCAGCGGGCCGCCCTGGATAACTCTCTGTCTGGTTAAGCGAACCCTGTCCACCCTCCTACGGTTCCTCCTGGATCATCAAGAAGCCCCAATGGAATCAGCACTACCTCACTGTCCCAGACTCGCAACCATCTCCCCCCTGGCAGATCGCCCCACCCGAATAGTAAGCCTAACCACAGAATTGGCAAGTCTGTATCCTGATCTGAACTCACCTTGTTGTTTTCCCTTCCAGTCAGACGGCCTTCCTGGAAACTTCGCTCCTTGTACATTTCACAAATTGCTAATATATTCTTTAAATGTTTCTCTGTTTGAGTGTTCTCTGCATGTGGGTCAAATCGGCCTTAAAAACAATGACACCAAGAGATTCAGAATCTGAATCTTAGGTGCCAAACTAGTATTAAAACAAACAGAACATACTAAAGTCCAGTGGAGTGATGCTGTCTTTTGTTCTGGCTCCAATTTAAAGTCATGTTGCAGACGAGAGGTGATATTGGCTGATGCCATAATTAAGGGAAGAGCAATGATCTAACCTTAATGATGTTTGAAGGTTCATGGCATTGATGGAAAAGATAGAGTTGATGTTACACAAATGTGTCGGAACAGTCTAACGGATCTTCTTTTCATAGAGTTCATCTTTTCATTGAGTTCATCTTTTCATTGTCTTCTGGTATATGTTGAAAGGACAAATAATAGGGGCTTAGAAAGTTTACAGAAGTGTTTGGAAGATAAAAATGCTGCACTTTAGACTTACTGTCATTTAACAGTTACTTTCTATCTAGTATTTCTTCTCGATAACACACTTCAGGATCAATACAACAATTGTGGAATCCTCAGCATGGATGGGAATATAAATCAGAATGATGCCTGCCGGGAGTGAAAAGACATGCTCCATTTGCAACAACTGTATCCCAAGGGAAGCATATACAATGTAAACAAAACTGGCCCCTAAAAGGATCCTTGAGGAAGGCTAATGAGGAAACAAAATTTCCCAATTTATTGGAGAAAGACCTCTCTGATTTATAAGAATTTTAGGTTTAACCAATGCAAGAGCTGCACTGATGTCAAAAATAATTAAACAAACACATTTTAACTGTCCAAAACCAACAACAGATCATTAGAGACTTTAAGGTGATATCACTGCAACATTACATGTGTCGACAAATGTTGCGCTAGACCTATCTGTTTCCATTCTCTATAAATTAACACCATAGCTCTGTACAATCTACATCAGGTTGCTGAAACAGAACATATTCCATCCTTGGCAGGTGAGATGGGTGGTCTTTGCACACAAACTTTATATTATTCCACTGTATGCCATATTTCCAAAGCTATTACATAGAAACATAGCCACACCTTTCCTGATTATTTTTATTGGGAATTAATAACTAGAAGCTGAATTTATGTGTACTTCCTGTTACAGTGAGATCATTCCAATTTGTAATAGGACTTGGGACTGTTCCCCCCAAAAAAGCCTCTGTCACACACACTGATGTTTGTTTACTTCTCTGTGTCATGCCTATTCCACAGGAGACGGGACATTTGCCCCCTGCCCATAAATCTTTAATGTCTTGCATGACTTGCACAGTTGAATGAAACTTCATACAGCTCTCTGGCAAAATGAATGTGTGTGTGAGAGAGAGTCTGTGTACAAATAAATATATAAATCCTAGTTCAGGATCACTGTTGCAAGTAGTGAGGATGGCTAGCAGCCAGCTGCTTCTATGCTTCCTATGCTCAACCTAAAACAAATGCACCATTATCCCCCCTGTAGCTAAGCTGCAGCGCACTGAGCTGCTGCCCTCAGACAAGCTGGAAATCCAACAGAACTCAAGAGAATCCCTACTTCACTATCTTCTTCTTGTATTTTCCTAAGGTGAAAGCAAACCATCTGCAATTTACTGATGCTGCGGTTTAATGACTGATGTTTGGACAAGCGTATCAAAGACAGGAGTTAAGTCCTTATTATCAATCCTCATTATCAATAATGTAGCAGTCATCACATCACCTTCATCATATGTCTTGCATTGTGTCTCTCTAATTTAAGACAATATAATTATAGTTGTCACCAACCAATCACTGCTAATTAACTACAGATGCAGAGTAACTCTGGTGTTGCATTCTTAATTATGAATAAAAAAAAAAAATTCCCCTGTGGCATAGTGAAAACAAGAGTGTGTGATTAATACTGATGTCAAATAAAAAAAAAATGCACATCATGATATATAGCTAATAGTCATTTTAGACTGCCAGAGGACTTGATGACCATGTTCCTCACTCTGCTGTACACATTTATTACTGTAATTATCTTTTTGCTATCTCTCTGAATTTATTTTTTTTCTTTCCACATGGACGGTATACCTGGCTCACTGCTTCTGTGTCCGACTAGATTATCAGACTGTATGATTGGTTTAAATTAAATTTGCAACCAACTGTATTTGACATAATTAGATTATTTTTTTATCTTGTAAAGTGCCTTGGAATGACATATGTGATGAAGTGGTGCTTTATAAATATCACAGTGATGTTAAAAAGTGTTCACTTAGTTACAGTTTTGTTCTGCGTTTGCTTTCTTTACACATAAATGTTTAAGATCACCAAACAAATGTCAGACGAAGATAACTTGAGTAAAATACAAAAACACAGTTTTCAAATGAAGTCAGATGAATTCAATCAGCCTGAAAAGAGATACAAAGCTATTTCTGGTGCTTCCAGTGAACCACAGTGTGAGTCATTATCTACAAAAGGTGAAATCATAGAACATTGGTGAACCTCCCCAGGAGTGGCTGACCTGTCAAGATAACAAGATGAGAGCTCATTGACGACTCGTTTTGGAGGTCACAAAAGAACCCAGAACAACATCTTAAGCATTGCAGAAACCATTGGCCACCAAAAACAGCATAAAGGCATTACAATTCTTGACTTTTCCCAAGAATCTTGGGAAGGCATTCAGTGAACTGACGAAACAAAAGCAAAACGTTTTAGAAAATGAGCGTTCTGTTACATCTGTAGAAAAACTAGCAAAGCAAATCAGAAAAAGAACATCATACCTACAATAAAGTCATGTGTGATGGTCGCGGCTGCTTTGCTGCTTCAGGACCTGGACAACTTGCCATAATTAATAGAACCTTGAATTCTACTCTCTGGCAAAAAATCCTTAAGGAGAATGATTGCACATCCGCCAGTGACCTTCAGCTCAAGCAGGCCAGCAGGACGATGATTCGAAGCACCCCAGCATGTCCACCTCTGAATACTTCAAAACAAACAAAACTAACAAAAAATACTTTCTGAAGGTTTTGGTTTGATTGTAATGTGAGCGAGATTCTGTCGTGTGACCTTAAGCAGGCCGTTTATGCCAAAAAAATAAGTCAAGTGTGGCTGAATTAAAACAATTCTGGAAAGAAGAGAGGGACAACATTTCTCCACATACCAATAATCCAATATTTCATGGTAGTTGTAGATAACCAGGGTGGCAGAACCTATGATTAGTTCAATTTAATTCAGTTTTATTTATATAGCGCCAATTCATAACAAATGTCATCTCAAAGCACTTTACAAAGTCAATTTAGTTGAATCATACAGATTTCAAGTCGGGTACATACATTCCAATTAATCCTAACTATCAAACAGTGCAGTCGGATTCAGTTTATTATTCAAATGGGTTAAAAGATTTTCTATCTAAGGAAACCCAGCAGATTGCATCGAGTCAGTGACGTGCAGCATTCACTTCTCCTGGATGAGCATGAAGGGACAGTGGAAAGAAAATTCCTTTTACTCCCTAAAACTAATTACTTTTTCACATAAGTTGTTTTGCATAACTTAGATAAAATCATCATTTAAAAAAAAGTTTTTTGATTTAACTCAGGTTGTCCTTGTCTGAGTTTGTTTGAGAATTTGGTTGCAGATTTTTGTCCACAGCACTTTAACTGGATTGAACTGAACTAAACTTGATGCATTTGGTCACAATTCTTGCCATTTTAAAGGCCAGCAGCAGCAGCAGATGGGAATAAAAACCAAAGTTATTTGAAAATAAATGACTTTGGTGAGTTTATCACAAAATGACATTAAACGTAATGTTGCAGGAACAGGCTTTCTGTTTTCAGTTTAGTAAATCTTATTTATGACAACTCATGGTGAAAACATTCTCAAATAATATATGATAATACTTCAACATGAGCAGAAAAGTCCAAAATACTGTAGTAAAACAAAACTATAAATGTTTAGATTTAAAAATAATTTTTATAAATTTTATGAGGATGAAGCAGCCATTTAAATAGAGATTCATGGAATAATACAGTCTTTATTTACTATTGAACATGCATTTAGCTGGACATGCTTTCTTACTAGCAACAGGTGTTTAACACGTTTTATTCAGCTGCAAAAAGCCTAATAAAATGGTTCCTAAAAAAGTTGGTCTTTGGTTCCAATCCCAGTTGGGAGCTTTCCGGATTGAGTTTGTATGTTCTCCCAGTGCATGCATGGAGAAACTCTAATTTACTCCAATGGCACAAAAGCATAAATGAGCTAATTTGCATTCCCTTTAGGTGTGAGTGTGCACATGAAAGGTTGTGTATCTCCAAGGTGCCCTTGGGTTAACCTTTCTACAATCTACTAAGGATTGAGGATCTACCCTGCCTCCAGTAACCACTGGAGGTGGAACTAGCCCCCTGTCAAAAACAGATATGTGAAAAATCTAATGATTGACATTTCCGAGTAAGCATCCTCACCTTTCGCATATCTCTACACACAATAAATAATGTCTCTTTTTGCAGTTTCCTGTTAATATTTCTTAGGAGACTGAGGACAGTGGGTGTTTTGGGTTAAAACTGATAATAAAAGTAGTATTAATTAAAGGCAGTCTGTAGCACAATATGTCTCACAGGGTTTATCCACACAAAGTTGAAACCTTTGATCATTAAATAATTCCTGCTGCACTGAGGGTTCAGGGCTGACTCAGATTACTGTAAACCTTGTGGGATTAATTATGAAATAGCTTTTACATTGTTATTTTAAGCTGTAGAAGGATGTGGCTGCAGCTGATGAACCCCCACATTAATATTAGGCTATGTGCACATAGAACAGAAAAGGGTTAATTAATAGGGCTCTTGGCAGAAGCAAGACTTTGGCTTTGACAGAGGATGACTTACTGTTTGGAAGAGGGAAAAACAACACAGACTATAGTTGCTCATTTCTGGAGGCATTTTAATTGCTACAGTGGCGAGCCAAGCTAAAAATGTCTCTGCTGGCTTTCAGCATGAGAACATAACAAGAACTTCTCTCTGTCATCTCCACGATTCATAGCTGGACAAAATTGAAAATTGTCAAAATACTTTGGTATGCATAACCAATGCTGCTCTACAAACTGCAGCTTGTCACTTCTAATCAGTTGCGAAGACTCAAAAATACAGGATTAGGGGGAAGCAGTTCTCCAGGGTGTAGACGTGACCACCCGCATGAGAGTGGGTCCAGATGACTCCATAGTTTCTCCTATGATGTGCTGAAAATTTTGTGTTAACAGTTCCAGCTCATTGGAGAATTAAAAAATAGTTTAGTTTAACACGTGCAAGAACAAGAGGCTCCAATTGATCAACTTTGAATCGGGTAAACCTCTTCAGTCTGTCCTAATTTCTGTCTCAGTTTTGTACCTTCTGCAGCTTAATTGCTTTTATCTTCACATCCAATGCGATTTCAAAAATATTGGCAAACCTGCTGAATGTAAGTTTTGACTCATTCTTGTTACTCTAAACTAACAAAAACTCAGAATTTACCTTTATTTTATTCAATTTTAAGAACTTATTTGTCTACACACACGGTCAGAGTGACTAAGTAAGATTAATGCTGAGGAAAAAAACAAATAATTTCTGTGTCCAGTCATTAGATTCCCTTTTAAAACCATGGGTCCACTAAATAAAAGGACAATGGCTAAAGTGAGCTGAGCATATAAAGTAAACCGCCGCATCAAACTGCTGCCAGGCGAGTTTTTTTCTGTGATGCTTTACTGCTTCCAGTGCTGAGGTTTCACCCGAACCACTCATTTTAAGAACCACTTCTTCTGAGACTCACAGTCATTCACAGAAATACATCCTGGTGGAAACAAACCATTCATGAATTTTATGATGGTTTCTAAGGAATTATCCTTTTGATATTTATATTTTCATTATTGTTTGTAGATTTGAGGTTGGAAACGGCCTTTAAAGTAGCACAACAAGATTTCTTTTTCTCCTTGACTTTAAAGCCATGAGATCTCACTACACTCTTATAAAAATACAAAAACTATTATTAGCCATGCCTATGAACAATCATATATATATATATATATATATATATATATAAGTTAAATAGCTTCATGTTGGAAATGTATAAACAATATGATCTAGTTGATGAACAAAACATAAATTAAAAATGTTTAATGGGAAAGGTTTTTCTAATTCCCATTTTAGTTCAAGGACATGTGGTGGTCATTTCTTCATAATTTTGCCATGTGCCAACCACACACCTCAATGTATTTCATTGGATATATAAGGAAAATAAAATTTTTTACAAATAAAAACAAAATGTGCAGTGCATTTGTGTTTAGCCCCTCTAAGTGAATACTCTATTAAGCTACTTTTCACTGTGATTACAGCTAGAAGTCTTTTGTCTGGACAAAGAGGTGTTTGCGCATTCTTCAATAGCTCAAACTTGGTCATATCAGATGGAGAGCATTTGTGAACATCAGTTTTGACTGGGCAAATATTACATAAATATGCTTTGATCCAGAGTGAGATGTATTTTTAAAAAGTTGTTTGTAAAAAATGGTGAAAAGCATGGATCATTTTTGTCTTTTGGTCTATCACACACAGTGGCCCTCAAATGTATGCACACTCTTGTGAAAAGTTATGGTGTGGGGAAACCTGACTGGCCAGCACAGAGTCCTGACCTGAACCATCTTCTACACATTTGGGATGAATTAGAGCAGCGGCTGCAATTTAGGCACTCCTAAACCTTATGGATGATCTTTACAGAATAGTTAAAGTTGCTGTTACTGGCAATGGAGGGTCCATCAATAAATTGGACCTTATAAATTAAGAGACAGACAAATACTTTTGGTAATATAGTGTAAATCTGGCACAAAAGCAACATTGAACCTTACCAAAAGAACAAAAAGTCTGGTTGGGACAAACCTTCTATTGCTGTGAAGAAATATACAATAGTGCAGTGTCCAGAACCTCACTGCTGAGGTTACAGCTCTAAGTTGTAATGCTTATACCACAAAATGTTTTCAACATCCAAAATATCCGTGCCAGTCTCGTTAAGCTGCAGACCACCCTGTGTCTGCTAGTGTCTGCTAGCTGCATAGATAGATGTTGGAGTATTATTTGGTAAAAGCTAAGTGTCGTACACCATCAAAATACAAATGTAATACACAGTAGCATTCCTGGGCATAATAATTCTATGATAAAACAAGCTGTGACAAGAGGTACATAAAACTCCACAGGTCCTCCCTTTGAAATGTGAATTTAGAATCACCCGTTACAAAATGCATGCCTTAGAAAGCTGGGGTTTCTTCTCTAGGATGTATTAGTTTCTCACATCAAAGATGAAAATAATGTCCAGCCATAGCAAACCATCTGCCTCATTAAGATCTCAATTAATTTGATGGGAGAAGACCCACTTTAGATGGAGCTTCGGAATCAGCTCAGTCATCACAGCAAACACATTTCATCATGCAATGAGGCACAGTTTCCTATAGGCATTATGCGTAATACAGAGAGGGAGTGTGATGCATCTCTAACAAGATTAACGAGACAGTTAAGACTCGTAAACTGTAAATCACCGAGCAGCAGAAAAGCTAAATATGTCAGGAAAATACCTTAAAATTTTCCATTGATCATTTGTTTTGACATCATGTTAAAAATCATGCCCCATGCACACTGTGTGTTCATGGAATGCCAGCAAGTGATATTGTTTTAAATGAGGGATGACAGTGGTTTTCAGTACTGCCGCCAACAATGTTCCCACAAACCTCTCTGCGGGTCCAGTGTTTATTTCGTTCTAAATACACATGTTTATTTTTGGGCTTGTTCCATGTTCCAGTCCCACGAAGGCAGCCAGAGAAACCTTGAGCAGTCCTTCCTCAAGCTAAAGCACTCAGTTTTAATTATTCCTGCTGCACAAATAACAAGAAAAACATACTTTTCATATGCAAGAAAGTCATTGCATAAATCAAGAGCATGCCAGGATTTTTCCAGAGGTTAAAAATGCTGAATCTTGCAGCAGTGTAGTACAAGTCAAACCACGTTACACTTTACACTGCAATCTGACTCTGGTCTTATGCAACCATCAAAACAGATAGATTGTTTTTTTTTGGCAGTGAAAAAGTATCTGGACATAAAAAGTCATATTTTGGTGGGAGATTTGTCATATGCATAAAGTAGCCCGGACAAAATGGCCCAAGTAATTGCAAACAAAAGGTTTAAATTCTATTGTTTGTCATGTTTTTGACATTTTTTTAAATCTGCAAAATAACAAATAACAAAATAGTAATTTCTGGTCATATATGACCAGAGCACCTCCTTCTGCATCATTGTTGGCTTGTGGCAAGCTGCAAATGGAACTTCATTCAGCAACAGTTTTCTTCTCTGTATTCTTCCATAAAGGCCAGAATTATAGCAGTTACAACTAATAGTTGATGTGTTCACATCATGTTCTGCATATCTCTTCTGTTGCATCACTGCAATCAGGAACACAACATCAGGAACACAACATGCATGCCTGAAGACCTTTACCTCCTGGTGGAGCAATAACAGTTTATCCAAACTTCTTGTGTATTTCCATCTGAATACATTTTTACAAATGAGAAAAGCATGCATTTTAGGGTGGGATATATCTTTATTTAAAATTCTCCAGGTTGAAGACTATAGATATCTATAGGCTACACCAAAGCAGACATAATATAAACCACAGCTATAAAACTGACATACGTTTTAAGGTACTGAATGTTTAAGTACGGATAAAACAAGGTACTTTAACCGGTTAAAACCCTTGGATTGTATGTACATCATTGTCTATATGTGTGCTGTTTGTGTTGCTGTGTAATATGCATGTTAGAAACAAGAAAGGGCAGAACCAAGCTCCACAACCAATTTCTGTTGTTGCCTGTCGAATGTTTAAAGGCTCATGCTGTTTGGTTTAGCCCCCTCCCACTGAGAGTCCCAGCACAGCTTCCAGGCCCCAGCATCAATCTTATGCTCCGCATGTACATCGAGAGTCAGAATTCAGATCGCAAAGTCACGTCATAGTCAACTGTGACTAATTATAATTAGCTTGGTCAATAAGCTCAAAAAACAATGCATTTCCTCTCATTTTGTACATTCAAACACTGTAGCAACACATTCAAAAAGAGATTGTACATCATTGCCTGTGTGACAGATTTAATGTGTTGAAAACTGATGCAAATAAGCATTTCGTTATTACAGCTATCACTGCCATATATGTACGGCAGCCATATTGGATTTTGAGGTCAGGACTAGCGAGAAATCTCTTACTTTCCAAGTCCGTATTCTGAATTCAGAGTATTCCAGTTGATAATTTCAACTTGGATTTGAGTCAGTTTGGGCTTTGGAGTCCAAATTAAAGCTGGCCCATAATATCAGTGGTCTGTCTAATCTACTTTCAATACAGCTGTGATCTTCACAAAAAACTTGGTCCAAAACTGTATTCAAAACCTTAAAATGAAGAAGAGAAATTGAGCTTATGGCTGCAGGAAATTTGAGCAGAGCAGTGTTACCAGCTTTCAAAACCCAGTTATCACTAAAACAACAACAGTCGTTCTGAAGACCAATTGCAGCACGTGCCCTAGACCTGATACTGAATCTGTTTGCTTGGCAAAAACAATAAACAAGCCTGACTGGCATAAACACTATTCTGGAATTAGAATTACACCAACATAAAGGTGCACAAGCAAACATTTATATATATATATATACTCACAATCATCCTTTATAAAGAATCGTAGCATTAGTAGATACAGTATTTGTGGCTCATAGTGGCAAGCAGAGGTGATTGCACAACAAACATAGCTGGCCTTTCCAGCTTTATACAAAGTGAATAGAAATTTTATATTTAGAATAAACAGCCTTTTAAAATAGCTGTCTTGTCCTTCTTTGGCTATCTTTTAGATAAACAATACACTAAAACAAATTAAGAAAGAAAAAAAAAAGTTGGTGGTCAAGTTTTCAACCTTGTCTGAGGCAATATAGTGGTAGCAGTGTGATGAGTCAAGTCGCGCTTAATAAAAGCTGTCAGCATCAATTATTTTTACCTTGGCAGTCCATTTTGTCCCACAGGGGGAAATGATCCATAACCTTTATTAATTCAAAGGACTAATTTTAGTAAAGCATGTCTATTGTTAAAGGGAGTAAAGGATGCCTATAGGTAAGCTCATTAATTTAGAATATGATTACACAAAGTGACATATCTCAAGCCTGTATTTCTGTTAGTTTTGATGATTATGGCTAACAGCTCCTGAAAAAATACAAATCTGTCTCCCAGAAAATTTTAATATTACTTAAGACCATTAAAAAAGATTTTAAATGCAGAATGGTTATGTTCAGGTCATGTTGTGGCCTGCACAATCATGGGAAATACCGCTGACTTGACACAAACATCCTCAACAAGGAGAGTAAGTCACAAAGAGTTATTGCTAAAGAAGCTGTCTGTTCAGAGTGCTGTATACAAACATATTATTAGAAAGTTGAGTGGAAGGAAAAAGGGTGCATGAGTCCTCTTTACCAGGAAAGTTTAGGGCGCTTCATGTTTGTCTCTACTGATATGCTTTATAGAGATTGGGATTTGATTTCTGAGCAAGACATACCCCCTACTCAAACAGCCAGAAAAACCAAAACATTCTTCAGTGACCATGGTATTACTAAGTTGGATTGGCCAGCAAAAATGTGCCTAACCAAAACCCTAGAGAGAATACACAAAGGATGGTCAAGAGGAAGATCGAGACACCAGATTCAACAATGCAGACGAGCTGAAGGCCGCAGTTAAAGCATCCTGGGCTTCCTTGACATCTCAGCACCTTCATGCCACGCTTTATTGATGCAATAATTCCTGCAAAGGAAGCCCTGACCAAAGTGCATATGCTGTACAGTATGTAGACATGTTTTTCAGTGCACCAAACATTTTGGGTTTTCATTAGCCATAAGTCATAATCATTAAACCTAGCAGAAATAAATGCTTTAAGCATTTCACTGTGTGTAATGAATCCACATGTTTCATTTGATTAATTCCTTAATTACTTAAATATCTAATGATCTAGGAAATTCTAATTCATTGAGATTCACCTGTAAGCTTTAAAGTGTGTCTGTTCTTCAAGGGTATAGTTTAATGTCAGATAGGCACAGGTGAGAAGAATGTCATTGAAGTTAATCCTTGTGCCTAACAGATATTCTTAGTACAGCTGGTCTTGGAATTTATTGAGTTGTTACTCAGTATTGTTTTGTGAACTTTAACACAGTTTACCACCTATCCGATGGCACAGTGGTTGAGTTGATACATAGCTCCATCTACAGCAAGCTTTAATTAGCCAGCAGCTGACATTTTAACTTGTGCAACATTTGTCAGGTCTAGTGAGCAGTTTAAGGTGCACAAAACAATTCTGCCCAAACCGCATCTTTACCGATGTCCATAGCTGAGTAGCTTTAACTAACTCTGTCGCTAACAAGTCAGATCTTTACAAACTATTAAAAAAAGCTTCAATACGCTAAATTTCTAATGGTCAAATGAAAAATAAATCGAGCTGAATAATCTAGTTATAAAGAGATCTCCTTTTTTGGTTGTTAAAATTGCATTTCAGCCACATGTACAAGCCTATGAAATAAAGCATGTCTTAAAAAAAAAATAGTACGCTTGTTGGATACAAGTGAACAAAATGTAGAATTTGTTTCCTCACAAGCTGGCAACAAAAAAAGAAGGACATCAAACTTTCATTGGCAAGGTTGCAAAAAGACGCACACTGTTAGTCTTTATCTGCTTGGTGTAATGTGTTTGCAAAGATATGAGCTACAATTATTCTGTATGGTTACATTGCAATATAGCTTTGTTTCAGAGAGTTTAGTGTCCCTCACTTAAAGCAACCTTGTACAAGAGAGTCAGAGGTCATTGTGTTAGGGGTAGTGCATCCCACCCCCCCGGTCAGTCCAGTGGAGCAGATGTGAGTGGTCGAAAAGGGAGTAAAGGAGCTGATGAGCTCATAAAGTCATACAAATGTAACAGTTCCAGAACAGGTATTAAGACTTGAACTAAAAGCGGCAGACTGCACAAACTGAGTTGTAGCTCCTGCGTCCAAACCTATTGCACAGGTTGGGGTGTCTGCAGGCTACAAACCAAGAGAGGCGACGCCTCTCATCACAAGGGTGCAGAGTTGTTGCGGTAGGCATAATGGTTGCCATGCTCAGCATCTGCAATCTGTAGGCTTGGTTTCCTCTCCGGCTCCTCGCTGTTCTGCACATCTGGCCTCTTGTAACATGGATGGCGCTCCTTGAAGAAATCGGACACAAAGCGAACCTGCAGGGGAGTGGGGAAAGTAGAACAGTAAGACAGTTGGTCACTTAGGTGAGGAGAAACAGAGGATGTAAAAAGGTATGGCTGAAAATTGACATTAAATCTGTCTGGAGGTGTTTATGCACAGTAGCTAAATGACACAACAACACTTCTACGGACTTACATCTGAGAAGAACACACAGAGAGCAGGGTAACCTCTGTAGGCTATAAAACACTGTCTCACAGGGTCTCTTTTTGCACACAGGGCAGTTAAGGCCAGACACATGCATGGAGGTTCCAATTAATGAAATATGTGTACACTCTGCCACTGCAGAATTTCAACAAGTCAACAACCGCCAAGAAAAGTAGCTCAGCTGAATGAAGCAAACATAATGAACATATTGGCAGGGAATCATGACACACTATGCTAATATTTTATGCTTCTTCAGCTTCCAAGTTATTGTTGAAATTCAATAAAGCCTAAAAATGCTTCATCAGTGATTTTCTGCACTGGTAGGAGTATCATTACCAGTAAGAGTTCCATTAAGCATTTCACCATGTTTAGATTTCCAATCAAATATTCCCCACTGTGGTAAGATTCAACGTTAGGATGTCATTGCGTGAGGTTGACGTTACCTCAAAAGCGACAAAATGTCAAAACGTGAGCATGTTTCAAGTTACTTAGCATTCTGCACAGGATCATAGACACCCCAGACTGCTTTCAGCTGAGTTATTGCTGGCCTTTTGGGAAGTCTGGCATAGCATTCGTGAACTGTTACTGTGTTTGCCTTAACAAGACGTCGTCTAGGAGGCTCACATTGAGTACGGCAACCAGAGCTCCCTGCAGCAGCCCCACCAGCACGTCGCTCCAGTGGTGCTTGTAATCGGAGACTCGGGTGTAGCCCACATACACCGCGAAGGCCACCAGGAAGAACTGAATGGTTGGCCGCAGAAGTCTGGCCCACTTAGCCACAAGTCTGGCCTGCACGTAAAGCTGTGATAGGAGATTAAATGGGAGAAAAATGAGCAGTTAGAAAATCTGAACAACCAGGAGGACATCACAATAAACTGCTTGGTTATTTATTTTAGTTTGCTGAGATTTCAGCAACTCACATCAACTCAGTGACCAGGGGCTGGCCAACTCCAGTGCTCAAGGATGGCATTCTGCAAGTTTTAGATCTGACCCTGCTTCAACAGAGCTGAATAAATGGCTGGACTCTACAGCATGTTAACTTCTGTAGATGCCATGTAATTAACTATTTATTTGATTCAGATATATTTGCCCAGGGGAATATCTAAAAACCATGCAGGACATCAGTTCTTGAGGACTGGAATTAGCCACCCCTGATATAGATGTGTGCAGTGGCGGTTCTAGCATTAATGACACCCCAGGCGAACCTGTCCCGCTGCACCACCTCACTCCCACCCCATAAGGATTTATAACATTTCTTTGTTTGTTGTTTTTTTCTTGCTTTGCTTATTGTCATTTTTTTCTTTTTTGTGCTGGACGGCAGCCTGCCAATAGGACTGGAGACTGAAATTAGCCACCTGGCTATGATCTAACAGATTTCGATGCTAATGTTTATTAATATGCATTGCCCAATTTATAAAATAAATTGATACATTTCCCTCAAACACCTGGCACTTTCTTAACATCCAACTGGGGTTCCAGCACCAAACTGGGGTATGCCTAGTTCCCAAATTTACGGGACATACAATCAAGAGATAGATATCACATTTGCACCACATTTAACCAATCCAACTGCTGGTGCCACCATTAAGATGCTGCCCTGGGTTGTGACCCATATTGCCCAAACCAAGGACTACCACAAGAATAACCCCTACATCTTTAATGTTATGCTACTATTGATTTGTTTTACATTTCCACATTGTCTTCAAAATATCCTTTACTCTAGTTTTCAAGTGGCTGTAATCTGGGCGCAAAGACCTGTAACAAAAAGGTAAAATATGTGAAAAATGTCTGTGTGCCTACTTTAAAACTAAAATAGATTCAAACACCAAAAAACATGTTGAACACAGCTATAATTTATATCATCTATGGCTGAATAAACCAGTAAGTGCCCAGCTTTTTTGCGGGGAAACTGTAGACGCCAAAATATATATGAACCTGGCAGCTGCATAAAGTTTCTTCTCAGCTGCTGTTGAAGGTGCAATAACTGGCATCACACTAGCATCCCCCTGCCACACAGTTCACTGTAGCCCACTTCACACTGTAGAACACTTTTTAAAACACAGCCACAGGAGACAAATCTGAAGTAACTGCTTAGCTCTGCTCTGTCTGTCAGTTCTTCAGGTTTTGCTTGGTTAAAATAGCACGAACCAAAGCTGTCCTTTCGTTAGAAAAATGTCCGACTAACATCCGGCACTGCTTGAAACCCACTGCCAAGCATAGATTGTGATAGTGTTAAAAACGGCCTCAAGGCTTACAGTGTAAAGCAAAATTAGTTTAAAAAATGGTTGCATACATGTCGGCAGCAGCCTCTTCCTGCTATATTTTTTGTTCCTCTTGCTGCAATGGAGATTTTATTTTTAGGTTTGTGATAAGGATTATTAAGGCCTTCAATTAATATGGAGAATAGTGGACAGCTTGCCATTGGGTGGCTGCAAGTAAACCGGCAGCATGTTCTCCCACAAGTAACTGACTGCTGTGTTTTTGTTTTTGACATTTCAGCACTAATGTGTCTTCGTTTACAACCCAATGCAGAAGTGAAAGTAGTGGACACTATTTCCACTCATTTAACAGTTGGAACATGGAAACTAAACATAGACTGGTGGATGCACATTGTTGGCCAAGGAGTTACACTGACTTTTTAGGCAACTGCTCCTGCTGCTCTCCTAAGTGGAGTTTGATCTTTTAAGATCTGAAAGCTGAAAGAGGAGTCTACTTCAACAACATCTTCCAACCAAAAGATCTAATTTGGATTAATTTGGATTTTAATATGAATGAAATAACAAAAAATTAACTGTCAACCTTAACAAATGGATGGTCATAAAAAACTGTACACAGGACATCCTAAGAAACTAAATTATGCAGATGCATCATGATCATTTTCATCATACTCCACATTCCTCCTTATGAACCCTTGCCTTTTTTGCATTTCCAATAGTTTAAACTGGCTCTATGGACCTGATCCACTGTTTAACAATTAGCCCTTGATAACAGATCCGCAAACACATGCATCTGCACACAGTAATCCCTGATCTAAACGCAAATGTTTGCAATCTTACATCACAGAGACGTGCTTGCATTGTTTTTTAAAAACTCAGTTGCACTTACCGCCAGGAACAGCATGCAGTACATTCCAAAGGAGGAGTGTCCAGAGTAAAAAGATAATCTATAAAGAACAGAGAGAAAATTAAATTCACCTTCTAGAGAGTTTATTTAGTTTAAAGTTATTAAACAACATGGAGCCTTGATATATTGTTAGGCTTAGAAGGATTGAGTTTGACATTGAACCCTGGATAACAAAGCACATGTACAGGGTAAATATGCCTGTCTGTCAATATGTTTGTTTCTGCTGATAAGATGGGAGTTGGGAACCAAAGAGCCTTCATTTTAAGGCCAATTTGGAACCTGTTGTTTCAGGCATTTTTTAACTCTTAGAATGAAGCAGTATTGTTTATTACCTCATCCCAATGATGATAAAAATTGCCCTCAGAGTTTTTCTCCTACCTTGACTCTGCGACATCATGTAACTGGCCAGTGCAGTTGAGTTCCAGCATGTATCCTGTACAGACTTTCGGAGCGCAGATGGCCATGAAGCTCGGCCTTGGGCGGCCGATTGTGAACTTTGCAATGTCCGTGAGCGACTGACTGACAGTCGCTCCAAACAAAAAGGTTCCCACCACCTTGTAGAGTGCTGCTACATACTGGTTAAAGCCTGAATTTGAGTAAATCATCTTTTTGTAAACGAGATAAGCTTCTCCTGAACAGATCTGAGGAAAGAAACATTTTTTGTTCCATTAGAACAAAATATTTTTTATATTCACACCATTTCCTTAACACAACATGTGCAGATATGTAATCCTCACCAAATGTTAAGTGACTTGTTTAGTCAGCTCATTCTTTGAGGAAAAACTTACAATGACAACACTGCAGCAGATGGTGACAGCTGCCATCATACTGTGGGTGATGGTGTCTGGTTTGATGGGGTACATGATGCTCTCATCATCACAATAAATCCCTCGTTGATAAGGCTTAAACCTAATGGTCAAAATGATGGAGGGCAGGGATGCTGTAATGAAAACAAGACAACAGAACAGCAAACTAAGTAAGAATACTTAACATATTTGGAAAAATAGTTATTTGTGACATAAAAACAGGTCTGGTCAGATGTTTACACACTCATCATGTACATGGCCCACATATTAATTATCATGCCTTCATGATAAACTGTTCTTTTTCCAGGGTGGAGATTTCCCCATTCCTCTTGACAGAAATGGTAAATTTTATTTAAACTAAGAACACTGTACCAGCTCCCAAGCATGGAGGTTGTATTATCACGCTGTGTCTGCTATGCTGCAAACTGCTGTGGTACAAGAGAAAATAATAATGAAAAAAGATTAAATCAACAATAAGCTAGATGGTTTTGGCATCACCCAATTAGGTGTTCCAAAACTCAACAATCCCAAATTAGGCTTCTGGAATGGCCAAGGCCTCAACCTTTCGGTGAATTTATGACTACACTTAAAAGCAAGGTCCATACCAGAAAACCTACTAATCCAAAATGAAGTCTATCAAACTGCCAAGTACAGAGATCTAAAAACCATTCACAATCATGACAGAAGCTCGATGATGGCTACAAAAATATGGGATTTCTCTGCAAGTAGGTCAAGGACCTAGCCAAAGATTAGTGAGGGTGTATATAAACATTTGAGCCTGTGTGTTTAATTTTGATTCTGGGTGGATTAGAGAAAACCAACAATAACTTGAAACTTGCACTCAATTACTTTTTTTTGACAATTATCAGTCATACAAAAAAAAGCTGAAAGAGATATGAAATAAAACCATTAAAAAGCCTCAAATCAATTACATTCATTGAGATGACGAGTGTATTTAAACATTCGGATGGAGCTGTATTAGTGTTTGTACATGAAAAGCAGGGCAGACTTTAACAGACCTTAAATAAATAAAAAAACTTTGGAAAAAGCTTTTCATATTATTTTTTGTATAGGCTTTCTCTGACAGAACTTCACTTTCTAAGCTGGGTGAACAAAAATATTTATTAAAGGCTATCAAACATTCCTTCTAGCAAGGCTTTAGCTTTTGAAATCAATCAATGGAATTTCATACTAAGGAATGTTAAAAATAAACAGAGGGAAAAATATTCCTACAAATAGTTGGGTGTATGAGTGAACTGTAGGGGAAAAAAGAAATTATGCAAAACAAACTGTGCTGAAAAGCCCACAAACTCCAACATTTCCGAATGCTTCAGCTGCGTCTAAAAATAAAACAAAGTAGCAAGTGGAAGCCGAGAGAAAGCATGACGTCCTTGAGTTGTTTGGAAACATCCGCCCACAAAATACACATTAGCCTTTTCCAGCTTTAAAGCACATCCTTGTCTGTCTTTTCACCATCACAATCTGTTACAGCTGCTGGGAATTATAACTGCCCCTGTCTAATGCTGTATCCCTTTTAAATGCTACAAAAGGGAGTTGTGGAATTGTTTGGCAAGAGGAGGGTACCAGAAGTATGTGGGTCAAAAGTTTCAATCTCAACAACACCAAAGCCTGAAATCATTTATCCAACCTTGGGCTCTTTGGAAGCAGAAATGTTTTTGTACTTTATCTCAACAGCGTCGGTGTATGCATTCTTGGTTTTAAATGATCTCCATTGGAAAAAGAGACAAATTCAGGCTGTGGTACTTGGTTATTTTTATTTTTGATCTGCATTAGATTAGTTAGAGGGAATCATTAGAGGGACAAACCAAGTCTTAACCCTGGAAAGGAATGCAACTCTAAACTCTAAATCTGATATCTACCACCAAGGTAGTCTTGGGACCACGGTGGAAATACTAGGCAGCTGCATATTAAATGCAAGAAAAACAGCAACGAAGAAGCCCTTGGTAAACTGGGGAAGTGCACTTGCCAATGGTATTATGTCCCTGTGTAAATTAGTTGAATGTACTCCTCCCATTTGTTAGAAAAATGTCTGCAGCTGACATAATACCAGAGGGCCTTCCAGTGAGGCTGGCTGATTAGAGACTCTAAGGAGCTGAAAGGAAAATACACAACTGGAAGGTGGATAACCATTACTCAAAAGGTGAAGCCTTCGGTGTTTAATTCCACTTCAAATGATGGATGGATGAACACTCCTTTAAAGATAATAATAAAAGGTAATAGTTTTTATGATAACAGAGACTTCATTTTTAGGTAGAGGATCTTTGAATGGCACAGTACACAAACCTATTAAACTCTATAATATGGCCATTCAAAAATGCAACATTTATATTGAGCACCACAACAAACGACTGCAAAAGCAAGAATTATGTTGTGGAAAAAGTGGAAAAAGTTAGCACTCTGTAATATCTCTAAACTGCCAAAAGCAAATCGGGGAAAGCACAAGTTGTGTAACAGGCTACTGGAAGGAAACTGGAGTTCATTTGCCGCTCATTTTATTGCACTGCAACATACCAGTCACTTTACTGGCTAAACCTGTTCAATTGCTTGTTAACGCAAACTGAATCAACCACGCGTATGGCAGATCAAACCAAACATCAGAATGGGGAAGAAAGGGGTGTCTAGTCGATGCCAGATTGGCAGGTCTGACCATTTCATAAACTGCTGATCCAGGATTTTGATGAATAAACCATCTTTTGGTTTTATGGAATGGTCTGAAAAGAGAAAATATCTGTCGAGTGGCAGTTGGACGAACAAAAATATCAGATGTCAGAGGAAAATAGACAGACTGGTTCAAGTTAACATAAGACAAGGTAGCTCAAATAACCACTCGTAATACCAGGGAATGCACAATGCCATCTCTAAATGCCCAAAAGGTCCAACCTTTAAACAAATGGGCTACAGCAGCAGAGAACACACCAGGTGCAGGTCCTGTCCTCAAATGAAATCTGAGGCTAGAACTTGTCCAGGATAACCAAAATTACAGATTGGAAAAACATTTCCTGGGCTGATGAGTCTTGACTTCAGATGCAGCATTCAGACTGTAGGGTCAGAATTTGTTGTAAACAACATGGAAGCATTGATCCAAACTACCTCGTATCAGAGGTTCAGGCAGCTGGTGGTGTCATTATTGTGTATAATTTAAACACCACAGCCAACCTGAATATTGTTGCTGACCATGTACATCAAATTATGACCACAGTGTACCCATCTTCTGATGGTTCATTCCAAATCAGAGCGAGGAACTAGAACATCTTAAGTCGGAGCTCCCTTAACCAACCCTGACTTCCAAACCCAAACTGGTTGCCACATAATAAAGAAACAGTGATAGTTGCAGTAATAGACAGCTTGTTTGCACTTGTGAGCAAATCCAACCAGTTTTCCAGCTTACCACTGAAACACAATTAAGTTGTGTATGATGTCATTTAAAGTTGAATTTCCCTCACATTTAATGGAATACAACACAAGTAGTATATACTGTAGGTAACTATCTTTGCATACCAGACACTTTGTGAAAGCAATGAGTATGTACTGTTTATTCAAATTTATATATAAAGAAAATAAGCAGCAACATAATACAGTAGAATTCAGGACTTAAGTTGAGCAACTTAATTTTGCTCATTTTCTTTATTTAAAGACAGTTTAATGTTACTCTGTAGTTCTTCGTCTTTGCAATAAGAAAACTAAATATTGTTTTGAAACTGTAAATAGTGTAAACAGTAAAAGTAAGAGTTTTGTTAAATTCAGTCATGCAATAGGGTAGACATTTATGGGTTTATACTTAAACTTTCACATTTTAGAAGAAAATTTAATATGTAAAATAGGTGAAATGTTAAATTGAACATGTGTGATAAATCCAACAGTACATTGCAATTTACTTTGAAAATTATAAAACTGACCCATTAAACTGTTAAACTGTTTCAATTCAAATAATCATGGACTCAAGCTGTATGTATATAAAAAAAATTAAAAAGCTAGTGAGGATTTCACACAATATAACAGTTTAAGATATGCATTTTGTGTTTAGAAAATTTAGAAGAGTACAAGGTTGAAACATGGCTCACAGTTTAAATCCTAATTTATAATGGGCCTTCAATATGTTTAAGGGGTGATTTGTCCCATCAGGACTAGTCACATTTCTTTCCACTTAAAAGTGAGACAAATTCATATCTCTTTGTTTTTTTTTATATTTCTTTGCACACACTCATTTACGTTGTTGTGAATGAGTGTGTGTATGGTTGTTTGTCCTGTATGCCTCTGTGTTGCCCTGCGATGGATTGGCAACCTGTCCAAGGTGTACCCCTCCTCTCGCCCGTAGACTGCTGGAGATAGACACCAGCTCCCCCGTGACCTACTATGGAATAAGTGGTATAGAAGATGAATGAATGATTGAATCTCTTTATATGCATGGTGCTTTATCACTTGCTCTTTTCATTTTTTAAAATCTTTATTTTACTTGGAATTTCTCTTATTTTTTCCCCAGTTCATTGTTTTTCTTTTCCCCTGATTAGATACTATTTAACCTCAAGAACAACTGTTTTCAAATCTGATAAATGTGGTTTTAAATCTTATCTCTCAAATTATTCAATCTGCGGAGGAAGCAGGCATTTAAAAGGTAAGATGTCTAGAATTACTTGTACATCTTAAATGAGTCAATATACAATAGTAATTAACAACAGTTAGCTGGGGGTGTTATATCAGCATCGTGCCATAGCGTTTGGATATTTCAACCAGTGCATTTATTGAGTGAACACCTGGACACTTTGAACACAGTTATAGGCTTTAAAGGACCAGCTGCCATTTGAACAGGTGAAATGTTCAGGCCCAGCTTACAGAGCAGGACCTACACATTGCAACCCAAATGTGAATGCAAATAAAGAATGACTGCACACATTTTAAACTGTATCATTTCCACAACAGATGAACACCACATAGAGGTCCTTCTCAAAATATTAGCATATTGTGATAAAGTTAATTATTTTCCATAATGTCATGATGAAAATTTAACATTCATATATTTTAGAGTCATTGCACACTAACTGAAATATTTCAGGTCTTTTATTGTCTTAATACGGATGATTTTGGCATACAGCTCATGAAAACCCAAAATTCCTATCTCACAAAATTAGCATATTTCATCCGACCAATAAAAGAAAAGTGTTTTTAATACAAAAAACGTCAACCTTCAAATAATCATGTACAGTTATGCACTCAATACTTGGTCGGGAATCCTTTTGCAGAAATGACTGCTTCAATGCGGCGTGGCATGGAGGCAATCAGCCTGTGGCACTGCTGAGGTCTTATGGAGGCCCAGGATGCTTCGATAGCGGCCTTTAGCTCATCCAGAGTGTTGGGTCTTGAGTCTCTCAACGTTCTCTTCACAATATCCCACAGATTCTCTATGGGGTTCAGGTCAGGAGAGTTGGCAGGCCAATTGAGCAGAGTGATACCATGGTCAGTAAACCATTTACCAGTGGTTTTGGCACTGGGAGCAGGTACCAGGTCGTGCTGAAAAATGAAATCTTCATCTCCATAAAGCTTTTCAGCAGATGGAAGCATGAAGTGCTCCAAAATCTCCTGATAGCTAGCTGCATTGACCCTGCCCTTGATAAAACACAGTGGACCAACACCAGCAGCTGACACGACACCCCAGACCATCACTGACTGTGGGTACTTGACACTGGACTTCTGGCATTTTGGCATTTCCTTCTCCCCAGTCTTCCTCCAGACTCTGGCACCTTAATTTCCGAATGACAGGCAGAATTTGCTTTCATCCGAAAAAAGTACTTTGGACCACTGAGCAACAGTCCAGTGCTGCTTCTCTGTAGCCCAGGTCAGGCGCTTCTGCCGCTATTTCTGGTTCAAAAGTGGCTTGACCTGGGGAATGCAGCACCTGTAGCCCATTTCCTGCACACGCCTGTGCACGGTGGCTCTGGATGTTTCTACTCCAGACTCAGTCCACTGCTTCCGCAGGTCCCCCAAGGTCTGGAATCGGCCCTTCTCCACAATCTTCCTCAGGGTCCGGTCACCTCTTCTCGTTGTGCAGCATTTTCTGCCACACCTTTTCCTTCCCACAGACTTCCCACTGAGGTGCCTTGATACAGCACTCTGGGAACAGCCTATTCGTTCAGACATTTCTTTCTGTGTCTTACCCTCTTGCTTGAGGGTGTCAATAGTGGCCTTCTGGACAGCAGTCAGGTCGGCAGTCTTACCCATGATTGGGGTTTTGAGTGATGAACCAGGCTGGGAGTTTTAAAGGCCTCAGGAATCTTTTGCAGGTGTTTAGAGTTAACTCGTTGATTCAGATGATTAGGTTCATAGCTCGTTTAGAGACCCTGTTAATGATATGCTAATTTTGTGAGATAGGAATTTTGGGTTTTCATGAGCTGTATGCCAAAATCATCCGTATTAAGACAATAAAAGACCTGAAATATTTCAGTTAGTGTGCAATGAATCTAAAATATATGAATGTTAAATTTTCATCATGACATTATGGAAAATAATTAACTTTATCACAATATGCTAATATTTTGAGAAGGACCTGTAGAACTGCTTGGACTGAAACACAATGTAAGCTTATATATTTACAGTGCAAATGCATACACACCAAAGACACATTTGTCAGCTTGGATAACTGACCAGTGAGATAACAAATTTAGCTGATGTTACAGTGGCTAAGAAGGTAATGCAAACCTAATGTTATGGACAATAATGACCGAAAAGAGAGTAAGTAGTGAGTAAAATGTGGGTCCATTGGATCGGATACTGGCATTGCAATATATAGAAATAATATGGCAGTTGCTTTTCTACTAATATTGGAAACCTCTACAATAAATGTGTAATGGTCCAATTGTTCTAATCCGTCTTGCATGTAGTTAAAATAAAATAAATGAATAATCTGAAAAAAACATCTCATCTAACAAGACTTTAATTGTTCTCATATACTACGTTTGGTATGGCATCAGTTTACTTTAAACTGGGGTCCGAGGAGGGAAAACAACAGCCCCATGATCTGTTGCTTTTTAATGTTTTGTGCTGTAAAAAAATAAAAAGAAGCTATTATCTGCTTTAGAAACAAGATTTACTGTAAATATATTTTATATTTATTCGTTAAAATAGCAGTCACTTAAGATATGTTTTGCCCATTAATTACTTTCAAATGAATTTGTCAAGTTTTAGAAAATTAGATAATTCAATTACTGCAAATCTTACAAATACCATGATTGACATATTTAGTAAAAAACAAAAAGGCCATATACTGAAGCTCTAGTTTGACACAGCTTTCTAGTTTCCATTTCCACCCTACATGAGATGAACATAGTCATTGTTTGCCAACATGCCAACAGCACAAGTCACTCTCTCACACCATCAAGACGGGCGCAGCAGAATACAGAAGAAGCTTTGTGCTGCCAAAAAGACAAACAACAATTCCTTAAATGAATAAAAGGCACAGATGTGTAACTGAACCTTGGAGCAGCTGAGGTTATAGACGAGATAAACAAGTAATATACTCATCCAACATCTGTATATCTCTGCATGTTCCACCCTAACGCTGCTTAGGTTTGCAGTTGGAGCCAAGAGGAACAAGGGCTGGGATTGGAACACAGGCATTTCTTGTTATGAAGCATCACTGATAACCACCAAACCACCGCTTCATCCTTTTATAACATATGCCAGAAAACAAATAAAAAACATTTCTAAGCCATAAATTATTCACGGAACCTACATGTAGCCTGCATGAATTTAATCCAATTGTATTTACTTCTGGCAACCAACATGTATTCATGTTTTTCTACCAAACACCGGTTCTTGCAAAGGGCTGTGGCTGGTTTGGCAGCATCGACCACCTACAGCGATACGAGGACTGGTACCTGGCTTGCACATTTGCCATCCATGTTGGGATGTGGAACTGTGGAGTTATAAACTTCACATATTTTCCTTCTAGAACCAGTAAATGCTGTTTGCAACAACCACTTCCCACCGCTCAGTCTAGTCTGCAGTATTCAACTAACATCCTGTTGCAGGTACAGCAGGAGGGCACCTTGATGTAAATTTTACTGATGTGGCTTTTGGAAGGTACCTCGTGCATTTGCATCCTGCGGCCTTGTTCCAGCTGGAAGGATCAGAGCAAGCTGTAGAGAAAATTATCTCATTTTCTTTCAGAAAGTCAGTAGGTTTACACCAGATGTAGATGAGATACAGTATATTCCAAAGAATTATGTCATGACAGTTTCTGTGAGGATCTACCTTTAAAGTATTTTAATATAATGGGCAGTGTTCAGGGATGAATACAGCGCCCTCTATATTTGGTACCCCTGATAAACAAGAATAATCAGCTTTAAAATAAATACAGCTGAGCTGAGAATCCACATTTGTTGTTAAGGCAGGTGATGAGGACATTTGAGGCACACTGTGGCAGGAAAAAACGTTTCCGATTGACATACATCGTTACGTTAGCCAACACCAATTTTTTATACAGTGTGGGATATTTACATTCACATAATAAAATCAAGCTGAAACTGGAAAGTACACCAAAAATATTTGCCTACATATTAACTCAGCAAGTTTTTAAAGTTTATGTAAGAGTGAGCCGCATAAGCAAAGTCAATGCGAGTGTTTGTTTAATTAACACAGCATAGTAAATGGCACCATGAAGCTGGAGAAAGACAGATATTTTAGGCACCAAAGTATAGTTACTTCAGACTTCAAATGCATGCAGTCTGAAGCCATTTATCACTTTAAGGCAAGAAAAAGTGAAATGCTTCAAAGACTGGAACCAGTCGTCACAGAAATATGCTACCTTTTTCTACTGAACAACCTCACAAAAGTCTAAATAACATTCGCGTGTGTATTTTCCTAGTAAGTGATATGCTAATGGTTGTTATGGTTTCCTTAATGCTTATTAAATCCTTTTACCAAAACATAGATTTTGCCAGTTCCCCACACAGTGTATAGACTGAGTGTAGTCAAGACACCTGGTTTTTAAAGACCCCTCCCGGGCTTGTTAAAAAATGATTAACTTTTCATTCTTGCTTTTGTACATTAGGCACCTCCACATCACACTTCAGCTTGTAAGTCATAAATTACAAGTTTGGCTCTAATAAACAAGGCTGAGCTAAAATGATGTAAAGTCTGAGACTGCTGGTGTGGTAAGCCCTGAAGGTGTGTATGTGTAGCGCGTCTCAAGAGCACAGGACCCGGTGGATAATATCTGAATAAATACAAACAAGGCAGTCTCTTGAAAAGCAGACATACAAAGATCGCAGACCAAAATACACCCACTGGCACACAAAATAGCCCTCCATCACACCTCGAGGCAATCCCACAACCAAAACATACATTTCTAAAGGGCTGCCTCAGTTTAAAAAACAATTCTGTCTGAGTCAGACTAAACTTAGACACCTACTCCAGATTTTTCTTTAATACTTACATGGAGGTGCAGAGGGCGGAGGCCTTTATTCAAGACATGGGAGAATCTTCTCTTTGAACACCTGCTTTTAAAAACTGGACTGTGGACAGAAAGCGGATCTACAGGATAATAGCTTAAGAACTTCAATGAGAGCCTGTTTGAAGTGGCAGGATGAAACCCTCTTGGATTTAAGAAGCCACCCTTGAAAGATTTAGGGTCTCTTTTTCAAAAAAACCATGTCTTCTTGTTCAGATGGCTGTAGATTACAGTCCATCCAAAGTGACATCTTGGTGTTGCTCCAAGATTAAATAGTCATCTGTTTACCATGAAGGTATAAAAAGTGGTAATGTAGATTAGGGTAAACTTAAAAGGGGAGTGTGTGAGATTATTATAAGTAATCTGTGAGATTTTTCAAAGTAATAGTCCCCTTACCTGCACAAGCAGGATCATATGTTGCCATGAGTCTGTAGAAAATTGAATAAATCCTCAGAGAGGTTGGTGGCTAATATCTAATAAAATGGGAACCTTTTTGGCTGATTTTTACAACTCAAACTAAACATGTTCATATCGCTATATTAGTGGCTAATAAATGTCTACACTTTACAACATCGACGTTACTGTGAAAAGTTAAATTGTCAGAGGCCGTCAGTTGTATCAGTTTGCCTGATCATCACTCCACCGGGAAAATCTCCAAAACAACTACAGTACCGAGAAATGAACAGGAACCTGAACACAAATGAAAGTCTGTCACAAAATCTAAACTTTTACTCCACTCTTGGTGGAAATAGAGCGGACTGACAAACAACAACTCATGAGGTAGACTGACAGCCGGCACTGTCAACCAGCAACTTGCACAGCAACATGGACATAATCTTTTGAATGACACCTAAAGAAAAAATGGTCTATTAAACAGATGCGTGAGGTCAGACACTGATGTTGGAGGAGAAGGTGCAGTTGTGTAATATCTGCTAATATAGTGTTGTATCACAGAGATATGAACAAGACAAGTTTGAGTTGTTTTAGACTGCAAAAACTGTTGCCCTACCTGTAGTAGAAAGAGTTTGTATCACAGTTTGTTTGTAGAAAAGTAAATAAATCGTCACAGTGGTAGGAGGTTAACGTGCTAGTCAGACAGACCTGTTTTAGATGATTTTTGCAACTTAAAACAGCTCAAGCTGAAAAAATTAATATGTAGTATTGTATTTGTGGCCTTGTTAGCCTTAATTTCACATTAGGTTGTTGTTAACTTTCTCATTTTTATTACTTTGTTTACAAAACAGAAAAGCAACAATTGTGTCAACTGCTGCAAATGGTTGCGAAGTATTACCATGTTGATTATGACAGTTATCTATAACATCTATAGGTACTCAAATTTTGATACAAAGACTAATAGCCATTCAATTAGTCTGGTTATTTGCTTGTATAGCCAAATTTGTTCTGGGAATAATTCTAAACAGCAAAATTAGCCAGAGAAAAGGCCAACTGCCGTCTTTCAGCCAGATGAAGTGCAATGCACAGCAATAGGTTGGGGAGGGGGAGCAGTCACTCTGGCGTCATCCCTGGCAGTTCAATAAAATAACTTTAAACCATATAAATTGCATAACAGCAAATGGTAACTTAAAATAACATAGCTCCACACTCACTTAAAAAAACCCATCCCTCTAGAATTATATTGAGCTGAGCTTCACAGCGGTCAACATAAATGAAACACACAAACAATAACTTTAGGAGCTGAAAAGGACCTTGCTTTCCCTTTCATACTTTCAACAAAGACCAAATTATGCTTTCTGCTTTTTCTGCTGTTGTAAATATAGCTGCCTCATTGGATGCTGCTTTATTTAGCTGGCAGATTTGCAATTACCTAGGACCACAATCGCACTGTGAGGTGAACTTGAGGCTTCGCACATCCCTCTCTGTTTATTTGTCCGTCATCTCCTTTCTTGTCCTTGTTATGTGTACTTTACTACCTTCCTTTCAGAAAACAGAAAGGGGGACACCTTAAGTCAAGCTGCCCTCTTCATTTTTAAAGTTAATCTAGAAGTTTATAGCTACTAACACATGGTCCACTGATATAAGCAACTGCACCTGCATGACTGTGTGTTAGGCCAATTACGTTTCTTAGTTTAAGGAACCTACTCATTTTGCCTAGTTTCAACGTGTGTGTGTGTGGGGTGGGGGGTGGGGGGGTGGGGGTGTGTGTGTCTAAGTCTCTCCTTCAGGGTCACAGCTGGAACATTTGCCTCTTGATCTAATTCCTTCCACTCTCATTTCCTGCCGCTAAATGAGTTTCCTCTTTCTGGATTTTGTTTTCCTTCAGGGTTTTTTTCTTTTGTTTCCTCTTAGTTGGTGAATTTTACTCCTTCTCATGTTAAACCATCTCTTCTCTCTTCCCTTCTCATTGTCCCTCCCAGATTCCTCAGCGTAACCTTTTTGTTATTTGACTCCCATAAAGGACTGAGTGAGGCGTGTTTTTTCCTTGCAGCCACATAGTTTCTATTCTTTTCTCTGTTTTGCATATTCCTCGCAACGGAAACAAATCATGATTAAAGCATCAGGTGATGTTAGAAGTCAACTTGTGGTCAGAAAACAACTAAACCCTCCATCTCTCGATCAAGCTGGACTGACTCATATGGAAGGTATGTGCTGAGTCTACAACCTCTGTCGGTGTTGGCTTCTGAAATTCCAGTTTGAACGAGGAACGCCCAGCTTCACCAGTAACACCAAATCCTGCTGCCCCTGTGGACCATTCTTTGTTTTTAATCCCTGTGTTTTGCTCCGTCCATCATTTACGCATGCTTTGCTGCAAGCAGAGCAGAAGGAGAGACAGCGCTATGGGCGAGGCGGGGAGACCAGTGTGAGAGAAGCTAAATCTGGGATAGCAATCAAAGAGTCTGGCTTTGGAAGGGATCAAAGAAGTAGGCCACACAGGTTTGAACCTAAACCAGAGAGGTCTGCAGAATGGGTTTTGAGTCACTCTGATGTGTGAAAGTATACTGAATAAACTGACCTCGTCTAAAAGTTTATGAAAAATACTGTTGACTACCAAGGTATAACAGCATTCTTCCTTTTTACTGGAGTAAAGGCATATGTAAAAAAACAAAAAGTTGAGTTTTTCCTCAGGTATAACTCATTACTCTATCCCTATAGTTGTGATACAAAAAATGTCCATCAGTGCACAGCAAATTATTTTCACTACATTGAAAATTGCTTTCCAACAGAAGAGAGGACTGAAGAGATCAGCTGTGGACAGGGTTGTATTTTTTGCTAAAAATGTCAGAAAATGAGGAGAAATGTTCCTGATAGTGTATCTTGAAAAGCAAAGAAATCTGCTGACAATGATCAATAATCAGTATAAATAAAAAAACAACTTGTAACTTTTAGGCAAACTACTAATAAAATATTTTTTATATTCTACCATCAGGTTTAATTAATCTACAAAGGTGAAAATAAATTGACACCGACACTACAAGGCAACCAGACCCACTATATCGTTTGCCTAAGCTGCCAGGATAGTTGACAGAATAACAGACTATGGCTTCACCATAACACTAACTGGATTCAAATTCAAAACGTTTCATACATTTTCACAAACTTTTTTGAAAATCTGTAACAACTTTTAGACATTTGCACAGTTATAAAGAGCTGTCTGCCTGAGATGAGGAGCAAATGGGGCAGATTAACCAGCCAGCCCTGCAGAACAAAAAAGAGATCAGGGAGGATCCATGACTACAAGAGTACCAGCAAAAACTCAAATAGAAGGAAAATAAAGAGACAAGAGAAGCTGAATTTTAAACAAACAGATTTTTCTCCCTGAACCTAAACATTTAGACACAGCCAGCATGATGTCGCAAACTGACTTTCTGACTCTGGTTTTACCAGGTTGAGTTCGGCACTTTAGACTCTTAACCAATATCTGGATATAATTTAGAAGGGCTGAATTTTTAAAGGCCTGTTGTTTATCAGCTTGTAAACACATAACCCCGCTAAACCCCTACAGCATCTTACAGCTTTCCTGAGCACAAGGCTTTGGTCCTGAGATGTTCAGTTGGCAGTCCCACTCAGAGACTTTATTTTAGTAATATTTTAGTGGCAAATAGATAAAAATAGAAATCCTGAGTGTGTTCTTACTTTTCGTTTAACTGGTTTTACAATTTAAGTAGCCACAACAACAACCTTACATTTGTAAAACTCAGGCTTGCTGCAGTCTAGCAGCCAAACACAAACTATAGCAGAAACGACTTGCGTTCTCTATGGGGAGAAATATGTTGTTTTTGCGGTGTGGTACAGTGAAGGACATTGTTTCTTCAGCATCTGCAATACTCTTTATCATTATATGGCTTATTAAAACATGTAGGCCAGTTAAAATTATTAGAATAACTGCTGTAAATGTCTGAAGGTTTAAGCAAGTTTATATTAGATATACTGACAGGTTTAAAAGAAAAAAGATTTTAAACATTAGAATTAAATTACATGTAATAAAAAAAACTTTTCACTGGTGTTTCTTTATTTAAATATTCCACAGTTCTTCATTTTGTAGGTGTCTGCTAATTATAAAAGAATTACATTAACATTGCTTGGTGTGTTTAATGTTGGTTGCTTGCATGCTTGTTTTTTTATTTTCAGTACTTTATGTAACATTTGATTATACAGGTCCTTCTCAAAATATTAGCATATTGTGATAAAGTTCATTATTTTCCATAATGTAATGATGGAAATTTAACATTCATATATTTAAGATTCATTGCACACTAACTGAAATATTTCACGTCTTTTATTGTCTTAATACGGATGATTTTGGCATACAGCTCATGAAAACCCAAAATTCCTATCTCACAAAATTAGCATATTTTATCCGACCAATAAAAGAAAAGTGTTTTTAATACAAAAAACATCAACCTTCAAATAATCATGTACAGTTATGCACTCAATACTTGGTCGGGAATCCTTTTGCAGAAATGACTGCTTCAATGCGGCGTGGCATGGAGGCAATCAGCCTGTGGCACTGCTGAGGTCTTATGGAGGCCCAGGATGCTTCGATAGCGGCCTTTAGCTCATCCAGAGTGTTGGGTCTTGAGTCTCTCAACGTTCTCTTCACAATATCCCACAGATTCTCTATGGGGTTCAGGTCAGGAGAGTTGGCAGGCCAATTGAGCAGAGTGATACCATGGTCAGTAAACCATTTACCAGTGGTTTTGGCACTGTGAGCAGGTACCAGGTCGTGCTGAAAAATGAAATCTTCATCTCCATAAAGCTTTTCAGCAGATGGAAGCATGAAGTGCTCCAAAATCTCCTGATAGCTAGCTGCATTGACCCTGCCCTTGATAAAACACAGTGGACCAACACCAGCAGCTGACACGGCACCCCAGACCATCACTGACTGTGGGTACTTGACACTGGACTTCTGGCATTTTGGCATTTCCTTCTCCCCAGTCTTCCTCCAGACTCTGGCACCTTGATTTCCGAATGACATGCAGAATTTGCTTTCATCCGAAAAAAGTACTTTGGACCACTGAGCAACAGTCCAGTGCTGCTTCTCTGTAGCCCAGGTCAGGTGCTTCTGCCGCTGTTTCTGGTTCAAAAGTGGCTTGACCTGGGGAATGCGGCACCTGTAGCCCATTTCCTGCACACGCCTGTGCACGGTGGCTCTGGATGTTTCTACTCCAGACTCAGTCCACTGCTTCCGCAGGTCCCCCAAGGTCTGGAATCGGCCCTTCTCCACAATCTTCCTCAGGGTCCGGTCACCTCTTCCTGTTGTGCAGCGTTTTCTGCCACACTTTTTCCTTCCCACAGACTTCCCACTGTGGTGCTTTGATACAGCACTCTGGGAACAGCCTATTCGTTCAGAAATTTCTTTCTGTGTCTTACCCTCTTGCTTGAGGGTGTCAATAGTGGCCTTCTGGACAGCAGTCAGGTCGGCAGTCTTACCCATGATTGGGGTTTTGAGTGATGAACCAGGCTGGGAGTTTTAAAGGCCTCAGGAATCTTTTGCAGGTGTTTAGAGTTAACTCGTTGATTCAGATGATTAGGTTCATAGCTCGTTTAGAGACCCTTTTAATGATATGCTAATTTTGTGAGATAGGAATTTTGGGTTTTCATGAGCTGTATGCCAAAATCATCCGTATTAAGACAATAAAAGACCTGAAATATTTCAGTTAGTGTGCAATGAATCTAAAATATATGCATGTTAAATTTTCATCATGACATTATGGAAAATAATGAACTTTATCACAATATGCAAATATTTTGAGAAGGACCTGTATATAATCTGCAACACACAAAGTCTGAAGTCTGATACCTGAGCAAACAGATATTTTGTGTTTTTATCCATTTTACCACAAACTGACCATAACTTGTCACACATTCACAATGCTCTATTGAGTACAGTCTATCTTAAAATCATTGGGTAGAGGTTTGATAGAAAGCTAAGTTAGAGCTGAAGTAGGGTTTACCGCCAGTTTTTATATTTCATACCATCCGATCTGAATGTTGTTTAAATAAAATATCTTACAAGGACCTCTGACCCCTATGCTTCTTTATATACAACAGAAAAATAGCTTTATTTTTTTCTACAGGATCTTTGCTTGTTTGTCAAAGGTCCAGTTTCCATGACTACTGGTCCTATGAGGAAAACTATTCCCATCACAAATCCTCGCTGCCTTTTCTCTGAGAACATAGGACAATCAGTCTTCCCAAAAAAGCCACGAGAGGCCTTGCTTCCTGAGAGACGCAGAAACACAGTTTCACCATCGAATCCTTACATGAGCAACAAGAAAATAATAACACTTTTAACAAAATAACACTCTCAAATAAAGCTCTATTGTTGAAATTAGCATATGTGTCTTTAACAAACACAAAAGTAAGGTTTATAATTCTTTCATTTTGTGAAAAGAGGTGTCCAAATAACAAAAAATAGAAAAGCTTGAAGGTAAAGGTTTGTTACATTATATTTAATGGAGCAACAAAGCTGTACACATGGAAACACAAAGGAATGCATGTGGGAAGTGGCCCAGAGGCGATCTGATCTCCCACTAATGGGAGTATCTTGTACAATGCTCTTTACTTGCAGCTAAATGATCCACTTTGGAGCTGCAGAGGCTGAGTCATGCAGCAATTAAGAGTAGAAAAGGCTTCTCTGACTCCTCTACCTGTAGCCTCCACTGCACCTATAGGAAGCTGTTGGCAGGGAGAGGTTAGAGCTCATCTGTCTTCCATGTGCTGTGGGCCAACAACCTCCGTGTATTTTTGCTGAGTATACACTCACACAGACCCAGGACATGAGAGGGCGAGGGTAAATATGCCAAAGGATGAATGAAAGGAAGGACCACTGAATGACAACTTCAAAACAAACCTCTCAACAAATCCCCAACTCTATCTCAGAACTAAGCTTCTGTTTATGTTAAAGGTTAGCCTAATTACAAGCACTGTCATGCAATTACTACACGGCAGGGGCAACCACACATAAGTTTGAGGTCAGCTCGGCGATTACTTAGGTGGGTGACGTGGGTGGCAAGAGGAAAGCAGGATGAAAAAAAAGGGTGGGATGCAATGAGCCAGACTGGGCCGTCCGACCCAACCCAGGCGCTAATACCGGACATGTGCTTAGAAAACATCTGTGGTTCCAACCACTTAACTTCCACTCCTGGAAACCGTTTTAAAAGTTATGAATGTGGAGCATCAACAATCAGTATCTGACCTGCAGAAGACAGCAGTCTGGATGACTGCATGAGGTGAAAAACGTGTTCCGTAACAAATTGTCTTAGCCTCATTTGAACAAGGAAGCTAACTGATTGGAAAACTACCACAGCATAAAAGAACAATCCCTTAAACCACTTTTTAATTTTTTTTCACCGCTTTACTTTGAACTCACATAGTTTCTCTTCTACCTTGACCTCAACACCTAAGCTTTGCAGAACATTACGGACCAACAAGACTTAAAAAAAACCAAATAACATGTTATGTCAATAACTAAAGTTGATGGTGGTGGAAATGATTATGACATAGCATTGGTATGGGCTGCTATAAACCTTTGGCACTGAGATTGTTTAAAGATGGCAGAAATTCACACTTAACTTAGTCAGAGTTCCCTGTTGCATTCAATTGGTCCTCAGATACTGAAATTTCCAAGTTTTAAGTTGGGTAGTCCAACAAAATGTCAGCCTCAGAAAGCCCGGGGCCGTAGCAGCCCTGAGTTCACCACTAAATATGGCTGCTGTGCAAGTAAGAATGCGAAGACAGCTGTCAGAATAAGCTGTTTATCTGCCCTCCTAATAGTTTGCATCTCATGAAACTAGTGGCACACATAGTGTGTAACCTCTAAGCATTTTAATTTCAAAACGTCATGCTTTTTCAGACTAATGTTTCGAGATACATTTTAAAGTTATTCGATCAACCTTTGATCCATTCAATATGCATGCATTAAAATGTTTGGTGCGAATTCATTGGATGCTTATTTGTTTGCTTCTATTGTGCCTAAGAAGGTGCACGGACTTCCATTCAAATCTGCTTTCGACCAGTAGGAGCATGGATGTCACACAACAGCCAAGTATCCAGATGTTTGAATTCCTCTATGTCCAAAGTAGAAATAACCACTGAAGCAATCGGCCTAAAAAGATAATTTGTAGTGCTTTGTCAGACTTGAGAACAGCACAAAAATAAACTCCATAGTTTGTTTTAGACAATTCTGGACTGTGAAGGAATCCAGTCTCTTGACGAACTTGCTCTTTCAGTGCTTGAATCCATAAATTGGAGATAAAAACAATGCTCTCCACTGATATCCCTCATTGTATTTAGCTCCACAACAATTAGCAAATCACGCTGGATTCTGATTTGTAACTAGGATATGCCCAACTCTAGTATGATCTTTAGAGTGGATCAAAGGAAATCATGATATTAGTGACTTCCAAGTGAAATAAGAACATAATTAACCATCATTAGCTAAACTGCGGTGTAAACGCAAAGCTGTGAGATGGAAGAAAGATCAGTGACCAAAATTTATTCTGATCTTGATTCCAAATGCAGACTTTATGAAACAGAAGCGTAATAGAACTGTTTTTATTAATGTATGTAGAAACAGAAGTAAGTAAACTGAGAGCTTATGCAGCAACAAAGAGCTTCATATAGGTCCAGCTGTAAAAATTTATGGGACCATACCTATGTGCATTGGTTTTAAAAACAATTATGTGTCACTTTGGTGGTATTTGGATAATTTATTTTCTGAGTTGGTACAGAAAAGAAAAAAAACTGACTGCTCATCAATGCTCTGCAGAACACTGATAAAAAAAACTGAACAAAAACAGTACATCCCTCATTCAAAAATGATCCTTGCGGAGCAGCAAAAAATAAAAAAATAAAAAATTTATAGTACAGAGGAATTAACCTCTTTTTCCATCTTAAATGTTTATTTACATTGTAAAAGGCTTATCTTGATCTGCCTGGGGGCTCTTAGGACTTACTTGAGTGGAAATCACAAATTCAATTTACGTATGATTATGCAATTTCAGTTTATTTTTAAATATTTCTTACCTCTTGGTTTACAAAATGTAAGGTGATTTTAATTTTTTTTTTATCCCCTGGTTCTTTGCTTCAGAGCATGAAGTCTTGGCATCGTTTTCTATGTCTTAAGATTTGTTTAAAAAAAAAAATACTGTTTATAGATATTTTTTTCAATTTCTTTGAAATTATGTGGGCAAATATTACTCCTATAAACATCATGATTGCCTTCATGTTTTAAAACGGAGTTCCATCCGTTAAAGGGGAAAAGACAAATCCAAAAAAGTCTTTTGACTTCTGCAGCTCTTGTTCCTTTCAAATGACTTGTGTCTGCAGTTTGACCCAAAAACAGTCATGCGTGAGGCTCCAGTGGAATCCACAAACACTCAACAGTGATTGGCTTAGCATTCTTTAAGCGATTTTTGGCAGACACATTATTTAGGAAAATAGGGAATACGCGGTGCGCGCACATGCAAATCAAGTTTCCATAAACAAACACTGAGGTTCCTGCGGCTCTGTGAAGTTTGGGGGAAGTTTTATTACAGCCTGAACAATATACCAGCAGAGATCTGCAGGAATTCACTCACATCGTTCACTTAAAACAAAGTTTGCTTGATTTTCATTTGATAGTTTACTAATAACACCAGTTTAAACACGCGTTTCTGCTGATGCAATGTGTGCAGAACCCAAACATGCTGAATTATTAGAAAGAATCTGCATTCAAGTAAAGATCTGACTCGCTGAAAATACGTGCTGGCAGCACTGAAGCACAAATCTCGGATAAAATCAGTTAAGACAAGAGTGTCGCGATGTTTACCAATTTGTCTCCATAACTTACCAACCAGAACGCAGACCACGTCCATCGCCACGAACAGCCTCTTCTTCATCAAATCCGACATCTTCTTTTTGTTCATTAAAAAATTTAATCAGAAAAATATCTATTTGTTCAAAGGAGTAAACAATGGCATTTGTGTGCTCTCACTTTGAAATGAAATCTATTCAAATAATCTTGCAGAACTGGTTCTTCCGGTATCCTCCTCTTCGCCACTACCTGTGTTGGCACTGACAGCAGAGGTGACTAATTCTTCTGATTCTCTCACAGCGTGTTTCTGAGCGGCAGATTCGTAGCAGGGTTTCAGAAATCCAGCGACCCTGAGAGCGCATTACTGCTCTGAGAAAACCACTCGATGCAGCAACAGAGAGCCTCCAAATTCCTCAGCTCTGGAAGCGTCCCGAGTGAGAACCCAGTCTAGAGTCTCGGCTCACACCACCGATCTGCCTCTGGTCCCTCCTCCTGACTTCCTCCTCTGGCTCCTCTTTGACTAACCCTACTGATCGTGGCCAGCTTTTTACGCCTTTTACGCAAAGCTACCCAGACAGCGCAGGAAAGGTTTCGCAGCTTTTCTCTCTTCTGCGGTTAAGAATGTAAAGTCGAGAGTGTTAAAAGAAAGCGGAGGGGATTCCTGAGAGCTGTCAAATGCATTCAAATAGTTGTCAAGAGAGAGAATATCCATATTCCGAGGCAGGGACGTGCACCGATAGACACAAGGTGGTGCTAGAACACTTGCCCTTTTATCCTATAGACAAAAAAGTGCCCTCCTAAAATGTTTTTTTTTTTTTTTTTTACAGTGTATAGTGTGGGGCACAAGGTAAAATTTCTGAATTTAAAGGCCTGCAATACCATTGCCCCACGTTTTACATTTTGTAAATGGATTGCGAGCAGAGCGGAGAGGTGGACATGCGCTGGTGAAGCTTACCTCTTCTCTTCTCCTCTGCCGGAACTTTTTGAATTTGATTAAAGTAGTACCTTTCTCAGATTCTGATAGAACTAAACAGGCTGTGGCTTTAATTGAGTCATGTTTTTTTTTTAATCTTCTATAAAATCATTATAGAAATTTGATAAACTTCACCTAAAGAATGAAAATACTGCAAGTGAAATTGGAAAAGTGTGGTGTGCATTTGTATTCAGGCCCCTTTGCCCTGATTCATCTGAATAAAACTGAATTCAGGAGTGACCTTATTAGTAAACAGACTCCCAATGTGTGTTTAATGTAATTCAGTATAAATTTAGCCGTCCTGTAAGACCTCAGAGGTTGGCTGGAGAACATAAGTGAACCAACAGCCTCATGAAGACCAAGGAGCACATCCAGCAGGTCAGGAGAAAAACTGTGGAGACATTTAAAGCAGGGGTAAGTAATAAAACAATTTCAAAGTTTTAACATCTCACAGAGCTCTTCCATACTTCTTTCCACCTGCTGAGACATCTCTCTCCACTTAAACTGACAGGCCCGACAAGGATGGATTTAGAGAAGCAGCCAAGAGGAAGCTTTTCTTTAGCATGCACAGGGAAGCCAGTAAATTGATTTAAATACATGGCACTACTGGTAAAAAACCTGTTAGATTAAGGTTACAAAAGACTGGGCGGAGGTTCACCCTCCCGCAGAACAATGACCCTAAACATACAGCCACAGGTACAATGAAATAATTTAGGTCAATACATATACATGTGCTTGGATTGGCCAATCAAAGTCTAGACTTAAATCAAATTGAGAATCTGTCGCAAGATATGAAACTGATTGTTTACAACCACTTTCCATCCATTCTGACTGAGCATAATCAATTCCACAAGGAAGAATAGGTCAAATTTCAGTCTTTAGATGTGTGTAGCTGGTAGAAGACTTGCAGCTGTCATTGCAGTTGACATTTAGATTTTTATAAAAAAAAAACAAACAAACAAACAAACAAAAAACTATAATAAACATCCTGTACAGTTTTCCTTCCATTTTACAGATATGCACTACAGTCACATAAAAACATAAAAAAATACATAAATGGAAGTTAAGGTTGTAACATGACCAAATCGGAGAAGAAAAATTCAACAGGCATAAACACTTTGGCAAAGTGCCGATTCAAACAAAATTAAAAGACATTTCCATCCCAACATAAAAGGTATTCTCAAATAGCCTGCTGATCAAATAGCCTGCAGACTGAGAATTAACTGTTTGCATAACTTAACAGCAGCATGACTCAAGCCCTCAGTGACCCTTGGCCTCTTTAGGCATTGCCCCTAGCAGTAACACTCAATACAAGTCTGTCATTTGCTTGTTGCATCAAGCCATGTGTGTAATACCTTGACTCATTGATGTACATTTACACATAATTCTGTTTGCATGAAAAACACAATTTTGACCCCCCTCAAGTAAATTACTTTAGCGCTGTGGAGTTACGTAGATAATCTTCCACGCATGTGTGCTCTGAATTGCAGCCTTTATTTGACATTTGCACATATGCATAATGAGTTAAATTACATAGAATCGGACTGTATGAAGCACTGTGAGGGTGCAGATTTCATATGATGGACGAATGAGATTAAACTGTAACATTTACCGGGGAATAAAGGAGGAAAATAATTTAGTTTAAACTGAGCCTTCTCTGCCCCCTTCAGGTTGTTTCTATCATAGATGCCTTGCATCTATATCACATTGCAGACATTTCAAATCCCTTTATGAGTAACTGCTATAGCAGTACTTACTCAGCAGCTATTGTTGAGTAATAACTTGTAATTAATTGGCCCATTCAGTAATTTGTTCTTCAAGGACCTATCAGCTCCCCGTCTAAAGTATTAATCTGGGACATACTAGAAAAAAACACTGGAAAAGAATTGTTGCTTTGCTTTCATTAAATCTTTTAAAAAGCAGCAAAACAATTTTTTCGACTTATTTTGTTTGCCGTTATGAGTAGTTTTGTTTTTAGCCTCCATTTATTGTGTATGCAATTCTTCTGCCTTTTTGTCTCGAATATGCCTGTTCTTTGTTTCTTTTTTGTTTTTTCACTTCTACAAAGCACTTTGTGGTTTTGCCTGTGGAAGGTACATATAAATAAACTTTACTTAAAGTGCCATGAAAAAGTATTTTCCCCCTTAGAGATTGCTCTCTTTCTGCTTTATGTCACACTTAAACGTATAACATCATCAAACAAATTTTAATATCAGATATTATGACCTGAGTAAAAAGCTGTCAAGTGATGACCTGATTTATTGAAAGAAAATTGACATTTAAACCAAACGGGCCTTAATTGACAAAGTAATCACCACCCTTGGCAGCAACATGTGCCATCAACATGTTACAGCAAATCTTTTACATCACTGTGGAAAGAATTTGATCAACTATTTCCTGGTAGAATTGTTTTAATTCAGCTGTTTTCAAGTATTAACGGTTAGGGAAATGCCAACGAATTTCAGATTTAGGATCTGACTTTGACTAGGCCATTCCTAAACCTTCATTTTGTCCTTAATGAGCCATTAATAGTTGTACCTGCTGGTGTTCTTTGAATCATTACCATGCTGCATGACCCGAGTGTGCTACAACTTAAGGATCTTAACCTGAAGGTCAGATATTGTTTTTCTGCAGAATTCATTGATTCAATCAATTAGGGCAAGTCATCCATGTCCCAAAGCAGCAAAGATATTTCCAGACCACCACACTACCACTGCCTTGTTTGACTGCTGCTATGATGTTTTTTTTCTAAAATGCTGTGTTAGTTTTACCACAGTACCGGGATGCACATATTTTAAAATGTTCCACTTTTGTCTCATCAGTTCACAGAATATTTCCCCAAACATTTCAGGGATCATCATGATGTTTTTATGCAAATGTTGGATGGACCTATGTGTTCCTTTTGGTCAGCTTTGGTATTGGCCTTGGAGCTCTCTTGTAGATGCCATTGTTGCTCAGTCTCTTTCTAATTCTTTAATCATGAACATTGACCTTAACTGAGGCAAGTGAGGCCTGCTGTGCTATGGATGTTGTTCTGGCTTTTGTGAACTTTTGCGTTAAGTCATTAATGCACTATTTGGAACAATTTTGGTAGGCCAGTCACTCTTGGGAAGGTTCGCCACTGTTCCATGTTTCCTCCATTTGTGGATAATGGCTATCACTGTGGCTCACTGAAGTCCCACAGCCTCAGAAATGGCTTTTTAACCCTTTCAATAATGATAAATGTCAATGACTTTGCTATTCATCTGTTCATGAGCTTCTTTCAATAGGGTCATGTTGTGTTGTTTGAAATCGTATAGCCTACTTCGTGCTGTCAGACAGGTTTTGTTTAAATTATTTATCTCAAAGGTATGTTTGTAATCAGGCCTTGGTTTAGCTAGTGAAATGAAACTCAGCTTTCCAATTTAACAATGATGTCTGTTTCACACAGCATCACATTTGTTTTTCTTTAAATAAAATCATTATTTAAAAACAGTTTGATCTGAAACACTTGGGTGTGACGGCAAAATCAAAAACAGAATAAATCTGTGTGGCAGCTGATGCCTGACAAGCCAGGAACCTTGAACCAACTACTAATAGCGCTTCACTTTTTAATGGATTTAAAATAAGATGTAACCTTTTTTATTGTTAAACAGTCCTCTTAATCCTTTAGAGTATAAGTTAATTTAGATGTTCAAGTTCCTGATGCTCTCTCACATTACCAGTTGTCCTTGTTCACTCTGGTTGAATATCCAGTTTACTAGGCTGTATAGGGAAGTGGAGCTGACATAATCATTAGGCACTGAACCTCCTTCTGTTTTTATTTTTGAGAAACAAAGCAGTTTTTGTGATAGTAGCCACTAAGATGCCCTCAGGGGATTTTGCTCCCCCTAAACAAACAGGTGCTATGACTTTCTTTATGCTCTGCAAAAACTGTCAAGCTTAATTGTGAATTCTGAACCTTAGAAATGAACGGTCTTCCTGTATCATGTGATTAAAGAAAATTAAACAATGAACTGTGCCATCCACTGGTTGTGACTTTATGGCATAATGTTTTCTCTCCCTCCCTCCCTGCTGATCCCTGCTTCTGCTTTTTGTCTGTATTTTTCTCAGAGCCTCGCTTTGCATATCCTCCAAACTTTTAAATTATGGATTTGGTCAGCTGGACTCTCAACGTAATTGATCAAGTTTTTTCGACGGGAAGACAGGGTAAGAGACCCTCTTGACCAGACGGGACGTTCTTCTCTGGATACACAATGGATTCTTGGCAGCAGTGGAAGATTGTGTGCCTGACTACGATGTCGGTCGAGAACGTAGAAGATATGTACATATTTGAACTTTTGATAACAGGATTTCTGCTTTTTGGAGTTGGTGGTTACCTGGCTTATCGAGTGATTCGCAAAACGCAGGCGGCTGTTCAAAGCGTTCCAAAGCTGCCTGCGATGTTGGATGGAGTCTGCAGAGCGATCAACACAGACTGAAATGTTAAGAGAGCAGAATCGCAAGCTGGACACGATTCTTGAACAGAATCGCAGCCTGGCAGCGGTTGGACTCAGAGGTTAAAGGATATAATCTTGGAGAAGTTGTACGCTCCAGATCTGCGGAAAGTACCAGAAATTTGGCTATTTGGATTCGCAATTGAGACATATAAGTAAAACTCTTAAGGTAGTTGGAAATTCACAACTGCCTGAACCACAACATTTATTGTTTTTCTAAATCTGGCGCCCCAATGTGGCCATGGCAACTTCTGCTAACTGGCTATCAACAAAATATCTCCTGGATGTTATATAAACACGATGCTCTTCCCCAGCACTCCCCTACCAGCTGTGTGCTGATAGGACTATGCGGCCAATTGATAAAACTTCCACCTCTCTTCTCAAGGAGAATGGCGCTTCTATCATTGTTGACAGTCTAATTCTTGCAAACACACTCAGACTTACATTCGCACCCTCAAGATTCCACCGTAGCCTTGCTGAATCTTTACTTATGTATGTGTTGCTTACCCCTGCTGAGGTCTTTTGTACTATTTCAGTCTCTATTCTGCTAAGAATACAGTCTGAAATATGATTTTTTTCCCTCCTATCGTACTTTACCTAAATGTGTGATTTCATTACTTTTCATAGATTTTCAGATTTCTCAGAAGGATTACCAGCAAAAGCCAATTATTATTAGTATTTCATTACTTTTTCATTGATTTTTAGTTTTATCAGAAGGATTACCAGTGAAAACCAAATATTATTAGTAATTTGGACTTTAGTTGCTCTTACACCAATGGCCCAGCTTTCTTAATTAGACTACAATGGACTGTTATTACTTAGTTCAACTTCAGTACCAGTAAAAGCAATATATTATTAGCACCTGAAAATGTGGATTAAGGCTGTTTTGTACCAGTGACTCAGCTTCCCTAGTTAGAATTCAGTGGAATGATGAGACTATTAGATTTCTCAGAAGGATTCATAGATTTGTAGATTTCTTAGGATTGTAGTATCATTTGATTTGTTTTTCTGTGTCTGTATCTGTGTTTATTTTCTTTGTGATTGTATTGTAATTGTATGTACAGCACTTTGAGTGTCTCGTTACTGAAAAGGCGCTATATAAATAAACTTACTTTGCCTTACTTACCTATGTGTTTTTTTTTTAAACAATAAAACCAGTTATTTTACATGATTTATTAAATTAAGTACAATCTAGATCGAGAGCTAATGAAAAATAAATGTAGTCTGTTAATTCACATTTCCAAATTAATTATATATTAAGCTTAGCTGAACTCAGAACTCAACTTTTTTTTTGTTTTTACTCCTACGGCTGTTAAACATAGATTATTCTCTGAGAAGGGCTCTGAGATTTGAAGTCTGGAGCAAGTTGCAGCACATTCCTGCACACTATCTGTAAAAGTTGACGCCACAAAATGAGTTAATGTGTCACTATGACTTGCAGTCCACTCAGACACATCCTGAAGCAGTTGTGATTGTGCAATGCTGAAACAAATGCTGTTTAATTTGATCAAATATGTTACCATAAAGAACATAATAAAAACTGATAACTATGTCTAATTTGTACAGGTCCTTCTCAAAATATTAGCATATTGTGATAAAGTTCATTATTTTCTATAATGTAATGATGAAAATTTAACATTCATATATTTTACATTCATTGCACACTAACTGAAATATTTCAGGTCTTTTATTGTCTTAATACGGATGATTGTGGCATACAGTTCATGAAAACCCAAAATTCCTATCTCACAAAATTAACATATTTCATCCGACCAATAAAAGAAAAGTGTTTTTAATACAAAAAACGTCAACCTTCAAATAATCATGTACAGTTATGCACTCAATACTTGGTCGGGAATCCTTTTGCAGAAATGACTGCTTCAATGCGGCGTGGCATGGAGGCAATCAGCCTGTGGCACTGCTGAGGTCTTATGGAAGCCCAGGATGCTTCGATAGCGGCCTTTAGCTCATCCAGAGTGTTGGGTCTTGAGTCTCTCAACGTTCTCTTCACAATATCCCACAGATTCTCTATGGGGTTCAGGTCAGGAGAGTTGGCAGGCCAATTGAGCACAGTGATACCATGGTCAGTAAACCATTTACCAGTGGTTTTGGCACTGTGAGCAGGTGCCAGGTTGTGCTGAAAAATGAAATCTTCATCTCCATAAAGCTTTTCAGCAGATGGAAGCATGAAGTGCTCCAAAATCTCCTGATAGCTAGCTGCATTGACCCTGCCCTTGATAAAACACAGTGGACCAACACCAGCAGCTGACACGGCACCCCAGACCATCACTGACTGTGGGTACTTGACACTGGACTTCTGGCATTTTGGCATTTCCTTCTCCCCAGTCTTCCTCCAGACTCTGGCACCTTGATTTCCGAATGACATGCAGAATTTGCTTTCATCCGAAAAAAGTACTTTGGACCACTGAGCAACAGTCCAGTGCTGCTTCTCTGTAGCCCAGGTCAGGTGCTTCTGCCGCTGTTTCTGGTTCAAAAGTGGCTTGACCTGGGGAATGCGGCACCTGTAGCCCATCTCCTGCACACGCCTGTGCACGGTGGCTCCGGATGTTTCTACTCCAGACTCAGTCCACTGGTTCCGCAGGTCCCTCAAGGTCTGGAATCGGCCTTTCTCCACAATCTTCCTCAGGGTCCGGTCACCTCTTCTCATTGTGCAGCGTTTTCTGCCACACTTTTTCCTTCCCACAGACTTCCCACTGAGGTGCCTTGATACAGCACTCTGGGAACAGCCTATTCGTTCAGAAATTTCTTTCTGTGTCTTACCCTCTTGCTTGAGGGTGTCAATAGTGGTCTTCTGGACAGCAGTCAGGTCGGCAGTCTTACCCATGATTGGGGTTTTGAGTGATGAACCAGGCTGGGAGTTTTAAAGGCCTCAGGAATCTTTTGCAGGTGTTTAGAGTTAACTCGTTGATTCAGATGATTAGGTTCATAGCTTGTTTAGAGACCCTTTTAATGATATGCTAATTTTGTGAGATAGGAATTTTGGGTTTTCATGAGCTGTATGCAAAAATCATCCGTATTAAGACAATAAAAGACTTGAAATATTTCAGTTAGTGTGCAATGAATCTAAAATATATGAATGTTACATTTTCATCATGACATTATGGAAAATAATTAACTTTATCACAATATGCTAATATTTTGAGAAGGACCTGTATATCAAGCAGGTAAAACCATTAATATGTTGCAAGGGGAAATCAGACATGGGCTGTGTTACCCATTCCTCTCCTTTTATCTGTACCAAGCTCTGCATCGAGGCCAATACAACTGAAGAAATTAATTTTATGGTTACTTTTTACCCTATTGTAAAATGTAAAATCATGAATATAACTGTGATTAATTTTATGTATGGCTGAGATCAAATTCACTTTGCAAACCCAGACCTACAGTACAGACCAAAAGTTTGGACACACCTTCTTATTCAAAGAGTTGTCTTTATTTTCATGACTATGAATATTGTAGCTTTACACTGAAGGCATCAAAACTATGAATTAACATGTGGAATTATATACTGAACAAAAAAGTGTGAAACAACTGAAAATATGTCTTATATTCTAGGTTCTTCAAAGTAGCCACCTTTTGCTTTGATTACTGCTCCGCACACTCTTGGTATTCTGTTGATGAGCTTCAAGAGGTAGTCACCTGAAATGGTTTTCCAACAGTCTTGAAAGAGTTCCCAGAGATGCTTAGCACTTGTTGGCCCTTTTGCCTTCACTCTGTGGTCCAGCTCACCCCAAACCATCTCGATTGGGTTCAGGTCCGGTGACTGTGGAGGCCAGGTCATCTGGCGCAGCACCCCATCACTCTCCTTCTTGGTCAAATAGCCCTTACACAGCCTGGAGGTGTGTTTGGGGTCATTGTCCTGTTGAAAAATAAATGATGGTCCAACTAAACACAAACCGGATGGAATAGCATGCCGCTGCAAGATGTTGTGGTAGCCATGCTGGTTCAGTATGCCTTCAATTTTGAATAAATCCCCAACAGTGTCACCAGCAAAGCACCCCTACACCATCACACCTCCTCCTCCATGCTTCACGGTGGGAACCAGGCATGTACAGTCCATCCATTCACCTCTTCTGTGCCGCACAAAGACACTGTGGTTGGAACCAAAGATCTCAAACTTGGACTCATCAGACCAAAGCACAGATTTCTACTGGTCTAATGTCCATTCCTTGGGTTCTTTAGCCCAAACAAGTCTCTTCTGCTTGTTGCCTGTCCTCAGCAGTGGTTTCCTAGCAGCTATTTTACCATGAAGGCCTGATTCACACAGTCTCCTCTTAACAGTTGTTCTAGAGATGTGTCTGCTGCTAGAACTCTGTGTGGCATTGACCTGTTCTCTAATCTGAGCTGCTGTTAACCTGCAATTTCTGAGGCTGGTGACTCGAATGAACTTATCGTCCGCAGCAGAGGTGACTCTTGGTCTTCCTTTCCTGGGGCGGTCCTCATGTGAGCCAGTTTCTTTGTAGCACTTGATGGTTTTGTGCGACTGCACTTAGGGACATTTTCAACGTTTTCCCAATTGTTCGGACTGACTGACCTTCATTTCTTAAAGTAATGATGGTCACTCGTTTTTCTTTACTTAGCTGCTTTTTTTCTTGCCATAATACAAATTCTAACAGTCTATTCAGTAGGACTATCAGCTGTATACTGTATCCATCTCCTGCACAACACAACTGATGGTCCCAACCTCATTTATAAGGCTTGAAATCCCATTTATTAAACCTCACAGGGCACACCTGTGAAGTGAAAACCATTTCAGGTGACTACCTCTTGAAGCTCATCAACAGAATGCCAAGAGTGTGCAGAGCAGTAATCAAAGCAAAAGGTGGCTACTTTGAAGAACCTAGAATATAATACATATTTTCAGTTGTTTCACACGTTTTTGTTCAGTATATAATTCCACATGTGTTAATTCATAGTTATGATGCCTTCAGTGTGAAGCTACAATATTCAGTCATGAAAATAAAGACAACTCTTTGAATGAGAAGGTGTGTCCAAACTTTTGGCCTGTACTGTATGCTTTATATGTTGTTCTGTTATACGTTGCTACATGTAACAACAACTTGCAGTATTCTCTGTATGTCTAAACTAATAACTTCAACAGAAATAAAACTGAAGCTTTAGAATGGCCAGAACAAAATCTGATGAACATCTGTGGGAGTCTGAAAAGAGGTGCAGATTTCCTCACTATCTGAGAAATTTGGGAAACTTTGGTTCAAAACTCAGATATTGCAAAATTAAGATGTGGGATGCTGACAGACTCCCAGCAAAGAGGACTGGATGCTGAAAGTGAATTAAAAGATGACTGACACCTTTGCAAAATTACAAAACTTTCATTCTTTTTAACTTCTCTCTCCAAACTAAGGATTCAGGTAAAGTACTCAAATAAGCAAAGGTCAGGAAACTGCAAGATCAGATCAACAGGATTCACAATTTTGCTCTCAAAGCAACTCAAGCAAAACTACAGCTTAATGCTTACACCGTTGATTTTAATTTCATATTTTTATTTACAAAATATATTTAGAGACGAAATATGATGAAAGAAATTTATAAGAATTTGAAAATATATATATATATTTAGAAGGGAAAAAAAAGGAAAAACCAAAAGACAGATTTCAGCTCATTATTTCTGCCTCAACTATCTTGCCTCGAACCATCTGTGTTAAAAAAGACAAAACAAAGAGATTTACTTGATTTGAACAGGGATCGCATAACCGACTATAGCAGGAAACAAGAAATGAGCAAACACAGATGGAAGCATGAAAGTGAGTCCAATTCATGTCATCCATTGAACTTCTTGCCCTTTTAGAGCCGCTAAAATGCAGCAACACGTAAATAAAAACAATATGACTAATATGACAAAAAGGGCATTAACTCTTATTACCATTATTACATAAATAAGCAAATAAAGTGTTCAGACAGACATTGCTTGTCCCAGTCAGACATTTCCTGAGTGCTGCTGCTTGGTGTTTATTTTAAAGAAGTTTGTTTCATTCAGGCTTTTTTTCTTTTAAATCAAAAAGCAAAGCAACTGCAATGGATTTAAAACAAGAAATGCATTAGCAAGTTATCTAATTAAAACAGGGTACTTTCACACCTGATAGACGTTTTAATGTGGGACACATCACTCTAGCTGTCATTTGCTGAGTGACATCACTCAGCAAATGTGCATAACTCAGTTCTTTTCACTTTTAGGAAGAAAAAAAAAATCAGTACTCAGTTAAATGAATAAAGCCAGGGTAGAAAAAAAGTAGTTTAGCCTAGAACATGGAAACTGAGAAGAAGACAACTTTAACTTCAGACCACAACATTTGTTGATACCCTTAGACCAACAAGATGTAACGGTGCTTCTCTCACTGATGTAAACATGAAGCCAAGCTAAAGTACACACAGCGATCTTGCAGCCGCTGACAAACTGTACGTGCAGCCAGGAAAGTCACACATAAATGTGTGTATATTTCATTTTATAATGCTCCTTGGAGCAAAAAAAAACAAAAAACAGGTGCACCAATTTGACTTTTCCTGGCAGATACTCATTTCTGGGTTTTTTTTCCTGACATCTGGCCTAAAGGGAAAGAAACAAGTTGCAGAATCTTTGACAGACGTAGTAATTTTGAATTCTACAGAAAATTAAAAAATTACATCACAAGTACATGTTGTTAACTGATGCATTTACAGACAGAAAGTAGTAGGATCTCCTAGTTGTGATGCATTTGTAGAACAGTTTTTGTTTTTTACCTGCCAATCAAGATCAAATTGGCTCTGTTTTCTGGCTGATTGATTGAGGCATTTTAAGTAAAAAATAATTAGCTTATTAAAATGAATAAATAGAAGCTTTAATGAATTGTTGCTTTCCTTGTGCTCCTATATGGCTTCATGCTTAAAACTAAACTTTATATAAACATTATTTTCAGTTCAGGTTTCAATGTAAATATGAACGATTTCTTCCAAGAATCAAAGCAGAAGAATGGAGCAAGGAGGCAGTAGGGGAACCTAATTTCCATGTTAAAAAGTTGCCAAAACTGAGCATCTAATGTGTGTGATGCAAAAACATCAGAAATAACAGCAATAAAAGTGATAGAACAAAAGATGATAAGTTGCTGGCTCTTTTGTTATGTACCTGTCCAAACTTACCTTCCTAATAGTAATAAAAAAACAGTAAGTTATGGTCGTGAGATAATCGATGTGATCAAGAAAAACTGGTCTGCAGCCTTCATTCCATACACTGTGCTTTTATAAGTTTGTAATTAACAGATATACACACGATTGATGCCTGGATGTGGTGAATTAGGACACCCAGCATTCAACAATGGACAGATGTTGATGGTAAGGTCTCCTTCCATAGCAATAGGTCCATCTTTTTCTGATGAAAAACACTGTATGACCCATTAAATATCTCCCTGCAGAGCTGATAACAACCAGTAGCACTCAGATTATATTTTTTCCATGTACCCTACAGTCTGAGAGCGAGAATGCTAAAAGGGCTACGGGTGCAGCAGGCTTCCAATTGCCTGGAAGTTTGATGAGAGAACATTGGGCGAAGAAGCCGAGGTGGAAGGAAGGCTGAATTCCACCTGCAGCCTGTGGGAGGCGTGATCCCCACCACCTGCCACACCACAGCCAGGGCCGTCAGAAACCAACGGTCTGCCGTGCATGTGCAGCTGGTAGAAGCAGGAGTTCAGAAAGCTGTGGTTATCGTCACGGTGAAACGGCGGGTTTCCATGGGCCCACTCCGAGCACTGATCAGAGGGTTGAGACTGGAGCTGGACCGGAGCTGAGGGACGATCCGAGTCAGGGTCTGGAAGTTCATCCATGGATGGGAAAGAGAACGGATAGTCGAATAGCTGCTGAGGATATTCGTCAGCGCACAGCTCGGACAGACTCATCACCAGCTCACCGTCTGGGCACACAGAGAAATTCAGATGATGTACGTTCAATAATGATGATGTACAATCAGACACTCATGAGGTACTTAACATGTTTTGGATTTTTTATTAAAAACTTTGAGTAGAAAGTTCATTAAATAAAAATATCCCATTGAACTATTCAAATAAAAAATTAAGCTAAAAGTAAAAAACAAAATTGCAAATGTTCTTCAATACATGACTACACAATGTCATCACTGAGAAAAGGAAGTCCATTGGTGGGCTTTTAAAACTTAATTAGGTGTGCAACAAACACTTTAATCTGTAATTTGTTGATTTATTTAGATTCTTCATTCAAGTGACGCAAATATGAAGGCAACAATTTAAATGTCTTACATAATGTTACACCTAGATTGGTGAAAATCTTTTTTGCTGAACTCTGCAAGAGAATCACCAGTCAATAAAAAATTATGAAAAATATCAGTGCTGATCATCAGTGGGCAATTGTGAAAAGACTTTCCTGTAAATAAAATCTTAATGATTATTGACCAATATTGAAAATTAACGTTCCCCAAGAACCAACAGTGTGCAGATGGGGATCTCTGATGAACTCATCTCAGATAATTGTTTTTTTCTCTGATGAGATTAAATATTCTCAGAAATATCTCTCCCTATGGGATTAAATGCATACAGTACCTCTCCTGTATTTATTTATTTGAAACCAATCTGAGTTTAGATATGTTTAAAAAGTCTACACAGGACGGCATATAACAACAAAGTAAAAACATGATTTCACAGTTTTGTAAAATCATTAAAAAAATTGTTTAAAAATGTCCTCTAGTAACACCTTTTGCTATGAGCTCAGATGTATCTGATTGTTATTGATTTGTCCTTGAGATGCTAAATGCACTTGACTGGTAACTTGATAAGTTACAATGGAAAACGCCTCTCCATATGAGGTCTCACTGCATATCACAGCAAGAACCGCGCAATGACGTTCTCTGCAGACCCTCACGCGTGGATTGTGTCAAGGCACAAATCAGGGCAAGGATATAAAAACATTCTGTAGCATGAACATTGTGAAAGCACTTTGGTTTCTGTTATGTGGAAACAGAGAAAGCTTGAAACCACCAGGATTCTCCCTAGTCATCCAAAGTTTGCTCATCTAACCAAGCTAAAAAAATCAGAGAAGAAGGGTCTTGGTAAGATAGGTGACCGGGAACCCAGTGGTCACACAGGGAGAGCTGCCATGTTTGCCTAAGGTGGTCAGATGTTACAAACTCCACCAACTAGACCTCTAGAGTCTAGATGGTTCCAAACGGAAGCCACTCCACATAAAGAGGCCACTTGAATTTTACCAAAAAGCACCTAACAGAAACATAAATCTCTGTTCTAATGAGTCTTATACAAAACATTTTGGCCTAACCTCCAGGCAGTTTCTGGAGGGGAAAAAAAACTAAAACAGGCACTGTTTATCACCTGACTAATAAAATCTTTGTAAAGCACGGTGGTGGCAACAACACGCTGTGGGAATTTTATTATTGTTTTGTACTGCAGAAACTGATCTATATTCTCTGCTAAGAGAATATAGAGTTTCTTCAGGAAAACTTGCTCTGAGAATCCTCTGAAAGTCAGACAATGGTGGAGATTCATCTTTAAAGCCAACAAGGACAACTGAGATAACAAAGCGTTGCTTCATCTATAATCTGTAAATGTCCTTGTGTGTCCCAGCCAGACTTAAATCCAACTGAACATCTTTGGAACAACCTGAAAATGACTTTCTACAAACGTCTAACATCCAAACGGACTGACTTTGCTGAAAAATTGTAGAACATACCCAAAAATAGATGCCAAGCCTGTGAGACATACCTAAGAAAACTTGAGGCTGTGACTGCTGCCAGAGGCGCTTCAACAGAGTAGTAACCCATGGACGTGAAAACAAATTTAGCATTGGATTCACCAACTTTTAGAAATAAAATTATTTGCACAATACGTAAAATACGTTTGATCTTTCAACAAAGTTGATTTTGCCTCGTTATTATAGGATATGGAGTGTGGAGCTTAGATGTGACTTTTTCACCTCAATGTTAGAATAAGTCTGTAATGTAACTGAATGTGATACCATAAAGGGAGACAATGCATCACGGAAACACAGATGCACATGAAAGTAATTAATTAATCTTCGTCATAAACAGATTGTCATGACATACAACAGCTAATTTATTGTCAGTGATCAGTCTGTTTTCTTTACCTGCAGGCCCAGCCTGCTTTCTGTGGCGTGTGTGGACGGATGTCATGGCTTTAAGAGAAAGCGAGGAGTTCGTCTGCGCCTGGGGCGGCCTTCTTCTTCTGGAGCAGAATGCCAACATGAACCGTGCACAGACAAACATGCGCACCCAACAAACACAGACGTGCATACGTTCATGCACAAACAGAACAAGACACGTGACAGTAAGGATGGGAGAAAACAAAGGTGGGGAGACACAACAAAACATAATGAAGATGAAGCAAATGATATGATCTTGATGGCAAAATTAAATAGAAGAATTCTGCAGAATAAAGTCCAAGTAACTGCATGTGTGACTATCAGAGAAGACTTCCACCATCAATGGAAACCAAATTCTAACTTTTCACAAAATACCCAAGAAAATTAGCCTCATGACTGTTTGACCTGCTCAAATTAAATGTTCATTTTCCCTGCAGTTAAGCATATTATTACATTAATAGTTAATACCACAACAGCTGTAATGGTTGTATCCCTGTTACTTGGATGTTTTGATGACCTGTAATTTTACTGCAGAACAAATTGAACTATCCCTGATTCCTGATACCTTGTTTGTTTAGATCCAGACTTGTGTTTGCAGGAAATGAGGGCTCCATCTGTCCGGAGCCCATGGAGATCTGTGGCAGCGACCCCAAAGTATTGTTGCTTCCCTCGAGATCTCCACCCTCCCCGTCCTGGTCTCCATCCTCACTGAAACACAAAAACCCAATCATTAAACATGTAAAACGTTAAGCTGCACACACAGATTTGATGTTGATAATTTTAGCAGCAAAAACAGCTGCACAGTGTTCATGTGTATTACGTGTGGGGCTCCAGTTGATTGAAATGGTACATGCATTGGTTCACTTGTGGTTACATGCACTCAGATGTAATCTGCACCAGTAGTCATATAATGGTGGGATTAGGGCAAGCTAATTGCATAACTATTTAAGATACTTAATACAGGGATTCATTTTTTATTGTTTGTGCCACCAATAACCATCAGGCACTAATCAAACAAAACTAGCCACCTTGTGTTTAAACAGTTTCACATCTGGTTAATATCTATTTGGCGTCAGGAGAAGTTATTCAGGTCCATACTCCCAAAATTACCGTAATTGAAGAAATGCTTTTTACATTAACATTTTGTTTTGTTTTCATAAGAAGAAAGATCTTTGTTAGTTTTAGATTCAACAGGGTGAGCAAAGGTAGTTTGCATTTTTCTCTTCCTATTTTTGTGAGGAGCAAAAAGTACATCTGACACTTGCAATTTTTTTTACTGTTCTACTAAACCATAACACTAATGTCAACACTTATGTAGTGGAGGACCTCGGAATGCAGACGGACAGGCAGCATAACGCTATGTAGAAGATTTTAATCTTAAGAAAAACACACTCACTCGTAAGGAGGCAGGAACAAAACAGTAACAAGACAGAAATGGCATCATCCTTAACCAGGGTGGCATGATCCAAAATGTTTCCGCGAGGAATGAACAGAACAGAGGTGTATATATGGAGCAAGAACCAGGTGAAACGAGGAGGCTGAATGCTAGGTGCAGGTGAACCGAATAAAGTTAATTGTCAGACAGGAGAGAACAAACGTGGCTGGAGCAAAACAGAGACTCTTCAATACAAACTAATAGAAACACAACTAGTAAAATCATGACAACTAAAACCAAGGTATGTACCACATCCTGAGTTATGAGGACTGGTACACCCCTAAATAAAAGTGGTGTAGGTGCTGAAACAGGAACTTGAGGAGCAATTCATCTGAGAACAAGAGACTAATAATTTCAATACCTAAATGGATAATTCATAGTGCAAATTCAATAAAAATATACATTTATTTCCTTTGAATTATCTTCCTCTGAAAATTCCTGCAGCAAAAAATAGCACAGATATTTGACTAATTTTAACATACAGTATATTTATTGTAAGACGACATCAACCATTTTATGTTTCCTTCCACAAATTTCTTACACTACCTTTGCTGGTATTTTGGCCCGTTTCTCCTGACAGAACTGGCGTAACCGAGTCATGTTTGTAGCTCGCCTTGCTCACACTCACCTTCAGAGCTCTGCCAATAGATTTTCTACCGGACTCATATCAGGGTTTGTGATGACCACTAAAAAACATTAGCCCCCTGCGACAGACCTGATGTGGTAGGTTTAAGTCAGCCTACCTCTGTCACACCCCTGAGGGATGCAGTGATGATGTATGGTTTGTGCGACCAGCCACCTGCATGATTTAAAGTCATAACCAAGACTCAGAAATCATTTACGAAGAAAGGAGTCGGAAGGTGAGACATATCATAAATTTGAAGCACTTGCTCGGCCAACATCAGGGTCGCCACACTGAGGTTTTCCCACCATTATTCTTTGGAAAAGACTTCAGACACAGATTGTATGTGCAGTGCTGAGTGCTGCTTGAAACTTTCCATCATCCCCGCTTCTGAGATATTGCCAGCCCCACAGCTCAAAGGTAGCTCAGTGTCCACTTGGAAGACCTATTAGTGCCCAAGCTTTAACTTTCTGGCTGATGTCTTGAGATGCTGCTTCAATATTTCCACATGTTGCTTTCCTCGTGATACCACCTATTTCTTGAGGGCATCAGTCCCTCTGCAGCAAAACACTCACTAAACATGATGCAGTCACCCCCGTACTTCATAGCTGAAATGGTTCCCCATTTTTTCTCCAAATGTATCAAGCATCATGTCATTATGGCCAAACACTTTAATTTAGCTTAATCAGACCATAGGACATGTCTCTGAAAAATAAAGGTCTTTGTCCTTGAGTGACTTTGCAAACTGTAATCTGCCTTTTTATGTTGATGGCCTTTTGCCCTCAAACTGGCCTTTCGGCCCATATTTGTCCAGGACTTGCTTCACGGTAGATAATGACACACGTCTGTCAGCTTCAGCCAGCATCTTCGCGAGGTCTTTTGTTTAGTTCTTGGGTTCATTCACGCATTTACGCACCAAAATGTATTTATTTCTGGAACACAGGACTCTTTTCCTTTTCGTAACAGTATGATGGCTGAATATTCACATTGAGTTTATGCTTGCATACCGTTAGCCTCATAGCATAATTGCTGAAGGCAGCGTTATACATTTTCTAAAAAACAATATAAAACACATTTTTCAGCAAGCACGTAATATTGTTTATTGATTTTGTAACAGTAAGCCAAGATATAACTTAGATAATTATGCAATGAGGCCAATGACATAACTGTTTGAAGAGATGAGCGTGGTGTCTTTAGGCATCTGGAAGTTATTTTCAAGCTGAGCCATAGTTGTGAAGGCTCTTCCTGATGTATTGGCTGATCTTTTCAGATTTTTACATGATGCCACACAAGGAAGCAGTGTGTTTGAGGTGTTGCTTTAAAATACATCCAAATGTGTGCATCCATCTAACTGAAATCTTGTCAATTGACCTCTCTCATTTTTCTGTCAGTCAGTCAGTCAGTCATTTTCTACCGCTTAATCCATAATGGGTCGCGGGGGAGCTGGTGCCTATCTCCAGCAGTCTATGGGTGAGAGGCAGGGTACACCCTGGACAGGTCGCCAGTCCATCGCAGGGCAACACACAAACAACCATGCACACACTCATTCATACACCTAAGGGCAATTTAGAGTGACCAATTAACCAACCTAACATCTTTGGACTGTGGGAGGAAGCCGGAGTACCCGGTGAGAACCCACGCATGCACGGGGAGAACATGCAAACTCCGCGCAGAAAGACCCCAGGCCGGGAATCAATCCCAGGACCTTCTTGCTGCAAGGCAACATTTTTCTGGCATCTAGCTAATAGAGGAGATATTAGTAATTCTAGCTGAGTTAAAACATAAAAAAAAAAGTTTAGTCAGATTTATTGCCAGACAGTGAGAAAGAAAGAGGCCATGTCTTTTTATACAGTGTATGCAAATATCTGGATTCAACTGTATATGCTTCTCAAGTGGAGCCCTGAGGTTACAGGGAACAGACATAAAGGAGTACTTAGGGTCATACTGTCCAGAGCAACGGTGAGGGCAGAAAAGAAGCAAAGAAACTCCCGTCTGGTTGGAACCGAAGACCAAAGAGGACATTAATGGATGGAGTGAGAAAGGACATGAAGGTAGTGGGTATGAGAGAAATGGATGCAGAAGACTGGGTTAGTTAGAGACAGATCACTCGCTGTGGCGACCACTGAAAAGGAAAAGCTGAAATTAAAAAAGAAGAAGATGCTTCCATGCTATTGCAGGAAATGATGGACAAATCACAGGAGCAAAGCAAAGGATGTCCAAGTGCAATACAACCTTCCCCAAAGGAAATGTGGAATTTGCCATGGGTTTTATCGGACAGGGGAGATTCTCCAGGAACTTTGGCATCTGCTTTGTTTTTGGACAAGAGAAGGTACCAGAACTGCTGTCTCACGTAGAAATGATTCAATCTTACCAAGAAACTGTTTATAACTGTCAAATGTTTTCTTCAAATAAATATCTGTTGTAAGAAAACAACAACAAAATCAATACAAGACAATTTCTAAAGAAATAGAAGTTGTACTTTATGGTTAATATGTTGTTAATATTTGAGAGAAAAAGTCCTAACTGAATAAAGAATGTACTATAAACAGTGAAGGTAAATGTAATGTGACTATTTTCAGCAAATCAACTAGCATTTCCTATGTACAGTGCCTCACAAAAGTATTCACACCCCTTGAAGTTTTTAACATTTTATCAAGTTACAACCACAAATTTCAATTCATCATTTTGGAATCTTTTGTGATAGACACAAAGTAATGGACAAAAGCTAAGTGAAGGGAAGACAATACGTGGTTTTCATTTTTATTTTTTAATTCAACATATGTAAAGTGAGTCAGTAGATACACTTTTCACTCCAATCACAGCTGATAGTCATTTGGGGTATGTCACTGCCAGTTTTGCAAATCTAAAGTTTGAAACTTTTGCACATTCTCTTATGCAAAATGTGTAAGTGTGTAAACATAAATTCTTTTACAGTTTCTCAGTTGGCTTTAGGTCTGGACTGAGACAGTCTAGACCTAAACCAAGATACATTGCACGCATATGTTTTCATGTAAACCATACCATTGTAGTTCTAGCTGTATGTTTAGGGTCATTGTCCTGCTGGAATATGAACCACTTCTGCACATCTTTCCATTGATTTTTGTCCAGTTTCCCTGTACCAGCAGAAGAAAATCAACCCCAAGGCAAGATGCTGCCACCATGTTTCACTGTTTGAGAGGCGATTTCAGCATGACAGGCAACATTGCTTACCATTTTGCACATAGTCCAGAAAGTTCAGTTTTGTCTCAAAAAGCCAAAGCATCGTCTTCCATGTTTACAGTTTCCTTTAAATATGTCAGATTGCAAATGGGACTTCTTATGGTTTTCTTCCAACAATGGAGTGAATCGATTCTCTCACCTAACTGTGGATCTCTGCAGTTCCTCCAGAGTTACCATTAGCCTTTTGGCTGCTTTTCTGATGACTGCAAAAGAGTGTGATATATTTTTACATTTTCAGAGGATGGACTGAACTGGGATCTGTGAGATGTCTAAGGAAAATGTTTTCTTTAATCTAACCCTACTTTAGACTTCAACACAACTGTATTGCTCTATTCCTTGGCCTGCATGATGCTGCTTGTTCACTAATGTTTTCAAACAAACATCTGAGGCCTTCACAGCACGGCTCTATTTATAATGAGAATAAATAACACACAGGTGGACTTTAATTCCAGATAATTTATAGTTTTCTTCCTGAAGGAACAGAGTTTCACTGGTTTTATCAGGGAGTATCAGATAAAAAGCAGATGAGTTCAAATGCACACTTTACAGACTTTTATATGCAACCCAGGTCACATTTTTTCAATTTGTGTTGATCCATCACACAAAATCCCCCAAAAATACATGGAAGGTTGACATTGTGACGTAACATCATGTGAGAAAATGTAAGGGGCAGGAATGCTTTTGCATGGCACTTGATATATTCAGTCATTTTCACTATACAAAACACTTTAAAACACACTTACAGGATCACAAAGTGCTTTACAGATTAAAAACAAAAACCCTCCCACCCAAACAACCCTTAAACAAAATTTAAAAAATAAATGTAACTTGTTTTTAAGATTAACATTTGACATAATAAATTAATAGTAATTATTTTTCGATATTGCAAATTGCCCTTAACCATCTTCTAATTATTGCTACATCTAAGTTAGTGCCTCCTTTTACTCCAAAGTATTTTTGCAGAAGTACTCACATGTTCCCTGACTGCATGCTGTACTTCCTTCGGCTCATCCTTGTGGCCTGCTGGGTGAAGAACATGTGTCGCTCAGACTTCTTCCACATGTAATAATACTCCACACACTCGCCAATGGAGCGAGTTCGTACCTATGAGGAGAAAGGTTGCTTTACTTTACTGTTTCAGCACCTTCACATCTGTTTTCTTTACTGGAAACAAATACTTGAAATCAGTCAAGTACAGGTAGCCGATTTCATTACAAACCTTATTAGCCTGAATGAGATGGAAGTTTTTTCCGTAAACACGATAGCCATTCTCAAAGTTCCTACTCTCCTCCTCGCTCCAAGAACACAGCTCCTCTAGAAGTAGTAGATACACAGAGGACAACAATAATCCTGCAAATCAGTTCATGTTGAGCACATTAATCGATTACAATAAAAACCTTTCACCACATGCAGAAAGTCTGCCTGCACAGTCTAAACTGGGTCAAGTGACCAGCTTTTTGGATTATTAAAACATGTTTTTACTACAAATATGCCATAGAAATATAACTGAATAGCTGAAGTACAGTAGAAATGAGACATTTACATATGCTGTGTAACATTTGTATACTTACTTTCTTACATTAATCAGACTAAACAAATGATGAGATAATTTTAGAAGCTTTTTTCATATTTTCTTCAAATTGAGAAGTTTACACACCCTAAGATGACTGAATTTGGGAAAGCCAAGATGATGATCTCAAGGCTTTTTAAGCTCCTGAAACGTTAAATGAACCCATTGATGCTTTTTAAGGTAACACTTCAAACACACTGCTTCCTCGTGTAACATCATGGAGAAACTATGGGAAATCATCCAAGATATCAAGAAGAAAAGGGAGGCCCTCCACAAGTCTGGTTCATAATTTGATACAATTTCCAGATTTCTGAAGCTGCCATGTTCATCTTTTTAAACAATTATATGCCAGTATAAACAGCATGGGGATATCCAGCTATCCTACTGTTCAGGAGGGATATTGTTTCAGTTTGCAGAGAAGATTTGTTTTGGTGCAAGAAATGTGTGAATTAACCAAAAAAAAAAAAAAACATCTGGTAAAGATGCTGCTGAAGCTAGTGAGAGAATCACTGTCCACAGTTAAAAGAGTCCTCTGGGCTGAAAGACCACTCAGAGGAAGAAGCCATTCCTCCAAAAGCAGCATTCAAAGCCAAATTAGAATTTTCAAATCCACTCAGTGACAAAAACCTTCATGTCTGGAGACATTTTCTCATCTAACTATCAACACTCTCCTAAACCTTGTGGAAGATGTTTACAGAACAGTTAAAGTTGCTTTTGCTGGGAACAGTGGGTTGCCAGCAATATAGTCATTTGGCAATATAGTGTAGTTTAATAGGAGTAGAGTAGGTTAAAGACTTTAATGTAGTCTACATTTACCTGTTACATGAGGCTCATTTTTCTTTAGCTTAACTTTTAAACTAAAGATTTTAATTACATGTGCAACAGCAGTTTCTGAAGAATGGTTTATGAGGAAATTGTTCTTTTAAACCCGTTGAACAGGTTATTATTTTTCCCTAAATGAATACAGCAACTGAAAATGGTAGGACACCTTTCAAGCTGATGGCCAGGTGGGTAGCAGATTATATTGAGTGAATGGTCTACATGGTGACAAACATCAGTTAGCATGCTAATTGGCTTAACTAGCATAAAGCAATTTCATATTAGGCATTACCATGAAAAGGATCGTAAAAAAAAAATCAGATCATGTGACAATCAACCAGGACAACAGGAAGTCTTACCACTGAATACTTTTACATTGAAACGTAATCGTCTCAGGGCTTCTTCTGCATTAAAGTTGCATTTCACTAGTTCATATAGTGCCTGAAAGTTGAGTGAAAAAGAAGGCAGAAATTAAAACAAACTTTTGTGAAGCTTTTCATCTGCGTGAGCACTAAACTGAAACAGGTAATGCCGATCGTTAGGTTAATCATGAGGGAGAAATATAGTTCAACTAGACCAGGTAAAGAGTTCTTCTCAGAAATCATTAGAAAACTAAGTTAAAAATGAATTCAACTATGTTGTCATTACAAAAAAGACTCCTGCTAAATATTCACCTGTTCTTTTGGGTTGTTTAGTAAAAGGGCCGTATTATGCAATTGGTTTACCTGTTCATTGTCTTGGACAGTGGCCCCTTGGGTCCACACTGCCCCCTCCTGGCCATGAAGTCTCTGTGCATTCAGCAAAAATTCTTCCACATCCTCCACCGGCAGAGCACCGGGCCTCCACAGCAACTGGTCGGCGTTGGTGTAAGCTGCAGGAGGGAAAGCAGGAAAAAGTGGAATATAAGAAGGGAGGTGCAGAGGAACATGAAGAATAAGAGATGATGATGACAGATTAGTCTGTGCATAACAGGCTCTTATTTTACACTGAGTTTGTAATTTTCAGAATCTCTACAGCCACATTAAACAGTCAGTCAGTCAGTCATTTTCTACCGCTTCTTCCATAGTGGGTCGTGGGGAAGCTGGTGCCTATCTCCAGCAGTCTATGGGCGAGAGGCGGGGTACACTCTGGACAGGTCGCCAGTCCATCACAGGGCAACATTAAACAGCTGAAACTATTTGTTTGGAGTATTTATTGTATCATGTCTATAAGGTCTACTCTACAAACTCACACCGAGAATAATCATCCCTTACCTCTCTCCTCAGATACATGTGGATTTACTGGTGGGATTTTTGCTTGATACATAGATCCGACCATGATCTCCTGTAGAGAACAACACCAAAACGGTTAAAATCCGGGCATGCCCTACATACATGAAGCTGTTTTAAAATAATTGGTTTGAAGTAGTTTACATGAAAGTCCAAAAGTCTGATCAGAGGCCGAATCCACATTAAATTACTCAGTTTTAAACTAGTTATGTTGGATCAGTATGTTGTTTCTCCACCCCATATAAGTGAAATGACTGCAAAAAGCTAATTTCTGACAATTTGAGATCCAAAATATCAAAAACTTGTTTAAGTAAGTAAACAAGTAGACAATACTTACTTGTTCAGTAGGTTCAGTACAGTATTTTATGTTATTATACTTTACATAGATAACTTAAGCTCTACTTTCAGGGAATAACTGTTAATGCTAATGTTTGAAAAATATACCATAATATAGTAATATTTGTATACAATAGACGACAGAAAGCAGCACACTTAAATAAAAAATAGGATGTGATCACTGAAACTGATTTCTAGGACAAATTCAAATGTTGCTGACCAGATTTGTGTATGTATCCACTGGTATTTTGATTAATTAAGTTCAGTGATAATCTTCAAGTCTTAGAGGTTGGAAGGCCCTCTTGCTATCCCCCTAATCTTTAACTTTCTCCACAGATTTTCAATCAGACTCAGGTCGGGACTCTGGCTGGGCCACTTCAAAAATGTTAATCTCACTTCTCGTCAGAAGAAAAATGTTGGTAAAATGAAAAGATAACTTTTAACCTAAACCTGTCAGGGGTAACTGTATATGGTGTTGGCTACTGTTGCAGCTGTAATGTAAAAATCCATGTTTACCTAAAGAAGTGCTCTGTGGTTATTTTTCATGTTTTAACTGCATTTCAGGATTCTCTCGATTCTCTAAAAATGCCCAATAAAGACCTAGTTAAAGAATATTGCAGGAGATCCTCATGTTCAACCCTGGAACAGATTAGGGTTGATGCGTTTCATCTATGTCATCGATGGCGTTGCCAACAAATTATTTTATGATTCATTTTATATATATATATATATATATACACTCAAAAGTATCAACAAAGGTTCCAACAATATCCCTCAGGTAATAATTTCATCAGCCAAAATGAACAGTAGTAAAGCACAGGAGGGCAGCAAAGGTCGACCTGAGGGCTGATGGTGAGCAAGGAAAAAAAAAAAGGTCACAAGTCATTCGCTTTGTTTAAGCTGTTAAATGTTCCCCAACTGCTCAATCTTCCAGTTTCTTTGGATCACGTTCCACTGAGTAGCTGCTGGCGTGTGTAAAGCTAGGGACACAACCTGACTTCCACAGTCAACCCAGATTTTTAAAAGACTTGGTGTTCCCACTAAAAGACTTGTTTTTGTTTCACAACTGAAAGACTGGGGATCAGACACTTAACAACTGTGCTGCGGAAACACAGACTGCAGGGTTTTTCAGACCAACTAACTGACTCTCATGGAAACTCTCACGAAGACGACGGTTCGAAGGCACAAACAAACCAGTAGGTGGCCCTATTAGACGATATTCTCAGAATTCAATCACTTATATTTCTGGTACACTCCCCCATAAAATGAATGAGATGCAATTCAAAATATGTTAATTTCAACACACAAGTGAATATGATTTAGATAGTGTTGTCTTCATTCTTTGTTATACTCATGTTGAAAGTTTGGAACAGTTTTTTGAGGTTATGAGTTTGTTTTTGGGTTTTGGAATTACTGATATAAATTATTATTTATATCTTAACAGATGTCATCCTCTTTGCATGGATCACGCAAATAAACAATAAGGTTTTATGATAAATAGGTTTCTGATATGAACAGATTTTATTCATAAATGTCAATTTGGTAAATTTGGTCCTATTACCTTTACGTTCCATATGTGGATTGTTTGGTTTATTTCAATAAGGCATTGAATTATTGTGTGTATTTTGGGCTTGAACGTCCAGTTGTCCTTCTGTTGTCTTTTGTGTTTGTTTTTGTTACTATTATTTATCATTGTAATCAGTTAGTTGATTGTATTATGCCCAGTTTATTTTTGTTCATAATGTTGTATAGTTACACATAGAGCTTTAAATATAAAGTTGGCTAGCAGCTGTTGTCGTGTCACATCCTGTCTTTACGTTTGCAGCTGGGTCAGTGATCAGTTCGCATCACCCACCCATCACCTCAAAAAACTCAAACATGTTTGCTTGACTGTGACTAAGGTCGGGTCGGGTCGGGTCGTGTTGGTTCGGATCCCCTCACACACTCAATACTCTAGTCTTTGCCCCATCTCACACTAACAGATTTTTGTGCAGACTGCAGTACACTTACACAGACTGGGAATCTGGGATAAAATTGGGGGAAAAAAAATCATGTGGCGTTGTCCCAGCTTTAAAGTACAGACTTTATGCAGAAATCTAAATTATTTTACTCCATACTGTTTTAATCACATTTAATTGTGCTGATAATTTGAATATCTATTTGAATAAAATTCCAAAATAATACAAACACTTCATAAATACTAGTCATTTTAACGTTAAAGTCGCTAGCATTACATTTTAACTAAAAGGTGTAATAGAAAGATTTTGTTGCCCTTTGAGTTGCACTGTGGCAGAACTGAGACCAACTTTTCTCTACTGCCAGTGGAGTCTCATCATATTTCACATTTTGAATATGCAGTGTTGTTTATTTGTAAATGCATAAATAATCAGAGCTTAATTCTATTTTTTACTTATTTTTTGCCATGCTGGTAGTGGCACTCATTCAAATAATTCATGCTTTAAAGAGCAAAACCTTGTTTCCATTTTATTTTGTAGTAGGAAAAAATGAAACTGTTTTTAGTCAAAAGAAAATCTATAAATAAAATGTTTTTGCAGGAAAAATAATAATCATATAGAAATAATGAATTATTTTAAAAAAATGTCAAAACATACATTAAAAAACATTATTTGCAGCCCTAAAACATAAAGTTCCCAGAATGAGAAGCTGAGGACAATGGTGTCTTGAACAATGAGAGAACATTCATTCAGACCTTTGTTCCACACTGGTGTCTTCTAAATGTAGAAGGTCTGATTCATTTATCAAAAATACAGCACCCTGTGCTATCATCATAGCAAAGATAAGCAAAATAAATTTTGATTTTATTGTAGTAGCTAAACTGTTTGAAAAATCTAATATTTTAATTGGGTAATAGTTTACAGCAGCTCCACTGGCTCTCTATTAAATTCAGAATGCAATTCAAAATGCTTCTCTATACACTCAAGGTTATCCACAATCTTGCCCCCCCCATACCTTTCAGAACTCCTTCACAATCCTTCGATCCACTTTATTGAGCCTTCTACCCGTCTCGGCACCATGGGGAGCGGAGCTTTCTCCCACTCTGATCCCAAACTCTGCAATGAACTCCCTCCAGACATTCACAATACTGACACTCTTCCTCTGTTTAAGTCTAAACTCAAAACTCATCTGTTCAAGAGTGCTTACCTCCATTGATTGCCCTGATCACTGTATATTTTAATATTGCGTGTCGTTTTTGATTTCTTGTGTTTTATCTAATTTCTTGTTTCTACAGCACCTTGAGTGTTTTGAAAGGCACTTCATAAAAAGTATTATTATGATTATTAATATTACTAAGTGAAAAAAAGTTAAATAATAGTATTTTCTACAAAACCACTAGTGCCAACATTTTTGACACACTGAACAATTCCTCTAAAAGAAATGTAGCATAAATAATAATCCATATCATCCTGTTTGATCTTTATAAGTCAAAAAAAGCCTACAAAGAAAAAAACTGCATTAATTTGTCCCAATCTACAGTTAGAGGAACTGGAAGCGTGACAAACAGGGCTGGATGAGGACTCTAGTTCCTCCTGCCACCACGCACCGTGACCAACTCAACATGAAGTTATCAGTCTCAGTAGCTAACCTTGTGCTCTTCGTTGGAGGGAATAGAAGAATCGTCAGTGTCCTCATCTGATGAGCTGACAGGTGTAGCTTTGTCTCCATCTGAAAGTGACAAACCAGAACAAGGGGGATCAGGCCACTAATTGCATCAACATCATTCAACCCTGAGTAGGATTCTTCAAAAGAGCAAACACTTGCAAATCAGCTGTGGTCTCCAGCACACCAGCAAAACTTGACATAAAACACCTAAAATACTTGGACTGTTGATGGTAAAGCTTCCTTTTATGTTAGAAATATGGCTGAGTCAACAAAATTAGATCAGAGATCATTGCCTTGCAAAAAAGGAAATGGCTACAAAATGACTGAAGCCGTGAATGTTCTTAAAGACGCAGCTACAAGCATGATGTGCAAGTTTGAAATTCAAGGAACGATGGTTACACTGTGGGGAAGCTAGAAGATAAAGGAAGCTAAATAGGGCTGCCATCAGATTCCAGGAGAGGTAGGTGGTCAACAACAACTATATAAATAAGCTAAAGAGGTTTTGGGATTTTGTTTTGTGGAGCGTTGAATCAAAACCAAAGCTTTACAGGCAAATGGATCAGTGATATGTCAAGATGAGGAGGAATTAAGCTAACACTGAAAAGAACAGCTTGTCTACAGTGAAGCATGGCAATAGCTCAGCGATGCTTTTGGGTGGTTTTGCTCCTTCTGGCACTGGAGGGTAAATGGATTCAATCAAAATTTTAGGAGGTCCTAAGAGGAAAAAGTCATGCCATCTGTGAGGAAGCTGACCTTTGACCAATAAACTGATCCCTGAATTCTGCTAAAAATCTCTGGTGGGATTTGAAAACAGCAGATGTAGCATTCAAGCCATGGAATACTGTATTCATGAACTGGAGGCCTTTGCGCATAAGGAGTAGGCTAAAATGAACCAATTTGTTTGCCAGAACCTTCTGTCTGAGGTGCTCTACTAGGTACTACAAAAAAGCTTGTCATGACGAGGTTGAATAATTTTGAGACTACAGTAGTCACTAAAAGTAGCATTTTTCCTTTAATCCACAGAAAGTGAAAAGACAAATGTAGGATAATTTTTTTAATCTTCTAAATGGTGGTGTGGTGCAAAACGTTTTTCTTTGCCTTACGGGAAAAAAATCTAATTTGTGAAATAAACATTTATTTCAATGCATCACAATACTTTTCAATGACTATAGCTCTTCCATTTTAATAAACGTGACAAAAACTACTTTTATTAACACTTCTTTTGGTGTGACAACCTTTAAGTGTAATTAATCATGTGTGTGTTACTCTGTAAGCAGGGCAGCAGATCTGAAGTGTTTGAGGAGGTGAGATCATAGGCGGAAGCTCGTTTTTCTTCCCCAACGTGAAACAGGTCCTTAGTTTTCTGATCCTGTACAACACAAAAGAAAAACAACCAAAAATACTTTAGAACTTAGCAGAACAATGCTAAACCTGGTTTATTTGAAACCATCTTTACCAAAGGCTGCCTTGAAATTATTACTGAAATAAACACAAAATGTATGAGGAAGTGCTACTTGTTTGAAATCATCATAATTTTTTTTTTGTATTTAGTTTATTTGATTGAATTTAAAACACAAAAATTAGATATAGTCAAAATAAATTGAGCCAATAAAAAAGGAACTAACGATCAGAACATTTATGGAGAAAGTGCCGATTCATATAAAATATGACTCGGCACTAGTTGATACATGCTTCGGGCATAATCTCACCTTATCAAGGGTCTTTTCTGGCAGGGTGGTGGTTATAGGATATGTTTCCTTCTGTGGACTGGATACTGGATATCCATACAAAGCCAGTAGCTCCTCCAAGGGAAGCTCACTGACCTTTAGTGGAATATGTTAGAGAAAGGAGGTATAAAAACACAATGTGATTTAACTCCATCCACATTTCTAAATCATTTCCAATATCACTTTAGAATGACAGATTCTCAAACACATTCTTGACTTTTTAGTCATTTTGCTTTAAAAAGCTTTCCTGAATGACTGTCTCACACATGCCCTTGAAGGAATCTAGGACCACTCTTCTTCACAACATTGCTTCAGTTCATTTGGGTTTGCAGGTATTTATTTGTGCCCTCTTTAGGTACTGCCACAGCATCTCAATTAGGCTTAGGTTTGGACTCAAAATGTTGCTTCTTATGCCTCGATTTGTGTTGGGTTTTTTTAGCCATTCTCTTGTAGACTTGCTGCTTGTGCCTCAGATAACCAATGACTAAGTTCCAGCTAGTTTTAAAATCATTACCCCATCGACCACCATGCTCGACAGCTTTTCATTTTACAGCATTCACACTGTGAAACTGTTTTCCATCCAGTCATTGTCTACATGCGCTAAGCTGTTCAGGATTGACTGAGGGCTGGTGCCCATCTCCACAGAGACACACGGGACAAACAACCACACATGCACACACTCAAACTTAAGGGTGATTTAAAGAGACCAAGTGACCAAACAGTCACGTTGTTCTGTGGGAGGAAGACGGAGTACCCGGAGAGAACATGTGCATGCAGTGGGAGACGATGCAAACTCCATGCAGAAAGACCCCAGACAGGCATTTGAATTCAGGACCACCAGGCCGCTTAAGTTATAATTACTTAAAAGTCAGAAGTTTGTAACATTCACAGGTATTAAACAATAATATAATTATATTAATAAGCCTAAATACCAAAACACTTCTTTTGCAAACCTAAATTCAACAGCCAAACTTTTTATAGACTATAAGAAGGTGTGAAGAAGGACTTGCATCCAGCCTCGCACCTCCTCTTTAGAAGCTAGCAACTGAGTTGGTAACATTACGTTCTATTACATTCCGGATTTTGGCCACACTGGTCCTTACTGGAACATTTATATGTTAAGAAGTATATCTATAACCAATCCCATCTGTATGTTGTGCAACATGAATATTGCAAAGGTTTTTGTGGAGCTCTTTGCATCTAGCAGTCATCTGAAGTTTCCGGGTGGAATATCCTGGCAATGAGAAAATGTATATACCAGTAAGAACCAGAAATCAGCATCCGAACCAGAATCAGCACTGGTAGGAGACAGGACTGCTTTCTAAGTACCAACATATCAGCTGGTTTGATGCATTCACTGCTTTTCTACAGCTCGTATGTAAATGGGTTCAAGTGTTATTCCTCTAATCAATCGTCTTTATCACAGCTAACTTATTGATGGACTTATTTGTGCAGATGTCTTTGTAAAAGTGGATTACTTGGGTTGTTATCAATATATTTTATACTATTTTGAACATAATTGAAATAAATAATAATAATTTGTGTGAAGCAGAAGTGTTCATCATAAGTTTAACTGTGGATTTGTCAGTGCTGTAGAACAAACTGTGATAATCAACCCAGGTTTGATTTAACATGCTTATCTTCCTGCTAAGGCTTTATGTTCGCACTGTTTTGATTTTCAGTTCTAAGATAGTCTTTCAAAATGAAATTCTTAGATAATAGAAATTTGTGATAAAGAGTAAGCTTAAAGAGTACAACAATGACGACAACACCTATATTAAAATTCAAGATGAAGGGTAAAAATTTTTATCACCCCAATACAGATTTGAGTCATTGAAAATTTGGCATTTCCTAATACAGAATCCTTATCTACTACTACAATAAAGTTAATAAAATGAACATTATTTGCTTGAATTTTATCTTGATTTCAGGTGCATGCTGAACAGACTCGATATGCTTCTCTGACCTGGGGTTGACTAAACTACATCCATACTCTGCAAAATTATTGGATAGGATGTGTTTTTGAAGATTAATTTTAGTATTGAACAACTATAGTTTTCTTATATCAAATGTTAATAAAGCTAATATATAAAACAATGAAAGGAAATGTGTGGCTTTAGCTTTCTTAGGAGAAATTATTGGGCAACTATTAGTGTGGAGAAATATTATGTAACTAAATGAAAAAGAAATATTTTCCCATTTGACTTTTTTCTGTTGAACTGAGAATAACAAACAACTCAAAATGTACAAATAAAGATTTTTGACATTTTATATCAGTGACCAGTATTGGCACCTTTCTTTTTCTTCACCGTAAATCTCTTGTTTCAGAAGGGCCTACAAGTTCTCAAAAGGGTTTAGGTCAGGTAAGGAAGGTGGTCATGTAATTATTGTTTCATCTATAAGACGCTCAGTGGCTAAACACACACTGGAGTACTTTTAAGCAGGTGATGGAGGATCATCTTGCATAAAAATGAAGATCTTCTTGAAAGATGGCAACTGTTTTCTGTGTCATCGGTTGAGGAAATGTCTGCTTATAACTGGCCGTAAGCTTAAGAGTTGATCTTGAGGAAAAGGTCCAACTAGCTCATCTTTAATAATACCAGCTCAAATCATCACCCCATCTTCACCTTACTGGCGTGTTAGCCGAAGTGGAGCTCTGTGCAAGTTACTGATCCAGTCATTCAATTCAATTCAGTTTTATTTATATAGCGCCAATTCACAACACATGTCGTCTCAACGCACTTCACAAAGGGTTTGGAATGGTATAGGGTTGTTGGGGAGGTTAGATCAAACCATTGAGTGTTAAGAGTTTGGCCATTTTAGAATGGGCTATGTGTAGGGGTACTAAGTAAAATAATACACTGATAAAGTGTGTCCATGTAGAGCCCACTGGTGGCCATTGTTATACTAAAAACCACAAGGATTGGGGGTACCTCTCTCTGTCCGACTGATTATAACCATTTTTGGGTTATAATGGGCTCAACTACCTGGTCCAAGAGTCATTATTTTGCCATAAAACCTTTGAAAAAGCCATCTTTAGATATTTCTTGGCTCAGTCTTAATGTACATAACGTAACATAACGTAAATAAATACATATCACTTGATATGCTTTAATCCAATAAGCATTTAACTTTATACAGCTTGGTCTTGGAGAATATGCATGAAAATGATATGGTCCATATTTTCACTTGTTGTGCACACAGTCTATCATCAGACAGACAGAAAGCTGTAGCAGCCAATATAGTCTTCCCTTCAATGTGAACGTCACTGTTGCAAAGTGTTAAAACCCTTATATTGCAAGGAAAAACCTAGATTAATTAGCTCAACAAACCTATAATAAAAGCCTAATGACATAATAATGTTCTCCAAAAACTGAGTTTTAAAAAGTCAGCTTATTGTCTAACACTATAAATGTGGCTGACATCAAATTGGAGACATAAGACCAATGACCAGCATCAGGGAGATGCTGGTCATTGGGACCCTGGTACTAACCCTGATACTAATCATTTCAAAATGCCTTCATCAGGAACCATACTGTAATATCCTTATTGAAAGCAGATCATTTAGTCATATAAATATTTATTTTATATTTATACTTTGCTTGAAATGTAAATTGATATGAGACAAAAGTGGAGAGCCACAGGCAAAAAACCATATTTTCTAAAAGAGACGAAACTTGACGTACTGTTTGGGACTGTGCTGCCATTTTCATGGAGAGAGAAAGCTTCTGCTTCAACTCCTTTAAGACTTCTCCCAGCTGGTGTTTCTTCTGGCCTTCATTGCTGTACTTTTCCCACTCTCCACTAGGCCACAGGGTGTGTGCTAATGTTGAAATACTTTACCTGCAAACACATAAAAACACACATTTTGTATGGCAAAGTCATGTCATAGGGTTTCACAGTGTAGCCACTAGGGAAGCAGACATACAATCAGCGCACACTAAGATTATTTTAAATTATGACCGATTCTAATTCTGGGTGATTTCAATATTCATGCTTGCTGTGAACCTGATCGGTTCTTTTAACCAGACTCAGCTAGCGAGTGGAATTGGTTTTAACTTTTGGTTTAGATAAAAAAATTGTCACATATTTCACAAGGTTATCACTTTCCAGTTTTAATTGATTTTTGCCTTTTATCTTGTGCACATGGCGCATGCGCTCCCCTCAACTGATCAACACATTGACAGCCTGACAATTTACTGCCGTTTTGCTTGAATGAAAATGTTGATCAGCTCATTGATCATTTTAACCCTGTCTGTATGGACTTTCTGGATGTTGTTGCTCCTTTCAAGACTAAAAGCTGTAAATCAGCCACAGAGCCGTGGCTTAATGACAACACCCACACGGACAGACATGCCTGCCAGCACGCTGAAAAGAAATGGAAGAAGGACAGGCTTCATGTTTCCTTGGAGATCTTGAGAAACTGTTTAGTTGAGTATCAGGCTGCTGTCAAAAACAAAAAGACTTTGTGCCTTTGACACAGTGGACCACAAGATTTTATTATATCACTTGGAGCAGTCTGTTGGTGTTAAGGGCACCACTCTGCAATGGTTTAAGTCTTGTCTGTCTTTCAGAAGCTTCTCTGTCCATTTAAGTCAGTTTTCTTACTCAGTGGCTCTTCTGAAGTTCAGGGTACGCCAGGGTCCATTTTAGGACCAATTCTCTTCTCTTTGTTCTTGCTTTCTCTGGGGTCCATTCTTAAAAATGATAAATTGTCATTTCACTGTTTTGCAGACAACATCAAGATCTATCTCCCACTAAAATCTGACAGTAGTCAGTCAGGTGAGAATTTGCTACACTGTTTAAGGGATGTCAAAACTTGGATGAAGCTGAACACTCTGTGTCTAAATGGAAACAAGATCGAGGTGGTTCTTCTTGGTAAATCTGACCTGCTGACAGGATGTAAAAGTGCTATTGGTCCTCTTGACTCATTTAGTTGCAACTCTGTCAGAAGTCTTAGGGTTATCTTTGACACTGATCTTAAATTTGTTAAGCAGATGAGTGCGGTAGTCCATTATAGCTTTTATCATTTTAGGTTGAATGATAAAATTAAGCCGAATCTTCCTCAGAATGTAGTTCTGTCTATCACCACTAAACAGGACTACTGTAACTCCCTCCATAGGAGTCTGGTGACTAAAACAAATTGAGTCTTTTCAGCTGCAGCTGCTAAGCTGTGGAACAGTCTCCAAATATCCACAAGATTCACCAGGACCATGGGTGATTTTAAATCACTTCTAAAAACTAATCTGTTTCCTTTGACATTGTGTTTCATAGCCCATTTGCTTTTAACACTTTATTTTACCTGTAAAGCACTTTGGTCACTCTATTATGTGTAATGGCTCTATATAAATAAAAACTGATTGATTGAGCTCAATATACACTATATCGCCAAAACTATAAGGTCACTTGCCTGTGTCACTGGTGCTTTCTTGTCTATAACTATGGATCATTTAACAAAGGCAGACTGCATTGTAAGCTGTTAAAAGGCAGATTTTTCAGTCATGCATTATTACCACATTTCTGTTTTAAAAATGATTTTTTTTTTATTGGTTGAATGTATTATTCTAATTTAAAATGTTGTGTTTTCATTAGCTGTAACTGGAAAATCATCAGAATTAACAGAAATAAAAGCCTGAAATAAGATGTTGGGAATGAAAGACTGTGTATAATTGATATGAGTAAATTGAGTTACTGAAATAAATGAACTTATAAATAATACTCTAATTTCTTGAATATGCCTGTTTAACTAGCAGTGCTTTTAGGCAGAACAGTTAGCAAAAGTGCTCATTATATCTTTCAGTCCATTTCAGGCTGCTGCTGTCTGTGGATAAAACTTGCAAAAAATGTAGTTCTTCTGCTTCATTAACTTAGTGATTTGCTTTGAAGTTCGTCAAATATTAATGATAATGTTTCCAGCTGCTATGCAGATCTTCCTCACATGGAAAGCTTTCTGAGTACAGCTAACAGGTCAGGTCACATGACACAGATGGAAACTGCAGCAGCTGATACAGTCCTTTCATTGTGAACATCGTTGAAAAGGGTAAGAAGGTATCCCCCTCCCTACACACACCTATATTCCTATTATATCTTGCATATCCACCTTTCCTTTCAATGTGGGGGGAAGGTGTAATGTCTCAGGAGAATATCTCTCATATGAACCAATGCTATGGTGTGAAATACCACAGAATTAACCTATGAGTAACATAACTTTTTCTTATGCAATTCTATGAAAATGCTCTGTTTGCCCTGAGGAAGATTCACTCTCATCAACATGTTGGATGCTTGAAAGTAGAGATGCCCCGATGTGAAAAGTATGGTGGATTTTGATATCCGATAATATTGCTGGTATGGCCAAGAAACGAGATTTACAGTCAATATTAAATATATTATAAATATTTAAAAATAAAAATAAATACCCTTTCAACAATGCGAAAAAACCACCCCACCACTGACATGGCTTCTCTGTATCCATCAAACATCCCACAATCCTGCATTGCATCACTGTCACATGCCTAAACAAATACCACATGGCCAACCCCTAACACTCCCCTCCCCTTCCTGAAACACATATAAAAACAGAAAAAAGATGGAAATAAACATTGGTTATTAATATTGGCCCAGTTTTACTTGTTGGACTGAAACAATATTTTAAAAATTGACTGATGCTAATGTTAATGATATTATGTCCATCTCTACTTGACAGTAAGAGGTAAAATGACAACTGGGCCCTTCTTTCTGATTACTTGGGCTAATATTTATCTGACCACATGGGGTACAGAAAAAAAACATTGTAATTTCATTCTCAAATGCTCACGTAATAATTAACTTAAGCCCTGGAACTCTTTTTTGAGACTTCTGCTAGAAAATCACATGCCCAAAATGAACTCAGGGACTTTAAGGTTTATTTGACACAAAGGTGACACTCCAGAGAATATTTCAGAGATCTAAAAAATCAACACTTAAGTTACTGAGTGAGAGTAAATAGACATGACATTAAGCAGAAAATAAAAAAAATAAAAAATGTCCCCCTAAAATGACTGCATAATATAATTTGAATATTCTATTGAAAGTATGTAGTTGCAATCCAAAATATCTAGAAAACCTCATTACAGAATGTGAGTATTAGCTGTACCAAAATCCATGCAAAAAAGTAAAGCATAGAAGATTTAGAAGGGTATTAGTTGATAAAAACCTAGGTGAACCTTCTAAATTGGCCATTTTGGCACCATGTTTGCCATTTGAAATTTCCCAGGATTTTTTCCTCACCATAGATAGGCTTTCCATCTAATAACAGTCAACATTATTTACTTATTCAAGGAGAAAAGAAAAACATACAGAGGTACTAAGATTTGTCTCCAAATGTAGCACATTTATCAACAATAAAATTTAAATATAAAATTATAGAAAAGTGGCAATGCAAATTAAACACCAATCTGTCAGAAATACTTATGAACACAGCTGGAAACTGGTATAGATTTGCTGAAAGTACAATAACAAAATAATACTAATAAATCTGTCATAATAACAACAGAACCACACTGTCCACATCAGTTTTTTTCATCATCCACATCAGTGTGGGGCTAGTCTGGACACAGACTTTGCTTTGTTTAAGCAAACCCAGACTCTTTAGATCAGCAGCCTAAATACAGTTTTGTAAGTCGTACATAGGACAATAAAAATTGACTTTTAAAAACTGCTGCAAAACTCGGCCATGCAGCCAAAGGGATGTGCGGCTGACATACGATCATGGACAATACAACACCAACAGGCATGAGGAGTTGAATTTAGTCAGGGAATACGATGCATTGATCAAGACCCTCTATTTCAATATCGTGCGACTGCTGTCAAAGAGGGAAGCAGTCCAAGAAGAATGACTCAATAAACTTGGTGCAGAAGTAGAAAAATAGAATAGGCTTATTTTTATTTGGAAATTTGAAGATATCCAGCAGTGTCATCAGCCCACAACTGACCTTTAGGGGCAGAAAAATAGAAAATAAGAAACTAAAATAATATTGTTTCATAAGTATGCACTGGGGACTGTGTTCAGAAATAAGCTACGTGCTAAACAGGAGTCCGTAAACACCTTGGAAAATGTAAGGCAGGGCAGGCCATTTCCGTTCCTTGAAAGCTAATATCCTACAACTTTTAGATACATCCCTTCCTCCAACATACCTAAATCAAATGAATGGCTCATCATCAGGCCTCTGAAGGCCTGACAAAGGCCTTATCAGCCAATGGCAGGCTGATGAGAGAATTCAGCCATTTGATTCAGTGCGCTGGAGCAGGGATGCATCTAAAGATTGCAGGACAGGAACTCTTAAGGACTGGACAACGGCACCCCGTATTTAACTTGTCTCTGATCAACCCTAAACAAGTTTAAGCTGTTGTAGTGGGCTTTTCCAGACATTTCCTTAAACTGGGGACACACTACTCAACTCTTATGGTCTCCACAGATTTTTAAAAACTTGGAGTTCACACCAACAGACTTATTTCAGATGATTTTTGTTTCACTACCTGAAGACTAGGGAGCAAACTACAGGATTTGACAAACCAACTGAAGCCAACTGACTGAATCAAACTCTTGTGATAGTAGGAATTGGTACAGTAGAGACTGATGTACTTTAAAAAATAAATGACATTATCTTCATGAAGCATCATCTAAAGACACCCAGGAAGTCAAGATTAGGACACAATTAAGTCTCACCAATGGACAATGATCCTACAAGGCGGATTAAGGAAACAAAGTCAGTGGTTTGCTTTAGCAGTCACAAAACCCTGATCTCAATCCCATAGACAATGAGTGAGCAAAGGAGAGAAAGTCCAGCAAACTATTGTGAGAAGCTTGTAGAACAATAACCAAAATGTTTGACTCAAGTCATACAAAGCAGAAATAGTTCAGTCTGATTTCAGGAAACCAGATACTTACAGTATCTGTAAATATCTGGTTTCAACTTGCCAAGTCAAGATGTAGCATACTGATAGACCAGTGCCCCGAGAAAAAAGTAAATGCTGCAGTAAAATCAAAAGTTGCTTCAACAAATCAGTTTTTACAGTCATACTATTTTTGTTTTTACACCCCAAAAGATTTCAGTTTGTTTTTTCAACCAACCTGTATTTCTAAAAAGTGAAATGATTTATTGTAGTCAAATTGTTTTACATCACAAAAACCAGGCAAAAACAACTGTTGTGTAGACTTTTTGTACCCAGGGTAGAAGTGATGCTGTTTTGAAGTGAAAACATTTAAGTATTCCTTTGATCGTTTACAGTACAGCATTTCAGTAATCCGCTTCTGTTTCTAAAACAGTTTAGTTTACAGTTTTGATTACAGCTGCTTAACATTTTTGAAGTTTTGTACCTTAAATTGAAGAGCTCTGAGATGCTAAATCATAAAGTAAATTGGGTTCCCCAAATAATACAAAAGCCTGAGTAAGAATCACTTTTTCTAACTAAAAGTGAGGAAAAACTGAGTTAAGTTTGTGAGGGCCCTCTCTAAAATGTACGTTTATGATGTTTTCCTGCTTAGGGGAATGATTTTCCTAATAGCCAGTTAGTTGTAGGCCTGTGTTACACTTTATTTACAAGGAAGGTAGATAACTAAAAAGTAAAGAAAGACTTTAGGTGACTGCCACTAAGGGGTTGTACAAGGGAACCTAACATCCCGATCTTTAGATCAGAAAGTGCCAGCAGACACTACTTTAAACGACACAAAAGGTCCAGTAAGAAGCTGGGTTTTGGGCCAGCCCCATCGGGCGCTGTCTGTCTGACCAGGGGCGCTTTCCTGTGACTTGGTGCTGAACGTCTCTTCCTCCACCCGGCTCTCTGCGAGAAGGAAACAACTAGTTTTCAATATTTCCGAGAGACACGGTGGAAGTTTACCGCCGCCGAGTCATGTCATCTCTCCAAAACTTTTCAACTCGACGCACCCTGCCCGTGAGCACGCACCTGAAAATAGTTCAGCACCGGCGCGTTGAACCCGGCCCCGAGATCCCTATTGTTTTCCACGGCCGTACGATCATAACAGAGGGGGGAATGGCTCTTTAACGCCAAGAACGCGGAGAGAGACGATCTACGCCGGAGAGGCTCTCCGTTTCTCCCCCACCTCAGCTTCCCGGTGCTAAAATACCTCCGTAACTCTCTTTCAGTCGCCGCTCAGCAGCCGGAAAACCCCTCGGTTATACTGGGAGCCGTCGGGGTTGACATAGGTCCTAAATTCGGCTCAGTTTCTCTAACATTATGGCTCATTAGATTCCTCGTTTTCGCTCACTTACCTCCGCCATTCCGTTTCTGCGCAAGCTTACTGTTGCCCGGATGTTGTATGTCTGCTCCTCTGTACAGCTCCGTTTATTGCCGCAACGATTCAGCAAGAGCTGCTCTGTCTTAACTTTAGTCAGACTTACCTTCACTTTTTGTAAGATTGGCTTTTTATTTATTTTCATGAGGCAATTATGTTTTTTTTTCGTACTTGTTAATAATTATTTAGAAAGACTCCCACAACGACCGCTACTTTCACTATTAACTAAATAAAATCTTGAAGCACTTAACATTTCAATACATTCTACTTAAAGCAATCTCTAACGTAAAGGTTAATTATTTTTTTTCCAAGTTTTAACTGAATGACTTTATTAAATATAAATTTTGATTAAATATAAATGCAATAAATGTAAATTTAGCACAATTTACATTTTGGATATACACCAGGTCCATGCGGTGCATGCTAAAAAGTGCAAGCCCACTATTATGCTGATTACATGCTTGGAGGGGGAGGTTGGACATGGTCAGAGCAGATAAAGGTGCCAAAGTGTCTTTTAAAGTGGACATTTTGTTCACCCTACAGTAGTTTATAGAAGACAGCCTGCTTTCCAGTGATGTATCATGTGATAGGTTTATATGCTGGAAACTCACTTTTTCCCCTTAAATAAGCTGAGTGTCTTACCAGCAACTACATTTTATAAAAAGTAGAGAGGTCCGCCAAATGTTCTTTATCTTTTGCTATTTTTACCATGATTGTTTTGTTTATATTTTTGTTTATTAACATGTCGATAACAATATTTTAACCTCTGAAAACAGTTAAGAGTAATGACCAGTTTGAAGAGTTTCAGTCAGGGTTCTGTGCGCATCATAGCACTGAAGCAGCCCTAGTGAAAGTCACTAATGATATTCTCATGGCCTCAGATAATGAAATTGGGTCTGTACTTGTCCTGTTAGATCTTAGTGCTGCATTTGATCCATCCAGTCGATCACCGTATTCTCTAAAAAAGTTTTAAACATTTTGTGGGGATCAAGGGAACCGCAGTAGGCTGGTTTAAATGTTATTGTCTGACAGATTCCAGTTAATGTAAATTATATATCTTACCTGAGGAGTCAGCTAAGACAATTCTCTTTACTATCTATCTATCTATCTATCTATCTATCTATCTATCTATCTATCTATCTATCTATCTATCTATCTATCTATCTATCTATCTATCTATCTATCTATCTATCTATCTATCTATCTATCTATCTATCTATCTATCTATCTATCTATCTATCTATCTATCTATCTATCTATCTATCTATCTATCTATCTATCTATCTATCTATCTATCTATCTATCCATCCATCTATCTATCTATCTATGCTTCCGCTTGGTAAAATTATCAGACAGCATTCAGACAGCTGATGATACTTGGCTGCATTTATCTATAAGTCCTGCCTTGTCCGGTACTTCATCTGGATGACATGAAATTGGCCTCTGGTAAAGTAAATAACCTTAGTCTTATTTTTGACCAGAGCATGTCATTTAAATCACATATTAAGCAGGTTTCTAGGGTTTCCTTCTTTCATTGCCAAAATTTGAAATATCCTGACCTGCAGTGATGCTAAAAATGTAGCCAATGCATTTGTTACCTATAGGCTGGATTATTGTAACACTTTACTATCAGAAAGTCCACAAAATGCAGTTAAAAGCCTTCAGCTTATCCAAAATGCTGCAGCAAGAGTTCTGAAGAAAATTAAGGATATATCTCCTCTTCTCCTATTTTATCTTCCCTTCACTGGCTCCCCGTTAAATCCAGAAAAGATTTTAAAATTCTCCTTTTCACATTAAGCCCTTAAAAATCATGCTACGTCACACAATAGACCAGCGCTTTTCAACCATAGTCCTCAATGCACACTGCCTTGCATATTTTAGAGGTTTCCCTGCTTAACACACCTGATTCAGAATTGCAGTTCAGTAAATCCTTTTAATCAGCCATCAGTGGAAATCAGGTGTGCTGAACCAGGGAAACATCTAAAACATGTAGGGCAGTGTGCCTCGAGTGTCATATTAGATCTTCCTGACCCACATGCAGAATCACTCTAGGACACAGGTACATTTAGAAAGTTTAATTATCTCAAGAGGCAAAACTGTCCTTTTAATTCTCCCAAAGGATGCGTTCTCTAGTCATCTAGTCCAGACTCTCGGGCTTGTGATCTCCAGGTAGATGATCTAAAGGGGGGGTTCTTGGGGCACAATCTGTAGGCAGCGATCTGGAGGGTCAGAAGGTGTGCTTCCAGTAAAGTTGGAGAGTGGGCAGGCTGGAGGATAGTTGGAGCTTGCAGAGGCAGCTGGTAGCTGGGTTCCAGGGTTTTTCTGTCCGAAGGTGAAGGAAGTGAATCCATAGTTGTGATCCACACGACCTGAGAGCAGCAAAAAACACGAGCTTAGGTTACTGCAATGTTTGCAGAAAGACTTACAAAGTTTCAACCATGAACTTGGAAACTGGTATCTTGGAGGCATGAGTTACCACTCAACGTGGTGCATCAGGCGAAGAATGCTTATCCTGCAGCTCCTTAAAAATGCTCCAGCCAAAATCGGAAAAACTTGGATACTGCATCTGCACACCACGCCCACCAGCAAAGCCTCTCCGGGAAGACAGGAAGACACACACACACACACACAGTAGTACAACACAGATTGTGACAATACCCCCCTCTTAAAGACCGCCTACTGGTGGTCTGGATGACCCAGGCTGATGAGAAGCCTCAAACTCTCTAATAAGGGAGTCGTCCAAAATAAAAGACCGCGGGATTCAAGATTGATCCTCGGGGCCATAACCCACCCAATCAACCAAATACTGAAAACCTCTACCCCAACGTCAAGCGTCCAAAATCTTACGCACAGCGTAGACAGGTTGACCATCCCCAGCCAGGTTCGGAGGTGGGGGCTCGGAAGGAGGGAAGTCAGGGTTAGTAATGACTGGTTTCAATAAGGAAACATGAAAGACAGGATGGATCTTTAAACTGGGAGGAATGTTCAGAAGGACAGAGGTGGGACCGAGAACAGATATTACCATGTAGGGACCAATGAACCTGGGAGAAAGTTTCTTAGTAGAACCTTTAAGGTTGATGTCCCGAGTGGACAACCATACCTGCTGACCCAGGGTGTAATTGGGTGCAGGTACATGGTGCCGGTTGGCCAGCCTTAGATTTCTAGTACAAGTGTGATTGAGAGCAGCCACCGTCCGCCGCCACACCCCTTTAAATTTGGGAATGTGGTGACGTACAGAGGGAACAGCAATAGTCTGTCCGTCCCTAGGCAAGAGAGCTGGCTGGTAACCCAAAGAGACCTCGAATGGAGATAAACCTATAGCAGCAGATACATGACTATTGTGTGCCTACTCAACCCAGGGCAAATGTGAGGACCAGGAGGAGGGATTGGATGAACACACACAATGAAGCGTAGCCTCAAGCTCCTGATTCATCCTCTCTACCTGATCGTTGGTTTGGGGATGAAAGCCTGAAGTCAAGGCTACCTTGGCCCCTAAAATCAAGCAAAACTCCTTCCAAACTTTAGAGATAAACTGGGGCCCCCGATCCAATAGGATCTCCTTAGGTATCCCGTGTAACCGAAATACATGCTTCACTAGTAGTTTATCTGTCTCAAGGGAGGATGGTAACTTGTGTAATGGGATTAGGTGGCAAGCCTTAGATAATCGATCTATAACAGTAAAAATGGTGGTGAAACCCTTGGAAGGAGGGAGACCGGTGACAAAGTCTATGGCTACGTGAGATCAAGGACGGCCCGGGACAGGTAAAAGCTATAAATAAACTGGCCAGAGGCTGGTTGCATGACTTATTACACGCACAAGTTTGGCAGGTTTGGATGTAAGTCCCAACATCCTCAAAAAGAGAGGGTCACCAGAACGAGCGCCTAATAAGAGCCATAGTGCGACTCACACCAGGGTGACAGGAAAAACTAGCAGAATGGGCCCACTTAATGAGACGAGCTCTTACAGAACTCGGAACATAGATTTTGGTGGGAGGACCCAACCCGGGGTCCGGTTCGGTCTCCTCGGCTCGTAGGACTTGCTCTTCTATGTCCCAGGAAAGGGCACCAACAATACAGGAGGGAGGAACAATAGAACTAACTGGGACTTCCTCATCAACAGCGAATCCTAGACCCTGGCCTATAGGAGATAACTAAGTTGAATCTGGTAAAAAATAATGACCAGCGAGACTGTCTGGAATTTAGGCGTTTAGCTTCTTGAAGGTAGGCTAGATTTTTGTGGACTGTCCAGACCAACACTGGATGAACTGCCCACTCTAACCAGTGACGCCACTCCTCAAAAGCTAATTTAATAGCTAGAAGCTCGCTATCTCCCACATCATAATTCCGTTCAGCCGGATTTAACCGACGGGAAAAGAAAGCACAGGGATGGGTCCTATCATCTGATTCTGAACATTGTGAGAGAACAGCCCCTACCCCTGCATCGGAAGCGTCGACCTCGACAATGAATTTCTTAGAGGGATCTGGTTGAGAGAGAATGGCTGCATCTGAGAATCTCTGTTTTATTTCTTTAAATGCAGCTTCGGCCTTGGGTGTCCAGCGGAATGGTCTCTTAGTGGATGTTTGACGTGTGAGAGGAAGAACCACTTGGCTGTAATTTTTAGTGAAGCGGCGGTAGAAGTTAGCGAATCCCAAAAAGCGTTGCAGGTGTTTCCGGGTGGAGGGGACGGGCCATTCCACCACCGCTCTTATCTTTTCAGGATCTGACTTCATCTGCCCGCTCTCAAGGATGTTGCCCAAAAAAGAAACTGATGTGGCTTGAAACTCACATTTTTCTGCTTTTACAAAGAGACGGTTCTCAAAGAGTTTCTGGAGGACCACTTGTACGTGTTGCTTGTGCTCTTCTAGGGTTCTGGAAAAAATTTAAATGTCATCCAGGTACACAAAAACAAACTGATTCAAACAGTCTCTTAAGACGTCATTAATGAGGGACTGGAAAAGTGCTGGTGCATTTGTTAGTCCAAAAGGCATGACCAAATACTCAAAATGACCGATGGGGGTTTTAAAAGCTGTTTTCCACTCATCTCCTTCTCTAATTCTAACCAGATGGTAGGCGTTTCTTAGGTCAAGTTTGGAAAAAAATGGTGGCTCCTTGAACTGGCTCAAAAGCTGAGGTTAAGAGTGGTAGAGGGTACTTATTCTTAATGGTTATCTGATTTAATCCTCTGTAGTCAATGCAAGGCCTTAGAGTACCATCCTTCTTAGAGACAAAAAAGAATCCTGCCCCTAGTGGAGAAGTAGATGGACAAATTATTCCACCGGCCAGAGACTCATTAATATATTCTTCCATACATTTTCTCTCAGGGTTAGAAATTTTATAAAGTCTGCTGGAAGGTAATGTGGTTCCAGGAAACAAATTTATAGCACAATCGTAAGGACTGTGTGGGGGTAATGACAGGGCCTTTGGTTTACTAAATACCTCCTTTTAATCGTGGTTAAAAAGTCTATAAGCACACCTGTTAGGTCAGTGGTTTCCTCTACCCTGCCGTTGCTGCTGTGGGTAGGATGCATATGAGCCGACCATAGACAGGAAGAATGACATGAAGTGCTCCAGGACTCGACATGAGCCTGAGTCCAATTAAATTGAGGATTGTGTAATGACAACCAAGGGTATACCAACACTATGGGGAACTGTGGGGAAGGAAAGACATAAAAAGTTATTTTTTCATGATGATTTCCAGAAATAACAAGTTCAATGGGAACAGTCTTTTTAGTGATGTGGGTGAGAGACTTTTCGTCCAGGTCAGCTACCCCAAAGGGCTTGGACAATATTTCGGTGGGAATATTGAGTTGATTAACCAAGTTTTCATCAATAAAGTTTTGCTCACAACCAGAATCCAAAAGCGCCTGAACCGGAAACGAGTCTTTGTCCAACATTATTGATGCACTAAGTGTTAATCGGGAGGTTTGTGTGTGATGCTTACCCGCCAAGACTCCCGTTCTCATTGGCAGGCTCACCCTTTTGGTCGGGAGGAACAGCCACAAAATGACCTGCCTGGCCGCAGTAAAGACAAACCTTACTGTCAAAACGCTGCTGTCTCTCTTCTGGGGTTAATCGAGCTTGCCCAATCTTCATGGGTTCATCAGACGTCTGGAAAACCTGGATTTTAGGGATCAACGGGCACTCGGAAGTGGATCTTGAAGGACTCCGCTGTCTCCTCTCTCTTTTCCTCTCCCGGAGTCTGTTGTCAATCTTAATTGGTTAAGGGCTTGGTTATTCAAGCCAGAGGAGGCTGCTAAGGTACGGAAGTCTATAGCAAACTCAGCTGCAGTTCGGCTCCCTTGACTCTGCCCCCAGAGTTTGCGGTTTATCTCAGGACCTGACTCAGAACTCCCAAATGTCAATCTAAACTCTGCTTCAAAATCTTGATATGTTTGATTCAGGAGTGAACGTGAGTTAAATTTTGCTTCTGCCCATCTGAGTGGTCTTCCCTGGAGTAAACCCACAACATAAGAGATTCTTGAGGCATGATCTGGGAATGAGTGAGGAGATCTACAAAAAACTAGAGAACATTGTAGCAAAAAGCCTCCACATTTTCCGATCTCACCGGAGAAATGCTCAGGAGTAGGTGACGGCACCTCCTTTAGACGGGAAACCTGGGGTGGGGACTCAGAAGGACCGGCCGTTGCTCCGGCTGTAGGAGGAGGCTGATCAGAAGAGAGAAGGTGGTTAGACAAACCCTGAAGTGAGGCGGTGAGCTGGTCTCACCGCTGCATGGTGTGATTCTGTTGCTCAAAAAGCAAACTAAAACGTGCATCTTGGTGGGTGGATATCTGGGATCAAAGGATACCCTAGCGGGCGATTCTGCTGGGTCATACTTGCCTGATGCTTCTGTCATATTAGAACCGATCTTCCTGACCCACATGCAGAATCACTCTAGGACACAGGTACATTTCAAAAGTTTAATTATCTCAAGAGGCAAAACTGTCCTTTTAATTCTCCCAAAGGATGCGTTCTCTAGTCATCTAGTCCAGACTCTCGGGCTTGTGATCTCCAGGTAGATGATCTAAAGGGGGGGTTCTTGGGGCACAATCTGTAGGTAGCGATCCGGAGGGTCAGAAGGTGTGCTTCCAGTAAAGTTGGAGAGTGGGCAGGCTGGAGGATAGTTGGAGCTTGAAGAGGCAGCTGGTAGCTGGGTTCCAGGGTTTTTCTGTATGAAGGTGAAGGAAGTGAATCCGGAGTTGTGATCCACACGACCTGAGAGCAGCAAAAAACACGAGCTTAAGTTACTGCAATGTTTGCACAAAGACTTACGAAGTTTCAACCATGAACTTGGAAACTGGTATCTCGGAGGCATGAGTTACCACTCAACGTGGTGCATCAGGCGAAGAATGCTTGTCCTGCAGCTCCTTAAAAACGCTCCAGCCAAAATTGGATACAGACGCAGTCTGCACACCACGCCCACCAGCAAAGCCTCTCCGGGAAGACACACACACACACACATACATACACACACACACACACACACACACACACACACACACACACACACACACACAGTAGTACAACACAGATTGTGACATCGAGAACCAGGGTTGAAAAACACTGCATGAGAGGTCTGAATGTTCCATATGTTTCTAACAGAGGACTTTGCTCCTAGACTGCAGGTTTACTGGTTGTTTCTAGAGTTTCTAAATGTAGAATGGGAGGTAGGTCCTTTAATTATCAGGCTCCTCTGGAACCAGCTCCCAGTTTTAGTCTGTAAGGAGACACCCTGTCTACTTTTAAGACTAGGCTTTAAACTTTCCTTTTTGATAAAGCTTATAATTAGTTGTTTAGGCTATCCTGATACATCTCTGCAGTCATGCTGCTACATATAGCCTTAAGTTGCTAGAGGACACACTGACCAGTCGTTCCCACTCTGTGTTCTCCCACTAATATACGTCCCGTCCCGTAAGTCGCAAGCAGACAGTCTGTTTCAGCAGCTTCCACTCTTTCCTGAATTTTTCTTTTATAAATCTATTTTTCAGAAGTGTTGTATGTTTCTGTTTTGCTGCCTTGCTGTACGCATTATCGAGCTGACCGTTTTATGGAGAATATTTTTTTCTTTTTAACGACATTTGTATTTAGAGATGGTGTAAGAGGCCATGCTCCCATTGTTTAGTACAGAAATCAGCTAATACCTTTTGGCAGGTATGCTGCACCGCTTCCCACTGAGCGGCTCCACATTCCCCGTAAACTGAGGAGAAAGAGACGCCGGACATGTGCTGGCATTGGGTATCACAAGTGGAGGAGAAGGTACAGACCTGTCAAACCATCATCATGGGAAATGTGAAATCCCTTGCCAACAAAGTTGATGAATTGGCAGCGTTAACCCAGGGTCAGAGAGTCTACAGAGAGGGCTGATTGGTCATGCAGACTGAGACATGGTTAACTCCACTAACTCCAGACACACACATAAACATGGACAATTTTCATTTGATTTGGGCCAACAGTACCGAGGAGAGCAGTAAGAAGAGAGAAGGGGGTCTGGCTGTGTTTGTGAAAGATAAATGGTACAGCTCTGGGAATTTAACAATCAAAAAGACACTGCAGGAAGGACATTGAGCTGTGAGCTGTTGACATGAGGCCATATTATTTGCAACAAGAATTAACACATTATCACAATAATGGTGTATGTCCACCCCTCTGCTAATGTGGCAGCTGCATGTAACGTCATTCACACAGTTACCAGCAGACTGCAAACACAGCATCCCCAGGTCATTTTCCTGATATCGAGGGATTTTAATCATGTCTCCCTATCCTCCACTCTCCCCACCTTAACCCAGTATGTTACCTGCTGCAACCATGGCAAAAAAAAACACTGGACTTATTTTATGCCAATACCTATACCTCAGTCGGGAGCTCAGATCACAATCTGGTTCATCTTCAGCCTGTGTATGAACCCCTTGTACACAGAAAACGAGCTATGATACTCACATTAAAGAGATGGTCTCAGGAGACTGAAGAAGTGCTGAGGGACTGTTTCAGGTCTACTGTGTGGTAATAGCTCTGTGCTCCTCATGAAGGTATAGTGTTTCTCCAGTAATAAGTCCTGGATCAACCCTGACATAAAGACTCTCCTCTGCAACTCTCCTCAAAGAGAAGAGCCTTTAGATCAGGAAACAAGGAGGAGCTGAGAGCTGTGCAGAAGGAACTGTGAAGAAAGATCAGGCATGGAAAAAAACATCTACAGGAAGAAGATGGAGGACCAGCTGCAGCGAAAAAATATACATCAGTGGGATTTGAAAGAACCTGATAACAATTTCAGGTCACAAAACAAAGGCTCCTCCCAGGCTGTAGCAGATTTAGGCTGGGTGAATGATCTGAGCAATTCTGAACAAGTTTGCTCTGAACAAGTTTGGTAAGACACTCACCCCTCCCAACTGTCCAGTCTCCCTTGCTGCAACCCCCCTTATCTTCAACTCCTGCCTGATTTTTTTCACAGAATTTCATGCCTCCCAACTTTCAGCCATCACCTACATCCTCCATTTTGGAGTAAACCGTCCCCCAGCCCCCCTCTCCCACCACCATCCTGTCCCTTTCAACACTCCAGGTGAGGAATCAGGTGTGAAAGATCAAGGTGCGAAAGGCTGCAGGTCTGGATGGCAGTAGCTCTAGGCTTCTGAAGTCCTGCGCAGATCAACTGTGTGGCATCATCGGGTATATGTACATAAGCCTGAAGCTGAGGAAAGTACCACCCTTTGTATGTGTATAAAACTGCTTTGTAAGGACCGAAAGCAGGGATACTTGGTATTTTTTGATGAAGATGTTCTGTGCGCTGTAAGAAATAAAAGTTCCCCCCGTGAAGGCTGGGAAGAGAGATTTCTCTGAGTTCTGTGTTAATTGTTTTAGCTCAGTGATAAGACCGCCCTCTTCCACAGCATCGGGGTGGATGATGCCATCATCTACCTACTGAACCGAGCTCTGTGGAAGCACTGTGAGGCCCAAGTTCTTTGATTCCTCTAGTGCTTTTAAACCATCCAGCCTGGACTTCTGAGAGACAAGCCGGAGCTGTCAAGAGTGGACCACCACCTGTCCCAGTGGCGTGCACAGACATTTTGGGGGGAAGGTGCTCAAGTGGAAAAAAGGGCACTTGGAGCTGTCGGTTGCCTTTGTAGTGTGAGATTTATTACAGGTACCGCATGAACATAATTTATATGTATTACTAAGCACCCACAAGATAAACAGTCCTGTGGGATGTAGGGAAATGACCACCCAGGAAAAAAAAACTCAAAACAAAAATGCATTTTACAAAATTGTTAAGATTAATAAGGCAACAAAATGATCATAGAATGATTTAAAGTTAGATTACTGATTCACAACAGCCTTTAACCTGAACTTCCTGAGTCAAATTTGAAACTTACATTATCCTTCATTTTTTTTCTTTTTACACACTGAGCACAACGTGTTCGTCTTGACTATATCATTCTGTACTTTTATCACAAAATGTCTTCTGCACCAAATAACCTTATGTTGTAGCAAAGCAGGTTACACTGGCAAATTTACCAGGTAGGTCACACTAAATGAGTTATCTTCAGAAATGTGAGTAACCAGTGACCATTCTACAGTGTAAATCAACTATACCCAGAAAATGAGTTATAAAATCTTTATAGTCAAACTGAAACCAACAGCAGAGAATATGATCATAAGAAGAATCATCTATACTTCTGCATGTAGCCAGTGAGATATATGACATATTAAATTATTCTTAGAGAATAAAAATTAATGAGATTACAAGTCCTGAGAACTGATAAGATGTCTCCTATTTAGAAAATAAAATACTCTGATCACATCATAATGTTTACACACACAGAAGTAGAAAATGCAACTTAGCCTACATGCCCCACATTTACTGAACTTTATTAAAGGTATTTTAGTAGTGTATAAATTGTAATGTTAACCAGCTCATTTGGCCATATTTGCAATTAAAAAAAACGAGTCAAACAGAAGTCATCAGTATGGAGGGTACAGAGTGCCAATTTACAATAAATAAAAAAGTCATGAAATAATGATTTAAATGTGTCACCAATTTAATAAAACCGGAAACAAAATATACAAATAATTTATTAAACATAGAATTAATTGTATGTGCCTCGAATAAATATATTGATTTCACTTTAAAAAGCATAAGAAATTATTTCATGATTTAATAAATTATTTCATGTTCCTGTGTTGGAAGCACATCATGAATTAATTTAAACTGTCACTGTTACTGTTCAACAGGCCCTAACGTTCAATTGGTTAAATTGGACAGCAAGGCCAGAGTAATCGATGCCAGAAAATGGGTTGACACAGAACCTGCTAATACACTCCAATTCTGTAGGTGGTGCTGTTTACCACAAATTAGGAACATGGGCAACAAAAGCTTGCCAGCGTAAGCGTTTGGAGAAATTCCTTACTGTTACCCCACCTGGGCACAATGAGCAAGGTTTCAAAATCATGTCCAGAGCTTCTGAAAGAAGCAGCGGATATGATTGATGAAGCTTTAAGAAAAGCTTCACAGCCCCTGTAACTCTGGCAAATAAAGAGCAAATGTGTCCAAATTCACAGGACGTATTGTCCATGATGAGAGGAATAAACACAGTGAAGGACTTATTGAAAAATAATTTGATCCCATGTTATAGAGGGGTAACTGATTATTTCAGAGGCCCGAAATATTCTGATATTCTGTTCCCCCCCTGTAACTCTGGCAAACAAAGAGCAAATGTGTCCACATTCACAAAAATAGTTATGTATGATGTGAGGAATGATCGACACAAAACATAAGGTGATTGGTTAATCCCTGTCCCATGGGGTAACAAAACATTACGAGGTGTGAGCGTCAGGCTGGAATATTCTGTTCCCTTTGATGTTCCTATAAACATTTTTTCCCTCTTTTAAAAGAGAGGAAATATTTTCTCATACGACTGGGACAATATAGGAATATGTAAAGTACTTAAATAATACATTTGCTAGAGTTGATTATTTTAGACAAAACATCAGACATTACCGAACAAAAATTAGCTCCTAGAAATATCTTTCATGAATCCAGTAGTTTGTCATATTTTACATTAGAACACGATTCACCAGAGTAATAAGCTACACTCTCATCTATTCAGGAAGCCTGACTTTTTGTGTCCAGCAGAGTGAGCATACCATTGTTTTATATCAGTAATAAAAAAAGTATAAATAAACACGAAGTGCTGGAAAACAGTGTTTGGTGGCTGGCTGATGTCGGTCAGGATAAAGTGAACATGGCACAAGTTGGAAAAGACATGGATTATGTCGGCAAAACAACATGAAGCTGTGCAAAAAAAACCTTCACAAGACCAGGTTCATTTTGTATTTATTAATTTTTTTTCTAGGAGCTGTTGATTAAAAAATAAAGTTACAACGTTGACATGATTACGTTTCGTCGTTTTACTGAGAAATCAATCAGAAAAGCTGTGAAGACGGATCCGCCTCTCTGCTGCAGCCAGAGAGGCGTGCTCCCGACACAGGGGGAACAGATTATTTCAGGGCAACAGAATTTCGCAAAACACCGGAGTTTGGATGACTCCTGTGGACTTCAATGACCATCCGGTCCAACTCCTCATTAGATAAACTTGAATAAAGATCTGCATTTCTATGAGGACATAACAAAAACATTATATTTATTTAATAAACGTTAGTGAATAAGTTACAATTGATGCCAGCTAATAAAGAGCAGTGAATTAAAAATACCTGGTTTCCCTCAGTTGACGCCTGATGGTCCTCGTAGAAACATCAAACCTATTTTGGGAGGAAGTCCAGAGAGCACATAATCCTCCAAAAATCCTCAAAAAAAAAATAATCCTCCAAAAGCTAGCCGTCCAGGACCGGGTGTGTGTTGTTAGGGGGCTATGTTACCAGAAACGAGTTGGAGAGCCTCTTGAAAAATGGCAATTACTCTCTGCTCAAAATCTTGGTCAAAAAGAGCAGAAATACCTCCAAGAGCATCTATAATTTCTTCAATTCTTCCTGCCACATAATCTGGAAGAGCGTCACTCGCTTCTACTTGTCTGGCAAGGTTCAAAATATCTCTTCAAATCATTAGAAACTTCACTCAATTCCTCCTCAATTGGCGCCGCCATGTTTCAACTTCAGACCAGAGCAACTATCCTTCCTCGATTGGCCTAAACTCCGCCCCTCTGACTTTGATTGCTGTGTGACAGTTTAAATGAATTCATGATGTTCTTCAGCACAGGAACATGAAATAATTTATTAAATCGTGAAGTTATTGTTTATGTTTAAAAATGAAATCAATATATTTATTGAGGCACATATAATTAATTCTATATTTAATGAATTATTAGTGTATTCATTTCCAGTTTTATTCAATTAATGAAACGTTTAAGTGATTATTTCATGACTTATTTATTTATTGTAATTTGGCACTCTGAACCTTCCATACATCAAGGGACCATTATAGCAAATGTAATACGTACATCTATGAGATAGATTTTTATTTATTTATTTCTTCTAATTTAATCTAAGAGTTAAATCGTAGACATTCTCCTAGCACCTGGTGGCGGCCATAGAAGACATAGCGGGTAAAGGTATGCCATTGATTGGCCTGTTCTGTTTAGATAAAATGGTGGCAAGTGAAGTTTTAACTTTTTCATCTGAAGTTTAGGAAGCACGTATATTCGTTTTGTTTGTTACCTGGATGGTTAGCCAGCCTGTCGGCAGGGCAGGGCTCTATCAGACGGCGGAGGGGAGGAGAGAAGAGGTAAGCTGGACCAGCGCAGGTCCAACTCTCCGCTCTGCACGCAGCCCGTCTCCGTTGAGAGACACACGAGGTGAGACACGGATATGTGTGGGCGAGGGGTGTAGTGTGTGTGTGTGTGTGTGTATGTGTGTGTGTTGGGCACTGCTTTATAGGCCTTTAAATTCAGAAATTTTACCTTGGGCCCCACATTGTACACTGTAAAAAAAAAAAAAAACATTTCAGGCGGGCACATTTTTGTCCATAGGATAAAAGGGCAGGTGTTCTAGCATCACCTCGTGTCTATCTGTGCACATCCCTGGCCTGCAGTATGTTAGGACGCTGAGTTGCGTCTCTGTCAGGCTTGTCTGCAATAGGAGGGACCTGGAGCTAATGCTGGCACCGATTCCTGTTCACCCTCTACACTGCACTTCTCCATCAACTCTCCAGGTTCTCTGATGTTCTCTGATGACTCTAACATAGTCCACTTTATCACAGGTCAGTACAACTCAGAGTACAGACAGTGGACTCAGGACTTTGTGGAATGGTGCCAGCAGAACAAATTGCTGATCAATGTGGGAAAAACTACAGAGCTGGTGGTGGATTTCAACCACTATACTGACAGCAGTGAACATCCAGGGAACTGACATGGACTTATTAGTACCTGGGTGTTCACCTGAACAATAAACTGGAATGGAGTCAAAACACTGATGCTCTTTACAGGAAGGGGCTGAGCAGACTCTATCTGCTAAGGCGACTGAGATCTTTTAGAGTACTGAGGACGCTCCTTAAGACTATTTTTGACTCTGTGGTGGCATCAGACATCTTCTGGGGTGTAGTATGTTGGAGCAACAGCTTATCTACAGCTGAGAAGAAACAGTTAGATAAGCTCATTGGAAAGGCCAGCTGTGTCCTAGTATGCCCCCTCGACCCAAAGCAGGTGGTGGGAGACAGAAGGACTCTAGCAAAAATGATATCTCTGTTGGACAATGTCTCCCACCCCATGCATAAAGCTGTTGCAGAACTGGAGAGTGAAAAAATTGCTTGTCCTTCCTCCTAGCAGTTGTTAGACTTTATAACTATTATTGCTCTTGAAAAGCTCAAAAATGTTAACATCCGTGTTGTTATTTGCACATTTTTCTTGTCTGTCGTCGTCTTCCGCTTACCCAGGACCGGGTCGCGGTGGCAGCAGACTCAGCAGAGACGCCCAGACGTCCCTCTCTCCAGACACCTCCTCCAGTTCCTCCAGGGGGAGCCCAAGGCGTTCCCAGGCCAGCCGAGAGACATAGTCCCTCCAGCGTGTCTTGGGCCGTCCCCTGGGCCTCCTCCCGGTGGGACGTGCCTGGAACACCTCCCGAGGAAGGCGGCATCCAGTATAGATGCCTGAGCCTCAACTGGCTCCTCTCGATGTGGAGGAGCAGCGGCTCTACTCCGAGCCCCTCCCGGATGGCCAAGCTCCTCACCCTATCTCTAAGGGAGTGCCTACGGAGGAAGCTCATTTCAGCCGCTTGTATCCGGGATCTCGTTCTTTCGGTCATGACCCAAAGTTCATGGCCATAGGTGAGGGTAGGAACGTAGACCGACCAGTAAATTGAGAGCTTTGCTTTTCGGTTCAGCTCTCTCTTCACCACAATGGACCGACACATTACTGTGGCAGCCGCACCGATTCGTTTGTCGATCTCCCGCTCCATTCTTCCCTCACTCCTGAACAAGACCTCGAGATACTTAAACTCCTCCACTTGAGGCAGGAACTCCCCTCCAACCTGAAGAGGACAAGCCACCCTTTTCCGGTCGAGTACCATGGCCTCGGACTTGGAGGAGCTGATCCTCATCCCAGCCGCTTCACACTCGGCTGCGAATTGCCACAGTGCATGCTGTAGGTCTTGGCTAGAGGGGGCCAGCAGGACCACGTCATCTGCAAAAAGAAGAGACGAAATCCACTGGTCCCCAAACCAGACCCCCTCCGGCCCTTGGCTGCGTCTAGAAATCCTGTCCATAAAAGTTATGAACAGGACCGGTGACAAAGGGCAGCCCTGCCGGAGTCCAACATGCACTGGGAACAGGTCCAACTTAGTGCCGGCAATGCGGACCAAACTCCTGCTCCGCTCGTACAGGGACCGGATGGCCCCTAATAAAGGGCTCCCGATTCCATACTCCTGGAGCACCCCCCACAGGGCATCACGAGGGACACATTCGAATGCCTTCTCCAGGTCCACAAAACACATGTGAACCAGTTGGGCAAACTCCCATGAACCCTCGAGCACCCTGTAGAGGGTATAGAGCTGGTCCAGTGTTCCACGGCCGGGACGAAAACCACACTGCTCCTTCTGAAGCCGAGGTTCGACTATCAGTCGGACTCTCCTCTCCAATACCCTGGCGTAGGCCTTACCAGGGAGGCTGAGGAGTGTGATCCCCCTGTAGTTGGAACACACCCTCCGGTCCCCCTTCTTATAAAGGGGGACCACCACCCCAGTCTGCCAGTCCAGAGGCACTGTCCCCGACCGCCACGCAATGTTGAAGAGGTGTGTCAACCATGACAGCCCTACAACATCCAGAGACTTGAGGTACTCAGGGCGGATCTCATCTACCCCCGAAGCCTTTCCACCGCGGAGCTTTTTAACCACCTCGATGACTTCAGCCTGGGTGATGAAAGAGTCCAACCCCGAGTCCCCAGCCTCTGTTTCCACCACGGAATGCATGATGGCAGGTTGAGGAGATCCTCGAAGTCCTCCTTCCACCGCCCGATAATGTCCTCAGTCGAGGTCAGCAGTCTCCTGCCCCCACTATAAACAGTGTTGGCAAAGCACTGCTTCCCCCTCCTGAGGCGCCGGACGGTTTGCCAGAATCGCTTCGAGGCCAACAGGTAGTCCTTCTCCATGGCCTCACCGAACTCTTCCCAGGCCCGAGTTTTTGCCTCTGCCACAGCCCGGGCCGCAGCACGCTTGGCCTCATGGTACCCGTCAGCCGCCTCAGGAGTCCCACAAGCCAACCACAGCCGATAGGACTCCTTCTTCAGCTTAACAGCATCCCTTAATGCCGGTGTCCACCACCGGGTTCTGGGATTGCCGCCATGACAGGCACCGCAGACCTTACGGCCGCAGCTATGGGCAGCAGCATCGACAATAGATGCGGAGAACATGATCCACTCGGACTCTATGTCTCCAACATCCCCCGCGATCTGGTCGAAGCTCTCCCGGAGGTGGGAGTTGAATACATCCCTGGCCGAGGGCTCCGCCAGGCGTTCCCAGCAGACCCTCACTATGCGCTTGGGCCTGCCAAGTCTGTCTGGCTTTCTCCTCCTCCAGCGTATCCAACTCACCACCAGGTGATGATCAGTGGACAGCTCAGGCCCTCTCTTCACCCGAGTGTCCAAAACATGCGGCCGAAGGTCTGATGATACGACAACAAAGTCGATCATCGACCTCCTGCCTAGGGTGTCCTGGTGCCAAGTGCACTGATGGACACCCTTATGTTTGAACATGGTGTTCATTATGGACAATCTCTCGAAAAGCTCAAAAATGTTAACATCCGTGTTGTTATTTGCAAATTTTTTTTTTTTTTTTTGTAAATAGCATGTTGCTGTTTTCTCATGCACAATTACAATTGTGGGTTTTGTACGTTTTGTAAATCACCCTACTCAGTTGCAAGTTTCATTTAACTTGAGTATGCCATTTCTAATAACATTATATGATTTATTTTTCTTATGTTACAATTTTTTCCTTTACTAAAGTCTTCTCTTATTTTTTGATTTTTAAAGTTTTTTACATTTGTGATCACCTGTATGCATTTACTTGCCTTTTACGTTGCTGCTGATACACCGGAATGTCCCCACTGTGGGACAATAAAGGATATTTCCATTCTATTCTACTCTCTAATTTTGCATTATTTGCCAGTATTTCATCTTTTAACTTGATGTTCTCTCTCCTGGTATTCTGTTTAGCTGTGACACTTTCTTGGAGGGGGGCATCGGCTGAGCTAATGCTGCCAACAACTTACGGTTTTCCTTCTATAGTTGATACACTCAGACCAAGGAAAACAACCATTGTTGAAAACAAATCATAAAAAAGCCAAACTGGAATTTGCCAAACTATATGTTGACAAGTCACAAAGCTTCTGGGAGAATGTGCTATGGACAGATGAGACAAAAATTTTACTTTTTGGCAAAGCACATCAGCTCTATGTTCACAGATGTAAAAATGAAGCATATGAAGAAAAGAACACTGTCCCTACTGTGAAACATGGAGGAGGGTCTGTTATGTTCTGGGGCTACTTTGCTGCCTCTGGCACAGGGTGTCTTGAATCTGTGCAGGGAATAATGAAATCTCAAGACTATCAAGTTAATCTAGAGAGAAATGTGCTGCCCAGTGTCAGAAAGCTTGGTCTCAGTTGCAGGTTATGGGTCTTGCAACAGGATAATGACCCAAAACACACAGCTAAAAACATCCAAGAATGGCTAAGAGGAAAACATTGGACTATTCTGAAGTGGCCTTCTACGAGCCCTGACCTAAATCCTATTGAGCATCTTTGGAAGGAGCTGAAACGTGCCATCTGGAAAAGGCCCCCTTCAAACCTGAGACAACTGGAGCAGTTTGCTCATGAGGAGTGGGCCAAAGTACCTGCTGAGAGGTGCAGAAGTCTCATTGACAGTTATAGGAATCATTTGATTGCAGTGATTGCCTCAAAAGGCTGTGCAACAAACTATTAAGTTAAGGGTCCCATCATTTTTGTCCAGGTCTGTTTCATGAGTTTATTTTTTTAAATAATTCTGTTGAAGTGTTTGAAAAGCAATGTCTGACTTTCATTTGTTCTTTTTCATATAATTTTTATTCATTATAACCTTTGTCAGATTCAAGATATTTCTGTGACCATTGTGGGTTTTTCTTTCATTAACCGAGGGGTACCAACAATTTTGTCCACGTGTGTAGTTACTGTTTGATTTGCAGCTTCACAAAACGGAACCTTTACAACTAAAAGCTGAAGTGTTTTGTTATAAAGAAGTCTTTACTTAGAAAAAAATACATACAGCGAAATTGCATCCTCATGTTCTTGATGTGCCACCATAAAACATACATTTTCTGTTTTTAATTCTAGATATGTTTTCCAAAAATATTTAATGCGTGTTTTTGTTGCCAGAGTTATAAAACTATGCATTCAATAGTTTCTTCTTCACAACAGTGAGATTGTGTTGCAGTTCTATGCATAAATCGGGATAGTATTTGTAGTTCATATTAACAAAAAGTTGTTTTCTTGTTGAAAAACCTAATTTCTTTTAACAACCCATTCTGAAAAGGGATCTTATAGGTGGGGGCACCTGTCTCTTCACACAAAGCACACACTGTCTTTGTGTGCTTTGTGTGAAAGAGTAAGGCTGTCCACCAAAAGAAAACAGACTGTACGTCTCTGTGTGGTAATAGGTACATATGATTTATTTTTGTTAAATTTTACCTTAAAAAGCAAGATTAATTTGCAAGACCTGGAACTAATAATTCAGTCCCAGATGATATAAAACAGAAATTGGAAGGTATCATGTCTTAACATGAATGACCCAGTTGCAAAACAGGTTGCATCAGGAAGTAAATAGGTGACATTTCAAAAAGTTGAAAGTCCCCAAGCCACCCCGAGTTCAATATCCAAAATGGCAGCCTTGCAAATAAAACAATGAAAGTTAAAGGACTTGCTTTTACTTCTGATAGTTGGTATTGGAGTAAATGATAGATATAATGGTGCACATTTCCTATTTGTGAACATATATTGGCTTGCGTTACTAATTGCAATTGATATTCCTATTACAAAACTCAGTGTTTTCCAACTTGCAACTGAATCATGCTCAACGACATTACCAGATCCAAGTTCTGAATTCCCTTCCTACAAGAGGAAATGGCTGAACAAAGGAACAATTAAAGGTGACGTAAGGTAAGTTTTTTTGGAAAGCACCATTAATAGACAAACTAATGCAAAGTGCTTTACCAAAAAAAGTGAATTTGACAAAAAGAAAAAAATATACCAAAAGACAATACCTGCAATAAACTAAAATACTAATATTTAGGTGAGAAAAGGGAAAAAAAGAAACAGGAAAAATAAAAGCATAAAAGTTAAAAAATACTTATATGTGATGATCCATACACGTTTGTTTTTTTTTACTTGTGCTTGTATTGTTTTAGCAATATTGGTTCATTGTTTTGTGCTATGTTTCTTATTGTTTATGTTCTCTTCTTTTTTGCATTTTGGTTTTAAATCTTAATTCAGTGTTGGTCTTTTTCCCTTTGTTTTGAAGATTCTTTTATGTTTCGACCCAGTGTGCTCTGTGTTTATTCTGTGTTTCATTGTCTTTTTTTTTATATAACATGTCCTGTCCGGCAGAGTAGTAATAACAATTGTTGTCTGAGTGTCAAGAAGAAGCCCAATAGATTTACCTTCACAAGTGGAGCATTACAGCTAACGCTATATTGATCCACTTGATTCAAATAAAAAAAACGTATGCAATGAGCATGGAGACAGAAATGAAAGGGAAGTGAAGAAGCAAGAGAGGGAGAGGGTTGTGGCAAAAAGGTAAAATTTAGAGAAGGACAAACGAATAGAGGAGAGAAAGAAGGATAAAAAAATACAAAACACCCCTTGAAGACTGCTTCTACACCTACAGAAATGCATATAGTGTTATGGTTTTGTGTGTTATCCTGTCTGGTGTGAGTCTTCCTGCCATTCTCCTGGAGCTCTGCTGTGGACATGGCGCCCAGGACAAGCATCCCCCGCCTGATGGTCCACGTAGTCTGTAACCTCGAGCCTCCAAGTTCCTTGCTGAAAGTAAATTGTTTTAGTTATGCTAAGTGACTAGGCAGCCGATCCTAAGACTGTTTCTTGTTGTTTTCGCTCCCAGGTTCTCAAGATAATCTGCCTTCCTACATCTCACTGAAGAGAGCTTCTACTCTGGAAATCAATCCACCTCAAGCCTCAATCCGCCTCAATCCGCCTAAAAGAACCAATCCACTCCGAGCCCCTGTCTAAACCTAAAGAACGGATTCCATCAGGAGAACGCCAAACCACACACAACCCCTCGAAACTTCTTCTCGCTTTCAGAAACATAAGTGCTGTCCACATCCAACTGCACCAAAATCCAGGTCTTAAGAGAAAAATAACTTCTCCTCTGCACAATTTCCCTGCTCCATTGTAAGTGCCTGTGTCCTGATTTCAACTGTGATGGAAAATAAACCTTGTTTAAACTTTCTCTGCCTGCGTGTCTGAGTGGTTCTGCATGTGGGTCAGGAAATTAACCCCTAATATGACATATATAACAACAATGTTACTGATGTTACTGAAGTACACTGTACTAATGAATGCAAGATCTATTGCGTGGCCACCACAGCTCAATACAGAGTATATCTGTGTATCTTTGAACACCTGAATCCAAACACCTGTGGATGTATGTTTGCGCACGCTTGTGTATATAAGGTTTCTCCTTAAGAACATTCAATTGCAAGGGTGAGGAGCCACAGTCCTGCCTCCCAGGACCCGAGACAGACACGGAGGAGATCTGAGCCGCAGACATCCAAAGGCCCCCAGAGCATTGCAACCATGGGAGGACCACCGCCGGCAGCAACGAGCCCATGGGCCCAGAGACCTGAGACCCTAGGGCGCATCACACCCCAGCAGAGGCCCGACACCCTACAGAACCTTAATGACCCTTGGCCTCACCCAGAGAGGGGGCCACGAAGAAAAGAGGGGTCCACCCAGTGCAAACGAGCCCACCAAACAGAGCCGTTCCAGGTCGAAACAGTCCCAACCCCCAAATGAATTCCGATCTCAACCCCATGAACCTCCCACCCCCAATTAACCCTAACATGAATTTCCCCACAGGGCCTCCCCCAACCAGGACACAGCTATCGAACACATGCCCCTGAACACAAATGCCATGAATTCCCTCCTCACACGGGCACACCCCCACAGCAGAGCTACACCCCTGAAAAGTTGATGAAGACAAACGCTACCCCAGCCTATGTCCTCAAGCGCAACAGAGCAGAGACCAACGAGTCCCGTTCCCACACCTGGACCCCCCGACCCAACACCAAGACAGGATCAACAGGCCGCCACGCCAGGGGCCAGAGCTGCAGGAGGAAGCATTGGAGGAAGGCCACCACAGAGCACAAAAGACCAACCACCCCATTAACCCCACAGCCCAAACCCTAAAGTGCCCCAGCATGCCGGCACCACACAACCCCGCACAACATACCTCCGCCACACCGAGCAGGCTGGCCAGCCCCTCCAACAAAGCGAAGCCATACCCGTAATCGCCACCACACACTGCCCGACCACGACCCTCCGTTGGAACCTGGCAGCTACCCCAATCAGCGGACCAGGCACCGAATCCAGGAACCAAAAACCAACATATAAACGCCAGCCCTGGCACCAATCTGTGTTTCCTTGTCACCTTCCCTCAGTTCCCTGCTAAGACGCTCCCTCAGTTGTTCAGCATTCAACTGATTATACTCACCTGGTTTCCGTGTTAGTAATCACAGCTCATCAGTATTGAAGACCCCTGCCTTTAATTGTTCACTGTTGGATTTTTCAGTTGAGCTTACCCTGTTCTCATGTCCTTTTCTCCTTCTGCCAAATCTGTTAGTTGCCCTTGGTTTTTTGATTAAATTCTGGTCACCACAATACTCCTCCTTGGGTTTTGCCTGAAATTGGGTACATCTCAACCTATAACACTAATACATTAACATATAGAACAAGACTGACCTTCACTGGAAAGTGTAGTGCATAATAATAGTCCTTTTGTCCTTATTTTGAGAAGCCTACGTTTTCTGCACTGCTCATGTTTAAGGAAGTTCATACTGTTTCCCCCTTTGGTCTACTTTTGTTTCTGGGAGCATGAACAGGGAAGTCTGTGATGACCTGAAGGCTCTAGGGTTCAGACCTGACAGGTAGAGGGCAACAAACGTCAGCAGTGTATGACACACGTTAAAGACTTCTCTGTTATTTCCTATTACACAACCTACACCAGCTGCTTCTGGTCCATTAATCCTTTTTGAGCCTACTCTTTTCAGAAGCTGAAGCTGAAGATAAAACCATCCACAAGTGAGGTCCAGCAATGCTTACTTTCTCAGCATATTTTAGCATGACAAATCCAGTGTGCTAATGAGGACCTTGACTTTGAAAAAATAATCAAAAGAAAGCTACAAATCCCATTTATTTACCACAATCCACAGTGTGGACACAGCAAACCGGCAGGAGTAGCTGCTCTGGTTAGATTTACACCAGTGACAAACCAGGCTTCAAACAGTTGGGCCTTCTCTGTCCAGACGGGCAGGTGACCACTTAGGCTACGTTCACACTGCAGCTTGACGTGACCCAAATATGATTTTTTTGCACGTATGCAACCTGTATCCAAACTTTTCATTACACTCGGAACGACACAGATCCGATTTTTTCAAATGCAACCCAGGCCACTTGGATATGTGGTCCTAAATCCGATACGTATCTGATCTTTTCAAATGCGACCTTTGTCTGTACGGCCAGGTCACATTCATTCGACCTGTACGTCATTGATACTCGACAAACATCACTATTGTGGGTCCTGCTACGTGGAAGCGGGAAGAAAAATATGCACATGAAGGTTGCCTTTGTCATTACAAAATTATTAATGAAGTCCGTATCATTAAAGCCGCTCACCTCACTATCCCACCACTGCTGGCTTCGACTCCGAACCCACACATCTCTCTGTACCAACGACGCTGCCGCTGTCCCACAAAATGCCATGGCCAAAAACCTGGCTCTTTTTCTTTTCAATTTTTTTTTTCTTTGTTTTATTGTGTCCTGTCCAGCAGAGTATCTCTCAGAATTGTTGTCTGAGTGCCAAGAAATTGCCCAACAGATTTACTTTCACAAGCGAAGCATCACAGGTAATGCTTTAAAGCTCTGCTTGATATTTATAAAATAAACTTTATTATAAACTTCTTTGGGAATATTTCAATTGTTACAGACACGGAGACTGAAATGAAAAGGAAAAAATAAGCTCGAAAAAGAGAGAGATGGGGCAAAAGGGAAAAAGGGGAGAAAAGGAGGAAAGAGTGGAGGAGAGAAAGAAGGATGAAGAGAATACAAGATTACACCCTGCTTGCTTATACACCTGCAGCTGTTTTTTTTTTTTTTTAACAAAATAGTACACGGTACTTATGAATGTAAAATGTACTTAGTGAGAGGTGCAGCCCAATATAGAACATCTGTGTATCTGTCAACACCTGAAGCTTAACACCTGTCAGTATGAGTGTGGACACACTTTTGTATACAAGGTTTCTCCACAAAAATATGCAATAGCTAGTGTGAGGACCCACAGACCTGCCCCATGGTCCCCGGAAGGACACTGAGGAGATCCGAGCCACAGACATCCAAAGGCCCCCAAAGCACAGGAACCCCGGGAGAACCACCGCCGGGACTACCACAACCCTCCCAGAGAAGAGCAGTGGAGAGTCCCAGGGGAACCACCCAGCAGCGACAGTGCAGAAGCCCCAGGGAGCCGCAGCGACAAGCCCACAGGCCCTGCCGGCAGCCTTCCACGCCCAAGCAGATCCAACCATGGACCCAGAGACCCAAGACTCTGGGACACACCACCCCCCCAAGCAGAGGCCCGACAGAGCCCAGGGGGCTGTTAATATGCTGGCTCCGGTTGGAAAACAACTTAAAAATCACTAAATACAGACTAACCTTTCCATCCATGTTTACTTCCGCAAACACTAAACAGGCTCGCTACATGTGACATCATTGCGTCATCTACTGCGCATGCAGGACACTTGAGTTGTATGAATGTGTTCACACAGGAGATCACTACAAGTCACATATATTTGGAAATGTGAATGACCACTCAAAAAAAATTGGATTTCACCAAAAAATCGGAATTGAGCATTAAGACCTGCAATGTGAACGTAGCCTTAGTTTACAGCAGATCTGTGGTGATCTGACAGCACAACCACTTTACCACCTGAGTTAAGTTCCCATACTGAAAGCTCAAAACACGAAAGCCATATCCACAACCTGGAGTTTCTTTTATTTAAACAAATGTCACCCAAGTACACTATTCAGATATCACTGCGTGGCAGACCAGTTGTAAAGTTGTGAATTGAAGAGTGAAATTGAAAACTATGTCAAGATAAGCCTTGGGAATGGAAGCTCAGTTAAACAAAACAGACTATGCATCATCATAAAATTACTACAGCAAAAACTGCACACAAAAAAATCAGTTTTATTGACCATATACAGGGGTTGGACAATGAAACTGAAACACCTGTCATTTTAGTGTGGGAGGTTTCATGGCTAAATTGGACCAGCCTGGTAGCCAGTCTTCATTGATTGCACATTGCACCAGTAAGAGCAGAGTGTGAAGGTTCAATTAGCAGGGTAAAAGCACAGTTTTGCTCAAAATATTGAAATGCACAGAACATTATGGGTGACATACCAGAGTTCAAAAGAGGACAAATTGTTGGTGCACATCTTGCTGGCGCATCTGTGACCAGGATAGCAAGTCTTTGTGATGTATCAAGAGCCACGGTATCTAGGATAATGTCAGCATACCACCAAGAAGGACGAACCACATCCAACAGGATTAACTGTGGATGCAAGAGGAAGTTGTCTGAAAGGGATGTTCGGGTGCTAACCCGGATTGTATCCAAAAAGCATAAAACCACGGCTGCCCGAATCACGGCAGAATTAAATGTGCACCTCAACTCACCTGTTTCCAACAAAACTGTCCGTCGGGAGCTCCACAGGGTCAATATACACGGCTGGGCTGCTACAGCCAAACCTTTGGTCACTCATGCCAATGCCAAACATCGATTTCAATGGTGCAAGGAGCGCAAATCTTGGGCTGTGGACAATGTGAAACATTGTATTGTTCTCTGATGAGTCCACCTTTACTGTTTTCCCCACATCTGGGAGAGTTACGTTGTGGAGAAGCCCCAAAGAAGCGTACCACCCAGACTGTTGCATGCCCAGAGTGAAGCATCAGGGGTGGATCAGTGATGGTTTGGGCTGCCATATCATGGCATTCCCTTGGCCCAATACTTGTGCTAGATGGGCGCCAAGGACTACTGAACCATTCTTGAGGACCATGTGCATCCAATGGTTCAAACATTGTATCCTGAAGGCGGTGCCATGTATCAGGATGACAATGCACCAATACACACAGCAAGACTGGTGAAAGATTGGTTTGATGAACATGAAAGTGAAGTTGAACATCTCCTATGGCCTGCACAGTCACCAGATCTAAATATTATTGAGCCACTTTGGGGTGTTTTGGAGCAGCAAGTCAGGAAACATTTTCCTCCACCAGTATCACGTAGTGACCTGGCCACTATCCTGCAAGAAGAATGGCTTAAAATCCCTCTGACCACTGTGCAGGACTTGTATATGTCATTCCCAAGACGAATTGACGCTGTACTGGCCGCAAAAGGAGGCCCTACACCATACTAATAAATTATTCTGGTCTAAAACCAGGTGTTTCAGTTTCATTGTCCAACCCCTGTATGTCAAGTTGAAAATGAATTCACTTTGTCCATCTGGATGAAACTTTATATAAAATATTTATATGGTCCTTTAAGTGTCACTGTACTCATTAGCTTAAGACAACCTCCTAAGCCAAACTAAACCTAAGGCTGTGAGTCAAGTCATTCCTTTCCAGATACTAACCCAAAAATATCCCTAATGACTTTGAATGACTTTCCAGATACTAACCCAAAAATATCTCCAATGACTTTGAATCAAAATATAAATGGATGATTAAGCTGTCAATACAAATATATGCTGCAATTCAGTTTATGGGTGAAGGCATTCAAACAAGAAAGCAGAATACCTCTGAATAGACAAACTCTGCCTAGTGGTCTCAACAAGAGCGTCTGTTCTGGCTCTTTTTTTCCCCAATACAAAATCAATGTAAAGTTATGCAAGATAAAAGGCTCGAACATAGTTAAGTTTCAGAGAAGCTTTACTCTGATCATTTTAATCAAGAGACACCTCTTGATAAAAAAATTATTTGGTGTTTTTGGGAACACTTAGGGCCCTCTCTGAATACCCTGATGGCTCACCTCTGGTTTACGCACATCAACGGCATCTGACACACATTAAAAATATGCCTTTATTATTTTTTTTCTTAAACATCCCACAATAGCTTTGTCTTGTCAGTGGCTGACAGTCCAAGGCATGGCACCCAATGATCATTTTCTATGGCTGAAGTATTTTTGCCGGTTGTCTCGATAAACTTTAGCACTCCTAGTATGGTCAGGACTATAGCAGCAGCTTTTTGGATGAGTGGACATGTAAAGTTGTGAGTCATCAGCAGACGTATCATCAGAGAAGTTGTAATACTCTATAATGTTGTATGTTGGAAAAAAATGACCCAAGAAGAGAGCCTTGAGGAATCCCACAAATATTGTTTGTTTGCTATTATTTATAATTAGCCACTCGGCACAAAGTAGTCTCTATCTGCAAAATAAAATATACCCCAATTTAACACAACATCAGGGAATACTTCTCTAGTCTATAAATCAGTAGATAATAATCAATTTTTTTAAATGCTGCACTGATTTTCTTTACCATTACAGTTAAATGTCTGTCATTTAACATTTTTACAAGTGCAGTTTGCTGTGTGCTTTGTATAAATAAAAAAAGGAGTACATTTATTTGTAAACATGCTATTTAATGATCCATGCTAAAAATGTTAGCTTAAATTTGGACCTCTAGCTCAGGTGTGAAGACTGACTATAAAAGTTTTTAAATGAACCTGGAGATATGTACTGTAGATAAGCGGTGCTCAGCTTCTTTAAAATATTCGTCTTAACTCTAGCTACTGTAGCATTTCTCCTTGATGACATTTTACTTCCAGACTAATGACTAACAACTTAAACAAAGTAAAAATAATAGCCCAGTAAGGGAACTAAGCTGACATGTGACAGAGCTCTGGAGGAAAGGTAACTGGACACCGAAATATGTGGCAAAGATATGAAAAGTAGACTGAAGGCTGTTTCAGGTGCAGAACTGGTTTCCCGGGAATTGGGACAATCCCTGACAGGACACTATCAACGATGGAAGAAATCACTGTGGTCATCTACAACTCCCCTTAGCAGTAGCGTGAACTTGCAAAAGGCCTGTCGTCCTAATCCCCATGTCTCTCGTCTCGTCTCGTCGTTTTCCGCTTTATCCGGAACCGGGTCGCGGGGGCAGCAGACTCAGCAGAGACGGCCAGACGTTCCTCTCCCCAGACACCTCCTCCAGCTCCTCCGGGGGGAGCCCAAGGCGTTCCCAGGCCAGCCGAGAGACATAGTCCCTCCAGCGTATCCTGGGCCGGCCTCCTCCCGGTGGGACATGCCTGGAACACCTCCCGAGGAAGGCGTCCAGGAGGCATCCGGTATAGATGCCCGAGCCCCCTCAACTAGGTCCTCTACTCCGAGCCCCTCTCAGATGGCCGGGCAACCAAGTATGTAGACATTACTAAGGCTGCCGCTGGGGCTGCTGCTCAAAATGTGAGGAACAGAGTATGGACTGTGGAAAGGGGCAGACCTTGGACATGACCTTAGAGAGGGCACCAGTTGAGGCCCAGGTTATACAGGTCCTTCTCAAAAGATTAGCATATTGTGATAAAGTTTGTTATTTTCCATAATGTCATGATGAAAATTTAACATTCATATATTTTAGATTCATTGCACACTAACTGAAATACAGGTCTTTTATTGTCTTAATACGGATGATTTTGGCATACAGCTCATGAAAATCCAAAATTCCTATCTCACAAAATTAGCATATCATTAAAAGGGTCTCTAAACGAGCTATGAACCTAATCATCTGAATCAACGAGTTAACTCTAAACACCTGCAAAAGATTCCTGAGGCCTTTAAGACTCCCAGCGTGGTTCATCACTCAAAACCCCAATCATGGGTAAGACTGCCGACCTGACTGCTGTCCAGAAGGCCACTATTGACACCCTCAAGCAAGAGGGTAAGACACAGAAAGAAATTTCTGAACGAATAGGCTGTTCCCAGAGTGCTGTATCAAGGCACCTCAGTGGGAAGTTTGTGGGAAGGAAAAAGTGTGGCAGAAAACGCTGCACAACGAGAAGAGGTGACCGGACCCTGAGGAAGATTGTGGAGAAGGGCCGATTCCAGACCTTGGGGGACCTGCAGAAGCAGTGGACTGAGTCTGGAGTAGAAACATCCAGAGCCACCGTGCACAGGCGTGTGCAGGAAATGGGCTACAGGTGCCGCATTCCCCAGGTCAAGCCACTTTTGAACCAGAAACAGCGGCAGAAACGCCTGACCTGGGCTACAGAGAAGCAGCACTGGACTGTTGCTCAGTGGTCCAAAGTACGTTTTTCGGATGAAAGCAAATTCTGCATGTCATTCGGAAATCAAGGTGCCAGAGTAGACTTTTGTAGACTCAAGACCGAACACTCTGGATGAGCTAAAGGCCGCTATCGAAGCATCCTGGGCCTCCATAAGACCTCAGCAGTGCCACAGGCTGATTGCCTCCATGCCACGCCGCATTGAAGCAGTCATTTCTGCAAAAGGATTCCCGACCAAGTATTGAGTGCATAACTGTACATGATTATTTGAAGGTTGACGTCTTTTGTATTAAAAACACTTTTCTTTTATCGGTCGGATGAAATATGCTAATTTTGTGAGATAGGAATTTTGGGTTTTCATGAGCTGTATGCCAAAATCATCTGTATTAAGACAATAAAAGACCTGAAATATTTCAGTTAGTGTGCAATGAATCTAAAATATATGAATGTTACATTTTCATCATGACATTTTGGAAAATAATGAACTTTATCACAATATGCTAATATTTTGAGAAGGACCTGTACACCGGTAGAACCTTTAGGACTGAAGCACCAGCTTGACTTGGACACCCATAAACTGAAGAGTTTGCATCAGATGCACCCTTAGGGGTTGGAGAAGAGGTGTTATAAGCTTTCATCATCAGAGGGCCAGGTGAAGAACAAATATGAAACAAAGACAGTAAAGTGGCTCATTCTGTCCTGACCCAGTGGCATACTGTACGTTTCCCACCCTTAATCCCAGTCCCTTGGTACATCATGAGTGTAGCATAATGGGAGCCCTAAGATGTTGTGTCTGTTGATGTCGGTTTGTGCTCTATAGGTGTGTCTGTCGAGGACATCTTGCCTTAACATTCCCCACTTTTTTTCTGACGCAGGGCCACAGCTCAAACAACAGCTGTGAAAGAGAAATAACGCTGTAGCTGATCTTCTTTGGACAACCCATCAGGATTTACTGAAAGAATTAAGCGTCAATGCTTTCCCAGTCTTGAGAGAAAGACAGAGGTTTGATAGTGGACCAGGCTGCCCAAGTATAACCCTTTGTTTAGAGAACCTGATGCATTCTGACAAATCAGGTGGGATTGTTTATTTTACTGACTACAAGGTCAAGGTCATTGAAGGCCTTCCAACCTTTAAGACTTTGAGCTTATCAGCAAAGATAAATAATCAAAATACCAGTGGAAACAGGATTATAGAAAAGTTAGAAGAAAGATTACTGTAATGCAAATAAAGTTTTTTACATTAATTATTGAGAAAGGTATAGATAATTCTTAACATTCCTCTTTACTCCAATTTAAATCAAATTATTATTATTAAGATTTTTTTCAAAATTGATACTTCTTTTATGTTGTTTTATTATCTTTTGAGATGTCTATCTCTTTTCTGATCCTGTGTGTGTGTGTGTGAGTCTGTGTGTGTTTGTGTGCTGGTGTGAGTTCTCTCTCCTTCTGAGGATCTCTGCTGGAGGGCGTGGTGGATCAGCTACATCACACCCTTCCATCTGTTATGAGCCTCGTGAAACACCACCACTGCCACCACTAAACTTCTCATCTGCTTCCTGTTTGTGTGGTTCTGCATGTGGGTCAGGAAGATCCCTCAGAATATGACAATATCATTATCAACTGCAACATAGAACCTATACCAGTATTATAAGAAAAGGACATTTTTATAATCCATGCCAAGAGAATATCATTAACAGTTTTGGTGGCAGCTGACAGATGTACATGGAAAAAAATCTTTCCAATCTTAGTTTGGAAAAATAGTAATATGTTTCAGTTTCATTGTCCAACCCCTGTACTTTGCATGTCACTAAAGCAGAATTTGCAAAACATATTGAGGAACTGGGCACTAAACCATGAGCCACAGACAGTGAGCTGTGGCATGGAGCACTACCTGTACTAGTTCCAGATAAAAGGCAGATGTCAAGCAGAGATTAAGCTTTGTGTCAGGTGTTTCAGCTATCTATCTATCTATCTATCTATCTATCTATCTATCTATCTATCTATCTATCTATCTATCTATCTATCTATCTATCTATCTATCTATCTATCTATCTATCTATCTATCTATCTATCTATCTATCTATCTATCTATCTATCTATCTATCTATCTATCTATCTATCTATCTATCTATCTATCTATCTATCTATCTATCTATCTATCTATCTATCTATCTATCTATCTATCTATCTATCTATCTATCTATCTATCTATCTATCTATCTATCTTTTTTTAATTGGCTTACTTCCTGGTATGCACAATGTACTATAAACTGGAGTTGGAATATAGACAGACGTTTCTGGCAATTGACATCCTGAAACCATAAAAATAGCTTATTTGATGGCTTATGTCACACAATCAAAAGCAACGTAGTTTAATTTTCTGATTGTTAGAGCTCAGTTCCACTGTTATGTTCTTATAGCTATCTCTTGTCATTTCTGAACACTCCCATCTGCCCGTATTTCTGTCAGTATCACCATATGTTCTGCCACTCTTTCCTGCCCACCTGCATGTGCCTTTATATGTCACGGTTCATCGATTGTGGTTCTCTTTAAGTTTATTTCCACATTTTGTTGTTTGTGTACTGAATATTTTTTATGTGTGCATATTTTTTCATTTGCAGTAAGTTCTATTCAGTTGGTTTTTGCTGAAATAGAACTGAGATTAAGTGGTTAAGTAAAAAAAAAAAAAAAAAAAAAAAATATATATATATATATATAGATCTATATGTATATATACACTGCATATATAAAGGGAACACTTAAACTACACAATATAACTCCAAGTAAATCAAACGTCTGTGAAATCAAACTGTCCACTTAGGAAGCAACACTGATTGACAATCAATTTCACAGCTGTTGTGCAAATGAAATAGACAACAGGTTGAAATCTTTGGTGATTAGCAAGACACACTCCATAAAGGAGTGGTTCTGCAGGTAGGGACCACAGACCACTTCTCAGTACCTTTGCTTTCTGGCTGATGTTTTGGTCACTTTTGAATGTTGGTGGAGCTTTCACACTCGTGGTAGCATGAGACGGACTCTACAACCCACACAAGTGGCTCAGGTAGTGCAGCTCATCCAGGATGGCACATCAATGCGAGCTGTGGCAAGAAGGTTTGCTGTATCTGTCAGCGTAGTGTCCAGAGCCTGGAGGCGCTACCAGGAGACAGGCCAGTACACCAGGAGACGTAGAGGAGGCCGTAGGAGGGCAACAACCCTCCAGCAGGACCGCTACCTCCGCCTTTGTGCAAGGAGGAACAGGAGGAGCACTGCCAGAGCACTGCAAAATGACCTCCAGCAGGCCACAAATGTGCATGTGTCTGCACAAACGGTTAGAAATCGACTCCATGGAGATGGTATGAGGGCCCTACGTCCACAAATGGGGGTTGTGCTCACAGCCCAACACCGTGCAGGACGCTTGGCATTTGCCAGAGAACACCAAGATTGGCAAATTCGCCACTGGTGCCCTGTGCTCTTCACAGATGAAAGCAGGTTCACAATGAGCACATGTGACAGACGTGACAGAGTCTGGAGACACCGTGGAGAGCGATCTGCTGCCTGCAACATCCTTCAGCATGACCGGTTTGGCAGTGGGTCAGTAATGGTGTGGGGTGGCATTTCTTTGGAGGGCCGCATGTCCCTCCATGTGCTCGCCAGAGGTAGTTTGACTGCCATTAGATACCGAGATGAGATCCTCAGACCCCTTGTGAGACCATATGCTGGTGCGGTTGGCCCTGGGTTCCTCCTAAGGCAGGACAACGCTAGACCTCATGTGGCTGGAGTGTGTCAGCAGTTCCTGCAAGATGAAGACTTTGAAGCTATGGACTGGCTCGCCCGTTCCCCAGACCTGAATCTGATTGAGCACATCTGGGACATCATGTCTCGCTCCATCCACCAACGTCACGTTGCACCACAGACCGTCTCATCAGGAGCATGCCCAGGCGTTGTAGGGAGGTCATACAGGCACTTGGAGGCCACACACAATACTGAGCCTCATTTTGACTTGTTTTAAGGACATTACATCAAAGTTGGATCAGCCTGTAGTGTGTTTTTCCACTTTAATTGTGTGTCTGACTCCAAAACCAGGCCTCCATTGGTTAATAAATTTGATTTCCATTGATGATTTTTGTGTGATTTTGTTGTCAGCATTTTCAACTTTGTACAGAACAAAGTATTCAATGAGAATATTTCATTCATTCAGATCTAGGATGTGCTATTTGAGTGTTCCCTTTATTTTTTTGAGCAGTGTATATTTATGTGTGTGTGTGTGTGTGTGTGTGTGTGTGTGTGTTAGCAGCCCTGATTTATTGGTAAAATTTCAACAGTAATCATCTGAATTCTACAGCAGATTGTTGTGTCAAATTCTTGATAAAATTGTCTTAACTTGATTTCTTTAACATTAAACTGAAGAAGAGATGGTGGGATAAATATAACTAGAAAAATTTTGTTTAGAAGAACCCACTAAATTATTTCAAACGCCAAAGATTCTATGGACAGATGGTCGGGGTCTGGGTTAGAGTGTGTGTTTGTTTTGTGTGCAACTTTGTTTACAGTTTCCAGATGGTGCTGGAGTTTCTCAGGTGTGCTGGGTGACAGGTGCAACCGATCTGCTGATTGCATGGAGGAGTATTCAAGCAGGAGGCTGCCAGCACTTCGATGCCAGAGTGTTTGCCTTCAGTGGTAACAAGTTCAGCCACTGATAAGCTATGCTTCGTTCCTTGTCTCTAAGCTGACTTTGTGTATGTTCCTTCGCAGGCAGAAACCTGAACCTTTTGATTATCTTCGTTGAACACTGACTTCGGTTCCAGAAGTTTCTGGACGATCAAGATTACTTATGTTTGGTGGATTTCGTTTGGATTTCGTTTCCAAGGACCAAGCTGGCAGCTTCCTGTTTTCCTCCGTCTCCTGAACCAAGGCATAAGCGTACCCGGTCCACCCTCCAACGCAAGTACCTGAACGTTGAACTAAGTCCTGAACTCACCAGAACTCATTCTGCAGTACAACTAAAATCATCTGGATTTCTCCTCTTCGCACACCTGGACCCCGACTCCCTTTACCCCTGACGACCTGACTGCACTTGTTTAGTAAGCCATTCTCCTGATTACAATTGTTACCTTTCATTATTTTTGCAACATAATAGTTCCCTGTTTCACCAGTTCTCTTCCCCCTCTTTCCATACAGTTGGCGATGTACCCGTTCACGTTCCAGACTCATTTGCTGTAAATAAACACCTTTCACTGATTCAGTTGTTTCTTCAGTGTTCTTCTGTATGTGGGTCAGATCTATTGCGAAAATAATGACACAGATGAATCAACTATTAAGCATGGTGGTGGTAACACCATACTGTGAGCCTATTTTGCTACCAGTGCTACTATTACATTAAACATGGATGATTAAATAATTCTCCACATTAAATTAACAGGATAGTGGTTGGAAACACATCAAAACTGGCTCTGGAATAAAGAAGGATAATATTTAGATGCTTGGATTACATGAAGCCCAACGTTTGGTTAAAATCTGGGTCAGTTTTAGCAAATCACACTTTAAATGAATGCATGGACGTCTGATTTAAAAAGAGTGGTAAAAGATCACGCCAAAATTATACCACCAGCCTGTTGGTAGTTACAAATATTGTCATTGAGGTGAAACTTGTTAAGGAGCAATTACCAAAAAGTAGTGTGAGTATATGTATATTTCTCAGCCTTGATGTATAATTTATATTTCTGTGGGGAAGAAAGATTTAAAGAAATCATAAATGGATACAAACACATGCAACTAATCTTCCTATTGAAAAGAAAAAAAAACATCTGGGGGCGGAAGCCCATAGTAAACATCTCTGAGTTTAAGAAAACCTTTGTCACCAAAAATTCAGATTACGTTCTTTTCTAAATACCTCAAAATGTGTCATTATTTGCTTCAGCAAAATGGTTTTTCTTCAGGCCTAAACTCTGTTTCTCCTTGTCCTTCATTCAGCTTCTAACAAAAATAAAATGTGAAATTATCGCAAACCTTTTTTGTTTGATTCACAATCATTTACATTCAGTCTAAAACCAGCAGAGACAGAGAATTGGTACGATATGTCATATTATTTTAATTTTAAATTACCTATAAATTGTCTTATTTAAATCTAAATATTTTGGATTTGGGCTAAAGCCCCCAATGTTTTGAGACCCTAAAAACAACCTTGTAACATTTGCTTTGCCTGTGTGTTAACAAATAAAAAACTGGTGTGCTGTCTGACCCACCCGCCCTGTGAAAAACTACTTTCCTCCTCGCAGATTTGTTAAGTTTTTACTTTTTTGTGACACTTGAATGATTTAAGTAATCACATATTGTATTACCAGAAAAAGATAACCTGAGTAAACACAAAATGCTTCTTTGGAATGATGATTTCATCTATAAAAAGTATCAAAAAGATACTGTTTGTGTGCGGGTGATATCCTAACCCTATTACTTTTCAGAAATCCTCGGCTTCTAGCAGGAGAAGCAGAAACAGAAGAAGCCATGTTGAATAGATTATTGTGGTTGGATACTCCCGCTGCATTCTGGTGTTTCTCCCGCTTTACTTTAAAGCATTAGAAATGTTCAACTTAATCAATAATATAATTTTTCCTAAACAGTGATGACCTAAACAGCATAGATCAGTGAAGCATGTTATTTTTTAAAACCAACCACATAAACATAGAAAATCGATGTTGTTTTAAAGATATTTAGAATTCCCACGGTTGCTGAATGCAACAGCTGGCAATGTTTTGTCCAGCCCGTGTTGAGCTGTCAGTCAAGACTCTACACCTCTGTCATCTCAGGACCCGCCCCCACGCCAAACCAGGGCAAGAAGATTGAAACTGAAAAAATATATATATATATTTGAGAGTATAAAACAAAACTTTGAATCTGAAAAATAATTTAAACCTTTTTGTCAGTTTAATTGTTTTGTTTTGTTATACATTTTATTAAGAAACTTTATGACCCTAATTTAGCTGCATAATTTGTTGATCATCATTAAAATCTTGAATCTACTACTTGACCTGTAGTGGATTATTCTACACTCAGTAGAGTTTTATTAAAACACAGTTTGAGATTTATGAAAACTTTACTCTATTTGTATAATCAAGAAAAACTGCCATTTTTAACATTAGTTCCACCTCAGATTGAGATAAGCATGAAAACCGTAACACATAAATTTGTCAGATCTGTCCTGGAATATTCTATGCTTATAACAGATTGTGTAAAAGGCTGGTGTTTGACTTTAATTTAAATTTTTCCCTTGGCAAGTGTAAGCGCAATGTGCAAAGCAATTTCAATTTTAAAGCAACACAAATCTGTAAACCAGCCAGATGTAACCAAATAAAAACAGAATAGTATAATCACTGCTTGTGGGTCTATGCTGTGTTCAGGGTACGTGTCTGAATGAGTGGGTAACCTCATGACAATATGGATTCCGCAAAACTATTGTTGAAATTTCTTCCCATCTCACTTTTGTGAACGCAATACTTTACATTACCCCGATACTGAAAGAGATTTGTTGAACTCCTTTATATTTTCAGGCAAGTTGCATTCAGGTGCTATAGCCAGGGTGTGTCTATATCTGCTCAAACAAAGAAAAATGACTTAATCAATTAAACCGAAGGCCAAAAGTACCACAATTTAAAGTTGTTAAATATATTTTATGTGATAATTTTAAATAAAATTGAAAATATTTTAATATGTGTATTAAATTATGTTAATGTTTCAACAATTTATAAAATAAATAGTTCAATATGTAAGTGGCCTACAAATCTGACTCTGTTACACCAGGAGGAATGGGCCAAAATACCAGCAAACTATTGTAAGATGTTTGCTTTAATGTTTCACCCACGTCAGACACAAAGGCAATTCTACCAAAAACTAAGGAAATATATTGAGACTTCTGAATTTGTTTAAAAAAATCTATCTTTCATTATTCTGGGATTAAACAAATAGAAATAGTTTTCATAATTATAACTGACTTAAAACCTGAATAGTTTAGTAGGATTTTATGTCAGACATTAGGTCACATATTTCTATATATGTTACTAGAACTATGACTGCCTATGCTTTGTTTTAATAATTTATGTTGTAATTTTAGGATAATAAAATCAGCTTCAGTCTACTCTCTGCCTGAGATAAATGACTTCATATATATTTTCTAAATAAATATTGACTAGTCAAAAGCAGTATATTTCAGCATCATAACTACCTTTCCACAAGGGGGCAATGTTGTCGCGAGAATAAGTTCTGACCACAGCAGGTTCAATAGTTTGTACATTCATAGGACCGTTTTGAGGCTATCCTAACGTAACTTTAGAGAGGACCTTTTACTTGGATTAATATTTGAAAGATTATAAGCAGTGAACCTTATTCAAAATGTGTTTATTTATCTGATCTGTCACAGTCTCAGTCCCTCTTAACCAGTCTTCATGAGTCTAAACTAAAGACTACTGAATCCAATCTACTAAGTTCGGCTGAATACTTGTGAGACCCTGAGTGTACATTAGTGTAATGCTGACATTCTGGTCAGTACCTTCATTTGTTTGCTCTCTTTCACCGTTTTTCCCACTCCCTCCCTAGACAGGATGTTTGTGTCTCAGCGGAGTAGCAGCAGACAGCGAACCATAGGAAAGCTGATGATCAGATAGTGTGGCTGTGAAGCACCCAGCTTTCCCAGCGATGTCAAAGATTAACTGGGATTTAGGACTTCCATTTGGATTGCCCCCGCTAAACTAAGACACTGCAAGAGACAGCAAAACAACATGAGGTCATGGGGCCACAGTGGCACAAACAGTGAAGCCCCGCTCCCAACCTCCTGCCATGACAGACTGCCTTTCTCAACCTCACATTCTAAATAAACAAGGCTGTAATTGTGAGAAAAACCTGACTCTGAGGTGGAACAATGTTGTCCACGGAGAAAGAAACTACAGAGGGCTGACCAGAGGGCTCTGAAGTGTCCCACTTCTTATCTGAAGCAGGCATTAGCCAACATGTTTGAGTGATGATGCACTGAATGTCAGTGAGGAGCTAATGAGCTTGTGGCCATTATTTCTTGCCAAGAAACTCAGGCTACACAGGTGATGCCAGAAGGCGATATGAGATTCAGGAGACTTGTGTTTTCTTGTATCGTGGGATGTTTTCATGTGAACTTAGTCAATGTTAGACGCCTGGCTGGTAAGTTGTTTGTAGCACAGGATATGAATCATGAGTTCAAGCTGTTTTATAGCAGATCAATGTTGGATTGCCAAAACAACTTAAAACAAAAAAGAAATCAGCAGGTTTTTTTTAATTAAATAGACAACTTATTGTTAGATTCATAGTGCCTTGTAAATGTATCCATACTTGAATTTTTTGCCCATTTTGTAACATCACATTTATAGGGATTTATGTGGAAGAAAACCCCTATATGTTTTAAACATTTTAATGAACAAGAATCTGAAAAGTTTGCCATGTATTTGCAAGGTTTTATGAAGTATGTCTCTACTATTTACCAGCTTTGTACATCTAGAGAATACAATTTTGGTTGGAGAAGATCCAGTCTGACAGAACATTATTTTTACATTGTGGCACAGATTTTCAATTGGATTCAGGTCTGGACTTCGACTGGGCCAATCAGCTGTAGCTTCAGCCGTATGTTTAGGGTCATCCTGCTGGAACGTAACCTCAACTCCAGTTTTGTTTGCAGACTTTAACAGTTTTCTTTCTAGGATTGTCCTTTAGTTTGCTCCATCCATCAACTCTGACCACATTCATTGTATCTTGTAAGGAAAAGCACCCCTACAACATGATGGTGACCCCAACATGTTACATGGTGAACATGTTGAATTCAGGGTTTTGTGAGGTTTTAGTTTTCCAGCACATACAGGTAAAACTTATTTTCATCAACCTCTTCTTTGTGTTTGCTGTGTTCCCTACATGGCTTGCTGCCAAATGTAAATAGGACCTCTTGTTTCTTCTTGCCTCTCTTCCATTAAAATTGGATTTTAGAGTGCATGACTAACAGTTGTCCTGTTGACAGATTCTGTCACCTGAGCTGTGGATCTCTGCTGCTCCTCCAGTGTAAACGTAGACTGCTTAGCTCCTTCTCTGATTAATGCTCTCCTTGCCAGGCCTGTCAATTTAGGTGGATGGCTATGTCTTGGTAGGTTTACAGTTGTGCCCTTCTCTTACTGTTTTTAGAGTAATGGATTAAACAGTGCTCCATCATGAGATTAAAGCTTGGGATTTAGTTTTACAACCTAACCCTGCTTTAAACCTCTCCAGAACTTTTCTCCTGACCAGTCTGCTGTGCTTTTGGCAATCATGATATTATTTGTTCACTGCTGTTGACTGACAAAACAACTGTATTTATTCAGGGATTATATCACATACAGGTAGATTCCAGGTACTAATTTAATTATTTGTGCAGACAATTAGTTGCACTGAATTCTATTTTGAAGTATTAGAGTAAGGGAGATGAATACAAAAACATCCCACCCTTTCAGATCATATTTGTAAAAAACTCAGAAACCACAAATCCCTTTGATTTTGTACTAAAACTGTGTGGTAGATTATATAATCCTATCAATGAAATCCCAACAAAACACAATGAAGTGTGTGGTTGTAAAATATGAAAAAACTCAGATGGTATTAATTGTTTCGCAAGGCACTGTGTTACCTAGGCAACACATGTTTTCCTATTAACAAGTAAGTAATATAAAGTAAATTGAATAACCTCAAAACAAACTGGTTACTCCAAACATGTGCTTTCTTCTTTTGTTATTGTAAAATATTTCTGAACAAGAAGTTTTTATAGAACTGGTGGAAGGCACTTCCTGTGAAACACATGCTCTAATAAAAACACAGGAGCGGAAAGATGTGTGCAGCTCTGCCCTGTCCTGTTTTAGCCTCCCTCCACACTCCCAAGCCCTTCGTATCACCCCCCTGTTCTCCTTAAATTCCCTGTCCAAACCGCCAGTTACCTCAACCAAAACCATTTGTGAGCCTAATTCACTTCAAAAGTAGCCAAGGAGCAGAGATGGCCTTAGAACATATTCAGCTGAATCAGCATGTAAACACGTTAAAATGAGGTCCGACAGATCAAAGAAGGTGAAAGAAGAGCCCTAAAAGTATCTCCAATCCAACTAGCACAACCTATTCTTTGTTGGCAGGATTTCCTCGCAGTGATGCCTTTTTTAAACTCCAAACAAGAGCCTGAGTGTGAATTAAACCTGTAAGTGGTATAATTAAGTAGGTAACTGACGCTAAGACACTTGGGCCATTCACACCGAAGACTCAGGGGTGAGTGTACACACATGTGCCATAGATGCAGCACACAAACAGTCTTCTGTTCACATCCAGAGTTAACCTGCAATCATAACCAGCCCGTTTTCACGACCACACAGTCGTATAATTTAAGGTTGGATACAGTCTTAAAAATTTAAATTCACAGGGTTCCAGTCCTTTAAAAAGGTAATGCACGACCTACATGTTCTTTACACAGTATGATTTATACTGGAACTTCCGGCATAGTTCTTGTGCCCTCAAAACTTGTCCTGGAAAAATTTACTTCTTTACAAGGAGGTAACTTAGTTAATTTTCCATGAAAGCAGCTCATGTTGCCCAAAACCAATGTTTGCACTTGCAATGCTCCAATTCAGCTTGTATAGACTGCAAGTGCATTTATGGAAACCGTCAGATGGTAGTTAGCAGTAGGTCTACCGAGAGGTCATGTCTTTATCTTTTGGTCCCCATTCATAAAAAACAATCCAGCATAGTGAGGTCTGCAAGAAGAGCATGGTTTCTAACAGGCATCAAACTCTTTGAAAACACAAGTTTCCGAATGTTTTTCTTCAATCCATCTCCATTAGTTATTATTCTGATAGAGTTTATCAGGATGATAACAGGGGATCAAACTGTTATTCATGGCTAAGATATCTAGGATGGTGTCAAATCTAAATGTACAAGATGAGAGTCCATTCTCCCTCATCGTTGCTTGTATTTCAAGATAATATCTAGAGGCTGGATTATGCTTAAGAAGCATGTGTGTATGTATAAGAATGATGGCTTGAAAAAGTGACGACTGTGTCTGGGATTTATGTGCACTTTCCTGTGTCCATGGTTTGATTGTTTTGGTTAAGCCTTCAGGGAAAATGATCTGGAGGGCCAAGGCGAGGGCATGGTTTGTGTGTGTGTGTGCATGTGTGCAAATGTCAGGTTTACTTTAGCTCTTTCAGAATTGCTAGGCTTGTGGTGGACCAGTGCAAACATATAACTGTTGGAAACAATGATCTAACAAAGCAGACAATTCTTTGTTTACAGAGTTTTCACAAAACCTGGACTGAAGAGATTGTTGTTGGCTTCCCCACTTGCAGCGTGTTTAATTTATGTTCACACCACATTCCCACTGTTTAACCTTTGACCAGCTCTTCCACCTCCTATCCTCTCCCTTGTTTCCCTCATACTCCATCAATAAAAAAAACATAACCATCAGAGCAACTCTTTCTCATCCAGTGTTGAAGCATGCTGCTGTTGCACCACCAGTGGTCCCACAGTGCACACACAGAGAGACAGTGGGACACATGTGGGATGAGTTGTAGGCAGGGCGTTAGGTGAAGTGGACTGGTATGATCTCAGCTTTGGAGTGGACCATAGCACTACAGGCCATGGAATAAAGTATGTGCCTGCATATGTGTCTGTATTTTTGTGTGTATAAATCAACAGATGAATTGTAGCACCATATGCCCAGCAGATGCTGAGGACCTTGGAAACACATTGACTCTACAGTAATACTGTGTACTTTTATTCCACAATTATCTGAATAGCATAAGCTGCCCTTTGATTGGTTTTTATCAAGTGTAACTTAAACATCTATGAACCATATTAAAAAGGGGTCTCTGGACACTAATGACAAAAACTCTCATCCAAAAAAACGATTTTGGCAGACATTTATGTAGCTGTAATTTGCTTCAGTTCTGATAGCGGTGTCACCAGAGTACCTTCCTGAAGTGGTTGTGTAAAAACCATAAAAAATCTCTTTGAGCCAATGCTCCATGTTTTGGTTTGGAATAGAAGTTGAAACATTGATATACAATCCGTTGTTTATTTGGCTTAGACACTGAAAAGACAAGATGATACAGCTAATTATTGTAGATAAACGAGGAATAAAAAAACCACTTTGAGTGAAGGTTATTTATAAAATGTTTATGAATTGATCCATGCAGGTCTTCAGCTGTTTTGTATGGACAGAACACATTAACAGTGAAACTCACAGTAAACAACACCTGTAGTGTATGGTTATTTACTCCACAAGACCTAACTGCTGCCACTGCGGCATGGACTGTGTCGTCATCCCTCAGCTTTGGATTGTACCTCCCTTGAATCAAGCATTCCAATTGTTTCATAATCCTGGGGCAAAAAGTGTTTAGAACAGGGATACAGTTTAGAGATACAGGGATACAAAGCAGGACCTTTGGGGAAAGTGAAAGTGCTCACTGTTTCTGTTGCCAGTCAGCAGCCAGGCACCGATTCCATATATTCCCACCAGAAAGGGTGTTGTTTAAGAAAACAATTCACAGATTTTAGAATCATCCATTTATGGTAGTTGTCTGTCTTTTTTTCAGGATTGTGCCTCCAAAGCCTTTTTTGGTGTTAGAAAAGTGTTTTAAAATTACCTTCCTCCTTAAAAAACAATGGAAGCGGTAATTGTGATTATTTTGTGTTTCAGACTTTTTGAATTTCTGGGGTTTCTTGCTCAAGAATATTGTGACATTTGCCTTTTTCCTTGATGAATGCTGTATTTGAAAGACCTTGCTAAAAACAAACAGAAACATCCTATGAAAAGATTGTAATGAATATTTTTTTAAGTGCCATTTGACTCGGAAAAAATTATAATTTCTTGTTCCTGTTTGAAAAAGTGATTGTTTTTCTTCTTGAATTTTTCTAAATTTTATTTGTAAAAGCAGTGATGAGTTCCATTCTCTGATGATAGTTTCTAAAAGAGATTGACAACAAAGGAGCAAAACGTCTAGCATGCAAATGTTAATTTTCAGTCAGGCCTTTCAGTTACAGAGTTGAAATTATGTAAAGCAAAGTGCTTTGTTTAGTTGACCATAAAAGGGATTATTGTGAACTAATCCAATGCCATAAAAGAATGTATGATCGCCATTCAGTGAGTAATTCATTCACAAACATAATTATACTTGTTTTTTGTCACGGCATTTCAGGAAAACATTACAGAGCAAATGGCTGCCTACCTGTGACAGGCCAGTTTTGCTCAGCAAAAAGGATATCTCATGACAGTATCCTAATTGCATGCTTTTTTTCAAAATACAAATTTGATCTAGCATTAAAGTAGGCAGGCCACAATGATATATTAGTAACACACAAATGATCCAAACAATTGGGTTATTTGTGTTTTGGTGCGGACTGGTGGGCTCCAGACAGTCCGGGGGGTGGCCCAAGCACCCATACAAACGGCATCCCACCAAAGGAGACAGCTGCACAATGGGCCCCACCAAGATGCTGTCAGAAACCCCCAGACTATCCCCACAACCCCAACTCCCGCGACACCAGCACAGGGGCCGTGGCGGGAGTAAAGGTAACAGGCCGCACCCCCGGGCCTATCCCCCTCCTCCATGGTGTTTGCATATGTGCCAGTGGTAATGTGTGAAATATACGATGCGTGCAGATGCGTATATCTAAAAGGCAATAAAATTGGACTGGTGGCTGGGGAGTTTAAGACTCCACTGCTTGCTGACAGCAGAGTCTCAGCCACCCTAACCCCAAAGCCCTAAGTGTCTAGTGTATTAAAATGGAGGTGTAGGACAGGGTCGACCATAGCAGGAGCACACCATGATGCTCCCCCTCATGCTAACAAGGCACAAGCAACCATCCCATCAGGAGCCAGAGCAGACCCTAGGCCGCCTGGGGACCCAGCTCTGAGCCTGCCCAAACCACTCAGGAGCGCCAGCAGGCCAAACAAGAGGGTGCATCGCACATGGTCCAACCCTGCCTCAGTGCCAGCAGCTGCAGCACCCCACCACCGACACTTTCATGCCAGACTTATCTTCACCCCAGGATAATACCCAAATGTCCAGCCTTCCTAGGGACAACACTGCCCTGGCGCCAGCATACCCATACCCCCCGGCCCCGAGGCAGGGGCTGCAATTCCCATAACCCCCACACCACTAAGTGATGTTTTTACTTATTGGAGACCAAATTAATTCCAGTTTCTTCTGTTAGGTTTTCTTACAAGCAGACATTCTCTCCATAGAAACAAATCATGACAGCAATTTTTTAAATAAAATGTTTTCAAACTTTATTTATTCTTCCAGTTCTTATGTAGTTTTCTTTTTTTATGCTTACAGCTACGAGAAGGGTGAGGCATCTATTTGTTTCCAAATGCACTTTTGTGATGTCACTAAGAAAGCAAAGTGAGATGCAGATTGGAACTGTATACTCTAGGCATGTTGATAAGTCTTTACATACGTGTATCCAAACCCCACAGACAGGTGGACAGTGTCAGAGAGAATGTAGACAGTAATCAGGTAAGTCTCCCATGCAGCTTGGACATGTGTTGGTAAGTGAAAACCTCGTTTGGAACATCCTTTTTCCTGTGCAGTGCAGTATATTAAGAATTTTGTATTGCTTCAGTTGAAGGTTGGCAATTTGGGTCATTCTAAGTGTTTGAGCAGATTCTACTCAAGTAGTTAATATCGGTACCAGTAGATAAATCATCATCCTATTTCTAATAGGAAGCGAGATTGTTAAATCTATTTGTGAAAGTTTGGTGTATATATATATAGGTTTTGGAAAGTAGCTTTGGTGGTTGACGTTTAAGGAGGCTAGTCATTCTTACAGGAAATTCTATGTTTATTTGTTAAATCTTAAGTTTGGACTGAATAATAGATGTTATTTGATTATATTGAAATAATGTATTTTTATCAGGGCAATATTAATCTTCTAAAACATTAAAGGGTATGGAATATTTCCATCAAATATGCCCCCATGATTTATTCCTTTATTGTTCCATGTTGAAAAGCTAAGAGCCCTTTTATTTTGTAGGATGTCTGGGTTGCTCCAAATAGGTATTCGTCTACATGGGATAATTGAAGACCTATTCATTTTGAGAGATATTTCCACCAGGCTGTCAGAGATGTACTGATATTGATGCTTCTAAAACATCTATGCTGCTTAATTGAAGGGGCGATAAATGGTATAGTTGAGATATAAATTCCCCTACAAAATGTTCAGTTTCAATCCATAGACTGTCTGATGGATTTCAATTCTATTCCATGGAAATCCAGTTTAAAAAATATTCTATTTTATTTTCTTTTTTATTCTTATAATCTTTATTTATACTGGTAGCCTCATTGAGACACAAGTTATCATTTACAGGAGAGACCTGTAAGAACATATGTGAAAATTCAAGTATGGAAGTTCCAATCCTCCTCAACATTTAGCCTTTTGAATAAGTTTTTAAACTTATGCGTGTGTCACAATGGGGTTTGTGGGTGGACCAAAGCGCAGACAAGAGCTCGGCAGCATCATATTGAGTAGTCTTCAGCTTTATTCAAAATTTACATAGCGTAACAAATTCACTGCGGGAATTAACCAGAGTTGAAATCCAAAAAAACTTACATCTGCAGGATCTGCAGGCTCTGCAGGAACATGGTGCACATGGCACAGTCGAGGGTAGTGACCCGAGTTGTGAAACGAGGAACCAGCAAAGAACAATGAAACAAAACCAACTAATATACTGAGGGAGAACAAAGGCAGGTAATCAAAGGAACTAAGAACAGGTGTGACAAAGAGGCAGGGAGGCTGAAGGAACAGGTGAAACAAATACAAAAACTAAAGCATGGGCGAAACGACTAATAAACAGTACCGAAACGAAGCTATAAACAAAATAACCAAATGAAGCATGAGAATCATGAACAGAGAAACTAGAGGGAACATAAGAAACACCATAACCTAAGATCTAAGCAACCTAAGAACAAACAAGGAACCCATAAAGCTGACTGAACTGACTGGAAAAAAGGCAGAGAACATGGGGACTAGAATAAATATAAACAAAATGTAAACACTACTAAACTAACCTCTCAGGAGGGACTGGAGAAATAAGATAAACTAGAAGAACCAGACTTGGGAGAACTTAGGAATGTAAAGGTAACAAAGACCGAATACAAAATAACTGAAGAGGAGTAACAGAAAAAGAAACTAATAAACAGAAGAGTGCAGGGGGGGGGAGAACAAATACCTAACCATAAATAAAACACAGAAATACTAGATGGGAAACTAAACTAAAGAACCTAAGGAAAACAGAGCACAATAATAATAATAATAATAATAATAATAGCAACAATGACAACAAAGAGAAAACCATACTAAGTCATAACTAATAAAGACAACAATAACTAAAGGAGCTTTGAACAAGGTGGGAGAAAAGACAATCTAACACCCAAAATAACTGAGGATAAACAAAACACAAAACCAACACAGAGTCCACAAGTGTGACAACCTGACAGCGTGAAGGTTTATATGTCCATAAAATGTTTGATATGATAAAATCGAAGCTTTTGAATTAAGTCTGGAGTGGTTTAACTGTGATCATAGAGAACATATAGTTTATTTTAAGGGGGAATCATCATTTTAATTGTTGAAACTCTTCCCCTGAGTGAGAAAGGGAGAGTTTTCCAGGGTGGGAGGTAATCTTCTATTAATGTAAGTAATGGGATATAATTTTATTATGTCATTTCATTCATGTGCTATAATGATTTCAAATTTCAGACAGGTATCAAGCTTCAGATGTGGAAAACAACCCAAACAGAAAAATCTGTTAAAAATTTGTATTATAAAGAAAAACAAAAATAATATTCAGAGTAAGTCTACCCCGTAGATTTCACAACACATTTTTGGCTATTGAGAATTGCATGGAATACATTTTGCTTGGTTTACGTGACTGACCTGCCCTGTTTTAGGCTCTGTCAGCTGTCACTGTGACCCTGACTAATGAGATGTGAAGTGTGTTTTTTCAGCCTTTATTTAGACCGGCATGTCTCTGGAGCCGGGGAGCTTTAGGATGTTCATGCCAGCATCTCTCATTGTTGTTACTGAATGAACAGCGACCACACCAACCTTTACTACCTCTGCAGATCTCTATCGAGCTTTTCTTATTGTGAAGCGTCATTGTGTAAATCATAACCATGGAGCTTACTAACATTCAGAGGCTGTTAAACTGGCAGATTGGCATTCACAGAATCATTTATTCACAAACATGCATGTTTAATTGAAAACAGCTGCCACACCAAGGTTACACATGAACATGTGAACATGCTCTAATGCTCCTGTACTGTAGGACAGGGAACAGCAAGCCTTGCCAGTGTTTATCTTCTTCTTGTATATAATTTCCCAGTAAGAAACACTTAATGCACTTATACACTGTGGGAAGGAAACTGTTTGGCCAATTTATGTACCTTAAATAGCCCAACCAGTAAATGTCTAAAGAATCAAAATCATTAAAAAAGTGGTGAATGCTTGTTAAGTGAACATCCTTTTAAATGTGTTTTGCGGTTAATCTCTCCTTTTTAAACCTATGCCAACTATTTCTGTTCATATAATGTGAGACATATACAATTTTAAGTCATCAGTTCCCCAAACATAAGAAGTCATATTTTTAGAAATTCATACAATCATACTTTTGTGTACTTTAATTAAGATTAAATGTTTACTCTGTATTTATTTTAAGTTGATGCTATGATAAATATTTTACTTCATCTCTTTAACAGGAGTTTCTTAAAAGAAATGCATTGTGCATAAAGGTTTTACTCCATAACTAAGACTTAGGCTCAGGACCAAAGCCAAAAGGGGTTTCTTGAGCGGCAGATGTCACATTTGACTTACGAAACAGGATTTTTCTAATGCTAATTAAGCAGTTTTCCTACATTATATAAACAATATTTTTATTTAACTCTTGAGCCTAACTTAAGAGTCCTAAACAAAACTAGAGTCATTTACAGTGGAACTAATGATGCAATCTACTTGTATGCAAAACCTTGAATCCCCTTTCGTGGCTGGAAATTTTGGAAACTTGGAAAGTCAGATATTTATGGGGTAAAAACGCTGTCAAAAACAATGTGTATGTAAAGATGGAAATGTGTGCATGTTAGTCAATAGTTGTGCATAAGTAAAATCCAAAAGAGGTATTGTATATTTTCTCTATAAGAATACAAAATAAAATGTTACAGCTTCAAGAAATTACAAACACAAAGTTCAAGCTTACAGTTGTAGTTTATTCTTTATGAATACAATATGCTATAACAGTTTGTGAATACGATTTGTTTTCTATGAGAATACGAATTTACATCAGCGGCTTGGCGTCACGTGATCTCATGCTGGTCAGTGGAGCACAGAGTCAGTCGATTCACGTTGCGCATGCGCTGTCACACTCCTCCTAATTTAGTCTAAAAGGAATATTAGGAACAGAGGGGAGATAGGGGTGAATCAAGAGTATTAATAAATAAACCATTGTTCTTATTTTGATGAAATACAAAACTAAAACAGAATATAGTGGGTAGAGTTATACAATTATGTACAGTAGGTGGCGGTATGCACCTCTGAATTTGTTGCGTACAGCCAGCATGAAGAAGAAACATATTGTATATTCTTATAGAGAAAATATATACTACCTCTTTTGGATTTTACTTATGCACAACTATTGATTAATATGCACACATTTCCATCTTTAAATACACATTGTTTTTGACAGCGTTCTTACCCCATAGATATTTCTCACCAACTGTGGCTTCAAAATCTGAGTTTCTGTAAAATCCTTTTTCCCTGCACCTCAGACTGTTTTCATCATATTAAGTAAGTCCCACACATAAAGGCAATGTTATGGTCATTGCTTTGGCCTCCAAAAATGTAAGTCCAGTTCCTTTTGTTTGGTTGTGTTCATTGTTGTCTATGCACATTCCAATTTTTGTGAGGCTCTCTTGTATAAAAGAAGAACAGCAGGGTGCTATCTTTTTTACAGGCCTGTGTAATAGCACACAAAAGGTATACATATTCCTGTTTCTTACATACAGAGGCTTGTAAAAGTATTCATACCCCTTGAACCTTTCCACATAATGTCACATTACCACCCCAAACATAAATATATTTTATTGCAATATTATGTGAAAGACCAACACAAAGTTGGATACAATTGTGAAGTGGAAAGAAAATTGTACTTGATTTCTGTTTTTCTCACAAATAAAAAACTTAAAAGGGCATTGCGCAAAAGTATTCAGCCCCCCTAAGTCAATACTTTGTGGAATCACCTTTTTCTGCAATTCCAGCTGAGAGTCTTTTAGGGTTTGCACATCCAGTGACTGAAATTTTTGCCCGTTCTTCTTTACAAAACAGCTCAAGCTCAGTCAGATTAGATGGAGAGCGTTTTGTGAACTGCAGTTTTCAGATCTTGCTACAGATTCTCAATTGGGTTTAGGTTGTTGTCCTGCTGGAAGATGAACCTCCGCCCCAGTGTCAAGTCTTTGCCAGACTCCAACAGGTTTTCTTCCATGATTGTCCTGTATTTGGCTCCATCCATCTTTCAATCAACTCTGACCACTTTCCCTGTCCCTGCTGAAGACAAGCAGCCCCAGAGCATGATGCTGCCACCACCATATTTGACAGTGGGGATCGTGTGTTCAGAGTGATGTGCAGTGCTAGTTCTCTGCCACACACAGCATCTGGCATTTAGGCCAAAAAAGTAACATTTTAGTCTGATCTGACCAAAGCACCTTCTTCCACATGTTAGCAGTGTCCTCACATTGCTTCTGGCAAGCTGCAAACAGGACTTCCTATGGTTTTCTTTTAACAATGGCTTTCTTCTTTCCACTCTTCCATAAGACAACATTTGTGCAGAGCACGACTAGTAGTTGTCCTGTGGACAGATTCCCCCACCTGAGCTGTGGATCTTTGCAGTTCGTCCAAGCAACCATGGGCCTCTTGACTGCATCTGTGATCAGTGCTCTCCTTGTTTGGCCTGTAAGTTTAGGTGGACGGCCTTTTTTTGATAGGTTTACAGTTGTGCCACACTCTTTCCATTTCCAGGTGATGGACTGAACATTGCTCTGTGAAATGTTTAAAGCTTGGGAAATCTTTTTATAGCCTAAGCCTGCTTTAAACATGTCCACAACTTTATCCCTGACCTGTCTGGTGTGTTCATTGGACTTCATAATGCTGTTTGCTCCCCAATATTCTCTTAACCAACCTCTGAGGCCATCACAGAGCAGCTGTTTTTGTACTGAGATTAGCTGACACACAGATGGACTCTGTTTAGTCATTAGCAATCATCAGGCAACTTATGAAGGCAACTAGTTGCACTCAGAGTAAAGGGGGCTGAATACCTTTGCACACCACACTTTTCAGTTTTTTATTTCTTTACACTTCACAATTGTATACCACTTTGTGTTGGTCTTTCACATAAAATTCAAATAAAATATATTTATGTTTGTGGTTGTAATGTGACAATGGGGAAAAGTTCAAAGGGTATGAGTACTTTTACAAGCCACTGTATATGTATTTTTGGGTTGTATATGAGGAAAATACTTCCCCTGGAAAATATTTTGACCGTGGCTACCTAAATAGAGGCAGGTTTTCTCTGTAGTGACATCAACTTCAATGTTAATTCATTTCAGTTTATTTGTACTGTATAGCGCAGATTCAAAACAAATGTCATATCAAGACGCTTGTCATAAGTCAACAACTCACATTTTAAGTCCATCCTAGTAATTAAACAATGTAGTCAAGTTGAGTTTATTATGCCAATTGGTAAACAGTTTTCCAAAATATTTGTGAAAGTACCTACACTCAAATGTAAATGCTGCTCAATACTACATAAATCCCATTAGTAAAGATGTTGCCACAGTATTTGAATGGATATAATGACAATAAATATCTAGTTTTTACCATTAGCTTCTATTGCTAACAGTTACTAGATTGGTCACTCACCACAACAAGATGGACAAATCTCTCTTCCAACATGCAGAAACTTCTAAAAGTAACATAAATCACTGCTCGGGAAAGGATGCATATAGATCTTTCATCTGGGTGGGCCTGAAACGTCTCTGTAATGTGTTCAGTAAACTAAAAATGATGTGTAAGGAACTTGAACACACAAACAAACTAAATCAAGATGTCCCTTCTAAAAACCCATGTTTTAAAGGGGACATCATGCAAAATCCACTTTTTAGCCTTTAAATACAATTTGTTGTGTACCTGGAGTCTGTAGGAGACCAGAAAAGTTGAATTTAGTCTCTCCAGGTGTTGCAGAGATATCTTTATATTGTGTTTGGGTCGTATTTTCCGTCCGTTCAGTTTCTAAATCATCTGTTACTTTTTTCCAACTGTTACGTCACAGTATTTGCCGTGGAACAGCTAAACAAGGGTTATGGACCTCAGTCTGATCAATGTCGCGCATCCGGCATCTTAATTTCTCACTGTGATTTTGTAGTCCAAGTTCAGTATGCCTATGCTGAAAGAGGATACGTTTGGTTCGGTTGTTGGGTGTATTAACCCACACAAGTCATTACACCATCCCCCAGCATCAGAACCTCTTCGAAGTGCCTAGTTAAATTTAGTTTTCCATGGAAATTCCTATTTTCCCACTTCAAGGATGGGTGCCTTCAGCAACTTCTGATAGTATCAAGAAGAATTTGCTGAAAGACTTCATCAAGTCAAGTCAAGTCAAGTAAAACTTTATTATCCCCAAGGGGCAATTTGCAGTGCAGGCAGCGATGAAAACATAAAAAAACAGCCACACACACCAAAAAACAAAACAAAACTGCAAAAACTATGTCCTTGCAATGTGGACCTGGAATTGAGCAAGCCCATCCTCTGCCCACAGAGGATGGCTAAGATCATCTAAACTGAACCTAGCTTTCTTGAAGGACCTAGAGTTATGAAGATCACTCAAATCAGAATCAGAATCAGAATCAGCTTTATTGCCAAGTTCGTGCATACAAACAAGGAATTTGACTCCGATACACTTTGCTCTTTTGTTCTGTTTTTGCATTACAGAATATACAAATTTACAATTTACAATGTACAATATACACATATCTAATAAAAGGTGCATTTGCAACATCTGTATGCTGTTGTTTTGTACTCTATTGAATGTTCAACAGAGAAACAGCCTGGGGGAAGAAACTGTCTCTGTGGCGGCTGGTTTTAGTGAACAGTGCTCTGTAGCGGAGGCCTGAAGGTAAAGCTCTGAACAGTTTATGTGCAGGGTGTGTGGGGTCTGCAGAGATTTTAGCAGCTCTTTTCCTGACCCTAGACCTGTAAAAGTCCTGGATGGAGGGAAGGTCAGCTCTGATTATTCTCTCTGCATTCCTGATTATTCGTTGCAGTCTGGACCTGTCCTGTTTTGTGGATGAGCCAAACCACACTGAGATGGATGAAGACAGGACAGACTGAATGATGGCAGTGTAGAAGATGACCAGCAGCTCCTGTGGAAGGTTGAACTTCTTGAGTTGCCTCAGGAAGTACAGTCTCTGCTGGGCCTTCTTTCGAACAGTGTCTATGTGTGAAGACCATCTCAGATCCTCAGAGATGGTGGTTCCTAAGAACCTGAAGTGGTCCACAGCCGATACAGTGTTGTTGAGGATGGTGAGGGGGGTGTATGGGGGTGGTGTTCTCTGAAAGTCCACCACCATTTCCACAGTCTTGAGTGGGTTCAGTTCAAGGTAGTTCTGACCGCACCAGTGTACCAGCCGATCCACCTGCTGTCTGTATGCAGACTCATCACCGTCCTGGATCAGTCCAATGACAGTGGTGTCGTCTGCAAACTTAAGAAGTTTCACGGACGAGTCCGATGAGGTGCAGTCATTTGTGTACAAGGAGAAGAGGAGTGGGGATAGAACACACCCCTGGAGGGCACCAGTACTTATTGATCTGGATCAGGAGAAGATGCTCCCCAGTCTCACCTGCTGCTGTCGGTCCGTCAGGAAGCTGTTGATCCACTGACAGGTGGAGGTTGGGACGTTGAGCTGGGTGAGCTTCTGGTGGAGGATGTCTGGTATGATGGTGTTGAAGGCCGAGCTGAAGTCTACAAACAGGATCCTGGCGTACGTCCCTGGGAGGTCGAGGTGTTGCTGGATGAAGTGTAGACCTAAGTTAACAGCATCATCTGCCGACCTGTTTGCTCGGTAAGCAAATTGCAGGGGGTCCAGCAGGGGGCCTGTGATGTCTTTCAGGTGCTTCAACACCAGCCGCTCAAAGGATTTCATGACCACAGACGTCAGGGCTACAGGCCTGTAGTCATTTAATCCTACGATGATGGGTTTCTTGGGCACCGGGATGATGGTGGATCGTTTGAGGCAGGAGGGTACCTCACATTTCCCAGTGACTTGTTGAAGATCCTTGTGAAGATCGGAGTTGATGTGCGCAGGCTTTCAGACATGATGGGGAGACGTTATCAGGTCCTCCAGCTTTCTTTGTTTTCATGCGCTGAAAGAGCCTGTTTACCTCTTCCTTGGAGATCTTTAGTGCAGGCAGAGGATCTGATGTTGGTTACTTTATGGGAGGAATTTGTTCCTGAATGGGATGTGGAGGGGATGATTTGAGGTGTGAACAGCTTTTTGTCATGTCTGCAGTAGAAGCCATTCAGACGGTTGGCCAGGAGACGTTAAAATGACAGCAAACTTTATTTTAGACATGAATTTAATGTATGCAGATATGACCTCCTGGCCATCGTTTAGATAGCAGTAGCATCATGCCTTCTGCTTATGTCAGTGCTGTGTGCTGCTTTTAGCTCCTTGAGGATATAACTGTCCTGCGTGTTAATAATGTGATTCTGTTACCTGGTTTGAGCCCCCACAGGATGTGTAATGCTGGGGCTTTGCACACACACACACACACACACACACACACACACACACACACACAAAGACAGGATTCTTTCCCAGACATCAGAGAAGCGGTTTTGAGGAAAAAAAGGGCATGATTGTTTACATAAGCCAACTCTGAGCTATTTTTAATGTATTTTGGCAAAGAAATGACTTGAAAACTATTTAGAGTTTGAGGTTCTTTTCTTAAATAACAGCATACAGATCTTGACATTCCAGACTGATTGTGGGAGAAAAGCGACGGTGAAGTGGCAAAGATAAGAGCCTGTAATCAGGCGTTTGGATATGGTGCTGTGTTTTATCACAAGTTAAGGTGAAAATAGGAACACTAAAATATTTCCCAGTCATGCCAACTTCTGAAAAACGTGCTTACAAGCAGCCTGTCAAAATTCGTCACTTTTCCAAATCTTACCTCCCCACCTCCCCATATTCTTTTATTTATGCTTGTTTTCAGAGGTGGACGTGTAGAAATGGTCCACATTTAAGCTTTCCATCCCAAAAAAGAACAATCCAGTTACATATATGCCTTACACCGTTTTGTCTGAGCACCCTTTTGTTGCTACTTTGAGATTAATCCTGATATAGACAATATCTAAAAGAAGCAGCACGACTGTCCCTGCACCCACTGCCTGTGTGGCAGTTTCTGTGACAAGCAGTCACCTTGTGTCTTAAAAGATTTCAGACAGCTGCTGATAACCCGCCAGCAGCACCTCGACCCTAAAGATAAAACAATCAGGCCTCAGCTTTACTCAGAATCTCCTGTAAGGATGTAACATGCTCCATTTAACAGAGTATATGATGGTACTGGAGATTCAGAGAATGCTGCAATTTTATAGTAGAATTCTCTTCTTGGAACTGTATAGTTCCAAAAAAATAAATGTAGAAACAAAACAAAAAAAAGTTATTATATGGGATCCTGAGTAATACCAATTTAAACCTTATGAGACTTCAGAAAATTAACTGAATGCTGTTAAACAAAACCGTAATAATAATAATGGTAAAAAAAAAAAAAACATGAAACAAACAAAGCAAAACCATAAGTAAAAATCATATGTAAATGTTTTTTTTTTAGACAGCATCCATCCTGACTAGAGAACAGCAAACATCCCAACAAAATCAATAATCATAACTGTTGTAAAACTCTGGCCATAGAACACCTTAATGTGATATGGGATGATGCTTGCAGTAAATTCAGAAATGATAGTAAAATCAATTCTGCAGCTTGCAAACAGCCAGTGGTCAGGTTGGGCTGTGGGATTAATATTTCATAGTTTATATGAGTTTAAATAGATTTCTTAGAGAGGCCTGTAAAGATTGCTTTCCAGCACTCTTTTCAATCGTGTGAATTAGATTTTTGAAATGGGACTTTGAGAGAAATGCTCTTTGACTGGTAAATAGTGAAGTTTTCCCAAAAGCTTAAAATCTGTTTTTGCCTTTTTCAGTTTGCAACATTTTTAACAAACCACTTTGTTATGAATCTCATTGTAACAAAATGTCTCTCTAGATAGATATACAGTTAAAATCTGACATTTAATAAATCACATAAAAACACATGTTCTGTAAGTTTTTCTACTTCCAGTGTGACTTTGAATTAAATGGCTGAGGACCCCAAAGAGATTTACACCACAATCAGTCATCCATCCATTCACACATTGACAGTGGTAGACTACAATGTAGCCTGACAGAAGTTAGGCTGCCATATAATGGCACCACCAGGCCCTCTGACCACTATCAGCAGGCAAGGTGGGTGAAGTGTCTTGCCCAGGAACACAATGACTGAGACAGACGGAGCAGGGGTTTGAACCAGCAACCCACCGGTTACAGGAAAATCCCCTACCACCATCACCACCATCAATTAGAACTAGATAAAACTTTTCCTGTTTTAGTTCAGTTAAGATAATCAAAATCTTTTCTATTTCCTAAAGGCGAGAGTGATAAGAGATCATTATTTAAATATTTTTCTTAATTTTCTTTTAATTTGAAAATGTTGGCCTATTCCTCCCGATATAATTGGCATAACTGAGTCAGGTTTGTAGGCCACCCTTGCTTCTATACACCTTTTCTGCTCTGCTCACAAGTTTTCTATGTGACTGAGTTAGGGTTTGATGATGACCCCTCCAAAACATTGACTTTGCTATCTTTGAGCCAGTTTGCAACTAATATCTTAAGTTGCAGCTTCAGTAATAATCTTACCTCGTGATGCCATTTAATTTACCAGTCGCTACTACTGTAAGACACCCCAACAACATAATGCTGCCACCCCAGCACTTTAGGTTAGGATGGTGTTCTCAGGCTTACAATCCTATTCCATTTCCTCCAAATGTAACAACTGTCATTAGGGCCAAACCATTCAATTTAAATTTTATCAGACCACAGTATATGTGTCTAAATGTTACGTTTTTTCTCTGAGTGCCCTTTTAGCCCACAGGACTTCCTGATAATGATGGATAATGACACTCTTGCCAGCTTCAGCTAGCTAGGTTTCTTGCTTTTGTTCTGGGGTGAAAACCAACAGATTTTTCACTAAAACATGTTCATCTCTGGATCACAGAAACTCTTTCCAAATGTTGTATATTCTCATGTTGTTTATACTTGCATTTAACTGCTTAAACAGATCAAGGTGGCACCTTTAGGCACCTGGAAACTGTACCAAAGCATGAATCAGACTTGTGGAGGTCCAAAATACATTTTCTACTATCTTGTCTGGCTGCTTTTGATTTTTCCATGTTATAAGAAAGTAGCATGTTTGAGGTGTTGTCTTGACTATCAGAGACTTATAGACCATGACATGGTCTTCTGGGCCTTTCTAAAGTTTATAGAGGCATAGTAGTCTTAATGTAGTGTAGACACACTTCTGAATTTTAGGAAATAAATTTAAAAAATCTCCAAAAGCTATTCTTGTTCATGATTCCAACATTTAGCAACTAGAAATAATTGTGGTCACCCCAACTGATCTAAAACAGGAAAAGTTGAGTCTCATTTAATATCAGACAGTGATTATAAAAAGGTTGTGTCTTTTTATACAGTGTATGTAAATATCATGTTTCTGCTGTATACATATGTATATACATACAGTACATACATTTTACCCAATCAGTACACTGCAAGGGCAAATACAACCAGAAGATTCCTGATCCTTGGGGAATGACAGAAAGTACATGCTCCTACGATTCTGCCCCTGTCTTAATCACACCCAGTTTAACAGTAAAGTTTGATATAACATTCAACTCACTGTACTTGGTTTTTTATTTGACAATAAAACAAAGGCATAAGAGAGGTCTTAAAATAATTTGAAATAAGCCCTTCCACTTGAGTTCATTGAGTTATTGTGGGGTGATTTGAAACAGGGTATGCATGCAAGAAACCCCTAAAACATCTCACAACTGAAAGTGAGGAATGGGACAGACTTTTCTCAAACTGGTAGATGATTAGAAGATGAGTCTTACTACAATTATTTCAAACAAGGGGGCTAACAATAGCTGTTGGGGTGTAGGATGTCTTTTTCTTTAGCTAGAAAATGCATTTTCATGAATCTCTGCTGTTTAATGAGAGAAATTAAACCACTTTACTATCCACACTTTAAAAGTTACATTACAACCTGATATAAGTACCTTTCTTAATAAAGAACTGAGTATTAAGGGCATGGTCACTTGTATGTAGCCGGCCTCTTCTTTGGCTCCTAAAAGTTATTCATGTTGCGAACCTTCCAGAGCAAAAATGATTAATCTTGTGGTCTGTATGTTGTTGTCCAAATAGGTCAGTGATTCTCTTAAAAAGTACTTCTCAAATGTTTCTATTTGTGTATTTTTTATGACAGATGATGCAGCACAAAACAAGCAGGGGGTGGGTGTGGGTCAAAGCCCTTCTTTTCCATTGCCACAGTTCCTACTCTGTTCCCACTGCACTTTGCATTCCTGAACATCTAACTCACCATTACAGTCTGCGTCAGCATGCCTTGCTTCACAATTATGCACCTCCTATGCGCATATGCACAGGCATAATTGGTGCAACAGTTACTGAATCTTTATTACAAGGCCTGTTTCCCCCCAATCTGGTTACCTGCAGCTACATCATTTTGTTCAACACAGCACCAAACATCCAGGAGGTCTGTGTCTAGCTTAATAAAAATACTTACAAGGTCTTTGAGGTGTTTTATGCAGTTATAAATGGGCTGTCAGTGTGTCTGTACATCTCTTGCTGCTCAAGGTTAGGTCAACAGCTCTGATGGTCATTCGTTAATCTACACCAGTCTGTTTTAGGTGGGCTAAGTGATCCTTCAAACTCAGTGATACCACAAAGAAGAGGGGGTCAGATAAAGCTGCCTGCTCTTAGTGTCCTGCTCTTTTTTGTCTCTCACCATCCTTTCTTCTTTTTTTTTATCAATATTTGCCATGCTCTTATTTGATGTGAACCAGCACTGTAATCCATCACAGTCTCTTTTTAATCCAGCAAAAACAAGGAATGGAAAACAGAAAAACAAAAGTGATGGACAAGCTCAAAAACACAGCATTCCTCAGGAAAAAGTAGAAAAAATAGAATTTAAATAAACCTTTTTTCTGGCTCTTTCCAAACATTTCGTTTATGAATTGCTGTGCACGTTTGGCTATGTGATTGCTGGAAAGTTTCTTTTATGGTTTTCTGAAGTTTGGTTTTGTACAGCTGCTGTCATTTTAGGTCAAATTCCGTCAAAAAATACAAGTTTTGACTCACAGTTCTTTTCCAGGGTAAATAGCATGACTAAAAGGTCAAATTTGTTTTTCAAAATCAGACTGTTCCTGAAACATGGAACCAAATGGATGTTGAAATTTCGATTTTTTTAAAAAGACTTCTGGTTTATGTTTAGACTGAGAGAACCTTCTTGACTGCAAATAGTGTCAAAACAGTCTGAGTATTTTAAAAATAATGACAGGGCGAGAGGGAAGGGATTTATATGTTGCAATGGTTCCACTCTGACTGGTTTCACAATAAGGAGTCATATGCATTGAAACAAAAACATAGACCAAAACAGAAAAATCTGTTAACCTTTTCTCTTTGGCATTTTATCGTTCATGTTTGTACTTTTATTAAACCATTTGGTCATTAGGATTGACCCTTGTTATGTATTTAATTTCTTGTAGTTTACATTTATTATTGCACATTTATGTTGTCATTGATGACGTGATGAACTGAGATCGCTCTGAGAGGTGGTCTCTAATGCTTTGCCTGCTTTGGAAAAATTCCTTCAACATCACCTTGTCCTAACTTCGTTAAGGTTGATTTTTCTGCTGACAGGTAAGGAATGTCCTGTCTGTCTGATCGCTGCCAGATTGTCATCAGTGGTTGCTAGAATCCAGCTCTTCTTGTCGTAATGCTCTAAGTAACTCCTAGTTGCTCTCTGTTCCTCTATGCCCTTTACAATAACTTAGGTGAAACTGCCTCAACTCCCACAAGAGTCCACCGCTGGTCCTCTGACAATAACTTTGCTTACCTCCACTTATCTGTCTGCCTGTCGGCCCTCCAACTTCATACCACCTCTGGAGATCAGTTATCACTGGGACAATTGTCAGTCTAAAAACACACATTCTGCTCCCATCCTGGGATTCTCAATGACCTCCTCCAGATCCACTATTCAACCAACCACCAAGTAAAAATGAATCCTCTCATAATTGCAATTATTCACATATTGTGCAGTAAAATAAACATTCTCAAAATGTTTTTTTAAGTCTGCTTAGTGTTGGTTTTAGGACAAGAATGCAAAGCAAAACCCTAAAAACATGACACCAGTGACCTACCTTCTGACTCCACTTTTTACAGATGACTTTGTCACCAAAAATGTACATAAAAGGAAAAAAAGGAATAGTTAATCCCCTCCCATCCTTTCCAGTTGGCTCCAGCCAAAGAGGTCAGACCTATCTCACACTATAAAGTACCAAAGGGACCAAGAAATCCTTTGTTTGAACAAGAAAAATACAATGACTCATCCTATTAAATAAATATTGTGGATTCCAACTTCTTGGGATTCATGTTGACAAGATTAATGTCTTAGAGGAGCCTGTAAAAACATGCTGAATGTAAGGAAAGACAAGGATTTCTGATCATAAGTTACATACTCAGGCAGAATTTAGAATCTTTTAGACATTGGTTAGGTGACTCCAAATTTATTATCAGACAAATTCTAAAACCAACAGTAGGTACTAACATTTCTTTGCTTAATCAAATACACACAGGTTCATATGTACTCGTACTCGTACTCGTCGTCTTCCGCTTTATCCGTGACCGGGTCACGGGGGCAGCAGACTCAGCAGAGACGCCCAGACGTCCCTCTCCCCAGACACCTCCTCCAGCTCCTTCGGGGGGAGCCCAAGGCGTTCCCAGGCCAGCTGAGAGACATAGTCCCTCCAGCGTGTCCTGGGCCGTCCCCTGGTCCTCCTCCCGGTGGGACGTGCCTGGAACACCTCCCGAGGGAGGCGTCCAGGAGGCATCCGGTATAGATGCCCGAGCCACCTCAACTGGCTCCTCTCAATGTGGAGGAGCAGCGGCTCTACTCCGAGCCCCTCCCGGATGGCCGAGCTCCTCACCCTATCTCTAAGGGAGTGCCCAGCCACAGGTTCATATGCATGGTTTTAAATAGCTTGTGAAATTGCATCTTTGGAAAAACATAGCTAAACTTTACCAAACAGAAAAAGGATATTGTAAAAAAAATTATCTAGATAAATCTATATCATCGATTGACCTTATTAATCGATTATATAGATTTTCCCACCACGCTTGTTCATTGTCAAATGAACAAAACTCTAATAACTGTCATAATGGGGTTTTCTTAGACTCTGAGATACACAACCACGAGGACAAAGACAGTGTTTTAACAGTTTATTTAGAAACAAAGGTTGGACTGGAACCAGGACTGGAACTGGCAGACGAAGGAGAAAGACAGAAGCTGGTAAACACTCTGGGTGGAAATGGAAAAAATGTGAATGCGTTCTTTAGATGCTGACTTACAGGGTTGGGGTTCTTGGCAAGACCGGGGGGAAATAAGTCTTTCTCAACGGTGGCTTGAGGGTGACAGGCTGTGAATAGTTTTCGGAGGATGAAGTGCTTTGTTTCTTCTCTTCAGGGAAACTCCACTATGGTTGGAGAGTTTTAACGTTGGAGGGTGGACAGGCAGGTTGATGGGTGGTTTTCAGGTGGCTCCTGAGAAGCTGGGTTTGGAGTTGGAAGCAGAGAGGAGGCTGGAGTTCCCAAACTCCTCTGAACATGACACGAGTGAAAACGGAGACCAGAAAGGTTCCACGACTTCCTTCAGCGAAGGGTGATCACGCGAAGTAAGAAAACGAGCGGATGCCTCCCTCTGGGTTTCCACTCCATAAGTAAGCTGATTGCTCTCAGATGAGCAACACCTGTGCAGCAGCACCTGCCACTCACCCTGCACAGAAAAAACACAGCACACAAAAACACAGCCTGCAAACAGCCTGTACATAAACCACCGTGGATATGACAATAACGCCTTAAAATGTTGTGGATCATAAATGACACTTTACCGTTTGTCACAACACATCTTTATTTTAGCAGTTGACCCATGAGCATTTTAGTTTTTTACTTACTGACTAAATTCACACTCATTCAACAACTAATGAAGGACAACTTTAAATTCAGGTTGGAACCAGCTCTGGTTTAGTGTTAAACAAATACAGGTCCTTCTCAAAATATTAGCATATTGTGATAAAGTTCATTATTTTCCATAATGTCATGATTAAAATTTAACATTCATATATTTTAGATTCATGGCACACTAACTGAAATATTTCAGGTCTTTTATTGTCTTAATACGGATGATTTTGGCATACAGCTCATGAAAACCCAAAATTCCTATCTCACAAAATTAGCATATCATTAAAAGGGTCTCTAAACGAGCTATGAACCTAATCATCTGAATCAACGAGTTAACTCTAAACACCTGCAAAAGATTCCTGAGGCCTTTATAACTCCCAGCCTGGTTCATCACTCAAAACCCCAATCATGGGTAAGACTGCCGACCTGACTGCTGTCCAGAAGGCCACTGTTGACACCCTCAAGCAAGAGGGTAAGACACAGAAAGAAATTTCTGAACGAATAGGCTGTTCCCAGAGTGCTGTATCAAGGCACCTCAGTGGGAAGTCTGTGGGAAGAAAAAAGTGTGGCAGAAAACGCTGCACAACGAGAAGAGGTGACCAGACCCTGAGGAAGATTGTGGAGAAGGGCCGATTCCAGACCTTGGGGGACCTGTGGAAGCAGTGGACTTAGTCTGGAGTAGAAACATCCAGAGCCACCGTGCACAGGCGTGTGCAGGAAATGGGCTACAGAGAAGCAGCACTGGACTGTTGCTCAGTGGTCCAAAGTACTTTTTTCGGATGAAAGCAAATTCTGCATGTCATTCGGAAATCAAGGTGCCAGAGTCTGGAGGAAGACTGGGGAGAAGGAAATGCCAGAAGTCCAGTGTCAAGTACCCACAGTCAGTGATGGTCTGGGTTGCTGTGTCAGCTGCTGGTATTGGTCCACTGTGTTTTATCAAGGGCAGGGTCAATGCAGCTAGCTATCAGGAGATTTTGGAGCACTTCATGCTTCCATCTGCTGAAAAGCTTTATGGAGATGAAGATTTCATTTTTCAGCACGACCTGGCACCTGCTCACAGTGCCAAAACCACTGGTAAATGGTTTACTGACCATGGTATCACTGTGCTCAATTGGCCTGCCAACTCTCCTGACCTGAACCCCATAGAGAATCTGTGGGATATTGTGAAGAGAACGTTGAGAGACTCAAGACCCAACACTCTGGATGAGCTAAAGGCCGCTATCGAAGCATCCTGGGCCTCCATAAGACCTCAGCAGTGCCACAGGCTGATTGCCTCCATGTCACGCCACATTGAAGCAGTCATTTCTGCCAAAGGATTCCCGACCAAGTATTGAGTGCATAACTGTACATGATTATTTGAAGGTTGACGTTTTTTGCATTAAAAACACTTTTCTTTTATTGGTCGGATGAAATATGCTAATTTTGTGAGATAGGAATTTTGGGTTTTCATGAGCTGTATGCCAAAATCATCCGTATTAAGACAATAAAAGACCTGAAATATTTCAGTTAGTGTGCAATGAATCTAAAATATATGCATGTTAAATTTTCATCATTACATTATGGAAAATAATTAACTTTATCACAATATGCTAATATTTTGAGAAGGACCTGTAGAAGGATAACAAATAAAACAAACAAACAAAACAACACTGCTGTGTTATTTCAAACAGAATAAGGGTACTTTATTCATGAACTGTGATTAAGAAAAATCAGCATTTAGTGTAGGATATTCCTGTCCCTATTTGACAATCCTCAGAGTTTGATATTTCGAAACAAAGCTGATCTCTTTTAGTCCAGATAAATAAACTCTAACATGACCCTATACCACAATCTAAAATTTGGAAGCCAATTCCAGGGAATTTGTAGAACCTATGACCTGTTTACTGTTACTAATATTTTTACCCAAATGTTCAGAATCTTACAAAAAGAAAAAGAAGCTTTGATATGTTTTAAAGTTTTAAAATGTGTAGAAATCCTGTGTGCAAATTACCGGGAGTGCAGATTCTCATGAAATGAACATGCAAAAAAGCAACAGAAATTAAACTACAGTGACCAATAACTTTTGTTATTTTTGTTTTGTGGCAGCCTTCGGGTCTTTCCACCCTGGGCAGAGAGCCATATTACCCACATCAAATGAAAAATTTATGAATTCACTGACACGAAAGGTAAAATGAAAGCGCAAAACATCAAGTTGATACTGGCACTTACAACAAACAGATAGTTAGCTTTATAAAGTCATTTAGAGAAGCCTCAGAGCGTCAAACACCTGTGGGGCACTGCACAAACATGTGTTGTGACAAGTATGGTGGCAATTACATGACACACTAGGAAAGACAAGATATAAACAGAATCTGCTCTCTGTCCAAGGAAAATATTAGTAAAACTCACTCTGCCAAGTTGACATATCTTTTGCAAAACAGCACATTTTGACACGCAGAGTCCTTGTGTCTCCTCCTGACACATAATTTAGGGGAATCGACTTTCCAGAGAAGATCCCGCCTCAGCTGGAGATGGGAAGAGGAGGGGGGTGGGAAGGTGGGAGGTTAGCGGACCGGTCCCGACTGGAGTCAGTGCGCGCAAAGGGACCCGAAAAGTTCACAACAAGGTTCACTGTAGATCCTTTCACGAAAATACTGAATTATCCAACGCTTTTTTGTGAACAAGATTAAAACTTTTGACTTCACTTTGGACCGGTTCTGCGTTCTAACTGCAGCTGCAGATCTAAATGCAAACAGATCCTGCAAATGTCGCCACTCTACTGCGATGTTTACCTGGTAATTAAGAAAGGTAAGGTTGTTGCTGAAAAATAGAGCCTGAAAGTAGAAAATAATTTTCATATACTGTGATGTGTGACTTTATTATCTGCGCGCAGTTAAGTTTAGGAAACTTTCATAAAACTGGAATGTTGTTGGAATTTAGAGAAGTGGCGTTTTTCTCTCCGAGAAAAAACTATAAAAAATACATGTAAGATGAATATGAAAGTACTACAAGCTATAACAACACTGAGGAAACCAGTTTTGAACACACTACTTTAGTCTTCTTACACTGAGTTAGCGTTCATAGTGATTTGTTCATTTAAAGTCATACAAAATAGAAGAAAAATAGCAATTTTTTGGCTGTTTGTATCTTTTCTCAGTTTTTTAGGTCTGATTGATATAGTTTATCTTTAAATATTATTTTATTATAAACATACCTAATCTGTATTGGTAAAAATATTTAGATTTTTGAATCAGTGAAGCACATTTCTGTAAAATGATTTAACATATTTTATTTAATTTGATTAAATATTTTTATATATAAAAAAACAAGATATGGTGGAAATAACCCTGTTTTAAATACTTATCTAAATCTGATTGGCAGGTCTGTTAAGTGATGGATGCAGTGACACTTCCAGGTTGAGCAGTTCCTGTACACCAGTGCAGTGACGCCCTCTGCTGTGTGGCCGTAGAAGGTTCAGGACTGGAAAAGCCAGGATGGGGAATCTCATCAAGGAAGGGATGAACACCATCATTGTCAACCACTACAACTACTCGGGGAAGTGGGACCGGCCTCGCAGTGGGGGCACCTGCAAGATGGCAGTGCTGCTCTTCATCTGTGTACTCATCGTTCTGGAGAACATCACAGTTCTGCTCGCTCTCTGGAGAAACAAGCGCTTTCACAGCCGTATGTACTTGCTCATTGGGAACTTGGCGCTGTCTGATCTCCTGGCTGGTGTGGCCTATGTGGTAAATATCTTTACCTCGGGGAGTAAGACCTTCTACTTGACACCGTCACAGTGGCTGGCCAGAGAGGGAAGCATGTTTGTGGCCCTCAGCGCCTCCACCTTTAGCCTCCTGACCATTGGCATTGAGAGGCACATGACGATGGTGCGTCTGCGGCCCTGTGAGACAGCAGGTCGAGGGAGACTCCTGGCACTGCTGGCAGCCTGCTGGGTTGTTTCAGTGCTGCTCAGTGCCCTCCCCAGTCTTGGTTGGAACTGCCTGAAAAATCTGGCTTCCTGTTCCACAGTGCTGCCTTTGTATGCTAAGAGTTACATTGCCTTCTGTATTAGTGTCTTCAGCGCACTGCTGGTTGCCATTATCATCCTCTACATCAGGATTTACTGGCTGGTGACCTCCAGCGGCCGCAGGGTGAGCAGCCGGCCGTCAGAGTGCTCTCTGGCCCTGCTGCGGACGGTTGTGATTGTTCTCGGAGTGTTTGTCATGTGCTGGGCCCCACTGTTCTTTCTGCTCCTGCTCGATGTTGGCTGCAGCCCACACAGGTGCTCGGTCCTCTACCAGGTGGACTGGTTCATCGCCCTGGCCGTGCTCAACTCTGCCCTTAACCCTCTGATATACACTCTTTCCAGCAGGGAGATGAGAAGTGCTTTCTTTCGGTTGCTGTGCTGCTCTCAAACTAGCATGGAGCCATCTGGGACACCTGCTGCGGGTAACCCCCACCTGGGCACGATTATCCCCACAGTGGAAAACAGCAAGACCAGTGTTGGTGGAGGCAGTGGGACTGGCAAACCAGTGATAAACAGAGGGAAGATTTCCACACCTGCTAACTCAGACAATAAGCATTCAGATCCCTCTCCCACTGTGGTGCCACATCCAACTGGGCCGGCAGAACTGCTTTCAGCAGTGCTTGTAAAAGCAGGGGCTCTCCCATCCCTCAGCAAGTTCTGAGTGGAAGCACCTAAAAAATAGACTTGCATCAGACATTGCCTCGCTATCAGCCACTTTTTGCTTGTGCACTATGGCTCATTTAGCTCAAATACTCAGTTTAAACAGAAGAAATCACAGTACAATCAAAATCTACTTGAGGTCACTACTAACATCTGTGGTTATGATTATCAAAAACAGAGAATAAAATTTACATTTGATTTTTAACAGTTCTTAAAGTAAAGTTACATTCCACAAACATGATATAAAACAGGACAGTGTGCCGTCATTTTATCTCTTCGCCTACGCCTATTGAACAGACTTCAGTTTCTAATCACCTTCAATAATGTGTCTGTCAGTATATTTATTTGTTTATTGTTTCATCATAGGATAGCAGTATTCAAATTGTGGCATTCTCACATATGTTGTTTTAGGAATTTTTAGAACACCTGAATTTTTTATCACTTGTAAATTCTTTACTATTTATTTTCGTAAAAAAAACATCCAAACATTCGTTCTCTAAATTGTTATATGAGTTTTATTTTTAATTTAAATTTTTTTGTTGCTTTGTATGCTTAACGCTATTAGGTGTCAGCTTCTTGGAATTTGGAGGTTATTTTCCTGGAACGTTTATAGAACAGACTGGTTGCTTTGCCTAAACTTAGAGGTTACATTCTGGAGATCACCAGCTACTCTTCTAGAACTTGCTGGTTACCTCATTCAGGTGCTTTTGCTAGGTTTCTGATTTTTTTCTCTGAAACCTACTTGGTTACCTGGTTACTAGGTACCATCCAGGAAAGTACCCAGTAAGCTCTCAAAAGTACCTTCTGAATAGCAGAAAAGGTCCAGAAATGTTCTGGAAAGTAAACTCTAAGTTTCAGGTAAGTACTTTCTAGGTTCCTGGAAAGTAACCAGTAAGCCCCATGAAGATTCCCTGGAAGTGCCTGGTATGCTCCAGGTACATCTTGGAAAGTAAATGTTAAGGTTCATGGAATGTATGTATTATGTGATGTTATCAACCATTATGGTACTTGGACTTTATTTTTGACTTTTATTTTAGCAATTATTGTGCACTGTGGGAGAGAAAAGTATATTGCTGGACTAATGGCCTCATGAGGCTGTGATGAAACAAGACAATTTCCTGTTTGGATAAAAATGCCCCTGCAATTAAGTTTACTCCTGATAAATACTCAAGAGGGGGAACTTGAGGACATTTAATACTTACTTTGTCACCAGACATGGGTCATCATCCAGCAGTCTGTGAGCAAGATTCGCATAACTAAGCACAGTCATAAAGATACTTGCTTCTCACCAGCACATGCAGTAACCACTCATATATGTCATCTGACCACTTGTGAATAAGAATGTTGGATTTGTATTATTTAATGATTGTAGACTGTATATAGGTGATGTTGTGTCTGATCCAGCTGTAGAAAAAATACAATTCTATTATCGTTTGTTAAGTTTTCAAACAGTTGATTTCTTTATGATTACCACTCTTAAGATGTCTGTGCTCATCTTCTGCATTATTTTCCAATGATTTGAATGTGATTTTTTCTGTCATGTCCCTCCACATCAATGGTTCAGTTCTGGTGAGAAGTCATATAAATTTTAGGCTTTGGCAGATGAATTTCAGCCCTTCTTTTTTAAACTAATTTTAAATCCATGAATGGGGAAGACAAGTCTGAAACTATTATATATTATTATATATTATATTTGACCACTTTTCACTTGGTGGTTTCCTAACTCGGACTTGGTTTTGAACATAATGAAGTCCACAATTTTTCAATAGGGAGGAGGTCGGGGTTTTGGGAAGGTCACCCAACTGTGTCCTCTCTTTGTCTGTCAAAAGGTGAATTTGGAGCTAACCTACTTTCTTTGTTATTTCACCTTCTGCAATGCACCAGCTGGCAGTGAAACATCTGCACCACCATGATGCCTCCACCACCACACTTGACAGTTGGTACACGGTTTTTAGGTATTAAACCCTCACCATAACTTCTTCAAACTTACGTCTTGTTATTGTGGCCTCAGTCGTCTTTGCCCATAAAACCTTTCTCTAGCAAGCATTTCGCTTGTTCATTTTGGTAACTGCAAAGCTCATTTGAGATTAATGGTGTTTGTAGCTAGGGCTTCTTTACACCCTTTCAGTTTACAGTGGTGTGAAATGCACTTAACTGTAGACAGTGACACTGCTGTTCATGAGGTTTTCATGCATGGCCAGCTCTGGCCTCGGTGGTTCCTGGGATGTTCCTGAATGACCCAAATTCCTTTTCATCTAAACAGTACAGTTTTGAGTCTGATGGTGTTTCAACTGGACAATGGTGGCAAATGCACATTTAAACTGGTTTTGAAATATATAAATTAGACAGACATTTAGTATCTTGAATGGTCCAGATTTAAACCCTAATAAAAAGTAGTGGATTATGTGTAAAAGTCGAGTCCATGCCGATAAACAACCAATTTGAATGAACTATACCAGTTCTGCCAATGAGAGTGAAGCTTGTTGATAGCTTTAAAAAGCTTGCGGTGTGCAACTTGCTAAGACAATATTGGTATGTATGTATTTGAGCCATAACCTGTTTTGATCATTTTCACCTTGGTGTAGATAAGAGAAAATCCAAAATAAATTCCAACTTGCACACCCAACTGTTTTTTTTTTATGTATTTAATTTGTTAGTTGCATTATCCTTTCACTCTGAAAATAAAAATAATTCAAATGCATCATTCAAAGTCCAAAATTAAAATGACTGCAAGAAAACTTCTCACCGATGCTGCAGATGATAGCTCTAATCTGGCCTTATGAAAGCTTAGATGAAACATCAATCATGTATATTATTATAGAAATGATTCAGCTGGTTGGTTTATTAATTGCTTCTCATCAGGCGACAGAAACTCATCAGATTTAACCTTGTGCACTTCTTTATAAAACATTCTAATGTAAAACTGATTGATGCTCTCATATTACCTTTCGTTGCCAGACTGGGGTCAGACGTGAATGAATAATGCAAAGAAATTCCTGATATTATTACTGGCAGTTTCCAGACAGTCAGTCCACTTATCAATTAGTCATGAAAGGAATATTGCATGAAACCTCCTTGAAGGAAATATGTCCCGTCATTGATTAAATTCATTTAATCTCATTCACAGGTTAAATGATCCACTGATGTGGCAGGAATTTTTGAAAAGGGCACCACATGAAAAAATCAACTGAAAGATTCAGTTCTTTCACTAAAATTCAACAAAAAAAAAACTTGCTTTGCTGAACGTTGGCTTAAACTGAACTAATCAGAGAGCTGATTACAGCCGAGTTTGCTGCACACAGCACGATGAGCTTCTAAGATCAGACAGGAGCTGACAGACTGGCATTTCATGCTCACCTCTGCTAAAGGATGTGTCTTGGCTCTGCACCTCCACTTCTGATGAAAAACGACAGCGAGAATGCAACACCAGCAGAGCATTTCCAGCTTAAAGGTCACTGACTTCTTCCTGTCAGAAATGTTTGAACACTCTTTCCTGAATTAGCCAGGGAAGACAATGGCCTTATGTCAAGCCGAGCATTTGAAAATGCCAAAATGTTGAGCGGAGTGCAATTCGTAGTCAGTACATCCATTACTACCTGCTTTCTTTCATAACTTTGCTTCCTTACCACTGCTAAAATATTTAATTCTTTATTAATTGCTTTGTGTAAATGTTATATTTTTTTCACACAATGAAAGGTAAAACAATATCCACACAAACTGAACGAATGTATAAAAAATTGAGGTTAAGGTGTTTGGTTATAGTGAACCTTTTGAAAGCAAATTTGTTACAGAAAACAAATTTTATTTATTTATTTATTTATTTTAAATTTTGTCTATATTTAAAACAATGAATTTACATAGGTGGTATTAAAAAAACAAATATAACATCCACCCATCCAGCCGTTGACTGCGTATCTATGATCGTGTTCTGGGGGTGACAGTTCCAGAAGGGAGACAGATACAGATAAATAAAAAATGCATTTAATCCTGGACCTCATTGAGGGTGTACTTTATTTTTTTGTGGTGTAAAGATATGGTTATTTATAGGTGAAACAAGATCTATGTTTTTGATACTTAATCCTGTGGCATCGTGAGGGAGCTGGTGCCAGTCTGCTGGGGTCAATGGGTATAAAGCAGGGTACACCCTGGACAGGTCATCAGTTCATCAAAGAGCAAAACCTCAACACACAAGGCAGACAATCATGCATGAACTCACACCGAGAGTCTGGATAAGAGGACCTGGAGAGAACCCACGCATGAACAGAGGGAACATGTAAACAGTACACCGCTTCCGTAAAAGTGGAAGAGTGATATTTGTTTAGTTTTTAATTGTGGTATTTCACATTTTTCTTGGTTTTCTTTGGTTTCATTCTATTTTGAAGAGTTTAGGTTATTTTCTTGTGTTATATTTTCAGCCTTTAGATGACTTCATATCTTTCAGTTTTTCTCATGTATCTTCTATCACAGAAATTCCCAAACATTTCAGCTTGTGACCCCCAAAATAACAGTACCAGAGACTGGTGACCCCCTACTGGCGACCTGGCAACCCCCTAAAACTATGTAATCACTTCATATTTATTTATTTGATAAATAAATGCAGAGTTTCATCATTTAAAGGTATATTTGATTAAAATGTATTAAATAAATGGTACGATTCAATTATTTGATAGGACATTTAATGGTACATTTATTTATTTCATTATGTATTTATTTATTTAATTTTGTCCCCTTTAACCGTCCGTACACCTCAGGGGTGTTCTATCAGTTATCAATAATCTTCCTCTCCAGTGCTCATACTCTCCAGTTTTCCTGATTTATTTTCAATGAGCTGTTTTCAGTGAGGTCATAACGCTGCTGTGTTTTTGTGGAGTTGGGTTTCAGTTTAGCATTCAAAATTGAATCAAATTTTTAATATCAGCTGAGTTAAAATGAGATCTGGGATTTGTAGAAGTCACAGAACGTGAGTCACAAGCACAGTACTCATCTCAACATCTTCCCTCCCAGTCCCTATAGGATGGTGCATGCCATCCTAGAAGAGATCTTCTATCATACATGTTTTATCAACATCTTTTTTATCACGCATGTGCAGGAAAACACCCTTTTGTAAGGAGAACTGGATGCAGATTATTCCATTCAATTTAAAGTAAATCAGAACCCAGATTCCCACTTTATGGGCTCTGGTGTTTAGACTTGCACTCTCCTCTTGGTGAACACGTCACATGATTATGGAAACATGACGGTAACTATAGGCTTTCAAGGAGAGAGATCTTTCTCCATTCCCTGTGGACACTTCTACATCACATTATAGTCCTCATAGGTGCTATCTGGAAAATTTCTAACCATCTTCAATGATTTCTTTCCAATATATCAAATCAGGTATATGATACATCTTATTATTTCGAGTGACCTAAGCAAAACAAAACAAAACCAAAAACGTATGTATTTTTTCATAGAAGATTTTTTTGACATGGACCCTATCTTGATGTGAGGAAAAATCAACATGTAAAACATTGGAAACTTTCTTACTGATTAGTTATTCTGTCATAAGTTGAAGTTCAAAAGTGTTCAAGACCTGTGGTGAAATAAATGTTACATGTTTATAAAAGTCGAGGCATCAATTATAAGTCAAAGATGAGAGGAATTGTTAATCAAACCCAGTCATTTTGGTTTTTATATTCTGTATACTTTATATTTCAAAGTCAGACAGTATTGTTTGTTTCACTAATAGAGGCATGTTGGTTTTCTGTACTTTTGGATTCTGCAGCAGCATTGCACGTGTCTGGCTTTATCGACGCACCAAGTCTAATCTCAGAGTCATTGTGTTCCAGTCAAAAGTTAGTCATATTTCTTTAATCTACAGTAAATTTAAGCCCTGGTTTCATTTGTGCTGACTTGGCCCATTCCTTTTTACAGTCACTCTCCAAATCCTTTGGGTTTCTTATGTTCTACTTGGCAATTCAATGCTTCACCTCCCTCCACAAGCCTAAAAGTGTGTCTTCTGTAGCAGAGGGATGCAAGATTACAGTCCCTTATGGAATAGCCTGTGAACCTGGGCTGATCCTTTAACTTTCTCATGATCATCCTCACCCTGTGAGGCAAGATTTTGCATGGCGCTCCAGACCGAGGGCAACTGATGGTCAATCTATGTTTTCTTAATTTCTGAATAATCACAGCAACAGTTGTCACCAAGTGTCTTGCTGGTTGTCTTGTAGCTCTTTCAAAGCTTGGGTGGATCTACTCTCTTGTCCGCGATGTCCTCTGTTAACTTCTTAATCTTATCCATGCTAGTGGAGAAATTGTAACGGAACATTTCTTTCTGTGGACAGATGTGCTTTATTCGCCCAATGAATTGAGGTCCAGAGAATATGTTACTGATAGATTAATTGTAACTTGTGTGTGACATGAGTAGTGTTCGTTTTGTTCACTAAAACTATGACAAAAATATTTTGGCCTTTTTAACAAACGGAAACCAAAAACTGAATAAAAACTCATTCAGAATCACCAAAGAATAATAACTAGACTAAAATATTAGGAGTTGTAATGCAGTGAGATCGAAGTTATGTTGTGTGGGAAAGTTGGATAGTTAGGAAATTAGAGAAGGAGTATGACTATTTTCGTTGGGGATTCTCTTCTAAACATGCAGCATGATGCTCCTCTATGATTTATTATTCTAGTGAACTAAATTTAGATCACTTAAACTTGATTAAAATTCAAACTAAAATTAAATTACATTACATATTAAATTACACCAAACCAAAATAAGCATAAAACCAGTCCATAGGACCCAGAATTGTGCATTTGTTGTGTTTATTCACATTTAGGACATGCAAATTAAGTTATTTTTTATTCTGTCCCCCTATATTGAAATTAGAGACATCTTAGTGGTATCATAACAAACATTCGACTTGCCAAAGCAATGAAAACAGAGCTTGAATAAACATTACTAGAATGTGAATTAGGCAAATTTAGTGCTAAAGTACAAAAGCTGTGCCGATGAGCTAACAAACACAACAGAGGGACTACCATCGAGTGCAGTGCACTCATCATAATCTCACATAAGGATTAATATTGTATCAATATGTCTATGTAAAATGCCTGTTTTAATACAAGCCGATTTAGTTGGTTGCCTGTCCATTATTATATGGGAATAAGCTTAGCAGGTTTTTGGTTAAAGGTAAGATTTTTTCGGTCAAAGCAAAGTAAATGTTTTGTATTTCTTTTTACCCCTTTAATAAAATTCAATGCCATTTTTTAAACACAGCAGATGAAGGCCCTGTAAATGCATACATATCTGCAGTGCATTGTATGGAAGCAGATGCCTTTGTTGTCTTCTACTCATTTACATCAACTTTTCTTTATTCTGTGAGCTCTGCATGTCAGGAATATGCAGAATGTGCAACACCGCTTTGTTTTCTAATAATGCTTTAAACTAGTGGGGTTTTTTTTTAACAGAACCTGAAGTTTCGTTTGAAATAGACACTTTGCTCATTAAAATTCAACTAAATTGTAACAAATACAAACAACAAATAGAAAGGGTGCATTTGTTTTCTTCTGTTGATATGGTTATGTCTATAAAAAGCAAGGACATCAAGAAAAATCTATTTATTTGATTTAATATTTTATGCTATGACTCAAATTCAATTTCTTCAATCACCTGAAGTGAACAATAAATGGCCCGTGCACTAACTGGGTCAAAATCCTTCATAAATCATGTTAACTAAATAGCCGTCACCAGTCCTCTTTCAGGATTTAGACATGGTGGATTTGTGTCTTTCTTTGTGCATAGTGCCCATTTGCATATGACTCATGCAAACAGAACAGAGGACAAGAGAATCACACCCCCGCCTGTCATCATGATTCTGGTTTTAAACTGCTGTGAGCTGGGTAAAATGTGCATGCACTCATGTGCTGTTTTTGTGTGTTCCTTGAATACAGCAACATTTTAGCCGTGTGTTGGAGCAGTAGAACAAAGAATCCATCTGGTCCGAGCCACTGAAAATGCCAGTGTGAGACACTCTTACTGTTCTCAGGTCCCTTTTTGATGCAGGTCCGAGGTGGAGTGAGAGCAAGCCCACAGCGGCAAGGGGTCTCATTTGATTTGTTCGCTCACGCTGGGAGCCACCGCGTTGAAGCCACCTCTCCCTTTACAGGCGAGTAGTGCCACTCTCACTGGAGGAGACTCATTCATTCTTCTTGCCTTCACCTGCACTGCACTCCGGTTCAATGCAGTGTAATTACACGTGGAACAAAGAGAGCAAAGAGCCAAGGAGACTTTGGTGGTAAGCTCCCCAGGATCAGAGGGCTTTATCTAGGGAGCAGCTGGGAAGAAGCTGGGGGAGCTGAGGCAAAGGTCACTTTGTGGGAGGATATCTGAGGGAGGAAGCTGAGATTTCGATTGGTGGACTGTCCTCCCTGCATTCCCTTCAAATCCTCCCTGCCATTAAATTTCCTGTTCAGCAAGGATCAATTTCTAGGAACTAATAGGTTTTTAAATTGTGTAGTATCTTGCGCAATGACAAGACTCCCTTTTATGAAACTGAAAAAAACTGCAAGAAAAGCACATTCAAAATGATGGGAAAAAAATGATTTTTCTTTTTAAAACATTCAAACATGAGGCTGCACGGTGGGGCAGTTGGTAGTACTGTTGCCTTGCAGCAAGAACGTCCTGGGGGTCTTTCTGCATGGAGTTTGCATACTCTCCCCATGCAAACAGGTCAGGAATAAAGTTGTAGAGATGTTAAAAGAAAACAATGTGCAAAGCTTAGAGCATTTTACCCAACACTGTTCTGTCTATTATCTGAAAACAGATACAGCAAACCTATCAAAACATCACTGTCCACTTAAAATGGCTGGCCAAGCAAAGAGGGCATTACTCAGAAAAACGGCCTGGAGGAGATGCAGAGTTCCACAGCTCAGGTGGGAGAATCTGCTGACAGGACAGCTGTCAGTCATGTACTCCATAAATCAGGTCTTTAGGGAAGATTGGCAAGAAAAAAGCTATTGATAAAAGGCAGCTATGAGAGGTTCCATATACAATTAGCTAAAAGCCATGCAAGTAACTCATGATGGAAAATGTGGACATCTCTGAATAAATGATAGCAACATTTTTATTTTCTGCCAACAAAAGATAGGGGCAGAGCTACAATAAAATGGCTCAGATCAAAGCACATCAATTGGTTAGAATGGTCCAGTCAAAGTCAAGATCTAAAACCTGTTGAGAATCTGCTGTTAGACCAAATTGATGCTTCCTGATGCTATCCATCCAATCTGTCTGAGCTTGAACTATTTGCAATGGAGAATAATCTCCAGACATGCAAAACTTAGAGGCACACCCCCAAAGGATTTGCAGCTGTAGCTTCAGCAAAAGGTGGTTCTACAAAGGATTGATTCAGTGGGAATTAATTCAGATGTGCCACTTTGCCAGTAGAAAACTATTGGTCATGCATTCCTCAAAGTCTGGCCTGTGTGGAAGAGTGGTAAGAAGAAAACTATAGTTGAAAAAAAGCAACAAAAAAAAAACTAATTTGCACTTTGCTACAAGCCATGTGCTGCACTCAGCACCTGTGGAATAAGGTTTTCTGGTCAAGTGAGATGACATGCAAAATTATCAAAAAATATATGTTATGGAAAACCGAGAGGCACATCACACTTTGCACAATGTTGCCACTGTAAACCACAGTGGTGGGACAAGGACAGGAAATCTGCTCAGAGTTGATGAGAAGATTGATGAGTTAAATACAAACCAATGCATGGCACACTTTTCCAGAGTTTAATTGTAAAAATTTAGAAAAGCTGGGATCCTTTTCCTTCTGCTGCTAAAGTATGTTGATCTTGAATATTTCAGAGGTACTGCACAAAAACTTTCCTCACACTGCCTTTATTATCGTCACATTGTTTAGTTTGTTGTGTCGCCTTATCAGATGACCCGTTTTATTTGTTGAAAAGAGAAGGTGCAGGAATTCATTATGTTAGCTAAACATAACAGATAGGTGGCAGAAGTGGATAGGCGATCTTTTTCAAACTCTCCCCCCACTCACATACCCCTAAAAACAGCAGCTGCTTTTCTCTTCAACCCCTCTCTGATTGCAGCTCTCTGGCAGGGGCCTGACGGCATGCACACACCTGCTCACTCTGACCTCCAATCTATCTCTTCCATGCCTGCCTGCCACAACTGTAGGGATTAACATGTCTGGGGACGGCGGGGGATAGATGAGGGGGAGGACGGCAGCCTCCAGTCTGACATGTATGTCCGGGCCCTCACTTGTGGCGTTGAAAGTGTGTGCACAGCTGGCTAATTCCCTGCTTCTGAGCCTGCAAACAGTCCAGAGGCCAATGTGCACAGTGTGTAGAAAAGGAGCAACTGGAGGTGGAGACACCCGTGAATAAGTTACAATTGGTTTTGATGACTTATTTTTTTCTGACAACTTAAAAGGGTGTAATTCATGGGTTACAACTCAAAAAGATTGACTAAAAAGAGTTGAGAGAAAATTTTAGACAAGTATTCCATTAACATCAGCCAATGCTGTTGGCTGCAATGCTTTTACATTACTCACCATCAGATCAACCTCATGCCACCAAAAGCTCACAGGAAGGCAGAAAGGGAAGAAAAATCCAGAAATCTCCCTAAACCAAAATTATTTTCTCCAGGCAGTAAGAAAAATATAAATTGCATTTTATTTTATGCAGTTCTTTCAGCCAGAAGCTGGGTGATACCGTTCTGCATTTGATTTAATGTGTGGGAATATTAGCAAAAAATGTTGAGGGAAATAAACTACAAGGGATAGATCATGATTTTCAAAATGAGGTTCTGTTAATGGGCTGTAAACAATCTCTTACCTGCAGCAGGTAACTCTTGGTGTCTTCATTTATATGATTAGTTGGTCCTGGATGCCGAATTTAACAGCTAGTCTGACAAAACTTTTCCCCTTTTAAAACAACTCCAATCTTAAAAGAATCACAGCAGTTTACACAAATGCTGTTTTATGAACCATTAAATAATTTTCAGTGTTTCCATTCTTGGGTTATTTTTACACAGAAGTTAATGTCTGTTTACAGAGGAAATGGAGGTAGAACGAGGTGTCCCATTAATCTTCTTCCAGCATTAAATGCGTACTAAGAGTGGAAAAAAAAAAAAACCAGTAAAAATCAAGAAAATTGTTTACGCTTACACAGCTATATTATTGTTGTTTTTTTACACTGCTTTACTTTTATATCAGACAAGTACTTTGGCCGGAAACATGTCTGTATATATCTGAAGAACCACCTCTATATTCCGTTCTTATAATGTGTTTTACGCAGAAGAGAACATTGGTGGCACACTACCCACTACCTCGATTTACAGTGTAAATTTTTAGTGGCTACTGTGTGAATAAACACTCAATGCAACCAGTAAGACGGCGTGAATGGGTAACAATCCATGAATGTGGCTTAGTGTAAAGCACTTTGAGTAGTTGGTTATGTACATTCAGTCCATTTGCCATTTAGCTTTCTTCTCCGAGAGCATCTTATCTTGATTTAGTATAAATCAAGACTCCAAGAGCATCATCCACTGCAGGTAAGCTCTTAAATGTTTATAAGTTTTCAACCAAACTATCCAACCATCGTCTATACCCGCTTGTCCTTGCAGGGTTGTGGGGGCTGTTGCCTATCTCCAACAATCATTAGGTGAGAAGCAGGGTAGATCCTGGACAGGTCGCCAGTCCATCACTGGACAAGACAACCAACCACACACCCACACACTCATATCTAAGGATAATCTAGAACAGCCAGTTAACCAAACAGTCATGTTTTGGGACAGTGAGAGGAAGCCGGAGTACCCAGAGGGAACCACCGCATGGATGGGGAGAACATGCAAACTCCATGCAGAAAGAATCTTGGCAGGGATCTGAACCTGAGACCAAGGCAACAGTGCTACCAACTGCCCCACCGTGCAGCCTATTATCTCAACTGATGTGTCTGTGATGAAAGAAAAAACTGTTTAAAATGGTAGAATACAGCAAGTATGACAACGTCATAATCTAAGACGTCTGCCTCTCGTGCTTTGTTTCTGAATCTTCTTTTGATCAGTCTTTGTGACAGTGGAACAATAAACAGTAAGAATAACCTTAATATGAAATACAACAAGTCATGATGATGTTCTCTTTTAAAGTTTATCTTTTTTTGTTGATTGTACAGCTACAAGTCTGACTTTTTCAAGGAATTCCATAAAGTCCGAACGTCAAACTTGAGATCAAATTCAGTTAAGATGGATATTCAAAATAAAACTAGTAAGTTAAAAAAACAAGGAACATTTGCACTTTAACAACAATCTACTAAATAGGTTTCCGTATGACAATCCAGAAATTTTCAGCATTCTAAGTCATTTTTTGACTAATACATGAAGACATACATGGACAGGCATTTTGGTGCCTGGACAGACAGACGGAAGCTGGCTGGCCGGATAGACGGACAGATGGATTTAACATAGTTGGACAAGGAATAAGGATCCAACAATACACAAATGTTCACTAATACACGCTTATTAACCCTGTGGCAACATAAAGTAAAACATAAAACACAAAAAAATAAGTAAACTCTACAAAATGTCAGCTTTTTTGTTGTTAAGTGTTAAATCAAGAATTAAAAAATATATATTTTATGCATTTATGAAACATACTTAAGATTTAAATGCAATTTAGTTTTTAACAACTGTAACAAAATATTTTGTACTTTTCAAGACTAGCATAAGGAACAGAAGGAAGCAGAAACTAAAGCATCTACATGGAACTCATCCAAAATATATTTTATTTTCTTCACACCTGTGTTTGCTCAACAGGGATGTATTAAATCAACTAAGTGAAGAGGCATATGTAGCTGATGAGCTTTATTTGTATGTATTTTATTGCTGTACATTTGAGTCATGAATCATTTGTGGTTTCATAAAATGCTGCATGGCTCGGTGGCGATCACAGGTGTTCATTCCTCCAATCTTATTTGGTGGATTAACAGCTGCCGTCGCCTGATAATCGTTGGCAGCCGCCAGATCTGTCATCCCAACACCCATTCTGACAGTGATGTGACAATGAAGCACACATCGGAGGGCACAAACTTCCTGAACTAAACCCAATAGGTCTTTGGATAAGTTTCAAAAGGTCAATGCATTTTGTTCAAAACACAGAAATATAAACAAAAATATAAAAAATACACCGGGAACGCTTCAATGTGATGTAAATATGCTGAAAGAAAAACTTAAACGCAGTCACAAGCTAAGAGCCAGACAAAAGCCAAAGGAATATGAACGCATACTTGTTTGATTTTTACATGCTGCATTGCTGCTGTCGTTATTATTCATATCCTTCCCCACGGAGGCTGATATGAAAAATGGGACTGTATCAGCCCCCACCCTTCATGTCACCGTCTCACTCTTCCTCTCTCTCTAACACGCACACACACTTGCACACAAACACACACTTGTTTGGAGTCTTGTTGAGGAAGTAAAGACAGGCTGCTCCTCCCTCCTCTCCCTCATCAAGCTGGTTACCCCCCTTCTTTTCCTCCCTTCACTTTTTTCTCCCAACAAAGAGTGATCCAGCTCGTCTCCTTTCTGTCACGCGGGTAATCAGGCTCTGCTATTTCATTTGGCTCAGTAATGAAAGCAATCCCAGTGCTTTTCACAGCAGCACAGCCCAAATAATGAGCGCTGCCGTACCCTCCCTCCTCCTTAGCCACACCTCACCACCAGTCCTCACCCTCTTCCTCCCAACCCTGCTGTTAATGGATGAAGGAAAGCCAATGTGTGACTGTGTGTATGTGTCTGTGCACGGGCATGTGAAGCACGCAATCTTGCCAAGTCCTTTGTGCCTCTTTTTTCCCCTTACTGGGCTGTAAAGGAGCCTATTGTATAAAATTTGATCAGCAAAGCTCTTAAACAATTTGGAGATGTTTCCCTTTTTTAAATGAATCAAGCAGCCAAACATATTTCTAAGCATTAGTAGTTCCCAGCCTTTATTACATGTGAGCTGATTACAGCAGTCTCTCCTGTAAACATTCAGACTGCTGTCTATAAATTAACTTAGTTTTCCTGACATAATACCGTGTGGTTTGAAAATGTAGAAAATGCAAAGCATTTTTTCTTTAGCTCAACAAAGAAAAAACTAATTTAAATGAGATTTTAACTTTTAAGAAACGTCACCTAAACCATGATGATCTAAACATACTTGATGCATAAGAGTGTAACATTCTGAACCAGACCAATCACTGCTTTTGATAATCGTTGTTTCCACGTGGCAAGCAATACCCTGTAGCAATAGGTGTAACAGAAAACCAGTAGGCCTAATAGCCTTGCCATGCATGCTGCTGATTCTCGTCCTCGTACTCGTCGTCTTCCGCTTATCCGGGACCGGGTCGCGGGGGCAGCAGACTCAACAGAGACGCCCCGACGTCCCTCTCTCCAGACACCTCCTCCAGTTCCTCCAGGGGGAGCCCAAGGCGTTCCCAGGCCAGCCGAGAGACATAGTCCCTCCAGCGTGTCCTGGGCCGTCCCCTGGGCCTCCTCCCGGTGGGACGTGCCTGGAAAACTTCCCGAGGAAGGCGTCCAGGAGGCATCCGGTATAGATGCCCGAGCCACCTCAACTGACTCCTCTCGATGTGGAGGAGCAGCGGCTCTACTCCGAGCCCCTCCCGGATGGCCGAGCTCCTCACCCTATCTCTAAGGGAGTGCCCGGCCACCCTACGGAGGAAGCTCATTTCAGCCGCTTGTATCCGGGATCTCGTTCTTTCGGTCATGACCCAAAGTTCATGGCCATAGGTGAGGGTAGGAACGTAGACCGACCAGTAAATTGAGAGCTTTGCTTTTCGGCTCAGCTCTCTCTTCACCACAACGGACCGGCACAGCGCCCCCATTACTGTGGCAGCCGCACCGATCCGTCTGTCGATCTCCCGCTCCATTCTTCCCTCACTCGTGAACAAGACCCCGAGATACTTAAACTCCTCCACTTGAGGCAGGAACTCCCCTCCAACCTGAAGAGGACAAGCCACCCTTTTCCGGTCGAGTACCATGGCCTCGGACTTGGAGGAGCTGATCCTCATCCCAGCCGCTTCACACTCGACTGCGAACCGCCACAGCGCATGCTGTAGGTCTTGGCTAGAGGGGGCCAGCAGGACCACGTCATCTGCAAAAAGAAGAGACGAGATCCACTGGTCCCCAAACCCGACCCCCTCCGGCCCTTGGCTGCGTCTAGAAATCCTGTCCATAAAGGTTATGAACAGGACCGGTGACAAAGGGCAGCCCTGCCGGAGTCCAACATGCACTGGGAACAGGTCCAACTTAGTGCCGGCAATGCGGACCAAACTCCTGCTCCACTCGTACAGGGACCGGATGGCCCCTAGTAAAGGGCCCCCGATTCCATACTCCTGGAGCACCCCCCACAGGGCATCACGAGGGACACAGTCGAATGCCTTCTCCAGGTCCACAAAACACATGTGAACCGGTTGGGCAAAGTCCCATGAACCCTCGAGTACCCTGTAGAGGGTATAGAGCTGGTCCAGTGTTCCACGGCCGGGACGAAAACCACACTGCTCCTCCTGAAGCCGAGGTTCGACTATCGGTCGGACTCTCCTCTCCAATACCCTGGCGTAGGCCTTACCAGGGAGGCTGAGGAGTGTGATCCCCCTGTAGTTGGAACACACCCTCCGGTCCCCCTTCTTATGAAGGGGGACCACCACCCCAGTTTGCCAGTCCAGAGGCACTGTCCCCGACCGCCACGCAATGTTGAAGAGACGTGTCAACCATGACAGCCCTACAACATCCAGAGACTTGAGGTACTCAGGGCGGATCTCATCCACCCCCGAAGCCTTGCCACCGCGGAGCTTTTTAACCACCTCGGTGACTTCAGCCTGGGTGATGAAAGAGTCCAACCCCGAGTCCCCAGCCCTTTAGTCCACCACGGAATGCGTGATGGCAGGATTGAGGAGATCCTCGAAGTACTCCTTCCACCGCCTGATAATGTCCTCAGTCGAGGTCAGTAGTCTCCCGCCCCCACTATAAACAGTGTTGGCGAAGCACTGCTTCCCCCTCCTGAGGCGACGGACGGTTTGCCAGAATCGCTTCGAGGCCAACCGGCAGTCCTTCTCCATGGCCTCACCGAACTCCTCCCAGGCCCGAGTTTTTGCCTCTGCCACCGCCCGGGCCGCAGCACGCTTGGCCTCACGGTACCCGTCAGCCGCCTCAGGAGTCCCACAAGCCAACCACAGCCGATAGGACTCCTTCAGCTTAACAGCATCCCTTACTGCCGGTGTCCACCACCGGGTTCTGGGATTGCCGCCGCGACAGGCACCGCAGACCTTACGGCCACAGCTACGGGCAGCAGCATCGACAATAGATGCGGAGAACAAGGTCCACTCGGACTCTATGTCTCCAACATCCCCCGGGATCTGGTCGAAGCTCTCCCGGAGGTGGGAGTTGAATACATCCCTGGCCGAGGGCTCTGCCAGGCGTTCCCAGCAGACCCTCACTATGCGCTTGGGCCTGCCAAGTCTGTCCGGCTTTCTCCTCCTCCAGCGGATCCAACTCACCACCAGGTGATGATCAGTGGACAGCTCAGCCCCTCTCTTCACCCGAGTGTCCAAAACATGCGGCCGAAGGTCTGATGATACGACAACAAAGTCGATCATCGACCTCCTGCCTAGGGTGTCCTGGTGCCAAGTCCACTGATGGACACCCTTATGTTTGAACATGGTGTTCGTTATGGACAATCCGTGACTAGCACAGAAGTCCAATAACAAAACACCACTCGGATTCAGATTGGGGAGGCCATTCCTCCCGATCACGCCTCTCCAGGTGTCACTGTCGTTCCCCACGTGGGCGTTGAAGTCCCCCAGCAGAATAATGGAGTCCCCGGGAGGGGCACTATCCAGCACCCCCGACAGGGATGCCAAGAAGCCCGGGTACTCTGCACTGCCACTCGGCCCGTAGGCTGAAATGATAGTCAGAGACCTCTCCCCAACCCGAAGGCGCAGGGATACGACCTTCTCATCCACTGGGGTAAACCCCAACACGAGACGGCTGAGCTGGGGGGCAACAAGCAAACCCACACCAGCCCGCCGCCTCTCCCCGTGGGCCACTCCAGAGTAGAACAGAGTCCAACCCCTCTCAAGGAGATGGGTTCCAGAGCCCACGCTGTGTGTGGAGGCGAGCCCGACTATTTCTAGTCGATATCTCTCGACCTCCCGCACAAGCTCAGGCTCCTTCCCCCCCCCAGCGAAGTGACATTCCACGTCCCTAGAGCCAGCCTAAGCATCCGGGGATCGGGCCGCTGAGGTCTCCACCTTCGTCCGCCACCTTCGTCCGCCACCCAATCCTCTTTGCACCGGTCCCTCACGGTTCCCCCTGCAGGTGGTGGGCCCACTGGGGGATGGCCTCGCGTCTCTCATTCGGGCTTGGCCCGGCCGGGTCCCGCAAGGAGCAACCCGGCCACCAGGCGCTCTCCGACGAGTCCCGACCCCAGGCCTGGCTCCAGGGTGGGACCCCGGCTCCGCTGTACCGGGCAACGTCACGTGCCTCGATATTTTGTTCTTCATGAGGGATTCTTGAAGTGCTGCTGATTCTGTGTAATTAAATCATTATTTACCAGAGGTGTTCAAAATAATACTAGTGAGGTCATTTATTCATGGAAAAATCAGGTGTTCAGACAGTTTTAATGTGGGAAAGAAGGCAGCAAATAAGTCTGAAAGTCTGAGTAAAATGGGTCCTTCCAGAAATTGTTCAGGAGAAAGGTGCAGTTTAATTTAAAAGGATGAAGCAAGAGGGAATACATAAAGAAGTGCAATAAAGACAGGGCTGCTTCACTAAAATAATGTGCAAGAAAATAGAAAACTATAAGATGAATGGATTAAATATTAGTCAAAACAGCATAAACTCAGGTAACGATCAGCTGATTGGTTATCATGGAAAGTTTTCAGCTACATGCGAGTACTGGAACAATTATAAAACACATCTGGAGCCAAAAAATCAGCAATGAGACCCTGGAAAGTACCACTATTGAAAGAAACAATGTGCTGAAAACATTGCTATTTGTCAAAGGACACATTGACTGGCATAAAGAAGGAAATTATGCAAAATGTAGTGAACTGGTGAGAGCCAGATTTTTACTTTTATGTCTAGAGGTCTGAAATGTTTGTCAGACAACCCTTAAACATCAAATTCAAGTGAAGCACGGAGGCTCAGGCATCATGGTATTGTCCCACATACCAGAGTGTCGAGCCTGTTTATCACATTTCAGAGATAATGGAAATGTTTGCTTAAATCAAAATACTTGAAGAGGAATTGAATTTGCAATATGTGTGTTTTAACAAGCAAGCATCATCCTGGCTCCAGACCAACATAATGTTTTGGAGTGGCCAGGTCAAGCATATGGCTTTAATCTAATGGGAAATTAGCAGGGTGATGTCATACACGCTCTTTCTAAAGCAAAAGAAATGCAGTAGAATTGTTGGAATGCCAGAAATTGGTGAACTCCATGCCAAGATGTGGAGAAGTTCCTAGAAACAGCTGTTATACTGCTGTTAACTATGAGTTCAGTGATTCAGAAGAAAGCTAATTCCTCAGCAATTTATATTTGACCTTGTACAGCAAAAATGCAAACAATTCTACTTTTGTTTTGAAAAGCCTAAGAATCATTTTTCTACACTTTCTCTAAAGTGATAAATTTGATTTTTTTTTTCATGTTCTGTTTCGAAGGCATGTTTGGAAATAAAAGTTATTTTGCGAATTTTGAGCTGTAGTTTGAACACAACTGTATCTAGGTTTACCATCTCGGAGCACACACTTCAGTGCATCCCAAAAGACAGACTCACTTCAAGTGCTGCAACCAAAAATCTCCAACTTCACAGATAGAAATAAAAAATGCTTACACTTTTTCTTAAACCTAACTATTATAAGAAACAGACTATGAATGTAGCATATCATACTTTGTTTTTGTCAGAGTTGTACAGATTACCTTTAGAAAAAGGCATTTTACTAGCAGTCAACAGCAGACAGAGCAAGCTCACCTTATAAATCACAGGCTCAAACCATACTTGCTCACATATTTTTATTATTATTATTAATTTATCATTCTTAACCTGTCTTCATAGTCTCTGGAATTCAGATGAAATAGTTGTTACAACTATGCTTCACCATCTGGTCGCAATACCTTGAGAATGAATAAAGTTTAAAAGATGACCCCGAGCACAGCTAAAAAGCTTGATTAAAGATTTTCCCATAAAAGTTGCAGATTGTGTTTCATTTGACGTTTAATGGAGACATGTTAAAAGAGAGACAGATGTGGTAGAACCCATAAAAATCTGCTCACTTTGGACCTTTCTAATAGAGAAAGCAAGAGTGGCCATGTGAAAAATTAGCCTCCAAATCATTCTTTCTAACCATCTCCAGATAGATAGCCCACACATATACACCCTAACAGCTTATAAATACCTCAGCTTTTGTTACCAAAAAATGCTGTTTACATGTGAACTACTGAAAAGCAAATATATATCAAATAATTGTGTTGCTATGCCAACGGTCTGCCCCTGGTAATAAGTTTATATTTTTAAAGTTATTGTAAGAAATGTGGCTGGTTTAATGTTCCTTTCTTAATTTTTAAAGACTATGAAAATCCACCTTTAACAAAACATATATTTCATTTTTCTTTTTGACAAAAAAAAACTTGCGCTAAAGGCTGCGAAACACTGCTCAAAAAGAGCCAAAATGCTCCATCTGTACATTTGTATCTTCTGTTGTCGCCTCCAAGCACGGCAGTTTAAGGCAAAAACACTCCAGCCTTTAGTTCTTCCATTCCAGACATGACGCAGATCATCTTTCTGAGGCAGTTCTTGTGTCAGCTGATGTGATTTCATTTCAACTCCAACTTGTAACCCAGCTATTTGGTTTCATAAAACTGCAGGGTCACCTGATCTAAACTTGTCTCCTAATTCACTTTTATTGCTTGTTTTCTTACATGGCTCTGTTCTCATTCTGGTCATAGTCATGCAACTGTGTGTAATAGATGCACAGCTTGTGAAGTGTGTTGAAATTAATGTGGAAATCCCTTTTAATCATGGAACCGACAGATGTTTGTGCATTTTCCATTTGCAAAACGTCAAATAAAAAGTTGTTTAAAATCTTAAAGCTGTCGAGCAAAAAGATGTAATAACTTTGGTTTGGTTTGATATAATAAATTCAAGAATTTTCTGACTTAACGGATTCAAATGCAGATAAAATTCAACTTAGCAGGTAAGAAAAGTAACCAATGCAATTTAGACACAGCTGGAAAAGGAAAATGAAATTGTTAATTCCAGTGGCATGGAAATGAATCCCCCTAAAACTAGCTTTAACCTAAAATGTTGGAGTAAATGCTGAATCTCTTTGCTTTACAGTTTGTAGCTTGCAGTTATAAGACTGTGACAGAAATTATGAGTTAGACTGAAGAATAACTGCAAAACGTGCAGGCAACAAGAGTTAAAACTTTTATCAAGTACCAGTACAACACAGTGTTTAATACAATGAACAATCAACAAATAACACTGAAATGTTCCAGGCAAACCTTAAACCAAACAAAGTAGACTGGGTTGAATTCATCAGGTGTGATTTTCTGAAGAAAAAAAAAAAAATCTTAACCATTACTGGTGTAGGTTGTCTTTAAAAATAGCTTTCTTTCCAATAAAGACTTTCCTTCAAACAATAGTTTCTTGTCTAATTTAGCCCGATTTATTGCTATCATTATTGGGGATGAAAATGAGCACAGTTATCAGTTTAAAGAGTTCGCACATCAGCTGTTTTCTGGATGTAAGGTTGTTTATTGATATATAGTAATAATTTAAAACACACCTTTTGTTCATTCTCTTCAGTGAACTGGAGAATTGGTAGATTAACGTTCAGGTTTTCTTGCAGCGACTGCGCTTCTAAAACTCATCGCATTTCCATCGACTCAGAAAGAAATGCAATGAAGTGCAGCAGATGTTCTGAAGGTAGCCTGCTTGGTTAAGCACATAGATGAGAGGAGTTGCAGCAAACGCGCTGATAGCTCAGGTACTGCATTTCATGGGAATTGTTACCCAAGATGTTATACACTTGGCACCGATGCAACAGCTGAGAGCATAAGCCCCTTGTGTGCTGAAACAGTAAAAGTAATCCAGTCAAAAAAAAAAAAAAAGATGAAGCCGTTTCACTCCGCTGAGATTTTCCAGCATAACATTCATGTATTCGGTTTCTGATCATAATGTCAGCAGTCTGAGTCAGTCAGAGGGTCTGCACCTGCACTGGGAAGAGCAGGGACAGATGCTCAGCGCCTCGGATCGGGAGTTTGTGCGTGGTGTAAAAGTGGACGGCCTCTGGAATGGTATCAAAGAGTGGGCTGTTCTGTCCCAGCACATATTTCCCATCTTTGCACTGGGTGAACTTCATGTGCATAAAACCCTGGCAGCTCCTGTGAAGAAAAATAAATAAATAAATTTGAAGAATGAGTGGATGGCATCCAATAAAAGAAAACAAACCAGTAAAAGAAGTGTGAGGGGAGAGAAGAAGCATAAAATGAAATTTGGAGCACCTAACATCGCACAGTCTTCCACACATTTGGTCCCATGACGGCGTGTGAGCGATATCCTGGATTTATGTTTGTTTTTGTTTCACTCCAGAAACATGAATCCAACAAAAACCTAATATCGCTGACATAAATTAGGAAGAGAGGGAGTTTTTGTTTGATGGATGAATGGTGTAATAACACATAAAACACAATACAAACTCTAAGAGAGAAAAACAAGGAGGCTGTAGACTGTGGCTTTGTTGAGAGCCTCACCTTTCCTTCAAAATCCATACAGCCTTGAAAGGACTGCTCCTTTAATAGTAATCCAGCCAGCAATAATGTCTAATTATAGCAGCAACGCAAAAAACAAGAGCTGCAACTGGTCAGCAAAAGTGTCATTGTTCAGTAAATTAAATCTTGAAATCATTTTCTGTGACAGCAAACACTGTCCAGGCTTGTTTGAAGATTTTAAAGAGTTGGCACAGAAGTTTTTTGAATCTCATTGCATCTAATGTTTAAAGAAAACTCATTTGTATTTGTTTTTAGCGGTCGGTGTTGTACCCGTGTCTGTTCTGAAATCTTTCACACTGTGACGAGTCTTTTAGTTCATCTCCATAAAAACAACCAGCAACAGTCACTACAGATATTGTTTATATTTCCTTGCAAACCTGGAACACAGTTTTGGGCGTTTCCCGTTTTTTTCAGGGATGCTTGGAGCAATGTCAAAAACATTTTATTACAGCAAGCATTTCCCCAGAGAATTTAGTTCAATTGGGTTTGTTTTACTACACACGTTCTTGTATAAAAGTTTAAGCAACATGGCAGTGGTATTTATAGTGGGCTACACGGCGGCGAAGTTATTAGCACTGTTGCCTTGCAGTGAGATGGTCCTGGGTTTGACTCCCAGCCAGGGGTCTTTCTGCATGAGGTGTGGGTTTTCTCCGGGTACTCCGGCTTCCTCCCACAGTCCAAAAACATGACTGTTCTTGAAGGACACTCGGAGATTGTTTAGCCAAGCTCAAAACTGTGTTTTATTTCAAAAGTAAACCTCAACAACAGTAACACAAAAAGTGTACTTTTCTGAACAAATGTTGATGATGCAACTGCACAAGAATGGTAATGGACAAAATCTGCTTTAGAGATGTGATCACAATCTCTATGCACATTGTTCACACCTTCTAATACATGATTTAATTGCATCTCATCACCCACCCATAGACCAGTTTTGTTATCCGCATGTAAATATATTTTTTGGCAGAGAAAACCGTGTGATAAATCTGACTAAGCGATGCCTAAAACAAACAAAAGGATGATTTAAAGTATAGTAATGCAGATGTCTTTGTTGTCTCTACAGTAACAACATAGTAAAATTAGGCAGCTCAGGAAAAAAAAACTGGATGCGCTGCAATTGCTTATAACAAACCCTGCTGGATGAGAAACTGAACACAGAATAATTCTATACAGAGGAGCTCAAAAAAAGTCAAATTTTTTAAACTAAGATAGATTTATTAATATATTGGTTTATTTAGATGTTTTCTCTGCTTTATTCTCATTTTCAGACTGCTTATCCTTCTGTTCGACCTAAACAGTTTTTAATTGTTTCACATTACAAAATCCTAGAAATTACAGACTATTTTGTTTTTACTTTTTATGATGAGGCTGAGAACAATTTAACCTTGTTTAGGTAAAAAAACAAAACATTCAACAGATCATAAGGTTCACAGATCTTAATAAATTCACTTCTTTAAGCCTCGTATGTCCCAGTTGGGGAAAGGTTTCATCACTGACCTTGTTGCCGGAGCAAACATGCATGCGTGTGTATGCCTCTGTGTGTGTGTGTGTGTGTGTGTGTGTGTTCTTGTACTTGTTGCTGAGTGAGAACCATTTTTCGTATTTTTATTGCAAAGTGAGGACATTTTGACAAAGTGAGGACATTTTTCTGGTCCTCATTTTTTCAAATTCCGTTCTTGCGACAGGGGTTAGGTTTAGGACTAGGGTATGAATTGAGTTATTGTTAGGGTGAGGGTTAGGTATTAACTGGTTAGGGTTAGGGTTAGGCACTAAAAATCAAGGAAAATGAATGGAAGTCAATGGAAGTAACCGGAAAGTCCTCATAAAGATAGTAAAACACGGATGTGTGTGTGTGTCAAAAATGCATGAGCTTGTTTATATGTCAGCACAACACTCTGATTCCACTCCCCTCATTCCCATTCTTCCCCATTTCTTGCCTAATTCCCTTCTTAGGTGTCCCACAGAAGGTAATTCATATTCATTAGTGATTATGTGGAGGATGATGTGTGCACTGAAGTGTGCTCTACCTGACTGATTACCACTTAGACGGCCCACTGGGGTTACAGAGGAAGGCCACCAAGGGGGAGGCCAAGGAGGCTGAGAGGACAGAGTGATGAGGGGATACCGAGGCGAGGCCGGCACAATGGATCACGATTGTAATTACAAGGGAGAGATTTGACCAGATAAGCAGTATTGTACCTAGCACGTAAGCATCAGCAGAGTAATCAGTGATACATTGATGTTAAGTGAAGGTGATGGTAGATGGGAAAGGAAAGACTGAAAGACAGATGGAAAGGGTGTTAGGGAGTGCAATATGAGATGAGGGGCTCATGCATTTACACTCATGCATATACACACAATACAAAAAAAACATGATATTGTACAATTAAAGTGCAGCGGTTGTCATCAGCGATTGGGAATGAACATATCAAGGTGTTTAACAGCTTGCTGTTTTAGGTGTATGTCTTACCTTAGGGACAGAGAGAAGTTGGAGCGGTTGTTCTGACTGTTCCTGACCAGGTAGCTGCACTCTTTACACAGTGTTAGCAGGGACTCTGCCTCTGAGCGCGACAGTGAGCCATGGTACCATCTGTTGGAGCACACACACAAACAACAATAAGATATGGTAATGTGGTAATGTGATAAGCAAACATGAAATATATCTGTATTCTTCCCTGACAGACGTGGATGTTCCTGTATTTCAGTTTAATTCAGTTTATTTATATAGCGCTAATTGACAACAAATGTCATCTCAAGGCACTTTACAAAGTCAATTTAATCAATTTTCAATTAATCACATTTTATTGCTCAATAAAAAAAAAAAAATGTTGAAACATGATAAACTGTATTTGTGCCACTGTTGACCTGGTTTACTATGGCTTGAAAAATAATTCATACCCAATGCCCCTTTTTTTAAACAATGTCATGTAACCTCCACAAACGTTCGTGCATTTTAGTTGGATCCTATATTACAGACCACCATAAAGCAGCATGTAATTGTAAAGCAGAAGGAAAAGGATACATTGTTTTCAGAATTTCTTTATAAATAAAAAAACATGAAAAGTGTGGATTTCATTTGAAGAACCCCATTTTACAGCAATTGGAGTAACACATCTTTTAATCTACAGCAACTTTGCACTGACAGATTCACAGTGAGAATGGTGTGATTAGGGCGATGTGCCATGTTATGTGTGATTTCATCTGACCAGAGGACTTCAACATGTTTGCTGTGTGCCCTACATGGTTTGTGGCAAACTGCAAATAACACCTCTTAAGGTTTTTTTTTTTTAACAAGGGTTTTGTCATGTCACTCTTTCATAATGGCCAGATTTGTGAAAAATATGTGCAAAATTAGTAACTGTCCTGTCAACAGATTCCCACACCTGAGCTGTGGCTCTCCTCCAGAGTTACCCCGTATCTCCTGGCTGCCTCTGTGACTAATGTCAGTTGATTGGTTGTCCAATCAGCCAATTAAGGTGGACGACCATGTCTTGGTGGGTCTGCAGTTGGGTCATATTCTTTCCATTTTCAGATGATGGATTGAACAGTGCTCTGTGAAATGTTCAGGCATTGAGAAATGGTTTGATACCGTAACCCTGGTTCAAACGACTCTTCGTTCCTTTTCTAACAAACCTCTGAGGCCCTCAGAGAACACCTGTATTTGTACAGAGATTCGATAAGATAAAAGGTGGACTCTGTTTACTGATTCAGTGACCTCTGAAGGAAATTGGTTGCACTGGTTTTTATTTAAAAAGGCATAAGAGTAAATGCATGCCCAAGTTTCCAGATTTGTACATGTGAAAACTTTTCAAAATCAAGTATTTTACGAGCACTTCATAATTATGCACCATTTTGTGTTCCATCACACAGAATCTCATTAAAATATGTTGAAGATTGTGGTTGGACTGAGTGAAAATGTGAAGAAGTACCAAAACATGGAGCATTCATTGATGGCTGGGGAAGAATACTTGCCCACCACAGGTTTACAATTATGTTTTACTGATTAAAACTGTGCTGAAACCACAAAGCCCCAAACAGCCCCAAAGTGATTAAAACGGAGTAACGGAGCATGGCAACTCTTCACGTGAATATGTTCACATGCACACATGCTGTGTGTCTGGATTTACATCTGTGCTTAAGGGCTGTTGTACTCAAGAGTTTCATTAGGAAAACAGCTCTTTATGTGCACAGAGACAACACATAAATTACACCAATGATGTTTGAAATTAAGACCAAGGTAAATGTGTCTTGAATGCTTTGACTTAATTAGTTAACGTTCAAACTTCTCCCAACTCTGTTTAGCTGAAACCCTTAACAGCTTCATTTGAATTTGTTCAAGCCCATAATAGATCAAAGCAGAGCAATAAAAGTGTCTTTGGCTTTTTAATGGGGTTCTTTCCACCACTGTCTGCCCTTACATGTTCGTGAGCACTTTTACAGAAAATGTATTTAATGTATCCATGAAAGCAATGAAGAAATATTTACTGCCTTTTGTAAATGACATGGCATGCATAAATGCCTGCATAAATGGCTTGTGTAAGGCTTTTTACCTATGCTAGTTTGAAAGAAGGATCTTGTAAATAGGAGGCAGTGGGCAGAGTGCACAATCTCTAAACCCATCCTTGTGTATGTTGCTTGGCAGCAGCACCCCACTGAGAAAGTTGTCCAGCGCACTTGGTTCAAAATACAATTTTTTTGATTGGGTGCACAATGTTTTGGTAAAGTCCAGTTGTGAAATTTCCTCACTCCTAAATATTCCACAGTCAACTGTCAGTGGTAAAATAAGGAAGTGGAAGCCAATGGGAACGACAGCAACTCAGCCACGAAGTGATAGGCCATGTAAACTGATGGAGCAGGGGCAGCAGATGCTGACAAGCATAGTGCGCAGAGATTATACTTTCTGCAGTGTCAATCACAACAGATCTTCATGTGACCTTCAGATTAACTCAAGAATAGTGCATAGAGAGCATCATGGAATGGGTTTCCATCCCCAAGCAGCTGCATCCAACCCTTACATCACCAAGTGCAATGCAAAGCGTCGAATGCAGTGGTGTAAAGCATGCCGCCACTGGACTCTAGAGCAGTGGAGGCATGTTGTCCGGAATGACAAATCGCACTTTTCCATCTGGCAATCTGAAGGATGAGTCTGGGTTTGACATTTGCCAGGAGAATGGCAGTTGTCTGACTGTACAGATCCTTCTCAAAATATTAGCATATTGTGATAAAGTTCATTATTTTCCATAATGTCATGATGAAAATTTAACATTCATATATTTTAGATTCATTACACACTAACTGAAATATTTCAGGTCTTTCATTGTCTTAATACGGATGATTTTGGCATACAGCTCATGAAAACCCAAAATTCCTATCTCACAAAATTAGCATATTTCATCCGACCAATAAAAGAAAAGTGTTTTTAATACAAAAAACGTCAACCTTCAAATAATCATGTACAGTTATGGACTCAATACTTGGTTGGGAATCCTTTTGCAGAAATTACTGCTTCAATGCGGCGTGGCATGGAGGCAATCAGCCTGTGGCACTGCTGAGGTCTTATGGAGGCCCAGGATGCTTCGATAGCGGCCTTTAGCTGCTATCAAAGCAGAGTGTTGGGTCTTGAGTCTTTCAACGTTCTCTTCACAATATCCCACAGATTCTCTATGGGGTTCAGGTCAGGAGAGTTGGCAGGCCAATTGAGCACAGTGATACCATGGTCAGTAAACCATTTACCAGTGGTTTTGGCACTGTGAGCAGGTGCCAGGTCGTGCTGAAAAATGAAATCTTCATCTCCATAAAGCTTTTCAGCAGATGGAAGCATGAAGTGCTCCAAAATCTCCTGATAGCTAGCTGCATTGACCCTGCCCTTGATAAAACACAGTGGACCAACACCAGCAGCTGACAAGGCACCCCAGACCATCACTGACTGTGGGTACTTGACACTGGACTTCTGGCATTTTGGCATTTCCTTCTCCCCAGTCTTCCTCCAGACTCTGGCACCTTGATTTCCGAATGACATGCAGAATTTGCTTTCATCCGAAAAAAGTACTTTGGACTACTGAGCAACAGTCCAGTGCTGCTTCCCTGTAGCCCAGGTCAGGTGCTTCTGCCGCTGTTTCTGGTTCAAAAGTGGCTTGACCTGGGGAATGCGGCACCTGTAGCCCATTTCTTGCACACGCCTGTGCACGGTGGCTCTGGATGTTTCTACTCCAGACTCAGTCCACTGCTTCCACAGGTCCCCCAAGGTCTGGAATCGGCCCTTCTCCACAATCTTCCTCAGGGTCCGGTCACCTCTTCTCGTTGTGCAGCGTTTTCTGCCACACTTTTTCCTTCCCACAGACTTCCCACTGAGGTGCCTTGATACAGCACTCTGGGAACAGCCTATTCGTTCAGAAATTTCTTTCTGTGTCTTACCCTCTTGCTTGAGGGTGTCAATAGTGGCCTTCTGGACAGCAGTCAGGTCGGCAGTCTTACCCATGATTGGGGTTTTGAGTGATGAACCAGGCTGGGAGTTTTAAAGGCCTCAGGAATCTTTTGCAGGTGTTTAGAGTTAACTCGTTGATTCAGATGATTAGGTTCATAGCTCGTTTAGAGACCCTTTTAATGATATGCTAATTTTGTGAGATAGGAATTTTGGGTTTTCATGAACTGTATGCCAAAATCATCCGTAATAAGACAATAAAAGACCTGAAATATTTCAGTTAGTGTGCAATGAATCTAAAATATATGATTGTTAAATTTTCATCATGACATTATGGAAAGTAATGAACTTTATCACAATATGCTAATATTTTGAGAAGGACCTGTATTGTGCCAAGTGTAAAGTTTGGTGGAGGGGGGATTATGCTGTGGGGTTGTTTTTTATGAGCTGAGCTTGGCCCCTTAGTTCCAGTAAAAGAAACTGAATGTTTCAGCATACCAGGAGATGTTGGACAATTCCATGCAGTTTATAAATGACCCCCTCCTCTTCAAACACGACTGTGGACCAGTGCACAAAGCAAGGTCCTTAAGGACATAGCTGAGAGTTTGACGTGGATTAGTTCGACTGGCCTGCACAGAGTCCTGACCTCAAGCAAAGAGAACATCTTGGAGATGAATTCGAGCGGAGACTGAGAGCCAGACCTTCTTGTCCAACATCAGTCTATGGCCTCACAAATGTGCTTCAGGAAGAATGGTCAAAAATTCCCATGAACAAGCTCCTTAACCTTGTGGAAAGCCTTCCCAGAAGAGTTGAAGCTGTTATAGCTGCAAAGGGTGGACCAACGTTACATGCAAGTCAAGGCAGGTGAGCAAATACCTCTGTTGATAAAGTGTAGGTCTAACTGCAACTGTCCCAAACACACCAACAGAAATTCACATTGCTCTTTACCCAGACTGTGGTAGGCAAAACATGAAAGCATTTGTTGTCAGCAGCTGAATGAGCTCAAGCACTCTGAACTCCAATAATGTTAGAAACTCATATCCTCCTAGCTGCTACTGCTTGTCTTTGCCTTTCTCCTCCTGAAAAAGCCAATGTCAGGATTCGTCTTTGATGGCCTAAAAGATGCAGACTGCAATCTAAAAAAAAAAAATCTACTCCGTTCAATCTCTGAGGGACAAAGTCCAGGTGCCATTTGGAAGTGTGCACCTTTCACCTCATTTTGGAACCACTCCGTGTCATCTAATCCCTAATCCAACCAGATCAAGGGTGTAATCCAGCAAATCTAGCAGATAGAAAGCAGTATGCATTGAACTTGCTATTGGAATTGGAGCCAGTTCAAGGATTTCTGCTTCATATGTGCAAGTGGTCTAATATCCAGTTTAACCAGTGTGTTGCTCTAGAGTTAATTTACAGTGTCTGGTGAAATTATCCAAATTAAAACATACACCCGTTGGTGTAATTTTAATTCCTTTCTTGAGATTGAGAAATTTCTTTATATTTTTTGGGTCTGAAACCAATTTAATTTTCATAGTAACAAGGATACAGAGTAATTAACCTCCAAGGTAAACTGTAAAATCAGAGGTTCCCAACCTTTTTGCCTCACACTGTGTGTCTTGCACCTACAAAGAGATGTAAACAAAACAAGTCTGACTAGACACCCTATAACTTATAAGCTGTATAATATGATGCAGCTCCCAGATTGCCCAAAATTCAACTTTTAATTGGTTAAGTAGCTTGAACTGAGCTGGTCTGGGCAAAGCTTCTAGTCCTTGTTGAAGAGTGGCTCTGAGACTTCCTAAAAGACTTTCTTTGAACAAACCGGACACCGCCAAGTCAGAACCAGGATTGATTAGCAAGTTTGGTGTTTTAAATGGTTGTTTACATGTTATACCAAGTTTGTTTATTTTTGAAAATGGTCACACAAGATGGCATTTTTATATTTTTAACTAATTTTTAGAGTTTGCCCTACTTTTTTCAGTATTTTCTTTGGAGGCACCTCTTTGCATTAACAACCTTGATTCGAATCCAAAGCGAAGAATCTCTACACAGCCATTTTCTGAGGAACGGAGACCACTCTCAAAGTGACCTCTAAGCGGTGTTGTCCTCTGAGTGCAGATGTGTCTTTAAGCCAAAGAGACAGGTGTAATGGAACTGCATATTGATGGGGAGCAAACTGGTTCTGTAAGCAATAAAGATGACGGCAAGCGTCTGACCCAAAAAGGAATTGTCCTGAGTGGATTCTGATTATTTTAAAATTAGACGGTCAAAGCAACCTTCCTCTTGACATCCGAGTGTGAAATGGACTTATAACCTTTAGAACTGTATCGCCTTTAATTTTTATAAAAAGAGTGTCTTTCAAACAACTTTTTCGTAATTGAGTGGAGCTGAGTAAATCTTTTGTCTTGTAGATTAGTAGTTAGTAGATTTTAATTCAGTGTCTGCAGTGCTTGCAATATTGCAAAGGAATGGTAAGATAGCAACCTTTGTTGGATAATGCACTGCCTGGCCAAAAAAAAAGTTGCCACCTGGATTTAAATAAGCAAATAGGTACGGGGCTCCCATTGGATAATTACTGCATGGGCGATTATGTTTCAGCTGGCAACAAATTATTTAACTGCAACTGGTGCAATGAGATGCATCTTATTTCTTAAACAACCATGTCGAAAGATGTTAGTCTGTTTCAGAAGAGTCAAATCATTGGCATCCATCAAGCAGAAAAAACATCTAAGGAGATTGCAGAAACTACCAAAATTGGGTTAAGAACTGTCTAACGCATCATTAAAAACTGGAAGGATAGTGGGGACCCATAGCCTTCGAGGAAGAAATGTGGCCGGAAAAAAATCCTGAATGATCGTGATGGGTGATCACTTAAACGTTTGGTGAAATAGAAGAAAAACAACAGTAGAACTCTGGGCTATGTTTAATAGTGAAAGTTAGAGCATTTCCACACTCACAATGCGAAGGGAACTCCACGGATTGGGACTGAACAGCTGTGTAGCCTTAAGAAAACCACTAATCAGTGAAGCTAACCAGAAAAAAGGCTTAAATTTGCTAGGGAGCATAAGGATTGGACTCTGGAGCAATGGAAGAAGGTCATATGGTCTGATGAGTCCAGATTTACCCAGGGTAAATATTAGGGTAAGAAGAGAGGCAGGTGAAGTGACGCATCCATCATGCCTACTGCCTACTGTACAAGCCTGTCGGGTCAGTGCTTTGATCTGCGGTTGCTGCAGTTGGTCAAGTCTGGGTTCAGCAACAGTATGTATTCAAAGAATGAGGTCAGCTGACTACCTGAATATACTGAATGACCAAGTTATTTCATCAATGGATTTTTTCTTCCCTGATGGCACGGGCATATTCCAAGATGACAATGCCAGGATTCATCGGGCTCGAATGGTGAAAGAGTGGTTCAGGGAGCACGAGACATCATTCTCACACATGGATTGGCCACCACAGAGTCCAGACCTTAACCCCAGTGAGAATCTTTGGGATGTGCTGGAGAAGGTCAGGCTCTACCATCATCAATGCAAGATCTTGGTGAAAAATTAATGCAACACTGGGTGGAAATAAATCTTGTGACATTGCAGAAGCTTACCGAAACAATGCCACAGCAAATGCATGCCGTAATCGAAGCTAAAGGCGGTCCAACGAAATATTAGAGTTTGTGACCTTTTTGTCTAGAGGAGACTTTTTTTTTTTTTTGGACAGGCAGTGTATATTCCAGGTGTCAGGAAGTTGCACTATTGATAAATACAAGATATACAGCCTTTTTTAATGGAGTCTCACATATCATAATGATAAAGTTACTAAAGGTAATTGAAAGAGTTGCAAGTCTGGGATGACAGAAAGAAAACAGAAAAGGGAGGAAAATATAGATTTGATATCGCACCTAATATCGTCATTGCTATAATTAAAAATATCATTGCATACCATTGCATGATTTTCTTATTATTGGGTAACTCTCATTATAAATTATATAATTTAAAGTAGCCAATGCTTGCTACATTTTTTTTTTTTTTTGCCCGTTTAATCTGTCTAATTTCAGAAACCACCTTGGAAAAGGCCATTTTATGTGTAAAAAGATTTTGGAACAAATTTGCTTCTTTATAACTAAATATGAATAAGACCTGTTTGTATTTTGTGAATTGGTTTTATATAAATAAACTATATTAAAGGTATGGTTTGATGCAAATAAAGTTTTTGATCGTTTAGTGTATTATTTTATATAGGTGCAAAACATTATTTTTGACATTAAACAATTGTACGCCCCTAAATGAAGTGCAGTCTATGTTGAGCTACATTTTTTATGTTGGGTTTCCGTTTGACTATCAGAAGACAGCATACATACACCTGTTTTTCCAGAGGGAGGGTAGAGTCTACTCTCTCCCCCATCATGGTGGGGCTTTCATGAGGCGTTCGGAACTTCATTCCTCCTCCTGCTGCTGCTAGTGGGCTCGACCTGGGACCTGCAGGACGCAACCGCTCTGTGGGCGATGATGAGCGATCCCACTCAGCGGCATCAAACTGTGCTGTTGGCAAGCAGGGGGACAAAAAGAGTGAGTCATGTTATTTACATGGCATTATTATCAAAGGGGATTAATCCACTCAAGCAAATGGGGACAAACATCAGATAACAGACTGCTGCAGAACCAAAAAAGCAGCAAGGAGGGGTGGGGGTCAACAGGTCAGGGTCAGATAACTAAAAGAAGCAGTTTTCTCTATTTGTATTAAGTTGGTTAAGATTATGTTATTTATAACTTATGTGACATCTATTTCTAGAAATTCAGCCTGTGGTAATCTGTATATATTTTACAGGACGGTTGGCAGAAATGGCAGAAATCCTGATCACAGACATCCTGATCACAGAGCCTTCACAACCCTAACTCTAGCATTCAACAGTTGCTACAGGCAGGTGCTGCCGATGCAGACCACTGAGGGTATAGCAGATAACAGCAGGGTCATGGAGGTTCTAACAACAGCATGCATTTGTGTTGTGCAGATAAAGGAAGGCGATGTGGGTGAAAAGGGGTGCAGGGATGTTCAGGGTCAAAGGTCACCTTGCTCTCTGATGGGGGGCTCCTCCTCCAACTGACCCACTGGGGCAGGCCAGGGCAACTCCGTCAACTCCCTAATTTCTAATAGAAGAGGGGGGAGTAGAGAGGAGAGCAAGAAAACAGCAGATGGGCTTTTACAATGTTCACCAAAATGAGGCAGGTGACAGAAAGGAGGTGATGATTAAGAAGTGAGACTGAACACCAGAGGAGGATTTTAATGTGTGGCAGAAGGAGCGAGCTAGATGTGAGAAGTAGAAGGGGTAGAAGAAAAGGGGAGCCCCATTGAGAGCGGAAGTGAGAGGCGGTTCATGCTGTATGTGTGGAGATGATATAGCTGTGGTGTCAAGAAATGTAGTTAACTCTACCTCCTTTCAAGAGGAGCAGTAATGTAATCTAACCCCTGTCCCCTTGATAAATCCCACGCACGAAAAACAGTGTCTCAGAGCCAGTATGTACACTAATAAATCGAGGCAGATAAGCCAAAAGGAGGCACGAGATAGAACAGAGGGAAGGGGAATAGGAGTGTTTATTTACAGTCATTTGAACTTTCCACTTTGAGAAATGGTCTCTTAGCATTAGATGTAATGAAAACAAAAGGGACTTCAAATGTAAGTCAACCCACAGCAAAGTGTGACAGAGGAACTGAGGTGTCTTTGGGCATTTGTATTTTATTCACTGCAAAGCAACAGAAGGTGTACTGAGAGAAGGACCTGAAAATAGCTCACTATATACCATGGCTGACTGCTGTAATACCAGTCATTACTGCTGCCTTCTCCACACACACGCACAGGTACATTATGCATTTGTGTCAGTACCGCAATGTAAATCTAGCTCCTGTTCTCTGCAAAAGCGGATTACAAAACAAATAAAAGGAACAGAGCGGTGACATCTTAATGAGTGAACTAATCCAAAGACCCCCCAGGCCGGCGACATCAAAGGCCATTTTGAACGGGCGTTTTGCGAAAGACCCAGGCTGTACATACATGTTCCTCTCCTTCCCTGGTTAATTATTGAGCAGGCAGACACACTCTGCCACTTTCCCTGGCTCTCTGTAAATTATTGATGCATGGCGCAGTACAATGGCCCCATCTGGAGCAGAGTGAACTGCACCTCCGCTGATGCCAGGATTAAAGTGTGACCTGGCGCTCCTCAATGGGAGCCATGCACGCCAAACACAGACCCACACAAAACATGTACAGAAAAAACCCCTCCTGGGACCACTGCTGCCTCACTCCGCTGCTCGTCAGTTCACCACTAAAACAAATTTCACACCTCTAATTCCCAAGAACAACTGAAAGAGAGATGTGTGGAGAAAGATGGGTTTAAATTAGAAGGACACAAGACTGATGGTAGAACATCTTAGAAAATAGAGAGCCAAAAAATAAGTTTTAAAGTTTAAAAATGTGATAAGCCCTTCTTGTTAAAAATGAGATTCATATGTTTTCATCTCAAAACTTTACTTTGCCACGCTCCTCTAGCATACTCTAAAAACGATTGGACTAACATTCTTGATTAACCTTATTTGAAGTAACTTGAAACAAGTAAACATCCACCTTCAGTCAAAAGCTAGTTTATTATCAATGACTACATATCTTGACATTAAGTTGTCTGAGAACTGGTTTCAATGAAAGACATGGGAACATAAAACTTTCATAATTTAGATACATAAAGCCTGAAGACAAGTGAAATCCCTTGGACACTGCACATGGCATATGTACTTAGAAGGACAGCACCATTTATATAAAGTATTAATTAAACGTCCAAGAGTACAGCCCTCTAACAAATGCCAAAATAAACCATCTACTCCCTATAGGTATGTTTACACGTGAACTACAACTCTCAATTTTCAACACATTTCCAGAAGGGTTTGAAAATGTCATTTTTTTAATTAAATTGGGGTTTTGTGGACTTTATGCATTTAGTTCTTTGTGAATAATTTCCAAATAATTCTAGTATGGAGTACATCAGGTAATCCAAACAAACGTCACTGCTTTAAAACTTGCAGTTTCTTCTCTGTATGCATATAAGTTGTAATGAACAACTGGGTCTTCTCTAGCTGACCCCTTACCCAAACAAAAAAAAACACCACTAACCGTTAAGAAACACAGAGACTAAAAACAAATGCACTAAGCAACACTTTCCTTTCTATGTTAACCAGTAACTTACATAGTAAATTTTGAGTATCAGGTTGCAGAGAGGCAAAACATTTTCCAAGATATTTTTGGGAATTTACAGATATATACAAATTCTTATACTAGCTTAAAAAAAAAATTGGTATGTTGTTCAAAATACTTTAAGACTGAAAAATATCTTGCAGGAGGTAGAAAAACCAGAATCCCATTTTAAGAAGTTGGCATCATGGATGGTCAGTGGAATAGTGCTAGCTACAGTGCATTTAGCATCTGACCAATCAGCTTGCTGTCCAATAAATATATTTTATAGAATGGCACACTTGTACACAAGAGTGTAAATATATTTGTTGAATCTCTTGTTGGTACAAACCTGTCAACCAATTCAATGGCACAAACTGAATGGATTTAGAAAACTAGATTAGTAGAAAAACACTTACTGAACTTAAAACGGAGCCTCATGATATTAAAGAAAGGGTACTAAGTGACTTTGAATGTGGCACGGCTGTTGCCGCCAGATCCGAGCATTAAAGAATTTGCTGATGTATTGGGATTTTAATGAACAAATATATTAAAAGTTTTATATAAAATGGTCTGCAGCTGTGTGGACAAAAATATGTTGTAAAAGAGAATGGGCAGAATGGTTTTAAATGACAGAAAAGCAACAGTAGCTTAAATAGCCACTTGTTACAACTAAGGTATGTAGAATGCCATCCCTGAACACACAACACGGGAAACCTTGAAGCAGAAGGGCTACATCAGCTTAAGACCACACAGGGAGCCATACCTGTCAGCTAAGAATAGGAAAATGCGGCTACACTTCACACAGACTCACCAAGGTCAATAATTACAGACTGGATAAATGTTGCCTGCTCTCATGAGTCTAGATTACAGATGGCAGGGTCATAACTTCGTGTAAACAACATGAAACCATAGATCCATCCTGTCTTGTTTCAACGGTACAGGCTGATGATAATGGAGTATTGGTATAAGTGATATTTTATTAATACATTTTGGACCCTAAAGAATCAGAATCAGAATCAGAAAAGCTTTATTGCCAAGTACGTTTTTGGACATACAAGGAATTTGTTTTGGCGTAGTCGGTGCAATACAATACACATTAAACAGTATAAACATATCTACAATATAATATAAATATATGTGCATAGTTTTAAGTGAGTGAGAGTAAATGTAGAGCAGTATAAGATGCAAGAGCAGTACAACAGTGCAGATGATCATTGTGCAAGTATGGCAGTGCAAGTAAAGCAGGAGTCCATGCTGAGCGTTAATGTAACACATAGAGTTACAGGTTACAGGTGTCCTGTCAGCAAAAAAGGGGGCGTGTGGGGGAAAGGGAGAGTGTCAGTGTGGTTTCTGGGCTTTGTTAACAAGGCTGGTGGCAGATGGGAAAAAACTGTTCCTGTGGCGTGAGGTTTTGGTCCGGATGGACCGCAGCCTCCTGCCAGAGGGGAGAGTCTCAAAGAGTCTGTGACCGGGGTGGGAGGGATCAGCCAGAATCTTCCCTGCCCGCTTCAGGTTCCTGGAGGTGTACAGTTCCTGGAGCGACAGTAGACTGCAGCCAATCACCTTCTCAGCAGACCGAATGACACGCTGCAGCCTGCCCTTATCCTTGGCTGTAGCAGCGACGTACCAGATGGTGATGGAGGAGGTGAGGATGGACTCAATGATGGCTGTGTAGAAGTGCACCATCATAGTCTTTGGCAGGTTGAATTTCTTCAGCTGCCGCAGGAAGAACATCCTCTGCTGGGCTTTCTTAATGAGGGAGCTGATGTTTGGCTCCCACTTGAGATCCTGGGAGATGATGGTTCCCAGGAAGCGGAAAGATTCCACAGTGTCAATTGTGGAGTCACAGAGGGTGATGGGGGCAGGTGGGGCTGGGTTCTGCCTGAAGTCCACAACCATCTCCACTGTCTTTAGAGCGTTGAGCTCAAGGTTGTTCTGGCTGCACCAGTCCAACAGATGGTCCACCTCCCATCTATACGCGGACTCGTCACCATCAGAGATGAGTCCGATCAGGGTGGTGTCGTCCGCAAACTTCAGAAGCTTGACAGACTGGTGACTGGAGGTGCAGCTGTTGGTGTACAGGGAGAAGAGCAGAGGAGAGAGAACACAGCCTTGGGGGGGAACTGGTGCTGATGGTCAGGGAGTCAGAGACGTGCTTCCCCAGCCTCACGCGCTGCTTCCTGTCAGACAGGAAGTCAGTGATCCACCTGCAGGTGGAGTCGGGCACACTCAGCTGGGAGAGCTTCTCCTGGAGCAGAGCTGGGACGATTGTGTTGAAGGCAGAGCTGAAATCCACAAACAGGATCCTGGCATAGGTTCCTGTGGAGTCCAGGTGCCGGAGGATGAAGTGAAGGGCTAGGTTGACTGCATCATCTACAGACCTGTTGGCTCTGTAGGCAAACTGCAGGGGGTCCAGGAGGGGGTCGGTGATGTCTTTTAGGTGTGAGAGCACAAGGCGCTCAAAGGACTTCATCACCACAGAGGTCAGGGCGACGGGTCGAAGTCATTAAGCCCTGTGGTCCTTGGCTTCTTGGGAACAGGGACGATGGTGGAGGACTTGAAGCAGGCTGGCACATGACATGTCTCCAGTGAGGTGTTAAAAATGTCTGTGAAGACTGGAGACAGCTGATCAGCGCAGTGCTTCAGGCTGGCTGGTGAGACAGAATCCGGTCCAGCAGCTTTCCGGGGGTTCTGTCTCCTGAAGAGTTTGTTGACGTCCCTCTCCTGGATGGAAAGAGCCGTCCTCGGCGTGGGTAGGGGGCTGGTGGGGGGGGACTTCAGGGTGGGGGTTGGAGGTGCCAAGTCCCCTCTTGAGGTTGGGGAGGTGGGGGTGGTGGATTGTGGCTGCAGCTGTTGGGGGGCGTCGTGGGGGATGGTTGCAGGACTGTCCCTTTGTCTTTCAAAGCGGCAGTAGAACTCGTTCAGGTCGTTGGCGAGGCGTCGGTCGTTGATGGAGTGGGGGGCTTTCGGCTTGTAGTTGGTGATTTGCTTGAGCCCTTTCCAGACAGACGCAGAGTCGTTGGCTGAGAACTGGTTTTGGAGCTTCTCAGAGTACAGTCGTTTGGCCTCTTTCACTGCCTTGCCAAACTTGTACTTTGCCTCTCTGTACAGGTCCTTCTCAAAATATTAGCATATTGTGATGAAGTTCATTATTTTCCATAATGTAATGATGAAAATTTAACATTCATATATTTTAGATTCATTGCACACTAACTGAAATATTTCTGGTCTTTTATTGTCTTAATACGGATGATTTTGGCATACAGCTCATGAAAACCCAAAATTCCTATCTCACAAAATTAGCATATCATTAAAAGGGTCTCTAAACGAGCTATGAACCTAATCATCTGAATCAACGAGTTAACTCTAAACACCTGCAAAAGATTCCTGAGGCCTTTAAACTCCCAGCCTGGTTCATCACTCAAAACCCCAATCATGGGTAAGACTGCCGACCTGACTGCTGTCCAGAAGGCCACTATTGACACCCTCAAGCAAGAGGGTAAGACACAGAAAGAAATTTCTGTACGAATAGGCTGTTCCCAGAGTGCTGTATCAAGGCACCTCAGTGGGAAGTCAGTGGGAAGGAAAAAGTGTGGCAGAAAACGCTGCACAACGAGAAGAGGTGACCGGACCCTGAGGAAGATTGTGGAGAAGGGCCGCTTTCAGACCTTGGGGGACCTGCGGAAGCAGTGGACTGAGTCTGGAGTAGAAACATCCAGAGCCACCGTGCACAGGCGTGTGCAGGAAATGGGCTACAGGTGCCGCATTCCCCAGGTCAAGCCACTTTTGAACAAGAAACAGCGGCAGAAGCGCCTGACCTGGGCTACAGAGAAGCAGCACTGGACTGTTGCTCAGTGGTCCAAAGTACTTTTTTCGGATGAAATATGCTAATTTTGTGACATAGGAATTTTGGGTTTTCATGAGCTGTATGCCACAATCATCCGTATTAAGACAATAAAAAGACCTGAAATATTTCAGTTAGTGTGCAATGAATCTAAAATATATGAATGTTAAATTTTCATCATTACATTATGGAAAATAATTAACTTTATCACAATATGCTAATATTTAGAGAAGGACCTGTATATGTCTTTGTCTCCACTCCTGAAGGCCTCTTCCTTATCCAGTCTTAACCTTTAGAGTTTAGCTGTGAACCAGGGTTTGTCGTTGTTGTAACTCACCCTGGTGCATGATGGTACACAGCTGTCCTCACAGAAGCTGATGTAGGAAGTCACAGCCTCTGTGAACTCGTCCAGACTGTTGGTAGTAGTCCTGAACACATCCCAGTCTGTACAGCCTAAACACGCCTGATTCTCCACAGCCTCACTGCTCCACTTCCTTGTCGTCCTCACAACAGGTTTGCAGAGCTTTAGTTTCTGCCTGTATGCAGGAATCAGGTGGACCATGATGTGGTCGGATTGGCCCAGTGCAGCACGTGGGACGGCGTGATAAGCGTCTCTGATGGTGGTGTAACAGTGATCCAGAATGTTGTCCTCTCTGGTCGGACATTTTATAAACTGTCTATATTTGGGGAGTTCGTGGGTGAGATTACCTTTGTTAAAGTCACTAACGACGATAACTAAGGAGTCCGGGTTGGTCCGCTCCACACTCAGTATCTGGTCGGCGAGCATGCGCTGTGCGACCTGCACGTTAGCTTGCGGCGGGATGTAAACACTGATCAGGATGAACGAAGCGAACTCACGGGGGGAATAGAAAGGCTTACAGTTTATGATGAAGCATAGTTTAAAACCTGAGTTTTGTTGCTGACCACCTCCATACCTTTTTATCCACAGTACTCATGTTCTAATAGCTACTTCCAGCAGAATCACCCATCATGCCACAAAATGCAAATCGTGTCAAACCTTTAGGATGTGATGGAACTGCAGATTTGCATTATGGATGTGTAGCTAAGAAATCTGAGCCATCTGCATGATGCGATCGTGTCAATATGGACCAACATTTCTGAGGAATTATTAAGTCAACTTGTTAAATGTATGCTGTGAAAACCACAGAGGTTTTAAAGGAAAAGGGGACAGACAAACTAGCAAGTGATACCTAATAAAGAGGCTGGTGTGTACAGCCTGCAATCTGGGCTGCTACATCTAAACTTGATGACTGCGTCTTGTCTCAGTGTGTCCACCTTTAGCATTAGTATGCATTTAGATTGTATCATAGGAGAAACACATCTTGGAAACAGGAAAGTGGAAAAGTCCTTCTAAAAAAAAAAATTAGAATTGAAATATTCCAGGTTATTTGATATTTTTAATACAACTGTGGCCCTTTTACCATATGCTAATGCACAAAGATACAAACTGCTCTAGCAAATAAACCAAAGCAACTGATTTCTTTCTGAGTTAACAGCTAATAAAAACCAGGGAGAGCCGTTACTTTTTCAGTAAACACTGATACATGGACCTCAAGTCGACTGCAAAGATTGAGCCACACACATGAAAATCAGATGCTCAAGTATGTCAGTCACTTCTGAGGAAGAAACAATTAGCTCATTCCTTGGTGCACTAAAACATATCAATGCTGAAACAATGAAGTATTTTTTATCCTTTCATTTTAACCTGAACTATGAAACAGGTGACAGCAATTGGCACCAGTATGCTAAAATCTTTAGCAAGCTGCCTCAACTGCCTGCTAACAATTAGTAGAAATTATTTGAGGGGGGAGGGAATGAGCAGGCTTTTTTCTGCACACACCACACCAGCTGCTTTCTGTGTGTTTAAAATTGTGAAAGCAAAAACAACGGCTACATTTGGTTGATTAATGAAGTCTCTACACACAGCCCCTGCATTAAATTTCAGCAAACAAAGACCTTCTGTCACAAGAAACAGAAAAACAAAACACTCATATGTACTGATAATTACAGGAAATGGCACATTGATTAGCAAAGGTAGTAAATTGTGAAGCCACATAATTTTAAACCCCTATGCATGTCTACTTTGAATTAATTTCACACAAATGTATTACTTATTGGATTTGTGTTTCCATATCATCCTTTCATCAATTCTTCACCTACTTCTCTAAGTGGGGGATTATCTCTTATTTAAATTTTTCTTGCCCTGCCCCACTACCATAATCTCTTCCCAGATCTTCTAGATTGAACAGTGAGAAAGAAACCCAAAGGACGCGGCTTTCCATTGAAGTCAGCAAGGGCTCTGGCCAAGAACAGGGAAAAAGATAAATTCAGAAAAGTGACAAGCAAGCGGAAAGCGGTAATGGAGAGAGAAAGCAAGACGATGACGAGAAAGAGGAGGTAGGAGAAGAGTGAAAGGGGGAGACCAGTAAGTTGATGAGTAGCTGGTCAGATGGCCCACGGGTCTGCTTAGAGCAGCAGAGAGCACCATCAAGCCAGAAATGGAAACCTAATTTTCTCTTTTGTTTTTTTTCTGCTTTCATGTTCTCACACACACACACACACATACACACACACCCACACACAGAAATACACAACTCTGCAAGAAACATCAACTTGTCAGAGCACAAGATCAGGACAAAGCTCTTCCAGACACACAAACACACCATGCATGTTTTTTTCAACCTCTGAATAACGGAGTTTTTCAATTATTGCAATATAAAACAGCTGCCGTCACAAGTGGAAAAGGCAATGCATTCTAATGTTTAGTTTCGTATTGTGCTTTATTTAGGAAATCCTCTGATCTTATTTCAAATGTCTGGTAGTATGCTTTCGTTTTGGTGGTTTTACAGGGACAATGTAACAATTTTAAATAATTTCTTACTCACACCAAAACTCTCCATATACTAGTAATTATTTAAAAATCGTCATGCTAAGTTTAGGTTATTTACATTCTAGTTGTCGGTTGATGATGCTGGTCATTTTGCCTCGCCACCATTTCATACTTATGCTGCTTTGGTCTTTTCATTCCCAACATTTTTGGTACAAAATAGAGTCAGCTGCCATGTTTCACACCAACCATGCTTCAATCCATCCCCGAAAACGTTTTGTACTGACTTAAAGAACCAATAATTTACAGTACTTCTGTATAATTTCATCATAGTTGACTGCGAACAAAAATGTAGTTATACGGCTCCAATGGATAAAATTTACCATGAGGAGGTTGCTTACGGTTTTGTTGGTTTGAATAGCATAAACACATATTTTATTAACTTATTTAAAAAATAGTCAACTTAGGATTTGACTTATTTATTTTAGTTGTTTATGGTCAAACAGATATCAAAACCAAAAAACGGGAAAGTATGAAGTATGAACGCACCCCCTGTTCCACAGTGCAGGTGTGCATGTGTGCCAAGGGCAAATTGGTTTACAACATTTTATTAAAATCAAACAAATGCCAACATGAAAACCTTCAATTTAGGAAGCCCTTTTAAAGTTTCTATTTGACTGCACAGAGGAAAGAAAATCATAGTCCTGCCAGAAGAATGTTGATGCTACCAAAACCATGGGGCTGGAGGGTTCAGGTGGATGTGATGTATATTGGAGCAAAGTATTGTTAAAGAACCCACATTAAATCTAAACTTGAAAATTTAAAATGAATCACCAGTTCAAATAATTCAATGTTCTATTTTGCAAGAATTTCTACTCTTTTATTTCATTTACTCTTATTTTTTTGTGCAGCAAGTGTTATCCTGAACCTGCAAGTGTTTTTATTCCAACCTTCCTTTTAGGGCACACACGTTCATCATACTGCAGAGTTTCTATGAATAGTTCGGGTCTTTAGCTGTTGCCTAATGAGCAGCTGCAATGGAACAAGTGGAGGATAAGAGCTTTGCTCAACAGCAACATAACGTAATTGCTAGGGGTGGCGATGTTATTCCTTCTCCTCCTCTATCCAGCTGGTTTCGGGCTCTACATCATTGGCTCCTCTTTGCCAGCACTTACACCCATTTGCTCAAAAGGTTTTGTTGTGGGCTATAAAACCTAAAAACACTAAAACACCTGAAACACCCACTCATCTGTTCATTAGGGGCAGCCATCAGGGAACTAATAAGATGGACTCTCTCATTAGATCGCTAATAATGCAGAATGATGCAGGGCCAGTCATTTAATGCAGGGATGTCTTAACATCCAGGAATTAATGACTGCTGTAATCTGAGCTCGATGGTGACACCTTTTCTTAGTAATTAAAACCTTTTACATGTTAAACTCTGAGAAATTGCCAGGATCAACTTCACTGAATAGATTGAAATAACCTCCAAGTAAAACAAAATAAATAAAAATATCAGGTGGGAATCTCAAAAAAATATTTATTTTCACCCCAGCGATTACATTTAAGCGGGAATAGGCCGCGGGAATTATAATCAAAGAGATTCTGTAGAGAAAATTTTGCATGAATAAAGTGCACATAAATCCCCCCTTTGCACATCTTCTCTAGTGCCAACATGCACACACGCTACTTTCACCCTTGACTTAACTACTTGGTGAAAATCAGAGCTGTAAAAAAAAAAAAAAAAAAACGTTGAAATATACGTATGCGTGCATGAGCCTGAGAGCAAGTGTTGATGAGGGGCTGCTGGCTGAGATTGTGATATCCACTCCACCGCCCCCACCATTTGCGCACCCGGGGCAGGTAATCCAAGTGAGTATGTCACATCAGCAGAGAGGGGGGGGACTGAGGGGACAGCCCCGTCACCGCTGGAGCGGTGGTGTGCATATGTGTGAGAAAGTGTGCCTGCGTCAAGGGATGACTGATTGCGCTCTGAATCCCTGCTTTCCAGCCGCTCTCCTCACCTCGCCACATCTCCTGACCATTAATACCACTCTCCGCTGAAACACCAGGCCTCCACAAACATCCACTTAGCTGCCACCAAACATACCAGAACATTGGATGTCCCTTTTCATTTTCATACAGCCTCTTTCTATCCTATCCTCCATCTCTTCCTATCTGAATCACTCTCAATCTGACATTCTCATCCCTTTTTTCCGTCTTCTTCATCCATCTCTTCTCTGCACCGTCCTTTCAATCGCTTCCCGCCCTTGCAATGCGGGCCATGCTTAGCAATGCCGAGAGGGTCCAGGGGAATATGGATTAAATGCGAGAATGGAAAATACTGTTTGTGTGTTTACACTTCAGTGCCTCGGTGCGCCCAACCAGACAGCAAGCCAGCTCTGAGATCTGACTCCAAATGGGGGGGGGGGGGGAAAAAAAAAAGGTTCAGGCAACTCGGGCTGCACGAACGATTTCCTACACTTCACGCTCTAATGGTGGTATGAGTACTCCCCTGTAGCGGTGCATAATGTATAATGTCACAAAGAAGAGACATGAAACAAGAAGAAAACATATAGATACAGCAAGATGGCGTGCAAATCAGGTGAGAGATGACATTGGCTCTTAAATTAACATCTGTGCATCTTCATATGAAATCGTCTCTTTTGTCCAATAAGTTACGGTGCCTCTTTGCTCCGCCGCTGGTTAGGCTGATTTGAGTTTTAATGCAATGAGAATGGATTTCTGTGCATTCGCGTGGGTATTCGGACAATGCTGTGCTGACCATGACTTTCCTATTAACACCAGATCAGTCACACACATGTAGGCATGTAATTAACTGAGGAGAGGGGAGCAGGAATGGAGGAGAGCAAGGATGAGTCTAGGTTGATTTATTATCCCATCACCTTGACCTTGTGCAACTTAGAGATATAGCTCAATTAAGTGGACTTGGCCTGGCATTCTTTATACCTCCTAATGATTTATCAGGCCTGTTTGCTTGGACCACTCCATTGCTTTAAAAATACTATAAAATACTTTTACCATATTGCTTTTTATCGCTTTTCCCTTTCCAAGCTCTCCTGTCATACCCATAAAGGTAAACAAAGCCCCTGTCAGTCGAGATGATCATCTCAAAGCTTGTTGAGACTGTGGTCAGTCACATGTCTGAGCAGAAGAAATCAATATTCTTCCAGAAAGAGTTTAAATCTAAAAGAGAGCAATATATGTCATCTGAGCTCAGACAGTGAAGGTCACATCACTCCATTTCTAGTTAAAAAGGCTGTGGAGATGTAATGATGGGGGGAGGCAGATACTTTTTTTAAATGTCAGCACAGTTACAATATTATTTTTACTGTGTACTATCAGGCAGTCTGTGAGCTCAAACAAAGGTTCTAATCTTTAAAAAGAAGCCTGTTTGAGGCAGATTTTAACCATTCAACAATTCAATAACTCTACAGAGTGAGTCGTTTCAAGGACACATTTGAAAAACCGAAGAATTTTCACTCATCTTATGGATTTAAGGGCTTTGGTTGGCAGGGATTTATTCTTGTGCTCAATTTAATACAATGGAAGATTGTCAATAAATATGGAAGGGTTTTATGTGAAAAAACTGAGTACTGATCAAGCTTGGCAGAGCTAAACTAGATGAATAAACGGCAAATGAAACCAGTGAAATGAAAGTAACCATGTCTTTCTAAGTGCCTCACAAAAACATTCATGGCCTTTGAACTTTAACATTTAGTTGCATTAATGCCACATATTTTTCTTTGTTTATTGGAATGGTATTGGAATGATATAGTGATAGGGCTGAATCAAAACAATGTAGTACGTAATTGTAAAATGGAGGAAAATATATAGTTTTCAAAATCTTTTACAAATAAAACTCTGAAAAGTGTGCTGTTTATTTGTGTTCAGATTCTCTAAAAACTGATACCCACTAAACAAAAGTGTAACTTCATAAGTCACCAAATTACTAAATGTAGTCCCCCATTTGTCTAATTTATTCCAGGAATAAAGCCAGCTGTTCTGTTGTCAACTCAGTTTATTTATATAGCACCAATTCACAACAAATGTCGTATCAAGGCACTTGACAAAAAAAAAAACTTCAGTGAAGACGTCAGGGGTTTGTAAGAGAACATTTGTGAACAAAGAGCCCCATGAAGACCAAGGAACACAGCCAACAGATAAGAGAGTTGTGGAGAAATCTAAAGCAGGGTTTGTTATAAGACCATATCTCAAGCTTCCGACATCTCACTGTTAAACGGACTATCTAGAAATAGAAAGATTATGGCACAACTGCAAACTACCAAAGCTGACATGCTGGGTGAGGTGATAATTATTCAGAGATGAAGTTAAGAGGCCCGTGGTAACTTTGGAGGAGCTGCAAAAATCCACAGCGCACGTGGGAACATCTGTGGCCACATGCTCAGATTTATTGCTGCCAAGTCAGTGACTCGTAATTGGCTGGGTTTCCTTCGATAAAATAACTTCTTACCAACCAGCATAATAACCTGAACTCGGCTGCATTGTTTAATAAAAGGGATCAAACTGGAATGTATATACAATGCCTTGTGAAAGTACTCGGCCCCCTTGAACTGGTCAACCTCTTGCCACATTTCAGGCTTCAAACATAAAGATATAAAATTCAAATTTTTTTATGAAGAATCAACAACAAGTGGGACACAATCATGAAGTGGAATGAAATTTATTGGATGTGTCAAACTTTTTTAACAAATAAAAAACTGAAAAGTGGGGAGTGCAATATTATTCGGCCCCCTTGCGTTAATACTTTGTAGCGCCACCCTTTGCTGCAATTACAGCTGCAAGTCTCTTGGGGTTTGTCTCTATCAGTTTTGCACATCGAGAGACTGAAATTCTTGCCCATTCTTCCTTGCAAAACAGCTCGAGCTCAGTGAGGTTGGATGGAGAGCGTTCATGAACAGCAGTCTTCAGCTCTTTCCACAAATTCTCCATTGGATTCAGGTCTGGACTTTGACTTGGCCATTCCAACCCCTGGATACGTTTATTTGTGAACCATTCCATTGTAGATTTGGCTTTATGTTTTGGATCATTGTCTTGTTGGAAGATAAATCTCTGTCCCAGTCTCAGATCTTTTGCAGACTCCAACAGGTTTTCTTCCAGAGTGGTCCTGTATTTGGCCCCATCCATCTTCCCATCAATTTTGATCATCTTCTCTGTCCCTGCTGTTGAAAAGCAGGCCCAAACCATGATGCTGCCACCACCATGTTTGATAGTGGGGATGGTGTGTTCAGGGTGATGAGCTGTGTTGCTTTTACACCAAACATATCGTTTTGCATTGTGGCCAAACAGTTTGATTTTGGTTTCATCTGACCAGAGCACCTTCTTCCACATGTTTGGTGTGTCTCCCAGGTGGCTTGTAGCAAACTTTAAACGAGACTTTTATGGATATCTTTGAGAAAGGGCTTTCTTCTTGCCACTCTTCCATAAAGGCCAGATGTCTGCAGTGTACGACTGATTGTTGTCCTATGGACAGACTCTCCCACCTCAGCTGTAGATCTCTGCAGTTCATCCAGAGCGATCATGGGCCTCTTGGCTGCATCTCTGATCAGTCTTCTCCTTGTTTGAGATGAAAGTTTAGAGGGACGGCCGGGTCTTGGTAGATTTGTAGAGGTCTGATACTCCTTCCATTTCAATATGATTGCTTGCACAATGCTCCTTGGGATGTTTAAAGCTTGGGAAATCTTTTTGTATCCAAATCCGGCTTTAAACTTCTCCACAACAGTATCTCGGACCTGCCTGGTGTGTTCCTTGGTCTTCATGATGTTCTCTGCGCTTTGAACAGAACCCTGAGACTATCACAGAGCAGGTGCATTTATACGGAGACTTGATTACACACAGGTGGATTCTATTTATCATCATCAGTCATTTAGGACAACATTGGATCATTCAGAGATCCTCACTGAACTTCTGGAGTGAGTTTGCTGCACTGAAACTAAAGGGGCCAAATAATATTGCACGCCCCACTTTTCAGTTTTTTATTTGTTAAAAATGTTTGACACATCCAATAAATTTCATTCCACTTCACGATTGTGTCCCACTGTTGTTGATTCTTCACAAAAGATTAGAATTTTGTATCTTTATGTTTGAAGCCTGAAATGTGGCAAGAGGTCGACCAGTTCAAGGGGGCCGAGTACTTTCACAAGGCACTGTAACCAACTTTGAAGCCGTCTATATGGTTGCATTGTATTAAGTATATTTTTGTATATGCTTGGATCAATTCATTTAGTGCCTTTAGACAACATTTACTGTGAGATGGCGATATATAAATTAACTGGACTGAACAACTACTACTGGAGCGACTCTAAAAATCTGGCCTTTGTGGAAGAGTGCTAAAAAGGGATTGTTGAAAGACTGCCATAAGAACACTGAACATCACAACTGAATACAGGGCAAACAACAGACATGAGACCGGGGCAAAGGTTCACCTTCCAGAAGGACACCGACCGTAAGCATGGAACCACAGCAACAATGTTTTAGATCAGAGCAGATTTATTTGCTAGAATGGCCCAGTCAAAGTTTAAAAAATCCAATTGACAATATTTGGCAAAACTTGAAAAGGCATGGTTGCGGACATTCTCCATCCAAACTAAATGAACTTTAGCTATTTTGCAGAGAATGGCCTACTTCCTACTTCCAGCTTGAGATGTTCAAAGACCCTTTATCAGTAATTGCAGCAAAAGTCTTGACCAGGGGGCTGAACACAAATAAATGCAAGGCTTTTTTATTTATAAACTAATTCAAAAACTAATTATCCCTTTCCTTCCAATTCACAATTACGTATTATTTGCACTGATCTGTTACATATAACCTCAATTAAAAACAGAAGTTTTTAATTGTAATATAACAAAATGTTCAAAAGGGTTTGTAAAGCACTGCATGAAATGCAAGCAAAAACTCTTTTAAAAACATTGACATTTACAGACCTGTTGCAAAGAGAATGTGAAAATATTTCTTCCAACCTGCGAATGCTTTGGAGATGTGATCTTTTTTCCATTCCCAGGGTTGGTCGTACTCGTCAGCTGGTCTCTCATCATCTTGCGGCAGCCTGCTTGTCTCCTTGCACTCTTCATAAAGTTCTCCGTGCACGTAACCCAAGCGCTGTCCTCGCTCGTCTTCGTATGGAGTGTCATAGAGCTGCATCCCTCCCCGCATTCGTCCTCCTCCAGGGGTTCGCTGCAGTTCTGCCATAGAACATGCAATACAGAGCAAATCACAAAAACAAAAGGTGAATAAATATAAAGGCAATCATTCAGAGATTATTTTCTGATGAGGTTTGTTTGATCGGTCAGCAGGTCATCTTGCTGAATATTTGTTAGCAATTATGTTTTTCAAAACGCAATGGAGGTCCTATTCTGCATTCAGAGTTTAAAGTAAACAAAAAGCTTGTTTGTCTCTGACATGCCTAGAATTAGAGAAATTAGAATAATTATGTTTGCACAGCTTGCAGTAGGCTCAGAAACCAACATGGTGGGCCTTAACAAGGAACCGAGTCAGAAGTGGAATGGGAAAATAGTTGTTCCTCTCCCCATGCCTATCCTGCATCCCAGCCAGAACATATCCAGCATGGTTCACAGCAGCATTCATGTCTCCTTGTTATCATTTTCATCCATTTCTCAGTGGGGTCCAGACGACAAATGGTTCACAGCACCTGCATCTGTTTTGTGGAGTCAAATATGGCCATGAGATATAAAAGGCTGTATGATTATACTCGGTTCTCAGTGCTGCCACAGGAATCTGTAAGCAACAAGATTCCAAAAATATCCAATAGTGCTTGATTATATCAAGAAAATTACCATTTCTTAAAAAGGTGAGCTGGATTTGTAGTAAAAGAATAATTATGTTTGTGGTTTTGTGCAGGGGTTGTTTGCATAAAAATGGAAAAGGACTATATAGAGTTTGCCATGACAAAACAGTGCTTTCAGGCGGCCAGTTATTACCATGGTGATGAAGTGGAAAGACCCTGATGGAGAGACCCTGAGGTTATAAAAAGCAGGGTTGAGGGGAACTGGAGAGAAAGGAGGAGCAAGGCCAGGAGGGGAGGAAAGAGGAGGGAACGATGTGGTAGATTCAAGACCAGTGGGAGTAAAAAGAGGAAAAGGAAGCCCTGATGAAACCAGTGGAAGGAAAATGCACCAAGAGAAAGAGAGGGAGGAAGAGATGGCACAAGAGGGCAGGGGATTGTGGTTTGTCAGAGTCTGATGTTAAGCCATGAAGACAGAAGCACAGCAGGGCTGAATGCTGCTTTACCTGCGCTGGGAGCTTGTAGTGTCACGGCAGCCTGGTGATGGAGAGGAGATGAAGGTTGGGAGATAAAGACAAGATTGGAGGAAATAAAATGCTAAATTCAAAGGATACACGCTGGAGGAAATCACAGGCAGGGGTTTGAAAATGTGGGTATGGTGAAAAGACAATTTGACTAAAGATTGAGGGAAACGATGACAGGGAGGGATGGGGAGTGTGTTTAGGCATGCAGATGTGTGTCAGCAGGGGGACCCATCTTTTATCCACAGGAACTGAACTCATAAATCATGACAAAGTGAAGAAATTTCAAAATTTAAGCAATTTCAAAATACACATACTGAGTGAGTGATAAATATTCCAATGTCACATCTGACTGCTTCTTCGATGACTTTTAATGAGAATGAAGAAAGGCACTGATATAGTCAGAGAAAAGCAGGCTCTAAAGTGACAGGCTCAATTCAAACCCAATGACAAAGCTCTGTCATCACCTCTCTAAATCTAATCTCTCAAATGGCTCCATCCAGGTGATGTAGAAAAAAAAGGTTTGCCTCAGGGTTGCTAGAGATTAGGCTCAATTATCTTATTCCTAATATTGTGAACTCCCTTTCACTACCAAAAGGGCAGCACGAGTGTCAGCGATGAGAGGGCAGAAAATATACAGTGGACTTTCACTAAAGGACACATTAAAGAGACAACCAAAGAGCTTCCTCAGGGGACAGAGCAGAGCCCTCGAGATGGAAAGATGTAAAAATGGAGAGAGTAGTGGTGGTGGAGGAGCAAGCCTTTATACTAAATGACTGGGACAGACCAGGGAGGGTGCTGGGGGGGAGAAGGTCAGAAAAAGATGTTGCAGAAGGAGGGAGAAATGAAAAATGATGGCTGTGTGATAGATTGTGTGTGAGCAAATTGTGAGGGCAGAAAGGGGGTCAGAGCCTGGACTGTGAATAAACACTTCATGATGTTGAAAGCTCACTAAACTGTGGTCCACAAAAATACCATGGAGTGAGATGTATTAAAGTATAAAAAGTTTACTAATAAACAACTATTAAATTGGAATCAGAAAGCCAGTCTTTTCAGTCCCCTCAAAAGGCAGGATGTCATCGAGACAACTTGTTTTGCTCATCAAAGAAACTGTTGATGCAGTACAGATACGTCTTCATGATCTAGGTCTACATTTTACCCATGAATTAATGTCTTCAGATTTAATATAATGCCTGATCTTTACAAACAATGATCACAATTATCCTTTTCAACTGTCCATTCATTCAAATAACATCAATTATCATTCTGATAGATACTAGTTGGATCAAATGTTCAGATCAGTGGCACCAAACTGTGTAACTCCTCCCTTTAACAACAAAAACAACATATGACATATTTTGTGCAGTTTACCAGCTAAACATAAAATACAAATTAAATATTTTTTCTAGATTTCTACTTAAATTTAACTGGAGAACAACATTTTTCACTTATTCCTTCTACTTATTTATAATAATTCTTAACTGGATTTTCAATTTTTAAATATTCTCTCAAGTTTAATTTTCTACATTCCCAATGTAGATTTTAGACAACTGTAACAATTTACTTTCCCCCTGGGAATGATAAGGTATTATTATCAAATTATGGTAGTATGGAATCAATAAACAGAGATAAATGATTACAAAAATGTAAGAAACAAAAACTAAAACCAATAAAACTGAATCTGATAACATGAGGTAAATTTTTTTAGTTTTTTATAATTCGGTCAGATTCTGCAAATAATTCCTTAAAGTCTGTTAATCTTTCTGTTTTTTCTACCTTCTCCTTTGTGCAACTCTGCTCATGTGAAGCAATACACACAACTGCTCAGCCAACAACAGACTTGTGCAGATATACAAAGTGAAGAGATTCACTTTATTAATCCCATCAGATTTATAACACGTTCTGTTTTTTTTTTAATTGCCTACCCCATTATTTGCAATCAATACTTTTAATTGGCAGTACATTTCCAAAGTCAATTCAGTCCAACAAACCCTGCACTGAATTATTGACCAATAATCATGTTGAATTTTGTTGTATTTTGGTCAAGTGATCAAGGTCAAAGAGATTAGCGGAAGGATCATATGGAGAACAGATCCAAATCCAGAGAGAGAAAATGCTGGAAATCACATCAAAGGTAACTGTAAAATACAGTAGAACCACTTCATTTGCTTTAACAATAGTCTTCCTTTTTTCGCTCAAAGGTGTTCTCCACCTTTATGAGTCCACTGACCTGTTATCACCCTTTGAGCTTCATATGGTTCCATGTAGCTGTTATTCTCACAGGGGAGAGGACCGAGATCTGGATCCGGCCGGTGTTCCAATCGAGCATCAAATGGATCTGAATAATCAGTCTCCCCTGCCATCGGGGCTGACGGCACCACCTAAAAGATGAAATAACAACCTACTCATGAAGCACAGGCACTTTCTAAGGTAAAACTAATTTAAACCTGAGAGCAAAAAGGAAAAAAAAGCTGACTGTATAATGAATTCAAATCATTCAAAGAACTGCGATACGAGCTAAAATTCCAAAGTAGCTCTAATTAGTTTGATTTTTTTCAGCTTTGCTTTTAAGGCTTTTGTGAGAACTGCATTAAAGTTTTAGAATAATTAGAAAAATTCTGATTGTCTGTTAAACTAAAGAAAAAAAATAAACATAAAACATACTCTGCATCTCCATATCTTTGTTAAAACCCCCTGTAGTTAAAGAGTGTCCATCCTGAAGGTTTTTTTGGCTTAAGAAAAAAAGTGGATGGAGATAAAAGAGGGAGATATACAGCATTAGTTCCTCCATGCAAGCACAGGAGGAAAAAAAGCAGTGGTCATCTGGCAGAGTGACAGGAACACAGCCAACCATATGGTCGCACAAACACATGCATATACAAAAAGTGAGAACCAGTTTAGAAGCATGTGCATCCTTTGTCTCTCCTTCTCCCTCACAAAGGAAATCACTGCAGAAAGGCCCGCTTCCCAAAAATCCTGCTAAACACACTGACACCTCGCGAAATGATGTCCTAATCCCTTGTTGATTTTGTAACAGGTTATCTATTGATGCACAGGAATCTGTTATGTAAATTAGAACGTCGATGTTCCCACATATCATGGGAAATTAATCTGCATTGGAGGGAGAAGGGCAGACAGGGGAGCTATCGACACAAGTAGGAGTATAACTTCAATCCACTTCAGGATTTTTGCCCTTTCTAGCACTTTCCATGAGCTTGTTCGTAGATTAAACTCCTATGATGAAGATCCTGAGATACTCTCCAAACTACTCAGCATTTTTGAGTTAATGTGTAAATTATGTCCTTGTAAAGCCCTTATGTTTGCACAAATTGTTCTTTCAACATCTTCCTTTTTTGTTCTCAAAGGTTGTCTGGGTTTTTATATGGTGCATATGATGCAGAGCAAGTAAAACACCACATTCCTGGTGACAAAAACAGCACTAAAGCTTGAAATATACCTCCTAGTGGCCCTTGATATATCTCCAAGCAGTATAATGAATGTGGCCCTGCAACATGTGCACGTGATGGTCCCTCTCAGCTTGCAAAACCAAACCTCATCTATTATTTATGGACGGACATAAACTCGGGGGACTGTGGCCCCCTCCGACTCAATGGTCCACACAAGCTATCCATTTTTTTACTCTGCCTATGGTAGTAAATTTATGTAGTGTGTAGGATGCTATGTGATTTATATGAACGATAAATATCTTCTGACACACATTCCCAAGAAGTTGCTGATTGAGTCTGATCATTAAAGCTGTCACATTGATGGAAATGGCATGAAAGAAGTGTGAGTTTTTATGTCTGTTAGTTGGCTTCTCTTTATGACTTCAGCCCACTTCATTTAACAAGAGGAAGATTTTATTTGACATTACCTGCTTTGTCCTTTTAAACATATGTAAAGAAGTTAGAGAAGCACTGAGAAGTCAGCAGAAGCCTGAAACCGTAGACCGGCCAATCGGACACTCAAAAAAATAACGTCAGAGAAAGAAAAAAAAAGGAAACTGTTTTCTATAGAGGCATGTCAGCTGTTCCTTCAAGCTGCTACAGAGAACCAGACTTCATTTGGTGTTGATCATTTTGCTGTTTGTCAGATAATTCTTTTAAAAGGAACAAAAAGGTGCCGTCTGCCACAGGACGCCGATTTGTACTCACACTGGGAACATTTCATTCAACTGGCAAATGATCCACATTGACTTATCGCTACAATCAGCATATACCAGGAAGGCTCAACAGAGTACAGGAAAGTTGCTCTGTTTTATCCCTTTAAGCTTTATACCTCATTTTATTATGGAACATAGGCATTTGGAAAAGTTGGCAGCCTTTTGAAAAACTCAGAATCATTGTAAAGGCCCACATTCTCTATGAAATGTGCAGAGACCAGAGTTTACAGTTAAAATGCTAAGCATGCTAATTACTAATATACGTTGCCTGAAATATTAAAACCTTGTTTTATAGTGAATGCTCCCTCCCTCACACACACATACAGCGTGACGTCTACTCCTAATATACCTAATTATTAGCTGTTAATGGTAGGCTATAAAACTATTTTGAAAGTTGCTAATTATAGCTCTGAAAGAGAAATAAGCTACAAATTTCTGATCAGTGTATCTCTAAAAGAAAAGCTAAGAATCTCTAGGTCTTACAGGCTCTTGTTGGTCTTCCAAAGAGATGGAGCTGAGGAGAATCTTGGTGCGTCCCAGCTCCTGGGAATCCACTTTGATCAGCCTGTGTTTAGGAGACTTCATGTCCACATTGGAAGCCTTTATAGGAGACCCGTACACTGGTGTGGAGGGGTCAAAAGTCCCAGATTCCTCTCTAGACCTGCTCTCTGCATCCTCATACGGATCTTCAAAGTCGAGGTCTCTCTGGAGGCGATATGCTTTGAGGATTTCGCTCTCTGTGTAGTCCGGTGTGGGTGGTTGTGGGGGCACTTTCCTGCCAAAGCTTAGGTAGTCTTTCAGCCACTTGGCCATGGCAGTTCAGCATCCAAACTGGTAAGACAACTGTGTGCAGAATGTTGGAGAGAATGGGGACAGACACAAGGTTATTGTTTGACCTTATTTCAGATGAGTTTGCATAAGATAAGAACTGCTCAGTGGATTAAAAACAAATCTATTTCTATTTCAGAAGCAGCTACAATAATCCAGGGTTCATGATCCTTTCATGCCATTTGGACAGATCTATCTCCTCCCAATCACAGAGCAACAGTCAGTGAGCCATTATTGGCCTCTATGTGACATAAAACCTACGGAGACAGCTGGGCTTCATGGGTTCCTTTTGTTTCAGCCAAGGAAGCAGAACGTCTGGCAACTGGACTTTGCCCAAAGGCTTCAATTGCATCTCACACCCCTGCAATAAAAGTCCGACGATAACGCAGGGGTGTAAACATAAAGACAAAGACCAAACAAAGATTTCTAAAAACTCATCTGCAAAGAAAGCTTATCAGCTTCTGAACTTTGACACAATTTTACAAACATTAAGAGCAAGTTTAGTTTTTATACTAAATAGGCTTTGCACAAGCTGGGAAAACTATATTTTGCCTGAACTTCCTTTCCACAAAAATCACCAAAAAGACTGGATTTAAACGCCAGAGAAAGCTGCGCTCCAAACGCGCAATCACTTACCACGCCAATTCAGTCCCTCGGCCACTTTGGACGCAAAAATCCGCGCTTCTTCATGTCACTGACGATATAACAACACGGGGAAGACTGTAATCCTTGTCGTAAAGCCTGTTAAACCTCAGAAGGACGGGAATACAGTGAAATTCAGAATCCTTTCTTCTAGGAACTCGAGCGCACCGATATCCATCAGGAGTTCCTCCTGAAAAATGTGCGAATGAAGAGAGCGAGGACAGCTCCGAGAGAGAGGCACAACTCAACCAAGCGATTAAAGGGGAGGCGCTTTATTCCCAGAGGAGTATCCTCCTGCTGCCTTTCGCAATCAGCCGAGCGTTCATTCATTCAAATGTCTTTACACACCATGCGCCGTGCAACAAGAAACAGATCCCTTTTCCAAAACCGTAGTGAGTGCAAGTGGCGAACAAATGGAAAGGAAACTCAGACTACTTGGAGGAACACGCTTCTAAAGCGTAAATTATTTATTTGCATGACATCAGCAGCAGTTTTCATGTTATAGCGTCAATTAATGTCATTATACTTATGTTTGCTTTTAAAAGATTACCTGCGAGAACTAAGAACAGCAAGAACTGCGTAAAATTGGAAAATCCAGTGATTCAAGGAAAATGAACAATGCACTGATTAAGGTGCGGGCATGAAAACAAGGCAATATGTCAAAATAAATTAGACCTGCCCAGTCAAATTTTTAAAAGGCTTCTAGTCCACATCCTGTTTCCTTGATGTTTTACATTTGCCCACTTATCTTTTCCCACATGTCACATTACCCTTTGTCCGGCCTGCTAAATTGGATTGTATGCTACACTGAGTCAGGCACATCTGAGTCTGTTAAAAGATCATAAATGCCTTTTTTCTTTACGACTCTTGTGAGCTCACTTTCTCCCAGGGGGCGGGTGACTGGATGAGGTCATCGAGCTAGAATCCTCCCCCACCATTGTCATCACCACAGCCATCAGCATTATCACATCTAGACCTTTACTTCTTTCCAGTCCTGAATGCTCTACATGTTCACTCGGAACCAGTGTTCACCAAGAAAGAGTACTGGCTCCAAAGTTCATTTGTTGTTTTGTTTTTTTTTTGTTTTGTTTTCTGTCTGATCCCTGCAGTCCAATTTAAATAACTCGTTGTAGTTAGTGTGAACATTCTTGTCTCTTAGTTTTCTTTCTTTTTATTTTTCTAGATCAGCTGTTCTCAAACTGTTGAACAAGCACCATTTGGAGGTACTTGGGCTGCTTTTACAAGTTCTTAGAAGAAATTTTGGGTATCTGCAATGGGATGTAGTAGACCACTGTCAGTGGTGGTTTTTCCATAAATTGCACCTTGGACAACCCCCTACTTTTGCTCCCCACTTAAACCAAAACACACACTCTCTCTATGATACCCATTAGGCAAAAAAACAGTACCTTTTCATTACGGATCTTATCAAAACCAGAACGTAAAAAAATATTTATCGGTTCGACAGAAGCTCGAAGACCTTGAATCAGATACCATTTTTGTTAAGCCACCTGTCGTATAAAGCTGTTTTCTTACAGTGCTTACACTATAAACAACAATATGGAAACATACTCCTTATTCACTAAGAATGAAAAAAAGCAGTTGAGAACTTATTAGGGGTGTGATTTATTTGACCTTTTGCTTTGAGTATTTGTGCTGCCCTGGATGGTGAACCATTCTACACATATTAATACTGGGCACTCCAGATAGTGAACACAGAATAAGCACCAGTGGCTACTTATATTTCTTTATTTCTTTTTAATCTCTGAAGTTGAAACTTGGATCTGGGAATGGCATTAAGCCAATATAAACTGTGCTACAGGAACAAGATCAAAAAATATTTTTATATACAACCCCACTTCTAATGAAGTGGGGCCATTGCATAAAACGTCAATAAAACCAGAATACAATGATTCGCAAATCCTGTACAACCTGTCTGCAATTGAATACACTACAAAGAAAGTAAATGTAATGTTCAAACTGATAAATGTTATTGGTTTTATTTAGCAAATATTCACTCATTTTGAATTTGACACATGCAACATTATCCCAACAAAATGTCATGAGTGCAATGATCCTCGGTTGTCGTTCACAAGCAAGGATGGGGTGAGGTTCACCACTTTGTGAACGACTGCTTGAGCAAATATTCCAACATTTTAAAAACAATGTTTCTCAGCATAGCATTGCAAGGAATTTACGGATTTCATTATCTACAGTCCATAATATCATAAAAAGATTCAGAGAATCTGGAGAAATTTCTGCATGTACACTGCATGTAACTGATATTACCAAGTTGGCTCAGGAACACTTCAGAAAACCATTGTCTGTTAGCTCAGCTTGTCACTACATCTACAAGTGAAAGTTAAAACTCTACCATGCATAGTGAAAGCCATATATCAGCGACACTCAGGAACGCTGCCGTCTTCTCTGGGCCCAAGCTCATCCCAGAGGGACTGACGCAAAGTGAAAAGTGTGCTGTGGTCTGATGAGTCCACATTTCAAATTGCTTTTGGAAATTATGGATGTCGTGTCCTTTGGGCCATAGAAGAAAAGTACCATCTGGTTTGTTATCAGAGCAAAGTTCAAAAGCCAGCATCTGTGATGGTATAAGTATGTGTTAGTGCCCATGGCATGGGTAACTTGCATATCTGTGAAGGCACCATTAGTTCTGAAAGGTACATATAGGTTTTGGAGAAACATATGCTGCCACTCAAGAAATGTCTTTTTCAGGGATGTTCCTGCTATTTTCAGCTAGACAATGCCAAGCCACATTTTGCACGTGTTACAACAGCGTGGCTTCATAGTAAAAGCGTGCAGGTATTAGACTGGCCTGCCTGCAGTCCAGACCTGTCTCCCATTGAAAATGTGTGGCTCACTATCAAGCACAAAATACTACAACAGAGACCCTGGACTGTTACGCAACTGAAGTTGTACATCATCAAGAATGGGAAAGAATTCCACCCACAAAGCTTCAGCAATTAGTGTCTTAGGTTGCTAAAAGTTTAATGAGTTTTGTTAAAAGGAAAGGTGATGCTACACAGTGGTAAACATGACCCTATCCCAGCTGTTTTGGAATGTGTTACAAGCATCAAATTCAAAATGTGTGAAACTTTGCAAAAAAACAAAAATAAAGTTTAGTTTGAACATGAAATATCTTGTCTTCGTAGTGTATTAAATTACTTACAGGTTGAACCGGATTTGCAAAGCATTGTGTTCTGTTTTTATTTATGTTTTACACAATGTCTCAACTTCATTGGAATTGGGTTTTTATGTATATGTTATACATTTTATATATTAAGTGATGATTCGAACTACAATTAGCAATACAAGCGAATACAAATGTATGTCCGTGCATTTTGTACATGCTAAATAACATGTTTTTAGGAGGTTGTATAACACTGCGATGTATAACACATTGAGACATAAGTGTAAACCAGAAGTGTAAATTAATTGCTTTTAAGTATAGCTATGACCAACATCACTATATTTTAGCTGACCATATTAGATTTTGAGGTTAGGGTGGTGAGAAACCCTCCAATTTATAATTTTAGCTTGTAGGGACCTTTGCATGAAATCTTTTAAATTCAAACTTGGAAAAAGTTTACTTGGCCATAAAAGCTAAATCATAACTTATGAAACGTGTTGTCTTTCTCCAACTCAATTTGGACTTTGCAAAAAGTCTATATCTATAGTACTTGGAAATCTTTGTTTTAACCAGGGTGGTACTTATTATAAAATTGGGAAGAACATTGTACATCCCTTAAAAATTTTTCAAAATGCTAAAACATATGTTCCAATAGGAGTGTCTATCATTTTCACATATCAACATGCAGTGCTAAATATCTCGTCAATAGGGAAAAAAATCTATTGATTTAGTAAATTGATAGACATCTGATGGTAACCCCCACATACAACTTTCCAGAATAAATGCTAGAAAAAAGGCAAACTAATAATTTCCCCATATGCCAACAAAAGTCACTGAACAGCAAATTCCTTTATCCCCTTCTTCCCTTTTCTCTACTATTTGCCTTTTTTATGTCAAGTTATATCTTGCATGTTGCATCAGTCTTTCCCTTGTTGGCCCTTCCCTAGCTGAGAAATTTTCATTTTTTATCTGCACTATTCGCTCTGTCCAGCACCTTCTTTAAAACTCCCCTCACAGGAAAGCAATGTTGAGAATTTAATTTATGTTTCTATCTTGGCCAGAGTGAGATTCAGAGGTTTGTGGATGAGAAGACAGAGGGTGGACGTAGGTCAAGCAAAAAGGAAAATCAGGAGCTCTCAAAGAGGAATAATCAGACACAGAATGGAAGGCAATCAGACAGGTATTTTTTCCCTTCTTATTATGTTTTATCATGCAGAAAGAAATAGTTGCATAAGAGCCCACAGTCTAATTATATTTTTAAAAAGGCAACAACACAAGGTCGCAATGGAATTTATCAGAGAACTAATAACACTGCCTCATTATAAAAGGCTAAATATGGAAGTAGCATTTCCCATGAAGTTCATGATGCTGGTGTTTCAGTATCATTTATAAAAATTATAAAACATCCCGAGTTTTTCTCCCTGGTTCAGTGGGAGGTATATATTAATTACATAATAACACATAAACAAAAGTTATTTTTCAATATCTTGTATTTAATCAAACCCTCTGGGCTCAGCAGAAGAACTAAAAAGGCAAACCTAGAGGAAAAACTGATTTCTGTCATTTCATTTGCCTGGCACTTACTGCCCTCTTTTGGCGGCTGATGTGAAACGATCTTTTTAAAAATAGACATTTGTTTTTTTATGGGTTAGGATCAAACTCTTGACTGATTGTACAATTTCCTTCAGACCTCTTTACATGAGGTTTGTGTTAATATTTTACAAACTGGCATCTCGTAATTACAGATATATTAGTTTGAAAGCACAAAATTGTTTTGAGCTAACAAGAGACATTATGAAAAATAAACTTTTTAGAGTTCTTGTCTTTAGAGACCTTTTCTGATCATATGGGGCTACATGAATAATTTGAATTGTGATCACAGAAGATTTTTATTTGTTTAAGTAAACTGCTAATATTTTGCTGAATGACAGTACAATGGTAACGTTTAGCAATATTTAAAATAACCAAACATAAGCAGTAGCAAGCAATAAATTCTTGCAGTTGCAGGCGATAAATTAGAAATCTCCCGACCTCCCAGTGGGCAAGCAAAGTAATAAAATATAGTTTGGTTTATGTAAATGTAGTCTGTGGACTCCCGCATCATATTGATCATTGAGCTACAACTACACCAGTCCATTTCTCTTTTATCATTTTGAGCTGCAGTTTCATACATAAATGACACATTTCTCCTGACCTTGATACAGTTCTCACACATTCAACTTTCTTCCATTTTTTTAGGTTACAGTCACAAACATCATTTGGGACTTGATAGATCATTTGTGATAGATCAACCCAAAGTAGAAGTAGAAGAAAATGATACACGGTTTTCATTTTTTCTTATAAAAAGACTTATGTTGAATGCATTAGTTTTCAAGTGTTGTTGCAAATTTGGATTGGTTTGACCTAAGGCATCAATACTGTTGTAATTCTTTTGCGATCTCTAACTGGGTCTCTTCCATGATTTCCTTGTATTTAATTGCCACCAACGTGTTTCACCATAGAAATTGTGCATTCAGGGTGATTTATTGCATTTAATTTTCTACTACAAATTGAGTTTTTCATGTAGGGCATACATTTTGGTTTCATCTGACCAGAGTACCTTCATCCACAAGGCCAGATTAGTGCAGGAGTATAAGATTTCCAGTCAACAGATTTTCCCAACTGATTTGTGGGTCTCTACAGCTCCTGAAGAGCTGCAGTTGTGTCGTACTCTTCATTATTGGAAGATGGATTGAAAAGCACTCTGTGAGATGTTAAAACTTGGGATGTCCGCACCACCTTATTACGGACTTGCTGCTTTGTTCTGTGGTCTGCATAATGCTGTTTGTTCACCAATGTTCCCTAATAAATTTCTGAGGTCTTCAGGGACCAGCAATTTTTAAACTGAGATTAGATGACACTCAAGTGAACTCAACAGAATATACAATTAGGCAACTTTTGAGGCTAATCATTTGCACTACATTTTATTAAGGGTATTAGTGTAAAGGGGGCAGAATACAAATGAACACAGCATTTTCAGAAATGTACTTGTAAAATAATCCTGTTTAATAACCCTTCCACTTTGTGTTGATCCATTATACTGTTTCATGTTTTTATATTACTTATTCTCCACAATCACACTGTTGCAAAGCAACACACACACAGAAACATAGAAACTTTTCGTTGTTCTAATCATCTGTATTTGATATTGACATATACCTCTTAACTCATAAACTCCTTCCATTCTCTTGAATAAATTTTAAATATTTGCAGACATTTGATTATTTGTAACTTTATACATTATTAGAGCTGTTTGTAGTTTAAGTCTGACAGCACATTTTAATAATTTTAGTTGTATAAATAGTAGTTTAGTATGATCCAGGTACCGACCCCTGTTAATTAATCCTAATGCTCTTTTTTGAAGTACTTTATAAGATATTGTAAGATTTACTTCCACAGAAACGTCAAAGGATTCATATGATGCTGTACCTTCTTGTGAATCCAAAATATGTGACAGCATCACTGCTGCAACGAGCATTTCAAGTCAAGCAAACAAAGCAAACTGGGTCTCAACAAAAAATGGAAGTGTATTTTATATTTTGAAAAGAATACATCATAGCATTTATTAAATATTAACATTTTTTGTTGTGTGAAACACCTCAAATGCCAGATGTAGCCTAAATTAGAGCTGTGTTTGCAGGGTAAGACTTTTTATATATATATATATATATATATATATATATATATTCAATTTAATTTTTTTAATTTTATTTTGACTTGCCTCTTTTGCAACATCCCGGGTCCAGCTACCATTGACGCTCATTGTGACATCGGAACAGGAACTTTCCCTGCACTAACCTTGTTGAAATCTAAACTAATTAGTGTATTAAAATAAACCAAAAACTTATTGTTATTCAGTAATGAACACGTATTAACGTGTGTCCACATCCGGTTTCAAACGAGGAAACACGACTTTTATCGATGCTCGCGCGTCGAAGGAACGCTTAGTGGGCACGCGACAGCTGCAATCCATCATGTCCTATCAACCGCTGATCCGGCTTTCTGCGAGGTCCTGATTGGTTGATTTCGGAGTGGGTCGGGCTCAGTTCGTCTATGGGCCAGACAGCAGTGAGTTTGGTATACCCGTGAGCAGTTGATGTTCCAGTGAAACCCCCACCTGCAACTGCTCTGTCCTCCACAGGTAGGCTGCATGTTTACCTGTTAGCTTAATATGTAGATATGATTTAATCTATTGACTGTATTAGCGTTTAATATTTAGCCTTTGTTTGGTTAGTACCTTATGTGTTTTAAAATGTTGGTGGCCCTTATGTTTTGGGACTACTGTGATATGTTTATAATCATAATTTATTATAACAATGTCCAATATGTTTTTTAATGCTGACATATTTTACAGCGTTCAAGCCCAAGGCAATATGAAAAGTCTCAAAGCAAAGTTTAAAAAGAATGAGGTAAGTGGAATCTCTTGTGGAGACTGCTGAGGATTACAAGGGGTTGAACGATATAGGAATGTATCTCTTTCTATAGAAGTTATTTTTGTCTTAATCTACAACATGCTTTCTGCAATTTGTTAATATGAATTTGAGGGGAAGGTATTAGGATTTAGTGTCACTAAACAGCAGGAGAGCAGGACTGCCACTAGACTGCTGCTATGACCGGTGATCTCAGGTAGCCTTCAATTATTAACACGTAGGCCGTGCAGACACACTGACTCAAACACACTAATAAGGGTCCTGCCTTATGTCTGTCGTTTGTTTTCTAAGGGGCTACTATAAATGCAAACAGCAGATGACAGAAAAAAGATACAGTATTCAGATACGGAATGTTAGACTGCTTCTGGGCCTCTACACAGGCTGATACATTAATAGTTTCCCAAATTTAAAGGGATCCTTCATCTAAATTGTTTGTGTGCTTTGTCTGTGTTCATTTTATCGATGCCTTTATACCAAATTACAGATTTAGTGACCACAACCATGAACAAGCTGAACACATTTGGGTGGGTTAATGGTCTCTTTAAGGCCAGCTAGGCAGACAGACTCAGTAACGGCTGGGCAAAGCGCAGCTTACCCCACGTTTCTCCCCCCTCTTTTTGCTGAGTCCTCACTTCCCACAGGCCTCGCTTTGTAGCTGCAGAGAAACAGATCTCACTATGCTGCAGGAGGGGAGTGAGAATTAGGAGGGAGGGGGGGTACTGTGCGGGACCTGACAAAAACTAATGAGAGAGAAGAAGAGAAATGCTACAGAGAATAAGGCAGCAGGGAAAATTATCAGGTTAGGTAAAAGAGGACAGGAGGAAAGGGACCTGCTGTGGACAGACCAGCTGTGTCAATGCATTGAGATGAAGCAAGACGAAAGGAGACTGTTTCTGAATGCGGACAGAGGATGCTGCTTTGAGATCAGTTTTCAAGAAAGAGAGGGAATGTGTTGACGTGTGTATGTGAAGGTTTATAGATCACCAGAGGTATGATTTAAAAATAGTACAGATTTTCTGCTATGCAGGTCTCTGCTGTGATGTTGCTCTGACCTCTGGAAGGTTTTTTTTTCAGAAACTCATTGATTTTCCTGAGAGACTGTCCTGAAATGTGACGTAGGCATGTAGCACAGTGGGGAAATTGTGCTCCAAAAGTATTTAGTTGTGTTTGACTCCCTGCTAGCAAATATGGATCCACAGCAGCCTGCTTTTAGCCTAATGAAGCGGTTCTGTCCTTGTCTCAGCCTGCTGCCGCTGCCAGTAGGTATCCTCTTTGCTGTTTGTTGATTTGATTATTGTGTTTTGTAAACAATAAAACTGGTTGCCACTATTTTTACATCAACAACAGTTTCTAAACAGTGTACCGGATGTTGCGAGGTACAGTACTGGTTGGGTGTTAATGTACACACATCAACGGCACGACTGCCATAGTAATTCAGGGCTTTTAATGATGAATTTGAATTAATCCTTTTTTCACGGTGGAACAGCCATTCAATAAACAAATTATGTTTATTTTTAAAATCAAGAATTCAGTGCACAAATTTGAATTTATTGATGGTTTTCTCTAATCTACACAGGTTGAAATTGGTGTCCCAATTCATCTTTAGTTTCTTGTCAAGTTGAACCTTAACCATCGATAGTGTCATAATACTGGCTGTATTTTTCACCACTCTTCTGTTCAGACATGCAAGAGCTTATTAGAATTAATTTAGGACTCTTGCACCGTACTGGCCTTTAACCACAATCTACAAATTACCATAGCAGAAGCTTAATTTCACTGTGCTCTATCCCTTTCAGAACACATTCTGGTGTGAGTTTGGGATCATTTTTCTGTCAGAACACCCACCTGTGTCAAAATTATTTTATCCAAACCCTCACCATAATGCTACTACTACCATGACTGACAGTGGGTACAATGTTCTGAGGTTCGAAACCCATACCTTGCCTCCTGCAAACATACTTATTGTCTTGGTGGAAAAATTGCTCCATCTTTGTCTCCTTGGACCATAAAAGATTTCCACCCAAGGTTATTGGCTTGTCCAGGTGGCGAACTGCAAATTTCAGTCATGCTAGAAACGGTAATTTCTGGAGCGGTGGCCTATTTCTTATTCATCATTCTTTCAATCCATGGTGATGTTTAACGTCTTAGACAGTGGACAGAGGCACTGGTGTTCCAGCATCTTCTCGTTTATGACAGACTTGAGCCTTAGTGATTCCTTGGTTGTTCCTAAACATCCTGAACAATTTCCTTTCATCGGAGGTAGTAGTTTTGGTCAGATAAGTGAAACTTGGACACACTTAGGTGTTTTACTGGGACAATGACCCCAAACACATCAAAATTGGTTTTGGAATGGAGAATGTAGGTCAATTCTAAACTTTTGACATTTAAACCAATAATGAGTGTATGTAAACCTCTGACCGGCATTGTATAAAGTGTTTTCTCTGTTTTGAGTGGGACAGCACTGACCTTGTGGGTGGTGAAATTTTCTTTTGGCTTGCCCCCCTTAGAGTCAAGACTGGAGCAAAAGTGATGAACGGCTGCTGCAGGCTGTGGAGCAGAATGAGCCTGACAAAGTTTCTGCCCTCATTGTCAAAAAAGGTCTCTGTCCAACCAAACTGGATGCTGAGGGCAAGTCAGCGTAAGTTGGACACTTAATCTTAACCTCATAAAAATGTGGAAAAAGTTGGAGTTAATTCTTTTGTTCACTTAGTCTTACCTTATTAGCTTTCTGTTTATGAAAACTAGATAATTTAATAGAAACCTAATTTTGCTTCTGGTAAGACAAAACACAATTACCTGAGCACAAATCATTTTCTTCTAAAAATGTTTTTAACACGATAAAATGTTGCTTACAAGTTAAAATGAGCTATTTACTGCATGCGACCTTTGTTCCTGAAATGTGTTTTCTTTATGAACATTAACTTGGAGATAGGGTTTCTTCTTTTATCCAGCCCATGTTCACCATAATCAGTAGCATGCAAAAGTTTGACCTTGTTCCCATTTTTGGCACATTAGCAACACAAACTTTAATGTTTTTAAATTGTGATTTTATGTAATAGAACACCACAAAGCACTGCAAAATTGTGAAGTGAACAAAATATGATTAATGGTTTTCAAATGTTTTTACAAAATAAAAATTTAAAGGCTTGGCATTTTTACTCCTGATACCCCTAAATAGTATCCAATGCTACCAGTTACCTTAAGATGTCCACTTAATTGTAAGTACAGTTCGCTTGTGTATAATTAAACCTCAAAGTAAATACAAACTGTGAAAAAAGTTCAAGGGAGATTTACATTTTTAGATGCACTGCAAACCTTGGATATTTCATCTGCATATTAGACACTTTAAACATCACATTTTGGTCAGGAGTTAGAAAAAGCCTGTTAACTTTTGCCATAGATGCCCTCTAAAATGTAATTTTAATCATTCGATATCATCGGTTTAAAATATATCTGTCCTTGTAATGTAGAAACTAAAAGATGTCTTTATTTTGAATTATAGCTATTAGCTGAAAGGAATCAAAACAAGGAACTATAAAAGCTGACTGTATTTTTCTCATTTGTATTGACTTGTTAGTATTTTCTGACAGATTCCACCTCTGTGCAACCAGAGGCCGACTAGATTGCCTGGAGGTAATCATATCTCATGGAGCAGACGTCAATGTCACTGACGGGGCTGGTATGATATTTGATTATGGGAAGCCTATTATATCATTTGAAGCTAAGAATAGCCTCTGCCAGGCATATGAAGATATATTTTTATTTTCTGTTTGTAACCAACTGATTCCAGGTTTCAGCGCACTTCACCTTGCAGCCAAAAGCAGCCAGCCTGAGTGTTTAAAAAGATTGTTGCAGGTAAAACTCAGTGACACCGAAGCTGATGTATAAATTCTCCAAATCATGCAAAAACGTTTTGGCAAAATTGATTGTTTTGTGTGCCACAATAGGAGAGACTGGCAGTAGATTGCACCGACAGTATTGGCAGGACACCACTGCATCATGCAGGTATCAACAACTTTATCTGCAAATATTAAGTTCCTGCTACTAAAAGTTTACATTCAAGAGTAATAAGACACTTAATACCAGTTGATCAAATCACATAATTTTGTAACGTTGTGTCATTGTAGAAGCTGCTTTATATTGCTCATTTATTTATTTATTTTTATTGGATCTCAAAGCGATCAGTGGATGTTTGTCCTGCACTGAGACACTTTGGGATTTTAAAGCCAATCTGGATGCCCAGGACAGTGTAAGTTTGAGGACTGTTGTTATGTTATGTGTAATTTTGTTGTAATTTTGTTGCTTGGTCTTCTTAGTGAGTCTTTCCCATGTTAATTTTAAATGTGTAAAGCAGTAGTTGATATTTAAATTGTGTCTTTTTCAGGACAGGGCCACGCCGCTGATCCTAGCGGCCCAGATGAGCAGAGTGGAGCAGTGCGTCTTTCTGTTGGGTCGAGGTGCCAATGCAAACATACAAGACAACCAAGGGAGGTACCAAACTGTTGCACAGATTTTGTCCTCCAAGCCTGAGGGTTTAGTGTGGTAATAATAGATAGAATACCTTTTTATATTTATTCTCTCAGCAGTCAAAATAAGGAAGCAGGGTGAGCAGAAATATTGTACTTTACCAGTTGTGTGCAGATGATTCAAATTTGAGGTAGGCTTTTACTGTTGTTCCAAATAGCTGCTTAGAGTCAATAATTTAAGAAATTTCCCCTAAATAAAATTAATAAAGGAGAAAAGGTACTATGTTCTTATTACATCATTAAACTGACTAAAACATCTGTACTTTGTATTCTACAAAACAACACATAGTTCGAACATTTATCCTAATTTTAAGGGTTCTGAAAGTTGGGAGCCTACTCCCACTGGGGATCATGAAACTAAAAGTGGAAGTTCTTGAAATTATCCTCAGATTTTTGTTACCCATTCTCTTTGTTACCCATACTCTTACGGCTTTTTCCTTTCATGGATCACCACAAGAGTCATCTGTCTCCATCTAACCCTGTCTTCTGCATCTTCTGATGCCCAGATATCAAATTTAACTTTAAAACCATTGTCAATTATGAATGTTCATCGTATTTGTTGATCCCAAATGGGTAAAAATAATATTGTTGTTTAGGTGGTTTTGATGTCATAATGCTGTTTATTGTTTGGGCAAGCTAAATAGTTGGAAAACCCTTATCTAGGGTATTTTTAACATTATAAATTATGTTTGGAACCTCTTCAGTGATATTGTCTCATCTTGTTGTTTATTAAAATTGTTTCTGGATGGACAGGTCGGCATTGATGCTGGCCTGTGAGAGTGACAGCGTCGAGACTGTAGAGGCTCTGCTGAGGGGTGGTGCAAACACAAAACTGGTTGACCAACTTGGGCACAAAGCAGCTGACTATGCCATAACTACAGGCAATCAATGCATTGTTCACATGTTGCAGGATGGAGTACCCCCAGGTACAGTACAAGGCCTTGTTTTTTTTGTTTTTTTTTTTGCATTGTTTCTTATTTTTGGAAATGCATTCATTTATTTTACTGAAAGGCTACAAAAGACCTCCAGCAGCTAATTAGACCACTCATTCATTTGACATAACGCATCCCCAGAAAGCAGCAGCAAAAGGAGGATTAGGAGGACAACTGGGTGTGCTTGTAGAGTGAGGTAAAAACCATTTAACAAACAACTTGTTTCACCCAGTGAGACTGTACTGACATATGAAAACAGACATGTCTAAACAGATCGTGCCAAAACAGATGGGCCTAAAAACAGGATGATAAAGAGGGTTTAATGTGCACTAGCCAAACATTTCACTGATCACAATTTAGTTTGAATTTAGTAGATTGGCTGTGATATATGGGCCATACAAAAATGAAAGAACTGGTGGTAGGAATAATATGCAGTTTGTATTTCATTTTAATGTACCTCTGACCTTTAGCTCAGTGTCTTTTTTCCCCAATGCTCACATAGCTTCTGGGGGCACAGCCGAGGAGGTAACATTGCATAGTTGTATGTTGCATCACTGCTTCCATCTATGAGATCATGACTCATTTTGGCCCATCATATTGTGCATGGTTTCCAATATGAGGTCATTGTTTCCGTATGCTGCGTTCATTTTCTTGGCTCTCTCTCCTCTTTGTTGCTGACCCCTTCTGTTATCTTGGTTTTCTTCCATTTTCTTTGTTTGTTTTAAGTTGAGCTTGACCTCTGCTTGTCGGTGATCCCCCTCTCACCCCCACACAGCCCATTCAAATCCCCTCAAGCGCTTCATCAGTGCAAGGGGGGACCACCCCCCGCAAACGGAAAGCTCCTCCACCGCCTCGCTCTCCTCTCCAGGTACTGTAAAAATCATATCGGCAGATAGTTATGCGTTATGCTTTTTAGCTCGTTTAGCTGTAAAGTATATTCATCATGTAATTTAATTATTGCCATCCCTGCTGTTAATACATTATGCACTGTTTTGCCAATAGGACAGAACTTTGTCTTCTTTGAAAACATTTAGCAACAATTTCTCTAAATCATCCAGACCCCCAGGTCTTTTTTATGCTCTTTTCACCTCAGCCCTTCCTACATGTTTTCTGTAGGATTTAGGTCTAGGACGCAGCAATCAGAAATTCTGCAGAACCACCAACGAACCACCAATGAATCATTTTCAGTTTTCTAGCAGAGATCAGCATATTTTTATTTAAAGGTCCTGGTATTTCAAATATTTCATGATGTCATGCACTCCAACAAGGTTCTTAGGACCTCTGGCAGAGAAAAAGTCCCACAGCATCACACATCCTCCACCATGCTTAATAGTGGGCATGAGGTGCTTTTCCCACACATTAATCCTTTCAAAACACGCACGGTTCCAAAGTCACAACAACATTTAGTAAACTCCATATGTTTAAATTATTAATGGTAGGAACTACAAAGTATTTTTTTTCTGCTGATATGCCTCCCAAACAACCAGTTGGGATGTAGAAAGCATCCAACCTCCTCACAGTGGGTGGTGGGATTGATAAACATGGGCCCTCATTTAACCTTCCTTATCACAGTTTTGGTTATTTAAAACTTTTCAATAATTGGTCTGACAGTAGATGTCAGCAAGTTTAGGTGAGTAGACTCTCTTTTTGCTGTTCTTTAAAATTTTAAGATTAGCACACATCTGTCTTACTTGCACGTCATGTTCTATTGTCTTTCTTGTTTGGAACAGTGGCCAAAATAAATCGGTTTCTGTGTCACATCATTTTTACACGTTTGGAAACAGGAAGTCATGGATTACTAACTAAAAGTCACTCAACACCCTGGTCAACTTACAAAAGTATAAATTGCAAAACCACTTCAGTTACATTTATTTTATCAAAATATAAGAATTCATTTTAGTGTTTTTTATTTTACTAGGTGGGCCAGTTAATGTGGAGAACATTGTATACAAAAACCTAAAGATTTATAATGCATTAAATTATATAATATGCAGGATTAAGGTTTCACTTGCTTTTTATCTAAAACAAAACAAGAAGAGGAAATCTCATTTATCCCCCAGTTCACGTTTCCACACAGCTATACCTATGGTGAACAACATTTAATTGGCAGAATCCTATGCTCTCCACATCTTATTCTTATTATAATCTCAAAGATCCAGGACCTCTCAGCAGGATCTGCCAAGCCTCCAGGTCCAACTCCCCCTGCCAAGTCCCCTGAGCCCCAGAAGTCCCAATCTCCATCTCCCCTGCCCCCTGAAACTCAGCAATCACCTCAGGTAAAAACCTTAGTTTTTTACTTAATTTGTAATGCTTTTTTGTCCTTATGCTGCATGAAATTCAGTCTCTGATTTCTGTGGTTGTTTATCTTGATTAGGCAGAAGATGAGGAGATATTTGAGGAGATCCGACGGCTGCGTCTTGAAAGAGGCCGTCTGCTTCAGAAGATTAAAACCTTGGAGCAACAGCAGCAGAGCGCCTTATCTGCTTTGGAGGAGGTAAAGATTTTTAGAACAAAAATATTTGCCTTTGCTTTTTTTTCTTGAATCAGTCAATTCTATTCATAATCAAAATAAAAAAGAATAGTTCTAATCACCAGTTACACATGTGTGCGCAATAGCTGTCCCAACTAAAGCAACATCTGAAGGTGGCAGAAGCTGAGAGGGACAAGCTGCTGGAGGACCTGAAGGGGGCCCATGGGATTGGGACCAGTGACTCAGAAGATATGGATGAAATGCTGGATTTCCCTGGTATACAGTCCTGAGAACTTTCATATTCTAGAAATGAAACATGGATAGTCTTTCCCTGAATGTCTCCACACATCAGTCCTGTCAGGAAGTCCAGTGATTTACTTTTGTATGTCCGCTGTAGAGAAGCTGCTCTCAAAGCGCTCCAGAGCATCCCCTGCCCAGGATGATGCCTCTTCACAAACGGACACAGACCCCACTGGCCCTTCTCCTGCTCCTGCAGACCCGGGATCAGTTGCTGAGTTGCGGAAACAAATTGAGGAACTAATTTCACAGAACTCTGAACTTGTTCTTAAAGTGCAGGTAAGGCAAGATGGCACGGAGGTGTCAATAAGCTGCTAATGCATTCTCTAAAACACAGGAAGAAGCACAAACATAATTTCACTCAATATAACCTACCTCAAAACATTTTAAAGGATTATAAATACATAATTATGGTGGTTATAGAGTGATTGCACAAGAGTATGACGGCACTGTCTCATGATCAGCTGAATGTTCCTGACTCACATTAGTGATGACTCTGTTGGACTAATTCACTGATTCATATTTACACAGGTTTAAATAGAATAAATCAGCATCAAATGGAGGCTTCATCTTGATCATTCTGGTTGCTGTAACTGGAACGCTTTATCTATAAAGTTTGAATAACTTTGTGTTCAGGTGATGTTTGTTGTTTGTTTGCGAATATGACCATCAGGGATCCAAGCTCAGAGTTTCAGATTACCCTTGCTGCCTGACAAAAGGCCTAACAGGGAGACAGCAGCTCAGAATTCAGGGAAAAGGCCAAAAGGATGATCTTTGAAATGATGGATAGAAATAAGAAGCAGTGACTTTGGATCCTGGATAGACATGGGTGGGTTACTGCTTTAAAGGCTGTGCGGTCAGGTCATGAGTTGATAAGCACTGTCAGAAATTAAATGTGTACTATACTTTTATGAGAGGGACCCTTTTGTGTAAAGAGTATATGTTTTTTAATAAACTGTTTTTGCTCCAAAACTATCAAAGCATCAAAATCAGTGTTATTATTTATGGACTCAGTCAAGACTGTAAAAACCTCATGGGTTTTTCTCAACCAGAAGAAATCAGGGGTTCTCATGAAAAGAGATGATAAAAACAAAAGGAAAATATAAATATAAATATATATATAAATCTAGAAAATGTAAACAAAAATAGCAAATTTATCTTTGTTTGGGTATAAAGTAGCAGAAAAGACTTGATGAGTTGAAAGTGTAAAAAGTACAGAAATGTATCATTTTTAATCACACTTTTATGGGAGTGACAACTTTTATGTTTATTTGAGCCATTATGTTAAATCTTGATTAAAGGAAATGACCAAAAATTTAAACCCCAATTTTTGTTGGAATAAATAAGTAATTTAAAGCCCAAAAATTTATATGGCACTCCTGAGAAGTGTATTTAAACACATGACTACCACTTTACATGTACCTACAGTATTACCCAAACATTATTCATCACTTTAGCAAACAAAAGTCGACTCCTGAAAGTTCTTCACAGAGTGTAGAATCCACACGAAAAAATGAATAAATGTGTGTTGCTGTAATATTTAAATAAACTCATTCTACTGTAATTCTATCTTTGTTGTGTACAGATGCTGGAGATGTTTGAGAAGGATGATACGGACATGCAGACCACCAGTCCAGATTCAGTCCCCATAACTCAGTACGAGACTTTAAGGAAGGAGTTTGAAGCCCTTCAGGAGCGCTTTTCTGAAGCCCAGGCTTCAATGGAAGCCTGCAGCATTTCTGATGAGCAGTGAGATGCCTTTATTCATTATATACCACAAGCAGCTTAGTATAGCTTTCACACTTCACTTAACCACCAATCGTTCTTTTTACCTTGAACTTTGAAAACAGTTAGGCAAGGTTGTATGGCATATATTAAATAATATATATTAAAAATATTCCTCTATTGTCTTACTAATAAAGTAGATTTACTAGATTTGATTATATATATACAAATAAAACTGATTGTAAAGCTAGAAACTGGCTTCTTTAGTGGGAAGTTACATATGTTTACTTTACTTTTTCTTGTGTTTACATTATCATATCTCTTGTAGAAGCAAAGACGGCTCCCAGAATGGAGGAGAAGATCCAGAAAGCACAGAATCTCTAAAAGAAAATCTGCGCGTGTTAAAGGAGCGGCTGGCCTCCTCCCAGTCTGAGCTGGAGGAGCTTAAAGAGCAGATGCGTCTTGGGGTGCTTTCTGTGGAGTGGGCTGAAGGAACTATTAGTGCAGCAGCTGCTGGGGCTACAGAGGAATGTGCAGGCCAGGAGGAGCAGCAGCTGAGAGCCAGGGTGACGGAGTTGGAGGAGAAGCTTGCGGAGAGGCAGGGTGAGGCTGAGGGTCAGATCAGTCGGGACAATGACACAATCAAACAGCTGACAGAGAAAGTGAAGGAACTCCAGGCTGCTCTGACCCAGAAAGAGTCTGTACTAACCGAAGAAGTAGAAAATAAAAGAGGAGAGGCAGAGACAGAGACAGTAAAGTCCCTTTGTGAAAAAATTGCTGAACTGGAGGCAGCCCTGGCAGAGAGCAGGACATCAGGGAAAGAGGAAGCAGAAGCAAGAGATGGGGATCGGGTCCGACGTCTTCAGGAGCATTTGGCTGAACTGGAGGGAGATCTGAGGAAATGCGTCCCCCGCTCAGAGCTGGAGGAGGTGCAGGTGACCCTTGGACTCCAGTGTGAGCAGCTTGCCAGGGAGAGGGCAGAAGTGGCCCGGCGGCTCAATGATGCCCTCCTTGAGCTGGAGAGGCTCAGACCTCCTCAACGTGGAGATGATGAAGAGGAGGAAGAGGAGGAGCATTCAGAGAGCTCAGAACCCTCTGTCATGTCAGGTTTGTTCCTTTTTCTGGATTAAATATACTTGTGTTTATTGACAGTTTAGCTGTCATTGTATTGTCCTCTGCCCAGTCAGATCGATCCAGGCTCACTTTGTCAGCAGTGAGGGAGGAACTGGAGGTGGCGAGGCAGGAAGCAGCCCAGGCTCTGGATTGTCTCTGTGCTGAGCGGGAGGGCCGGGCACAGGATGCCCTGCAGCTGAAAGATGCTGTGCCACTTTCAAAACATAAAGAGGCGCTGTCTGCAGTGTCAGAGCAGCTTGCTCAAACTCTGCAGGAGCTCCAAGAGGAGAAAACACTGCGAGCTCATGCTGAGGAGCAGGCAGCTAAGCTACAGGCAGAACTGCAGGCCAAACAGGACGCCATTCCCAAAGAGGAGCATGAGAAGGTCAAGGTCAGTGCATAGAAAGCCTAAAATCTGTCATGCAAGTAACTCTCACTATATTTTTCTTTAGTTTCTTATACTCCCCCAAACAGAACTTTAGACATCATGAGACCTAACATGTGTTTTCTTGTTTGAAAGGAAGAGCTCCAGCGCACCCTGCAGGTCAGTGAAAGCAGTGCAGCAGCAGCACAGGAGGCTCTCTGTGAGAAGGAGACAGAACTCAGAGAGCTGAAGTCCCAGAAGGCTGCAGAACAGGGTCTGATTTCCAAGGAGGACCACGAGGCCCTGCGACTCTCCCTGCAGGCAGATATCAACGCCATCACAGCACGGTTCAACGACCTCACCAGGAAACATGAGAAGACGTGCACGGAGGTTTGTGCAGCATGTCATTGTTTCTGTCATCAGTCCTCTTCAATGACCTTTAAATCGAGAGTACATGTTATTGTTTCTGCGACATACTGAGCTGTGCTTCATTAGAGGCTCAATTCTAGCCTTTACATTATTCATCTTTTCCTTTTCCTCTTCATTACCTGCCCTTATTACAATGAATCCCTTTTATCTAGCTATATTCAATACATTAGAATAGTTTTGAAAATTGTATTTGTTTCAGCAACTCACCTGACTTAATGAAACACATTATATAGATTAATTAAAGACAGACTGATGTTTTCAAGCCTTTATGTTTAATACATGCTCAAATGTTATCTTCATAAGGTACTTTTAATCTCACAAATGAGCCTCATCAGAAAGCACATTCTTATTTCTTGAAAAGTACTGTATATGCTCAATGATGTTCAAATTAGTGTTGAATTAGCACTCCGTTTTCTTGATGACACTAACTGTTGTTTTGCTTCATCATCAAACATTAGGGATAAGATGCTTTGGTCACAAGAATTTAATGTTTTGGCCAACACTGCAAATACACCTAAATACAACATCCTCACAAGGAAGCATGTTGGTGGCAGCATCATGCAGTGGAGAAAGCTTTTCTTCTGCTGGGACAGTGAAGCTGCTCAGAGCTGATGGGAAGATGGATGGAGCTGAATACAGGGCAATCTTGGAAGAAAACCTACATAAAAACCTACACTGCATAAGACACAAGACTGGGGCGGAGGTTCACCCTCCAGCAGGGCAGCAATCATAAAACAGTTTCGATCAAAACAAATTCTTATATTAGAATGGCATTGTTAGAGTTCAGACCTAAATGCAACTGATAATCTGACTTAAAGACGGTCTGCATCCAAACGCACACAGCATCAGTTAAAATGGGCAATAATTTTAGTCTCTTCTAAGTAGTTACAGAAATAGGCAGAAAGATTTGCAGCTGTACTTGCTGTGAAAGGTTGTTCTTGAAAGTATTGACTTAAGGGGGCTTAAAATGTGAACATATATGTATGTCCATTCATGTACATATATGTATGCTACACTTTAACATTTTTTAACAAATTAAACTCTAAAAACATTTATTCCTTTCTTCCATTTCACAATTATGCACTACTTTGTTTTGGTCTTTCACATAAAATCTCCAGAAAATATATATTGATGTTTGCAGTTGTAATGTGAGAAAATGGAACCAAGATCTAAGAAGTACATTAATATCTTTATCTTGTGAAGGTGAAAAAATCCTACATGTTCTGCAGGAGTAGAACATGTTTGGACTGGTGACTGTAGTCATTTATTTCATATGACATGTGTTGTTACTATGATTTAGGTGTTCCAGGTGCAAAGAGAGGCGCTATTTCACAAGAGTGAGAGGCAGGCGGCAGAATCCCAGCTAGTTTCAGTGCAGAAGCAGCTCTCTGAGCTACAATCCCAGTCCAGTCATATCCAGGAGCTCCACAAAGACATCCAAGAGTCCCAGGGTCTTGTCAAAGAGAAGGATCGTAAGGTAAGGGACTGCAGCTCTAGTTTTGACAACAACCTCTGTTGAGATTGTGAGATCGCAAACTTCACCGTAAGCTGGTTTTGTCCGATATGTGGTTAGATAACAGAGCTTTCCAAGGAAGTTTTCCGGCTCAAAGAGGCTTTGGGAGCTCTCTCACCTCCTCTTGGAATCCCATCTTCCTCATCATCTTCTTCCACGCAGCATGGAAATCCAGGACAGCAGGTGGCACTACAGAACAGGATTGGCATACTCACCCACCAGCTGCAGGTAAGCAAAAAGTGTGACAGTGGTAGTTTAATGTGAGAAATAAAACTTTGTGGTATCAGTGTTTGGGATGTATTGATAAAGATTTTTTTTGTCCCCAAATGAATCCAATGTATATGCATAACAACTCAATAGCTTCAAAGTGGAGTGAATCAACAAACTACATTTCTTCAGCATCATCTTGTTTGCACGTGTGTCCCAGTGGAAGGCATTGGGACTGACAGCAATTCAGCCTCAAAGTGGCAGGCCAAATGGGTGGGGTCAGCAGATGCTGAGGCATATAGTGAGCAGAGATTGTCAACTTTCTGCAGTCAGTAGCTACAAACTTCATGTTCAGATTACCCTAAAAACAGTTTTGACAAGAAGATGGATTGAGCTAAATGCAGAGCAATTCTGAAAGAAAACCTGTTAGAGTGCATTTGTGAAGTCAGACACTGATGTTGGACAAGAAGGCCTAGCTCGCCGTCTCTGCTCTAATTCATCCTGAAGGTGTCCTTTCAGTAAAAGATCAGTTCACACCATTCTGGTTTATCAAGGTTTTTACCAGGCTTGCTTTATGGACAGGTGCACATTCATCTTGGAAAAAGAACGCACCATCCCCAAATTGTTCTGACAAAGTTCGGAACATGGAATTGCCCAAAATGTCTTGGCACTAAGAGATCCTTTCATCAGAACTAAGGGGCTGAGACCAACTCCTGAAAAACAGCCCCACAGCATCAGTTTTTCTGCACCTAACTTGAATGGTCAGAAATTCCTGAAAACACACTTCTAAACAACAAGGAAAGCCTTTATGAAGGAGTTCAAGTTGTAATAGCTGCAAAGAGTGGAGTCAACATCATGATAAACTATAAGTATTAAAAGGCAGGTGGGTGACTACTTTTGGCAATATAGTGCAAACTTGACTTGACAAAATCCGGGTCTTGGACAATGAAACTGAAACACCTGGTTTTCATCCCGGCCGTGGAACACTGGACCAGCTCTATACCCTCTACAGGGTACTCGAGGGTTCATGGGAGTTTGCCCAACCGGTTCAAATGTGTTTTGTGGACCTGGAGAAGGCATTCGACTGTGTCCCTCGTGATGCCCTGTGGGAGGTGCTCCAGGAGTATGGTATTGGGGGCCCTTTATTAGGGGCCATCTGGTCTCCGTACAAGCGGAGCAGGAGTTTGGATCGCATTGCTGGACCTCTTCCCGGTGCATGTTGGACTCCGGCAGGGCTGCCCTTTGTCACCGGTCCTGTTCATAACTTTTATGGACAGGATTTCTAGGCACAGCCAAGGGCCGGAGGGGTCTGGCACTCCCTTAGAGATAGGGTGAGGAGCTCGGCCATCCTGGAAGAGCTCGAAGTAGAGCTGCTGCTCCTCCACATCGAGAGGAGCCAGTTGAGGTGGCTTGGGCATCTATACCGGATGCTTCCTGGACGCCTTCCGACAGGAGGTGTTCCAGGCACGTCCCACCGGGAGGACAGCCCAGGACACACTGGAGGAACGATTTCTCTCAGCTGGCCTGGGAACGCCTTGGGCTCACCCTGGAGGAGCTGGAGGAGATGTCTAGGGAGAGGGACGTCTGGGCGTCTCTGCTGAGTCTGCTGCCCCGTGACCTGGTCTCGGATAAAGCGGAAGACGACGAGTACGAGTATGAGATCACGCAGGCAGACAGGAGCTGTTGCAGATCATGGACTTTCTTGTTCACTCTAATAGTTATTGTAGGTTATAAAACATCTTTTGACATAAAATCCAGACTTGTTGGGCCAACAATTTTTTAAAGAAATTCATGGGAAAATCAGCTGATTGCAGCTGCGCAAATTGCTGCGTGACTTGCCGGGGACGGTCCAGACACAAAAGCACAGACAAACAAACTACAACTGGAATCAGGAGTTGAGTTTCGGCAGGACCTTTATTAACTGATAATTTAAAAAAACAATGTCCCAATCTGATATTTATGTTGGACCATGTCTGGATAAGCTTATTCAATACATTGAGGATCAGATATTCTGGCTCTTACCATTGCAGTGATCTTTTTTGCAGGATTGGGAGAGAAAGCACAAACAGGTGGTGACAGTGTACCGTTCCCATTTACTAGCAGCTGTACAGGTCAGTTGAGGATACATGTCTACGCACAAAGTAAAAGTAAAAATAAAAATGGCTCATTGTTAAGTTTATGTTAACAATGAGCATATTGCATGTTTTCAGTTTAGCATATGTGGTTTGTCTGTTTGCTCTGAGTTATGCATTCAAAGCATTCATTTTTTGTATGATTCCTGAGACAGTCAAATGTGCCTAAAACAAAAAATAAGAACTGTGTGCAACTCAGATTGTTGAATCACAGTTTTGCCCAATAATTATCTCTTCTAACAAAAACAGCTCAAGAAGAGATCAGTTGACTGTCTTATATTGATCATACTTTAGAAGGTAGAAACCTGCTCCCTCTACCTCTTAATTAATTGAGTGGACCTAGGTAGTAGTTTTTAGCTAACACCTCATTACTGATACATCCATGGTTGATCAGTTTGCCAAATAGTTCAGTTTGCAACTGTGTTCAGCAGGGTCGGATGGATGAAGAGGTGCAACGCCTGCTGCTTCAGATCCTGCAGATGTCACAGCCGGGACACTGAAGTCTCTGCATGTCCCTGCAACTGGCACCACATATCCACAGCTCCATCACTTTAATCTATAGGACCAAGATAACAGAAACCTCAATTAGAAAGCCAAACACAGTGAATCTGTGATCACACATCTGCATATGTATATTATAAAACTTAAACAACAGTTTAATCCTTGCATGATAAGCAAATGTCAAGGAATTTGGATATAGAGTGCCTTTGTGTTTTTTATCTGTAAGGGGTTGATGATAGAAGAAATGTAGATACAGAGTGGGTATTTTGATGATGATTGTGTAAGACTATTAAGTCTAATAGTGTAAGTCTATTGATTTTACACAACATTGTTATAATAAAGAGGAAAACAATTGGTCTCCCTTGTACTATATGTTTTTACATCTTTACACAAAAACTGTTGGTTGAGGAGATTTTTTTATTATTATTTCATTGTCTTAAGGCTCTATAATGAGAACCAACAGAAGCAACCTAGAAGCCTATGGTAACTGGAGAAGCTCCTCAAAGTTAACGAGAAGATAGATGGAGCTAATTGCAGGGCAATTCTGGAAGAAAACCTGTTAGAAGCTGTAAAAGACTTGCACCTTCCAGCTGGGCAACCGCTATATGGTTTATATCAAAGCATATTCATGTGTTAGAATAGTCCTGTCAAAGTTCAGATCTAAATCCATATGGATCAGTGGCATGACCTAAAAGGTTGTTTAGAGATGGCTTTTATGCAATATGGCAGAGCTTGAGATATTTTGCATAAAATTTGCTAAATATATGTATAAGTGGCAGAGAAATAGCTCAAAAGACATCCAACTGTAGTTGCAGTAAAATGTGGTTCTCTTAAGTATTGATTTTTTTTTAAGAGAAATGGGCCTCTGTCATCCGATATTTATACACGTGTGAAACACGAAGTCGTGGATTACAAATTAATGGTTCCTAGACAATGATTTTTTTATTATTACAATAAATTATACACCAATACACTGACTGGGGCCAACAGCTCCTCCACACGCCTGATATTTTAGTAAAATTGATCTTTGTAGAAAGTTTCACAGGCGCCAATAAGTGTGACAGTAGGGATTTTGTTACACTTTTCTATATTTTTCAGTGTGAGATAGTAATGATAATTGGGTGGTGCTGTAAATGGATAAAGATAAGTGCTCACAATTAGCGCACAATTTTATTTGAACCTTTTTGCAATTTATTTTATTGACTAAACATAATAATGAAGAAAGAAATAGGAAAAATTCCTGAGAACACAAAGGGGGAAAAAATCCTTTAAAAAAATTACAAATTCACATTCTGACCTTGACAAATCTTTGTGGTTGGCCTCATTTATCTGTTCGTAGAAGAGACTGATGCAAAGACAGGGTAAAAACTAAAAATAATAAAAAAGTACTACAGTGACAAAAACATGGTGAGCCACTTCCTGGTGCACCTGAAGCAACAATACAAACCGGTATAGTGTAAATACAGAGCTGTAGACATAAACATGGTCATCAAAGTAATGAATTGAGCAGGGACAAAAGGAGGGATAGTTCATACATATCCTTATTTTACGGTCAATTACTGCAAAGGAGATCAACCGGTGACAGACAAAAGGAAACATCTTTTCTGAGGGTCTTACAAAACAGATTAATAATAAGAGACAGCTGAAAGACTGTGGTTACCTAACAGAAAACTGGAGCAGCTTACCTCACTGTTTACAAATATAAGAGCTTAATTATCCTGAACTTTGTCTGTCTTTTCATTGGCATGGCAAGAAAATGTAGTCTTTTGCAATGAGTGCATAACTGCATATTATATGCACTCTGAGACAAAGGCCTGCTAGTGTAGTTATTAAGGCACTAGGGAAAAACACGTGTGCAGGTACCTTTCAACAAATGGTAATATAAAAGAAGTTTTCAATCATTGCAGTAATTCAGTTCAAAAAGTTAATCTCATATACAGATTCATCAAACCCAGAGTGATGTATCTGAACTTTTAAATTATGTTAATGTTCATTGCAAAGGCTTATAGATAATGGAAACCCAAAATTATGTTTCTCAGAAAATTTGAATATTACATAAAACCAAATAAAACAAGAATTTTAATACAGAAATGCGGACCTGCTGAAAAGTACATTCATGTACTGTACAGTATATGCACTTGAACTTGACTGGGGCTCCCTTTCTATGAATTACTGCATCAGTGTGGCGTGGCATGGAGGCAATCTGCCAATGACTAGGCTGAGATGTTCAGAAAGCCCAGATTGCTTAGATAGCAGCCATTACTCATCTCCATTGTTGGGTCTGGGTTCTTTCCACATTGACATCAGAGATCAGAGATGCTCTGTGGGGTTTAGGTAAGGACAGTAGTCTGTCTAATCAAGGCGTGTTACCATGGTCATTAAACCATGTATTGGTGCTTTTGGCAGCTTGGACAGGTGCCAAGTCCTGTTGGAAAATTAAATTACCATCCCCATAAAGCTTGTAAATAAAGGAAGGCATAAAGTGAGTCTAAAATGTCCTGGTAGATGACTGCATTGACTGGGGACTTCAGAAAACACAGTGGACCAACACCAGTAAATAGTGGCACCCTAAATCATTACTGACTATGAAAACCTTACACTGGTATTCTCTTTAATCTTCCCCCAGAGTCTGGGAGGTACATTTCCTAATGAAATATAAAATTTACTTTCTACTGAAAAGAGGACTGTGGACCACTGACCAACAGCTTAGTCCCTTTTCCCTTTAGCCCAGGTTATGATGACATCAACATTAAATCTGCTTCAGGAATAGCTTGATCGGATACATCTGTGTGCACTTTTCTCCACCACACTTTTCCCTTTAACTCAACTTTCTGATAATGTGCTTGACTCCAGGACACTGTGAACAGCCAGCTTCTTCAGCAACTACCTTTTGAGACTTATTCTTCTTGCGGAGAATGTCAATGACTGTCTGTTGGCCAAGTGTCAAGTCAGCAGTCTTAGCTATCATTGCACATGCCAAAGCATGGTCATAATCTATTGTAATCATTTATTAAAAATCATTATGCTGAGTTGATATTCAAATTTACTTAGAAACATATTTTTGGTTTTCATTGGCTGTAAGTCATAACCATCAAAATTAACAGAAATAAATGCTTAGGATATATTACTGTGTGTGATGAATCTATAGGATATACGAGTTTTCCTTTTTAATTGTATTACAGAATTAAATTATTATGATATTCTTATTTATTGAGATGCACCTGTACAATGAGTTAGAAATGAAGACATTAGCTTTGACTCAGGATGTAGGATTCATCACAGAGTAAAATCTGCTCAGTAGGTGGTCACAGGCTTGTACAAGCTCATCGTACTGCGATCAACTCCTTACAAACAGCAAACAAGACAAGGTCAACTGGAGCTGAAAATATTGAAAAGCTTCATGTATTGTTTATACTGTGGCAAAAGAGAAAATACATAAGCATGTGCCACTCGTACTCCCATCACTGAACTGGGCTCAGTGTTTCTCCTTTGTGCCTTCTCAGATACTGCAGACCAACAGTCGTTACATCCCAAAAAAGAGAGACTTGTCTTCATTTGCTTCTCGTACTCACATTCAGTCACTTTCTGCATCTTTACAGAAATTAGCTTCTCAATTTGAAAGCTGACATCTCTTGATGTAACATCCGTTCTAGAAAATTACTTTCAGTTTTTCTTCTGGTGATGTTTATCACTGGCAGAAAGAACAATGTGGTTGTGGATTACTAAAAGCATTTGTCGTTAGTTTGTGAGGTTTAATGATGTGGTGCTGAAGTTCTGGATTCAGGTTTTCTTAATGTCTGCATGCTGAGGACTTTATGACTGGGTTTAGCCTGGCAGCCAGAGGAAAGGACGAGCGTGACTTGATTCTTAACTTTCATTGGAAGTATGTCCAAGGCAAGAAAGTATAAGTGTTCTTTCAAGATGAAAAATCATCCATTAAGTTTTTAGGCCCAATGTTTCCGTGGTACAGAAGAATTCAGCTGTGGAAAATGATGGAGAGAAACAGATTATGGTTATTAAAGAATAACATATTTTGGGTAAGCAAAAAAGCATAAAATAAAATTGCTTTTAATGTAAGAAAGCCCATAAAGTCAAAAGAAGTTAACTGCAACTAATATTTTTCACTATAAGATGACACACAGTGGTACAGGCAACTGTCTTGCTGTCCGAAAATTGTGGGTGCAATTTCAGCTTCCTACTGCTAATTGTCTATGTGCCCCTGGGCAAGGCACTTAACCTCAAGTTGCCTATCAACCTGCATATCGGTGTATGAATGTTAGCTTTAATTATCTTATAGAGAATTGTTCAATATATCATCTGAAAATGGAAATTAGCTTCTCAATTTGAAAGCACTGCACAAATCTGACCATGATGAAAGAGTGGCACGAAGAAACCAACTGTTGAAAGAAAGCTAAAAGAAGTCTAGTTTTCAGTTTACCATAAGCCATGTAGGGGACACACCAAGCGTGTGGTAAAAAGGTGCTCTGGTCAGATGAGACCAAAAATGGCAGTATCATGCTGCGAGGAGGCTTTTCTTCAGCGGGGAAAGGGAAGTTGGTCAGAGTTGATGGGAAACTAAATGCAGGACGATCCCGAAATAGAGATGTCAAAGATGCAAAACACTTGAGACTGCAGCAGAGGTTAATTTTTCAGGCCCAGCAAAACAATAACCCTAAACATAGAGCCAGAGCTACAATGAAACTGTTTAGATCAAAGCATATTTATGTGTTAGAATGGCACAGTCAAAGTTGAGACCTAAATACAACAGAGAATCTGTGGGAAAACCTGGAAGTTCATGATTACATGCCCTCCATCCAGTCTGACTGAGCTGCAAAAGCAAATAATGGTAAAATAATGCAATCTAAAACTTAGAAACCATGTGTTATTTTCTTATAGGTGACTTTTTGTGGATCTCTCATATAATATTTCCATTGAAGTTTGTAGCTTCAATGTGACAAAATGTTAAAATGTTCAGCGGTAATAATTACTTTCGCAAGGCCAAAAATAATACAATTTTGGGGTTGAACTTTGCATTGCTTCGGAACCTCCTGTTTTAATTTGTCAGATTTTTTGCTTGTGTATCTTTTAGCCAAACTGCCTGAAAATCAGTGGCTGCTCCGATTGATTAGCTAATTGGTCAAACATGAAAAGAGCAGCGGATAAATGCAGCTACTTTTTAAAATCTTCTTTTAAAGCCATTAAAATCATGATCTCTTTTTATTAAAATCAACACATGCTGTTGCTTACATCTCACATCAACCCATGAGGCTCACTGTTTCCTCCGCACAGCTTGTTTAAGATGAAGCTCACTTTCCGCTGCAACAATTGGCAGTTCATTCTTCAGGTGGTACGTTATGAGATGGCTTATACTCTCAAACAACATGTCTTTGGTTCGGACCTTTATGGAGATAAACAGGTTTGAGGTTGTGTGCAGAAACGTCTTGGTGTCAGAAAAACAAACATATTGGTTTATTTAAATAAGATTTTGCCCCACTGGCATGACATGAACTGAAACAGACTCACCACCCCTTCTGGGTCCACTAGCAGCAGGTGTTTTGGCAGGCCACAGTGCATTCCTGTTAACACGTACTGCCCAGGATTAGTGGTGCTCTCACGGACAAGAAAATCGCCATCTCGAACCAGGAGTTTCTCCGCGTCTCGCCGGCTCATGCGGCTGTGGTACCACATCTCTCTGCGCAGTTGCTCCTCATTCGGGGCCACAGGGGCTCTGCGTCTCGGTGGACTGGGCCACTGGTCCTCTAAGTTTCGCACACCCTCTCCTCCAGCTTGAGAACCAGAACTTCCTACTGCACTGGGGCCAACAGCTCCTCCACATGCCTCATGAAGCTTTAGGGCATCCTCGAAGGGCCCTGGAGAGGGACACAATGTTTTACATAGAGCTGTTTAGTTATTCTGCTTCAGTTTTTCCATGTGCCACAGGTGTATCTGTCAAAGACCCACTCATATCAAAGAGATCCTTTTTGGGGCTGTCATGTGCCCTGGCCCCTCTATGTCCATCTGTTCCCTGTGTTAGTGGTTCCAGGTTTTCCAGACTCTGTGTGTTTACGTACTGGTGCTCCTCGTAGTCCTTGCTGCCTGGTGGCTGACCATCAGCACAGAGGTAACCATCTGAGCAAGACAAAATCCACTTAAAACAACGCTTCAAACAATTAATGTGTAATGCTTTGCTTTTTAAAATTGTGCAAGCATTTGTTTAACAAACTTTTGCTGTTGATACTGCAGTTATAAAATTTTACTTTCCAACATATGTGTACTTAAGTTGATTTTATTAAAATCAACTTATTATTATTATACACAATTAAGACCATCATAAAAATTCCATATATCTATTTAAACAATTATGAAACTGTTGTTTTATAGAGAAAAAACAAAACCTTGAGAACCGCACAGATCCTTTTTTTTCAAAAATTATATGTAGCACAAAATACAGGGGAAAGGAAAAGGCTATTCTGATCAAATATCCCAAGACTTAAATATAATACACCATGATCATAAAATGATGTACAGGGTCATGAAAAAGTATTTACCCCCTGCCATTTTTCTATATTTTTTTTATGGAACATTTAAATGTCTCAGATCATCCAACTAATTTTAATAACAAACGAAGATAAGCTGAGTAAATACAAAAAGCTGTTTTCAAAAAATAATTTCACTGATGAAAGAAAAAAGCTATGTAGGCCAATATGGTGCTCTGTAAAAACCTAACAGCCCCATGGTAAATCATGAATTAAGCATTTTTTGGAAAGCTAAGTTCAATTTCAGTAGCCACAGCCAGGTCTGATTACTGATCTTTTCAATAAACAAATCACTTAAGCAGAACCTGCTTGACTACATAAAATAAACTAAAAGATGTCAAAAAGCAACACATAATACCCAGATTTTCAGAAATTTAAGAACAGATGTGAAACTCTCCAGTGAGTCACAGTTAGAGCCATTATCTGAACATGGAGAAAACATGAAGCAGTGGCAACCATTCCCAGGAGTAGCAAACCTACCAAAATTACTACAAAAGCACTGCAGACCTCACTTGTCTCAGAAAGGGAGAAGATTTCACTTGGAAATGTCTGTTTCAGAAGGTTTGGGTCCCATTACATCTGGTACAGAACTACCACAGCATTTTAGAAAAAAGAATTGTTTCATGTAGACAGTTTAACATGGTGTTGGACTTGCCGTAATTGATAGAACAGTAACTTTTGCTCTCTACAAGACAATCCTGAAGGAGAATATCCAGACATAAGTTTGTGAGCTTATGCTCAAATGCATTTAGGTTATGTTACAGGAAAGGAAACCCAGGCAAGTCCACCTCTGAAAGGTTAAAAAACATAAAACAAAATGAAGGTTTTGGAGTGGTTAGTAAACGTCTGAGCTTAAATCCGATTGAGATGCTATAGCATGACTATAAACAGGATGCTCACACTTGAAATTCCTACATTGTGGCTGACATTGTCATATTTACTTGTGGTGGGAGAGTTGGACCTAAGCGCAGAGATGAAAATGGCAGCCTCGTGATGGCTAAGATGTTTTGTTGAAGAAAAGACCCATAACAAATGTAAAAATTTGCATGAAAGGACAGAGTGACTGGAAACAGCAAAGCAAATGGAAGGAACTGGGATGAAGGAAACAGAAAACGGAGAATAAAGAATATGGCATGGAGGTAGAAGAAATGATAGGCTATTAAATACTGAATGTTAAATGAATGAAATAAGACCCTGAGCAGGAAAACTGAGGGAAAGTGACAAAGAGACACAGAGGTAACACACAGGGAGACACATACAAAACCATGTGACAACCAAAAAACCCAAATACTCACTGAAAATGACAGAAAGAAGACATTTTTTGAAAAAACAGTGAACCTCTCCAGCAAAAAGAGTCATGGCCAGTAATTACAAGCACTTGATGGAAGTTCTTTCCACCAACTGCGTCACAACCAGTTGTTAAGGGTAGGGGATAAATACTTTTTTTACAAAGGTCACAGTTGGTCTGGATTACTTTTCTCTTTTGATAAATGAAATCATCATTTGAAAACTGCTTTTTGTATTTACTCAGGCTTTTTGTAATATCAGTAGTTTGATGGTCTGAAACATCTAAGTGTGAATAAAAAAGCCAAACAGAAAAAAATCTATCAGGGTGCAAAACACGTTTTCTTTTCCAGCAATGGCTACTTTCTGCCACACGGTGTCTCACCTGAGCTACATGTGGTCTCAGTGTCCCAGTGTAGCTCATAACAGAGCTGACCCGGTGGGTAAAATCCCCGCTCCCTCCTGGCCTGTGAGCACATCTGTTAACACAACCACACCAGAACAACATATTTTAAATACATCAGCATCTTTGTTACCTTAGAAATAGTTGTTATCTCTTCTCCCTATATTGTAGTTCTGAGGCACACGGTGTGAAATGTTCCCTATGACACATTCTAATACTGTAAACAAACAGCATAGAAAGGAATATGTTTCCTTTTTATACAATCATCCAAGTCTTTATGGTGCAGGCACATCAGGATGATTGATATAGATCATATTTTGGGATCTTGTGTTCTGTAATTCTTTTTAAACAATGTGTGGAAGGAGCAGACAAACACATCAGTGACTAGTTAGAGAAATGCTAAGCCAGACACCCTCAGTCTTTCTGTAATAAACTTTAATTACAGACCAGATGATAAAGGTCAGATGTAGTTTATATAACATCATGAAAATATTAGATAGCAAGATTACTGTGTCACTGCTGGCTGCTTCAGTGTTAATACTGAATAAAAATTATAAACGTATGTTAAAATTGAGTTGAGAAATGTCAATATTACATGCAAGTAGTCATGTTACGCTCACAGGTGTGTAAATATAGAATTTTGCCTGCATTTCAGTCTGCAAAGAATCACAATACTGTACTCAAAGCCTCCAAAGCGCAATCCAGAGCCTGACCTTTTGGAATACTGTTCCCACCTGAGCTGCTGTCATGTTCTGTGGTTGGGTGTGGATGTGACCCAGGAGGGCCCCACTGTGCCTCAGCCTGGAGTCCACGACTCCCCCAACAGGAGGCTCCTTTCCAGGGATGCTGTTGTAGTAATTGTGCTCAGAAGCATCTTCATCCTCGCCCCACGCCGGCTTCTCTGTTCTGACAGGCCTAAAGCAAAATGTGCAATGTCTGAATTCATAACTAAATGTCACAGTAGAAAAGTGAACATTTTCTAAATGCTTTTTAGTTCAACATGGTGCCAAAATTGATTAGAAAAGGACATCTGAGTTTGCAAATAGATTTTTCTGGACTTCAACCCATCAAAATATGATTTACAAAAATCTGAAAAAGATTCTCAAGTTGCTGCTGGTGACAGGAAGTTGGATGTTTATTTGAACCCAAAAAAGAAGAGACAGCAAGGCTTAATTTCCTCCTGCATTGCAAAAGCATCACTCAATGTTCAATGCTTGGTGTGAAAATATCTGATCTAATATTAACAGTTTTAAATAAACTTTGAAGTAACAGAAGAACAGAGAAAATCATAGATTAACCTGAAAATAAAACACTAGATCTGGTTTTATAAAGTAGCTAGCATGCTTTAGGATGTAGCGTGGAGGTCTGGAAAGCCTCATAGCCTTTTCAATGTTTTTGTTTTTTCATTTATGAATTCCTGCATGTGAATGTTTCAGGACTGTGTTTACCTCTCCACAGATGACATGGTTTTAGGAGGACTGTGCAGATACTGTTTGAACTGGAGCTCAAATGCTTGGCCAATCGTACTGATGACACTCTGGGCTAAACCATCCGAACACTCCAGGATGTGACATGCTGCAAAAATCCAAAAGATTATGGATCAGTGCAGAAAAACAACCAAAAACAACCCAAACACATCATCAGTATGTGACAGATAACACTGATGATTCATATACTGATAAATTAAAATCAAAAGATTAGAAATATATTGTGGACAGAAAAAATAAGCTTACCTCTTTGATTTACTGGGTCTTTGGCTACATATGCAACATAATCTGGTGTGTCCTGCAGCAAAGAAAATGGAAAGTTCAATTAGACCAAACATAAATTACAGATTCTTAAGTAAATTCATTGATTTTTGGGGTTACAAGATTGGAAACCAACAGAATATAATAGATCATGATATGTTAAGATGGAAATGTCAAGTCCAAACAGCAGGGAGGTGGAGGGTGTGGGGGTTTAAAATGCTGCACTTACTGTGTCTCCTCCAGAGGCAAATGAGATGGACTGCATGGGATGGTGTGCAATCACCTGGAAGACACACATGTGAAAGTGGTTTGTATGAGAAGATGGAAAGATATATTGTTTTACAATATTGAGAACTTGATTACAAATCAATGAAGCAAAAGGACAAAAAAAATCAATTAATCAATCAATCAATCAATCAATCAATTAATCAATCAATCAATCAATTAATCAATCAATCGATCGATCAATCAATCAATCAATCGATCAATCAATCACATGAATTTATTGTAATTCTATTGCATACGTAACATGCAGAACACAAACAGATAAAAACATAAAAGAACTGTAATAAACTGCATTCTTGTTGATGCTGAGGAGTCCTGTCTGTTCAGGCTGTGACCTTTAGAAATTGTTCACTAGCTACTTCTTTTTTGTCTGTGTTAAGCACCAGGATGTTGTCTTTGCATCAACCTGTTTGTTTACTCATCACTTCCATTCACAAGTCCCGCTTCTGTGATATCATGAAAAATAATTTGAATTATGTCTTCCTCATGAATCGTTGCAGAGTTGTGTGTTAACAGTGTAAGAAATGATGATCTGAGCGTGCAACCTTGAGGCACCCCAGTGCTCAGTGATAGACCCCAACATGTTTGACTCAGGAAGGAAATTCAGAGCCCAGAGACAAGTGGCAGTGTTCAGGCAGAGCAGGAACCGTTTCTCTAAAGGTCTCTAAAAAATGGTGGTATTAAACACCAAGCTAAAATCATTGTATAGCTTTCTAGTATGGGTCTCTATAAGTGAGAGCTCTGTGTAGTTGGATGTTGCAAGTTTGGTTGAGCAGTTGAGTCGATATTTGCACTAGTACAACTCTTGAAATGCAGGAAGGTTGGGTGAGATGTCAGTATTAGGCAGCACCACTTAAACAGTAAGAGTGTCAAATTTAGCCTTTCAGCTTGTTGTAATAGAAAATCTTACCTGCCGTGTAGTAGGGTATAGCAGACCAAGGCCATCTACAGAAATGTTGACAGCAATGTTCATACCTGCAAATCGCAGGTTACTCTTTCCCATGACTGATTGCAGAGCTTTGTTTGGGGCCTACATGAAAAATAAATTGAACTTTTCAGGAACTAAAAAACCTCCAGCTTTCAAGAGTAACTTCTTACTGTTTGGCAAACGTAACATGAGCTATACAAGTGCAGCACATTTACAAGTTTCATTTTATACTTTTGAATGAATATTTATTAATGCAACCATGTACAGATGTGAAGACTGTTCATTTTATTCTTTTAAGTGAGTAGTTAAAACCACACAAGTCTATACTACTTATCATAAGCATATGACACTGCTGTGAATATTCATGGTAGATTATAATTCACTACTGACCTTTTTCCTCCAAGCCCCCTTTCCTCCAGGCACAGCCTCACAAAGTCTGTTGATGGCTTCCCTGATTAAAAAATAAAGAGAGAATAGAGGTCACAAAAATAAAGAAGATATTGGCCTCTGATTACCAGCTACTCATTATGCAAAAAACATTTTTCAGGACTAAACAGAACCGTTGCATTGTAATCATGGGAACATTTAAGGTTAAACTGGAACAAGTGGGGCTGTGGCCTTATCTGCAAATGTTCCAGGTCTGTTACAATTCAAAGGTCAACAACTGCTTTCTATCTGGCCTGTTATTCACAAACTGATCTGTAAAATGTTTTGTTAAAGCTGAGATTCTCTGCTGAATCACAGAAAAGTAACTGCTGCAATGTGATGCAAAATAAATACAATGCTAGCTGAGTTAACACGTGTTTTCCAAAAAGCATCTCTCTCCGACTCTGCAGGAAGACAGCTCAAACTTGAGGGAATGGCACCCTAATGGCTACTTAAAGCCTGATTTCCCTGTGTCTGATGGTAGGGATGAGGCATAATGTAGGTTTAAGGCTGGAGATCGCCATCTATCTGTCAGGGGACAGTAGGGACAGAAATCAACAGACCCGGTTGGCCCTATCGAGTGGCTCGTAAATATTTAAAAAGCAGTGTCACGGGCCTCGTCTCGGGTAAAGGTCTTCTCAGGGATTTTTGAAAAACACCACCACATTCAAATGACTCATGCTGATGAAAGCAGAGGGAGGAGGAGGGAGAGAGAAAGAGAAGGGCTGTTGTTGTTATTGCCTGCAGTCTTGGTCTTTTCTGTCAGTCCTAGTATCTAAATGCTGAGCCTCATTATCACCAGTGTTGTGGTTAAACAGCATGACAGAGGGCCCTGTGGGGAAACAGCAACTTCTTCAAATTTAGGAGCTGAAACACATTTTTGAAATTCTTACAACCTTATACTTGTGATCCTCCAAGATATAATATTGTTTGGAAGCTCATATATGTTTTAGAGATGGAAATTACTCTTTTCAATTGTTTCTCAGTATATTTTAGAATAAATATTATGTCAAATTGGTTTGAAAGAAAAATGGATCAACCCACTGTGTCTCGCAAAATTATTTTCACCAATTAAACTTTGTGGCATTTTGTCACATTACAACTGCAAACTGCAACGTTTTATGCAATGGACCAACACAAAGTAGTACATAATTGTGGAGTTGAAGAAAAACATAAGAATCGGAAAAATCTGGCATGCATTACTATTCATGACCCACTGCGTGAGTATTTTGGGGTTTGTCTCTACCAGCTATGAACACCCAGACCTATGTAAAGATACATTTTAAAATCTTGCCCTGGACTCTCAGATGGATTTAGGTTTGGAGTTTAGCCGGGTAAATCTAACATGTGAATATGCCCTTTCCATTTCAGGTCTAGCTGTTTGTTTAAAGTCGTCCTGCTGGACGGGGAAACTGTGTCTACATCTGAAGATGTTTCCAGCCTCAAACTGGTTTTCTTCCAGAATTTTATTTAGCTCCATTCATCTTCCCATCAACTCTAATTAACTTTGTAGAACCTGCTGAAGAAAAGCGTCTCCATGGCATGATGCTGCCAACACCACATTTCTATTTCAGGGTGGTGTGTGACACATAATGTCTTTCATCTGACCAGAGCACCTTCTTCCACACCCTTGAAATGTGTCGTACATGGCATATGGCAAACAGAAATTCTGCAGGCTTTCTTTCAACGGTGACTTTTTTTTCTTGCCACTCATTTAAAAAGACCAGATTTGTGAAGTCCACAACCACTATGGATGTGGATCTCTGCGGCTCATCCAAGGTTACGATGGAGTTACCTCTTGACTGCTACTTTAATAATTGCTCTTAGACATGGCTTATTAAGTTTGCTATACTCTTTCCATTTCCAGGTGATTGATTAAACAATGTTATGTGAGATGTTTAAAGCTTAGGGAACTGTTTTACAACCTAACCCTGCTTTACAAACCTTCACAGGTTTATCCCTGATAAATCTGGTTTCTTCCTTGGTCTTCATGATGCTGTTTGTTCACTAATGTTGACAAAGTGATACAATTCTATTTGCAAGGCACTGTGCTGCCATAATCAAAAAACATTTTTAATGATTTTGTAATTTGAAATTACTTAAGTGAACTTGACTAAATAATCAAATTTAGGAGAAGCACAAAAGAAAAACATAATGGAAATCATAGTTTCTGCACCAAACAATAAGCAGCCAGAGTAGCATCAGTAGGGTTCATGCCTTTGCTTTTCTTTTGTTGTTTGGTTTTGCACAACCCAAACCTCCTCCTCAAGAACTTGCAGCCAAACACATTATCCAACAGGGTGCGTTCACAGAGACCACTGCAGCTTTCCACTGTCATTAGCAAACATCATCAATTATAGATCTTCTTCTCTATCACTCCATTTCTGCTACATCCTCCTTTTCCTCCTCTCTCCCTGCACTTAAGCTTTGGATGCATGGTAGGCTCAGATTACTGACAATCGATGGTGGAGGAGAGATAGAAGGGTGAGAGATGGAGGGGAGGAGAGACAAAAGGAGATGAGGAGGGAAAAGGAACGTGCTGCCTCTCTGAGGGTGAGGATGACAACATTACATGCAGCGAAGGAAAACAGAATGAAACTCACATGCAAAGAGTTTCAAGTTCGAACTGTTTTTTCAGTGAAAGAATGGTGCTTCTTTCTGAAGTCTGGCAGACACTATACAGGGCTTCTTTTTTGTGAAATACTTCATACTCTGGTTTTGATTGAAATGTCTGCTATTCTTGTAGATTCCAACTGCTAGTACAGAAAATATAATGAAACTCCCAGAAGCTAAACGTCTTGAGTATGATTTAGCGGTTAAAAAAGGGTAACAAACAGCAAACCCAACCATCTTTGATGCATTCATAGAAAAAACTGCATATCCAACAATTATTATGCAAATTAATGTTTTGTTATTGTCAAGACGTTTGCTCAAAGTACTACCCTAGACCAGCTAGCACTTTAATATTACAGCCATGGACATGTAAATAAACACTATACTTCTTGGATCAAATTATCCTGACTCACTGCAGTCAGTAAAGATGGTTGCTGGCTTACCTTGTCACCTGAGTCCTTGTGTTGAAGTCCAGGGAGCGCATTGATTTCAGCACCTCAATGCAACCCATGTACTACAGAGAAAAAGACCACATCAGATGGGAATGCATACAAACGTGTTTTTATTCTGATCTTGCCCCCTGCTCTGCATTTAAATAAATGTGTTTTTGTGAGGCACCATGCTTCCAGGAAAGACATTTTTAGAGTACCAGATATTTAATCTTCCATTATTAAACATGACAATTTCCCATTTTTATATCAAATCCAGAAACTAACCATTAAAGCATGCTACTACCACAGCGCCGTCCTAATGACTCTCAAATCAGGGCGCTAATGGCACCTTGACTAGATTAGCATCACTGAGCTCCAACTCAAACTGCAGCTTCTGAGCCCTCTGGGGGGACACTTCTGTGTGAGGGTGTTTGATCCTGCAGCCAGTGCATGTGTGAATGTCGTCTTGTCTGCAGCGCTGTCATGAAAAGACCGGTCAGGATGTGCTACAATTATCTGCTGCAGTTAATAGGGCAAAATCCTACCGAGGAACAACTCAAAAAATAAAATTGAATGTGGCATATCTTACTCGTTCCCGCTAAACCCACAAATAAAAAACAGAATAAGGGAAGTGTTACAATGTTTTACTTGTGATAACTCTACTGGTGCAACAGCTTTTTTTGTCCTCTGTCTGATTAGTTGGGCTGTTTTGAAAACTATTTTTATAAGAAGTGCTCTCAAAAGTGATACTTTTCAGTGTGTCAAACAGATAGGATAAATGTTAAGGAGGGCTAACTCCATGACATTTTTAGTTTGATACAGTGCCTTGAAAATCTATTCACATTGAGAAAATGTGAAAATCTGAAGATTTACTCGAACAGTCCAATGAAAATCCAATTTTATTTCAGCAGAAATCCAACTGTTCTGTGTTCTGAGTTTTGTTACAGAACATTAATGAACAAACAGTATCATGAAGATCGGGGAACACACCAAGGAAAAAGTAGGAAGGACGTTTAAAGCAGGGTTTGGTTACAAAACAATAACCTAAGCTTTAAAAATCTCCCAAAGCACTGTTCAATACACCATACAAAAATGTAGAGTATGGCAAAACTACAGACAAGAAACCTACCAAGGAAAGGCTGTCCAGCTAAACATACAGGTTCTGAAAGGAGAAACTTGATTAGATAAGAAGCCAAGAGGCCAATAGTAACTCTGGAGGAGCTGCAGAGATCCACAACCCAGATGGGAGAACCTGTCGACAGGATAACTACTGGTTGAGCCCTCCACAAATCTTCAAAGCTATTACTGGAAAAAACCTGGATGTAGTCCAACTTGCAGTAACCCATGAAGGGGAAGCAACAAAAATTTGGAAGAACGTTCTCTGGTCACGCAATATTATGACTGAGCTTATGACGTACATGCAAAGTGTTCTGTGTGGTGGAAAACATACACTTGAAAATCCCTCTGAAAAAAACCATCCAGATGGACCACTCTGTGGTAAGTTGATAGGAAGACAGATAGAGTTAAATAGAGGGCCTTCCAATCGTGGAAGAAAGCCCTGTTAGAAGCTGCAAAAGGCTTGAGACTGACAAAAAAGTTGCCCTAAACATACAGCCAGGGTAACAATTTAAAAAGCACCCTCATTCTTTTCACTTGAATGTGTTTAAAGACATAAAATCCCAACAACATACATTGAAGTTTGTGGCCGTGACGCAACAAGATGCGGAAATGTTCAAAGAGTATGAATAGTTTTTCAAGGCAGACTACTTGGGGGATATTTCTTTGCAACAAACAACCACACAGCAGAGACTAAGAGACAGAGAGAGGATCCCCGGAGTCTAAATGAGCTTAATATGCTCTCTAATAAGATTTCGGCTTGAGGGAAGTCTTCCATCGGGAAAATTGTCCCTTTTTTTCTTTTCCATTTTATTTGCTGATGCAGCAGCCCCCAGGCCCACAACTCCCACCCATTCTCCGTCATTCTTATGTTGTCCTTCTGGGCTAAAGCTCTAACTTACACATCCCATGACTAGGGACACCAGGTTTTCAAGAAACATTCCTTAGAAATGTAATAATACAGGCATCTTCTTGTCGAACTCTGTTATAGCTGCCTTTCTCTTTGACATAAATCCCCGCAGCTTTATTGTTTGCCATCAGAAAGTCGCAATTCATTATCTGGAGGCAGTGGGACAACAAGAACCACAATGAACATTGTGTAATGTTGGATAACCAGAGGAAAAACAACCAAACAGGCAATTTTTTTAAACTAAGTCAGTGAATGCCATGCCTTTTCTGCATGGGGATAAAGTATTTTTGGGAAATTGCATAGGTCACTTTAAATATGAGAAATATGCATAATATTATGGGTAAAAAAAGCTGCAATGAAACAGAATACAGAGTTTAATAGATGTATATTGATAATAGCCTCTCTGGCAACTGCAGTGCTTGTTTTAATGGCTGCTGCAGTGTTCTGGCTAGCAGAAACGGCAGATGCAGAGACACAGCATGTGGCATGCCTTTGTGGACACCAGGAAGATATAAACACATTACTGAGAAACCCATATATCTGCCAAGCAAAGGGCTAGAGGTCTGTGAATGAATGACTCTATATGTGGAAACAGAAACAGAGAGATGCTCACTCTCATGGATATAGTGGCATATCATGGATATGCCACTGAATTACACATATAAGAGCTCAGAAATCCTGCCTTTCACAGGTCTTCTGTGAGGATTGCATCACGCTTACAGATGACAACAACAAGCTCTTAGATACACAATCGGATCATTAGCAGGGACATCGATCAGAGATAAGAAGAGCCATCACTATGAAGCTCAGAAAGCAGAGCATTGTGACGAGAAATCACTTTTATGAAACACTCTTCTGCTACTGATCCAACTGCCTCGTCCTCGTCACATGATGCAAATAAGTGTGATTAAATGTAATTGAATATAGGAAAGAATGGTGCTCCTTTAATGTCATTAAAAAATGCGCTCGGGGGCCCCAGACTGCAATAATCAAGAGCCGTGTCATTAAGTCTGAGGATGAGGGGGAGGGAGCAGAGGTGAACAGTCATCAGGAAGGATGCCATAATGAGATGAATGATAAACAACACTCAAAAGGATTCAGACCTCTCAGATTTATAACATTTATCATCTAACAATTACTTTATTTTCCCAGATTTTATTGATTTTTAATAAAAATAAGAAAGAAGAGAACAAAGTAACAAACTCTAACTAAACAAACAACCCAATGCTTATATTCATGATGATTAGAGGCATCAGATAAAATTAATGTGTAAAATCATTATATTCGCTGCACAGATGAATGTAAACATGCTCAAATCCTCACAAAGAGAGCCACTCCCACAGTGGGAGCTCACAATCAGGCAGGTTACACGCTCCATAAACACAGTTTTTATTTTAAATACAGTGTGACACACACCATCTTTACTTAAAAGTGTGGCTGAACAACAATAGTTTCCACAGGCAGCACATAATTTCATGGTTTATTTTTCTCCAGCCATACGCCTGAGTGCAATCATACTACAGACTCCTAACCACCAACACCAGGCCGTCTAGGTGGACGAAATTATGTATTCCCTCGGCACTGCCACACGTGCTGCATAACAAACTGCCTGCTGTTGACATGCTTTTGTTTGTATGTTTGTTTTCACATTCAGATGAATAAAACTTAACAGTCCTAATATTCTCTTTTCCTATGGGAGCATTTAACTGGAGATGCACCAGTTATTTTGTGCCAAAATCATCCAATTTTCTCTTCACTGGCAAGTGAAAAAGTAAAACAAATATATATAAAAATACATATTAAGTTTATCAAAACTAAAAACTCTCATCATTTTTGGTCTATAAATGCATTAACAGGTTAAAGGATAGGGACATATGCTTTGATGCATAAAGGACAACAAAATCTGCTTCAGCCAGGTAAATGCAGATTAGTGCTTCACTAGGGTTAACAGTTAACAAAATAACTTGTTTCTTTTAAATTATTCTTTTTTCAAATGTACTCACCCTAACAATGTAAGAAGCTCCTTGTCCTGCAATTTTCTTGTCAGGGTGCAGCCAGCCTTGAGAGGGTTTGTGGATGAAGCTGCCCTTCGTGTGGAGGTCTTCTCCCCCCGGCCATATGCCTTCCACCCTTGTCCTGCGGCTCATTCCTGATCTGGAGCTGCTGGAGACACCAGGGCTCACCATGACCTCTGCTGTGACCCCAAATCCATGTCCTCCTGGACTGCCAGAGGTTGCAGATGTTGCTACTGCTCGCTGCCCTCGGATGGCCTGCAGGGAACAGGGGGTGACACATACAGGGTCACAGGAATTTAGTACGGCTGCAAGGCTGGCCACAGGACCACTGGCTTGGCTCGCCCCACTGGTCCTGTTTGAAGATGAGGAGGTTGAGGACTGGGAAGAAGTTGTCTTGTTTGAGTCCTTGCTAGAGCTAGAGCTGGACGGGCTCCTGCTGAGCAAGGAGTTGGAGAACTTCCATTGAGGCATCTTGGGGATGAGCATGCAGAAGGTTGTGGTGGCCTCCTGCTCCCCATCCAGACATGGGGAGTCTGCCAGGGCTGCAGCCCCGACAGAAGAGGAGGACCTGGCACTGGGATCTAGAGGAGGCAAAGGAGGCAGGGGGAGACTCTGTGTGGAGGAGGAGACCACCGGTGTGGCCACAACTTTGCTGCTCATGGCTAAGCTCTGCATCAGGTCGTCAGAGGAGGTTACAGACTCGTTGCGAAAGCGGTCATACTTTGGCTTAAGGAGCATGCCCGGAGGAACCGCCTGAAGCAGCAGCTGAGAGAGGGGATAACTTTGAGAGGATGGAGGGGAGAAGGGTAAAGGGAGGGAGAGGGATGGAGTAATGGAAGAGGAGGAGAAAACAAAAGGAGAAAATTTCCCAGACTACGTCCTATATCCTTGTCAAAGTCAAATCAGCGCTGTGTGAACCTCCGCCGCTCAGAAACTGTCCCGCTCTCATGCTGCTGCTGCTGCTACCCTCCTCCTCCTGATCTGAGTGGGTCCGCTTCCTCTCACTGCCTGAGGATAGACCGCTCATGCGCTTACGACTGTCTCTCCTTCTTCGTGGATGATGTCACTGGCCTGTGAGCCCTGCCCTGTCCAGTCGCTACCAGAATGTAGTCACTGAAACACACATGCTGTAACCACCCTCCTCTAAGACACAAACATATACATACTGCAGATCACCTAAGCCTCTGCATAAAGGAAAATTCAGCAAATGAATCAGTTTTAGGTCATTCAAAAGTAGAATTACAGTACATCATGGGATGAACCCAAAGAGAGCAATGAGCTTATAATTATAAAAGGGTTAATGTTGCTGCTAAAAGGCAGATAATAATATAATTCCCGCTGTTCCTATAGTAATAAAAGAATAAAAAAGAAAGTGGGAATAAATACTGTTGCTCAATGTGTTAACCCGCAATCAATAAATGCGCATAAATGTACATAAATAATAATCCCGCAAATATGCAACAGTAAATATAATAACCTATTTTTATATAAAATTTTAAAAAAAATCAACACTTAAACTTATGTTATAGATATGAGAGCAAGACCCATGAGTTGAAGTGAATTTTTCATGAGTCAGCGTGGCTTTACCCAAGCTTTATAGAAATACCTAACAAAAGGAACAATGCAGTCACCACCTTAAAGGACAACACATCTGACAGCATCCACCCTTTTCCATCTGCTTGGATTCTCTTTCCCTCCACCCTCTCATCCACCTCTCAGGGGAGCAATCAGGCATCTCAGCGTGACCCTTTTAGCTCTTCACTTGCACCCTCCCCTGTGGCTTTCACTAATTCCCTGCCATTTCTTCTCTCTTTTCTACTCTTTCATATCGAGCAGGGGTTTACTCGATTAACCATTACATTATGTGCAATCAACGGGTGTCCAAAGCACATCTGGGGCTGCCCTAGGGTGAGTACTAGGATGTTGGGATTATTGGCGTGTTTTAGCTTCCTCAAGATGGAACCAGATATGTATCTGGATAGTTTAGATAATGGCTAAACACCTCTCACTCATCATGTTATTTGAGGCAAATTATAGCTTCTAACCCTGTTGGGCACACTACTGTCCCGTTGGTGATGTAGTTGGGAGAAGCTACTTCTGTATTAAGGTTCTGCATCCATATAGTGGAGTTTGACTGGCTGACAAAATTGTTCGGCTGGTGATACTCGTAAAAGTTACATCTATCTGAAAGTCAGGGCACGTTGCACCGTGACAAGAATTGATACTTACATTACCTGTCAGTGATCATAATGTTATGCCTGCTGTTTGTTTTTTTGCTGAAATATAGCACACGAACAAATGTCAATATAATGCATAAAACTTGCATACTTTGCCATGAAAAAGTATTTTTCCACTTACAAGTTTCTATTGATCCTTCGTTTTCTGCTTATCCAAGATTGGGCTGCAGCAGTAACAGGTCCAGAAGGGCAACATCCCTCTCTAGAACCATCCCTTTATATTTGGCTCAAAATGACAAGGCATTTCCAAAAAAGAGCAACACACAAACAGTTTGACATTTGGTCTGAGGGTGCTTTGCATCTTCAGGAATAGGGGCAACTTGCCATAATTAATGGAACCATGAATTCTATTCTCGAACTGAAAATCCTGAGGGATAATGTCTGGTCTTTAAATAGTGACTTTAAGATTAAGCACAATTAGATTATTCAGCAGGACAATCATCTGTAGCACACCACCAAGTCCATATCTGAATAACCCAAAACAAATGATAGTTTTGGAGTGGTCTAATCAAAGTTTAGATTTAAATCCAATTGAGATGCTCCGGCATGACATTTAACAGGCTGTTAAAGCTTTAAACCCATTCCCTGTGGCTGAATTAAAGCAATTCTGCAAAGAAAAGTGGGGCAAAGAGATGCAAAAAATACCGATTGTTGGTTATCACAAACAGGCAGTTGCTGAATCCAAGGACCGTGCAACCAATTTTCAGGATTTCAGGGGCAATTACTTATTCACATAGGGCCAGGTTGGTTTACATAGCTTTTTCGTTTAACAAATGAAGTCATAATTTGGAAACGGCTTTATTTATTTACTCAGGCTATTTTTGTTTGATACTAAAATGTGTTTAGCGATGTGAAACATAGGCGTGATTAAAAAAAAAGTTAAAGAAATGTGTTAGAGAGCAAATACTTCACGGCACTGTAAAAATAGATGAAGGTATTTCAGAATAGCATCAGAATTTAAAACATTTACCTCAGATGAAACATCAAGGTCTGCTAATTTCCAGAGACTTTAAACTGGAAAATGCGATGCAACGTGTTCTCCAGCTTCCAAGTGCTTCTGCTTTCCTTGAAGGAAGGAACACGTTCATTTTCGGGATGGAGACGAAATAACAATAAAAGCACAGAAGCAGCTTACCTTTCCCTAAAAAGCCAGTTACTTCTTTTTTGTTTGCTACTGAGTCATAACGTTACTGATAAACCAGATGTAATCAACGTATTTTGACAAATGCAGCAATAGCTAGCATTTCTCCATATGTTTTGTCTTCCTTTTCCAAGAAAACAAACTACGATAACACAGATGGTAAAAAAGATTACATTTTATTTCAAACTAAATTCAGTAAGCAATGAACCAAATTTATAGTTATGGAATTTCACATTGATCTCCTGTACTGTGCATGTTACCAAATTTCTCTCTGAAAAACAAACCATGCTATGAATTCACCGCGGCTTATTTGCAGTCATTGTTTGGACAACAGAAATAGCATTTTAAAGCATACAAAGCTGACAGAAGCACACACACCATCTATCTATCTATCTATCTATCTATCTATCTATCTTTCTATCTATCTATCTATCTATCTATCTATCTATCTATCTATCTATCTATCTATCTATCTATCTATCTATCTATCTATCTATCTATCTATCTATCTATCTATCTATCTATCTATCTATCTATCTATCTATCTATCTATCTATCTATCTATCTATCTATCTACCTATCTATCTGATTAATATTTACTTTTTTTAGAAATGCTATTTCTTAGATAATACATTTTACCCAATGGATTTCCCTCAGTCTTTTGTTCCTTGTCGATCTATTTTCTGTCAACTTTGATTCTTTGGATAAGGCAGAAACAATACTTTTGGTTTTGTACCTCGTTGCAAAATGTGTGCGTGCAGCATGCTTGTCATTCTTGTTTACAAGTTTAAGGATTGTTTGCTCCTAATTCCTGTAACGCAGAGATGGAGAGAGACCAAAGATCTGTCACTAAGTCAAGGCTTTCGCTTACACAACTCCTACCATGAACTGGTTTTCTAACTGAACACATGTTTAGGCAAAATATATACTGCTTACTCATCCTACAAGATTACAAAAATCGCATAAAATATTATTTTCTATAGACCGGGAAAATATCACTTGCTACAACTTGTATTTCTTAGCTGTTTAGTTTTTATGTTCGAGTGACTCATCTCGTCACATCTACAAGACCTCTCTGCCTCCGCGTGCTGCCGTCCGGCCAATCAGGAGGACGCGGGTAACGGTCGGAATTTGAATTCTCGTTGGAAAACAGCGGCAGATGACAGAAGTTTGTTACGCTCGTAAATAACGCAAACTGGTTTATTAATCCGGAAACAAGATTATAATTGAGATAAGATGTCGAAGAAACAGATCTTCTATTCGGACAAGTACAATGACGATGAGTTCGAGTACAGGTACTGACATTCTTCCAAGTTTTCCGGGGTTTTATGTTGCTTTTTATGTGTTAACGTCAAAATCAGATCCTGATTTATCCGTTTTCTACCTTTGTGGCTCATCCTATGACTTAAAATATGCTACTATCTTACTTTTGATAGCAACATTTGTGTGCGTATATGAATAAATGACGGTTATTCATATATTCTTATCAGTAATGTAACGTTGTCCAATAGTACAGCGGTATCAAAACCTCATCCGGCTAACATGGTTTTGCTAATCTCAAATGCGTGTCTTGGAACGTGGCAGGTTGTTAAAGTATGTTTATATATATATCGCCTTACAGGCATGTTGTGCTTCCGAGGCAGCTGTCTAAACTGGTGCCCTCCTCCCATCTGATGACAGAAGACGAGTGGAGAGGACTGGGGGTGCAGCAGAGCCAGGGCTGGATGCACTACATGGTTCACAAACCGGGTCAGTAACCAAGGGTCCAACGGACCGGTTTCTCAACAATGTAACATCTGCTCGCAAGCTCACAGGGACTAAACAGCTACTAGTTGCTGGAATGGTACTTCATGTTTAGAGCTCTGAATTTTCCCAGTCACATTTCGATATTAAATAAATAAACCGTAATTTTCTTACAGAAATCTCTGAGCGAACCTCAAAGCAAACCTTGGATTTTGTTATAATGATCATTTTATTTAATTATTGTATGTTTTTTATTTTTTATCATGTACTTATATACTGTTTTGTGTATAAGACGTCACAGATTTCAGATTTTGTTTTAAAGGCCTGACCAGCTCATTTTAATCATATCCATTTTTTCTAAGGACATTAACATATAAAAGAAAAGAAATGTGCTGTTTTTTTTGTTTTGTTTGTTTTTGATGGAAGTAGTTTTAAAATCAACAGAAAAATAAGGATTTACAAGATTATCCTGGTTTATCAAACCGTTCTCTGACTCTTATTAAACTCATAAAACAGTATTAAAATACATGCTGCTGGTTGATGTGTTATATAGAATAAAAATGGTGAGAGCTTAGTGTTGATGCATATAATGAATGGGGTTAGGGGTGTCAGGTTTTTCAGCATTTAACCCGCTAATAATCTATCAGAACCGTCCATGGGAAAATTGGCCCATTCCAATCTCTGGCCAACGGATTGGTTCATCTCTGGTTAACCAGTTTATCTCAAATAAAACCAGCCAGCAAATTAACTTGGTATCTTTTAGTAGCTTTCTGCTTTAGACATTGAAACTAATTTATGTTCTATATGGGTGACTTTGGACCTGATGATTTGTAGTAGCAGGTCAAACAGAACCACTCAGTCATTTTGTAAATAACAGAAATCTAATTTCCAACATATACATAAATATATATTTTGATAGTAGTCACAGTCTAAAATTAAGGATTATTTAAAATGTTAAAATGCGATTACAATTTTTTTTTTATTCTGTGATTTAGCCTCTTTAAATTAGTTTTGTGTTGTGGATTCCTACGTTCCACATTTGTCTAACTTTAAAATGTTTGAAAAAGAGAATATTTTTACTCAAAACTAAGCAAGAATAATACTCTGAACTCTCATGACATGAGATGAAGAAAGAACATGAAACGGTGAAGTGCAAGCTTTAAGTTTAGGATAAAAAAAAAACAGGAATGGTGCTCTACATTCATTCTTTTGACCCTTCCTGTACTTGATTCTTATTTATTTATTTATTTTCTGCTCTTAGTGGGGAAACTAAAAAAAAAAAAAAAAATCTTTAAGTGTTCAGAGCACTGCTTGACTTGACCATCCTTTTTTAAACACATTTTGTTGGCCATGTCTTAGATTGTTCTCTGCTTAAAAAAACAAAACACCTAAATCACCTGTTTTGTGTTAGAACAGGAAATCATCTCTGAATGTATTCTGTAATCAATCCCTGTGGTCTTATTGCTAATTATGTAAAAGCAAACCACAGCAGTCTTTTGCTGTTATATGATGCTGATACGCCTGTCTTCTCTTGCTTTACCCTGCAGAACCACACATACTCCTTTTCAGAAGGCCTCTTCCTAAGGAATGAAAGGGCGACGTCTTCAGGCTGTGTAGCTCCTTTGCTTTTTTTTTTTGTACTGGCATTGAGTTACATTTATATCTACATATGATTTGTGTAGAAAACGTTGCGTTTTTCTTTCAGAATCCCAACATTGTTTTGCTTGTAATGAGAGGCAAGCAGCTTGTGTTCACTGTGAATGAAAACCTTGTATATGCTACAATATGAAGGGGAATGTTTACTTGTCAGTTGTTCACTTTAAACATTTTTTAATGCCTTTCCTTGTTCTTCAAGATTGATTTCTTGACAGAGTGATTGTAGGGCTTGTTCCTGTAATTCTTTTGTTCGCACTATATGAATCTATTGTTACTGGATGTTCGACATGTTCCCAACAAGTACCTTGTTACTTAAAGAACAAAATAAAATGTTTTCTGTAATGTATGGTTGCTTTTTTGTTTTCAAATCCCAGACTTATATTTCAGTATTTTCGTTTGACTCTTTAATTTTAGTCAGAAAAAGCGACCACTAGTGGCGTGACAAATTCCGAGTGTCTGACGCCCATGGAGTATGCTGGAGCTCTGGTCTTGTGAGCCATGACGTTCTCAGGATTATAAGTCCCAGGCCCGGGTTTTTCGGTCTTGTCTTTAGGTAAGTTGTGACGTGCCAACATGGAAAACGCAGGCTGCCGGGGCAGATAAACACTTGGGTCCGTACTGTTGTACCTGCAGGGCCCGGGCGTCTTGGCTAGATCCACAGATGGTCCCCCGGTGCTGAAAGTACGCGGCATGGTGTAACTTGCGCTGGCTCTCTTGTTGGGGACATGAGGGCCCAGGAGTGGAGGCAGGCTGTACTTGTTGGGAGCAGGGACCGTGTCCACGCCGCAGTAGCGGGTGCGAGAGCCCATCGTGTAGGAGGGAGGTCTGCGCTGCAGGTTGCAGGGTGGAGCTTTCTCAGGACTGTATGCACCGGGTCCAGGTGTACTGAATAACTCTTCTACTGATCAGAGAACAGTAAATAATACAAAATCATTCAATATAAATACATAATCATTAATGGTGGAGTGTAATTCACATAGTTCCGAGGCAAAAAGGGACACTTGACCACTAGAAAGGTCAATAAAATGAGCTAGTAACGTGTTGAAGATAAATATGCATCCGTAAAATTAAAGCAGAAACTTACTCTGTGCTTTCATTCTGCCCAACATTGAATATGCAGGTGTGCCATCTTTCCCAAAGCGAGTGATTTTTGCATCAACACGATACAGAGGCCCCGGACTGGAGTCAACAGAGAGCACTGCGATAAAAAGAAAACCTTCAGGACAGGAACAGGTGTTACGTCGATTCGCGTTTCCCCATCAGATACGGTTTACCCTGTTTACCCTGCATCTCCGCACCGCCCAGGCGGCAAAAAACGCGCGTGCTTGTTGCAGGCTCGGAACCGCCGCGCTGTGCTCGCGCCGCAGGGGAACTACGGTAACCCTGAAAGCTCAAATATCGTGTTTCGGAGAAGTCGATCTACATTTGTTGAGCTAGTGTGCTCTCATTAGATAAACTGATACATCATCATTTTACGGATATATACCCATAGATAGATAGATGTAAACATAACGAAACAAACATATTTATATACATACATATATAGAGAAAGAGAGAGAGATAGCCTACAAATAACTATACTGTTCTGGTCCTATAATGGTCCTAAAAACCCCGTCAGATACTGTTCCCCCTGTATTAAACATATAGGACCAGAACAGTATAGATATCTGTAGGTATAGATCTCCCTCTCTCTCTCTCTCTCTCTCTCTATATATATATATATATATATATATATATATGTATATTTTTATATATCAGTCAGTCAGTCATTTTCTACCGCTTATTCCATAGTGGGTCGCGGGGAAGCTGTTGCCTATCTCCAGCAGTCTATGGGCGATATATATATATTCATATATATTTGTGTATATATATGTTTATGTTTCGTTATCTATCTATCTATCTATCTATCTATCTATCTATCTATCTATCTATCTATCTATCTATCTATCTATCTATCTATCTATCTATCTATCTATCTATCTATCTATCTATCTATCTATCTATCTATCTATCTATCTATCTATCTATCTATCTATCTATCTATCTCTAGTGCGGAGTTGCAGGGGAAACCGTATCTGATGGGAAAACACGAATCGACGTAACACCTGTTTGATGTGCTCTGCTGCAGAATTCTGACGTTTTGTCACCCCCTAGGGGAACAGATTTAGTATTACACCGCACTATGAAATTCAATCTGGTATGAAGGATGATCCTTGCAAGATTAAATCCTTTTTAAAATCTGTTACTATATAAATACATGGAAAATATTTAGCTATTAAATCAAAAAATATTTTACTGATAACTTTTAGTAGCAAATGTCTGACCAAACCATTTTGCATCATTTTATCAAGATAAAGCAAAATCCAACTGGATGGAGAATGTCAGTGAGAAATTACAAAAGCATCTACACAGCATGATGTTGCCACCACCTTGTTTCACAGTGGGGATGGAGCAACTAGGGTGATGTGCAGTGTTTTCAGCGACACATCATTTTTGTATTTAGAGGCAAAAATAATTTTTTGGTTTTATCTGATCAGAGCACCTTCCACATGTTTGCTGTGTCCCCCACATTGCTTATGGCAAAACTGCAAACAGGACTTCTTATGGCTTTCCTTCAACAACAGATTTCTTCCTGTCATGTCTATAAAGGCCAGATATGTGGGTGCATGATTTATAGCATACCTCCTTGCCCAGTTGCAGTTGTGCTTGTTTGGAAGATGGATTTACCAGTGCTCTGAGATGTTTGGTGCTTGGGTTATGTTTTATAACCCAATCCTGCTATAAACTCCACAACCTTATCCTTGACCTGTGTGCTGTGTTATTTGCTGTATGAAGGTAGTTGGTTACCCTAGACTGCATCAGGGCGATCCGAGTAAAGGGAGGCTGAACATAAATGCATACAGATTTCAGTTTTTTTTTTTTGTGAAACATTTTTCTTTCCTCTTATTTATAATGTACCAGTTTGTGTTCATCTATCACATAAAATCCCAAGGAAATAGATTGATGCTGGTGGTTGTAACACTCCAAAAAGTGAAAAACGTTTTGCAGCATACTGCAGCTATAATACTGATGTCACTCACTCTTATGACAGATCCTGCCATGGAACGAGTAGGCCGGGCTGGTTTGTTTTGTGAAGTCATGGCCAATAAACCCAATGGTGGGAGGGAGTCCATAGCGGCCAGCTCCTGGTCCTGGAGACAGGTGTCTGAAGAATTTGCTCATGCACAACTTCCCATATTCTTTATATGCTCTAATGCATTTACGGTACAAATGTTAAAACATGTTAAATAAAAACTACCAACAGTATTTTATTATGTGCTGTGACTTTGTCTAGGGTGGTGTGCAAGGAATCAGTTTACAATATCAAATTGACTGTCACAGCCAATTATTATTAAGCACTTCTCCTGAAAAGAGTCATTGATTCTGCTACATGTCACCCAGGACAGATCTACAGCAGAGCATGTAAAACAACCTGAAGAAATATCATGACATCAGAATATAAGTGTTCCCCAGAATGTGCACTATAGAGCTGTGGGTTGCATTTTTTACTGAACAGAGCAAGTCCTGGCAGGTCAGCACATGATGAATATTCCCTCTGCCCATGCCAGACAAGTAACCAAAAGTGGCTGCAAGATTTAATGCTAATGGTGTTTATTTCCCCACACACAGTAAAGTTTGATGAATCAATAACAGCATTTCAGTTGTGTACTCACCTTTCTCTTTCCCTGCAATTGCTGAGTATTTTTTCTCCATTGGTCATGGGAGTGTGATGGATACCTCAGGATTTAAAAACAGTAGCACACTACAGAGATATTCATACATGTCAACTGCATGGAGATATAAAATACTTAAGAAACAGGTAAAGGCAAATAATGAACCTTACTGAAGTTAAATCCGCATGTCAGCCAAAGGTGAAGCAGGATATGCATCAGATCAGCATCAGATGTGCATCATTCTCCCTATTCTATCCCACCATTGTTGGACTCCTTTCAGCAACATCCAGGATCAATCCCCAATTTCCTCTGAACTCTGACACAACCAGGAAACCTGACCCCAGTAACGCACATCAAAATGTCAACAATGGGCTGGACTCTTCCCAAGCTGGAGTTTTATTCCTCTGTAAGTTTGCCTCATTTATCTCAAGGATCCGTCTAAAGCAGCACAGACAGGTGAATGGCCTCTCCTCCAAAAGGGGTGGACATATATAGGTGTACTGAGCTGGTAGATAGAAACAATGTCATCACTCCGTTTCACTCTCATGTAATGCTAGCTGTCCCCTGCAAAGCATGAAACCAAGATCCCTGTCTCCCCCCTTCCTCTTTTCACTCTTCCTGCTCATCGGAGCGAGGATACGCAACATCACCCTTCAGCCATGCATGCAGTTGCCACAGAGACAGCCATGGGTAGCTTGTTGCAGTCAGCCCCCCTGCAATGGTGGCTTGTTGTCTCAGTAGGAGCAATGTTTTTGTGTTCTTTTATCCCTGTTAGATGGTTTGCTAAATCCATCCTCAATGTGCAAAACAAACAGATTCACAGTCAGATGCAGCTGCTACAGGGTGTTTGCCAGATGTATCGGACTAAAACTCTCAGAAGCTGAACCAGCAGCCTCCGAGTTTATCTCCTTGAGTATTTGGTTACACTGTCTTCCTTGATGCAGCGCCACGTTAGCCCTTTTTGATTGTCTCTAATCCTAGTGATTATAGACACAGAGGTCTGACCTGAAATCTGCTGGAGGTCGAGGTAACAAAGGACGTTGACAAGTGACAACTGCAATGGCTAAACATTAAAATTTAACACGCTCTACCTCCCTCTCATCTGTTGCTTTGGTGACCTGAATCGATGGAAACCAAAACAAATATGATGCACATCCAGATTTAGAGGTATACAGTTCCAGTCCGAAATATATATTCTCATCATTGTTTTAAATGTCAAATTAATATGGGTTTTTTAAAGATGCAAGCTTTCTGTTGTTATTTTCCATTGTTGGCTGGGGTGGACTGATACTACATAATAAAACAGCTTCAATAACTTTTAAAGCAAACAATTGGGTGCCAAGGTTCAAATTTATTGTTCTTCAATGCATACAAGTTTAAAATTATAGATAGAAGCTCAAATATATACATACACAACCCACTAATATAAATAACGCCTGGACCACACGTTCATTGCAACATCAACACGGTCCTGGCATTATTCTGGTTGGATATTTGACCCCTCTTAATGACAGGATTGATAGAGTTCATTGAACCCTCCCAGGTTTTTCCTGTTTTTTGGAATTTGATTTTTGTATAGTTTTCGCTGAGTTAATGCAAATTGGATACCGTTTGTCCAGGTTGTGTGTGTTTTGGGAGGAATTTGCATTTTTATTTCTACAAGTCCATTTCTATGCAGCAAGTTGTTTTCCTTGGGCTATTTTGTATAATTGACTCCTGCTCAAAATGCATATTTTGAATAAACTACCACTGTAATTAATTCCTTCATTCCTTTGTTTTGAAATCCCTCTAAAATATGTTTTATTATTTTCCACAAGATGTATCATCTGAGCACTACGAAGGAACAAATTGTTGGTGTTTATGTTTGACCTTTGTGTGTAAAAGTTTATATGGATGAAATTCAACCTAATGTATTCAAATGGTATTTTTCAAAAACAAAAGCTTGGTTTGTGTATGAATTTTATTCTCATTTGTTTTAAAAACAGTATTTGATATAAATCAGGATTATATTTGGTCAAATCTGGTACTTTTACATTATTCAGTTTTCTCAACATCAATTGCTTGAACAAAAAAAAAGAAAAATCAAAATAGCTTATGATCTGTACAATCAGATTTCCTGATGTGTAATGGTGAGCAGATGGTGGCTGAGCAGTTTCAGAGACAGATGCAGGGTCCAAATGCAGCACTGTTCAAAACTGTCCAGTAACTGTAAAGTCTGCAGTGTGACAAAAAAGTTTATGTTTCCTGTCTCAACAAAGCTGTGCAACAAATAAAAAATGAAGAAAACATCTTACAATGATAGGAACTTCAGCTTATGTTTCTGTAAAGCATATGGTTAGCATATGTCTTTCTCCAGCAGCATACCAGCACAATAATTTTAATTAAACCTTTCAGTTATTTGTGTTAAAGCCAAAAGGTGCTTTGAATGAGCACATCGAGAACCACAGCGGGGAAAAAGTAGTCTGTGTGGGTAGGTGACGACTTTAAAATAGAAAAAAAAAGACTTCTAGCTACAAATAAATACCACAGATAGAAAATACAAAAACATATTGTTTAACAATGAGTGTAATTACAAACATAAAAACTTGCTCATTTTCTTTTCTAGTGATTATAAACGCACCACGCTGGATAAAGACACTACGGTGCGTATTGAGAAGTCTACAGGAAGCAAAAAGGTCTGGAGGATTCTGCTTCAAAATCATTCTCATTCACATCCTACCACACACAAAAACAGACATTCATGATAAAGGCATCCACTCTGACTCCATTCACCTAACATTAAACTCAGTTTCCAGACCAACTCTCTGTCAAAGCAAGTCCACAAAGTCTCCGTTGTCTTTCCATTCACAAGCATATTCACAAATATGGTACAGTTTTGGGGTGGGCAGATGGCTTCGCCCTGTACATTTCTGTGAATGATAAGAAAGAAAGGACAGATTTCTGTTACAGAAGTACCACTGCAGAGAGACCTACCAGATAAATATCAAATCTACAAACACACATACCATCGCTCAGGGGTGGTTTTTGTGTCCATTGTGGGTAGCTGGGTATTTGCTGGTAGAGGCATTTTATGCTGCACACCTCCCCCACCTTCTGGTATGTCAAAATGGTCCCCTCCATCTCCGTCACCAAGGAAAGGATCAGAATCTGAGTCATATTCATAGGAGTAGTAGGACACCTCAGCCATGGAGCCCTGTTCCTCTTCACCTGGCAGGACAGAGACGCATTCAATCAAATAAAAGCTGATGGAAGACAAGGACGATCAATGGTTGATCCCAATATCCACTCTGTAGGAAGAAATTAAGTTGGTGAAAAATAAATTACTATCTTAAGGTTCCTATGTAGCATTCTAGAGTCTTCTCTATTGAGCCATTTGGGACAGATGTGCCCGGAATTATTGGGTTTTTGTGTTAGCAATGGTTACCCGCCATACTTTCTTTGCATTATAGTGGATTAAATGCAGGAAGCTGCTATTACAAATACTGAGGTTCATTTCCAATAAAGAAGGCTTCACGATGTCCAGCAGTGTTCAGTAAGTGCCTGTGCCATCTCCTACTGATAAATCTGCTACAGAATCATGTTGTTGTTGTTGTTGTACTAACAGTGAGGTCAAGACTTTTGGTCAACAGCCTTGTGACTAGAAGGATAGCAAAGAAGCATCCTTCTTGTCTCTTCAAAATTATGGATCAGCTGCAAAATCATTTTGACAGAGACAGCGACTGGTTTAAAACTCCTATCTGTGCAAAGGGCTGGAAATTAGAAAGCAGCTTTAATTATAAAGGTTAATTGTACCCTGCATTTGAGGACTTATTGAGATGGAGTACCAAATGTTGGCCAGCAGGTGGCCACCTTCCTTAAAATGTTACATTTTCAGATAAAATGCAACTTTAAATAATTATTTTCTTTTATGTTTTCTTTGGTAAAGAGGTATTACATTTTCATTGAAAAAGGACTCAGATTGAATAAACTGCAGAATAGCCCACAATTAAAGAATATTAAACGTTAGACCCCAAACTACAAACAAATTGCACGATAAATGAAATACGCTAGCTCAAATGAGGTCTACAACTCTGTGTTCGTGTTCAGCTGACTGTTGGCTGCAGCTGCAGGTTCAATAATAGGACAGGTCTGCACACAGAAGCTAATTCCTGAGCCTCAGGTCCCTTCTGTGTCTCTCCTTTCCTTGGCTGAACTTATCTTTATCTTTCACATTCTTGATGCACTCTGCAGACAATATTGTCTGCATTTTAATGGTTTACATGACATTGATTTTACAGTTTAAAAATAATGTACAGTGTTATTCTAGCTGAATGTCTGTGTTGGTGTGGCTAAAAGATGGCATAAAGCATGTCATTATATAGTAATTAACTTGATGCATGTTTGCTTTTGCTTGCAAGCAACAAGCATATACCTGCGTGTGTGCATGCAGAGACCTCTGTATGAGTGTGAGGAACTGCATTCTTCTGTCGAGAGTGAAACATTTAGCTTTTCCACTGAGGGAGACCTTTGACTGACAGCAGCTTTGTGAGGAGCAGCTACTAGGAGCTACAGCCTGGGAAACAAGTCAGAGCAAGTCATACCACATCAAACATGATGACACATACACACATCAGGATACCACTTAGAGACAGAGTTTAATGTTATGTCCCCAAAAGGGTGAAATAATGCAACATTAGGGTGTTAGGACTTAACACCTTTACAGTTGTGTGTTTTTCTGCTTTCATTGCCAAAAGTAGCACAGCTACATCCTACCTCCACATGGCGCCAAACATCCCATCAGGAATTCTCTGTCTGCCTCTCAGGAAAAGGGTAAGCGTATGACAGCAGCAAGCATAACTGCTGTATGAAGCTTATCCTCCTATTTATCACACTGATTGTTGACATGATGTGGTAAAAACTACCCTCCCAATAACTATGAGTCAGGTTCACCTCAGACTCCTCATCCTTCTCCTTTGTGTCTGTGCTCCTATTACTCTTGTTTAGTCCAGATTGTTTCTCATTCAGCTTTTTGATGTTTTTGTCACGTTACAAACATAAACAGACCAACATAAAGTGGAGCATAATTGTGAAGCGGAAGGAAGAAGATACATAATTTAAAAAAATATGACAATTACAGCTGCCAGGCTTTTGTGGGAGGTCTCTACCAGCTGTGCACATCTAGGAACTGAAATTCTTGCCCGTTCTTTGCAAAACACCCCAGTCAGATTGAATGTAGAGCATCTGTTAAATATTTTAAAGTCTTGTCACTGATTCTCAATTGGATTTTAACTGTGCCATTCTAACATGAGAACACGCTTTGATCTAAATCATTCCATGTTTTTTTTTTTGAGTGAGTGTGTTTTGTCTTGCTGGAAGGTGAACATCCACCCTAAATTTAAGTCTTTTTTTTGCAGCCTTTCACAAGTCTTCTTCCAATTTAGCTCTGTATTTTGCTTCATCCATCTTCCCATCAACTCTCACCAGTTTCCCTATCTCTGCTTATGAAAAGTATCCCTAACCCAGGATGTTGACATCATCATGCAGAGTACCTTCTTTCACATTTGCCATGTCCTCCACATGGCTTGTGTGGCAAACTGAAAATCAGATGTCCTATGGTTTTCTATCAACAATCGCTTTCATTATGCTACTCTTCCACAAAGACCAGATTTGCAGAGTGTGTGACTCATGGCTGTCCTGCCAACAGGTTCTCCTACCTGAGCTGTGAATATATGCAGCTCCTCCAGCGCATGGGCCTCTTGGTTGCTTCTCTGATTAATGATTTCCTTGCTTGGCTTGTTAGGTTAGGTGGACAACCATCTTAGAATGTTTGCAGTTTTGTTATCCTCTTTCTATTTTCCATCGATAAATTAAATAGTGCTATGTGAAATTGTCAAAACGTGGATATTGTCTGCTGTGTCTCTTGGTCTTCATGATGTTTTTTGTTCACTAATGTTCTCAGACAATCCTTTGAGTCCTCCACAGTAGCACTGGATTTATGCTTGAAATGATATGCTGGTGCTCTATTTATTTACCAGGTAGCTTCTGAAAGCCATGGATTGCTCTGGATTTTATTTAAGGGTATCAGAGAAAAGGGACTGAATACAAATGCAAACCACAAAGCGTCCTGGAAAATGTGGAAAAATGTTCTAAATGTTTACAAAATGACATTAATCATAGATGACAAGCATGGATTGATAAATAATGTTTGTACAAGCAGAATAACTTCCTCGTTGAGCAAACACAGCTGCTAATTTTTCAGAGCGTGCATGTGTATATTCAGCAGACAACTGAGAATGTGGTGCATGTGAAAGGTGTGGTAGGTATGGTTACCTGCATGTACAGGCACTGAGGGTTGTTCGGTTTCTTGGTTCACCACTTGCTGATTGTTTTCAATGGTCTTACCTGGACGAACACACACACACACACACACACACACACACATACACACACACACACACACACACACACACACACACATACACACACACACACACACACACACACATACACACACACACACACACACACACACACACACACACACACACACACACACACACACACACACACACACACACACGAAGACAGACTTTAGATTATGTACACAAAGGTGGTTTCTACTTCACCTTTAACAAAAAATATATGTGGAATGTTAGTGTCATCTACAGCCCCGGAAGCACCACTCCACTTCATACTGACGAATATCAATGTTTGCTTAGTCCTAATAGAGACTACAGTCAAAATGTGGGGAAACACTAACAGCCTCCTTTGGTTTCTTCAAAATGAGGAAGCCGTGAAACAAATCTGCCCCTATTGAAGCATACACAAACAAACAAGGTCAGGGAGCGCCTCAGTCCTTTTGATCATTTACAGCATGAAACACTTGGCACAAACTCAGGACTTTTCCCACTAAAGTTTTGTCTATGCCTTTCGCCAACTGCTCCACATGAAGGCTCCTTTTGTTGTTGGGCTGTGCGTCGGAAAGGAATGTGACGAGGATTTCAAAGGCTGGACAAAAGCACTCTGTCATTTAGAGGGAGCCCTGTAATATGACGGGAGAAAACGAGGGTTGGTGGGGGGAGTGGAAGATGGGTAGAAGTTTATATTTTCCTCTGAGGACTCATTCAGTAATCAGCTCATCACCTGAACAGCTGTTTTCATGAGCTCAGATCAGGGTTCAGACACACTCACAGGCGCAAGCACATATTGACAGAATATTTTGTATCACAAAGTAGCAAACTATATATATAGTTTTTCAAACTTTTTCAAGTCACATATTCTAATCTAAGATCAGATGATTTTATAGGTGGTCATTGATTTACAATTGGAATAAACGTAGACTTTTACTGGCTCATTATAACACATAAATAAGCTTGGATGTTAAAAATGGTAGCTCTGGTTGTATATTTAGGGTTGTTGTCCTGGTGGAAGGTGAACAGAGCAGAGAACACGTTTTCCATTAATATCTTCCTGGGTTTAGCTCTAAGAAGATTCCCTTCAGCTATAACCAGCTTCCCAGTCACTGCTGAAGAAATGCATACCCACCGCCATGTTTCACAGTGGGGATTGGTGGGTTCAGAATGATTTCCATTGTAGGTTTTCCGCTACACATAATATTTTGTTCTGATCTGACCAGAGCAACTTCTTCCACCTTTTTTTGTGTCTCCAACAAGGTTTGGGCAAACTGCTAACTGGACGTCTAATGGCTTTGTTTCAACAATGGCTTACTTCTTTACACCCTTTTGACAAAGCGTAGATTTGTGGAATGCAATAGTGACAACTGATGTCCTGTCATTAGGTTTTACCACCAGAGTTACCATGAGCCTCTTGGTTGCTTCTTTGATTAATGCTCTCCTTGACTGGCCTGTTTGTTTAGAGGAATGATCATGTCTTTATGCCAAAGTTTACTGTTGTGTTATTCTCTTACCATTTTAGTATTACTTCTCCACAACTTTCTCCCTGACCACAGTGTTCTTTGGTCTTCATGATGCTGTTTGTTCACTAATGTTCTCTAACAAACCTCTGAGGCCTTCACCAGACAACTGGATTTAAACTGAGATTAAATTACAGAAGAGTGGACCCTATACAATAATTATATAGCCTTCGTACAGAATAAAGCAACGTAAAAGCCTTCAAAGAGGCTGAATGCAAACACAAATCTCATATATGTTTGACTTTTTCTCCCAGCTGCAATCGTAAACTTTATTATAGATTTTGTGATTTTTGTTTCATTTATGTACTTTCTAGGTGTAATAATGTGTGCGCCATTAAGGGACAATTAAGAGATTTAAATTTGAGTACTTACTTTGTGAACACTGGAACAGGGGAACCTGTTTGATGCGAGTCCCATTTCGACAAGAAGATACCTCCATTTGACACTGGTTCTGGTAGAGTTGCCCGTCCGACCCACAAATAGGTTCCCCGTCATAGCCACAGTCCCTGTAACACGTGCAGCGCTCAATCCGCTCCTCCTCCAGGCAGCCTAACACATTGTTGCATTGGCTTGCCTGCGCAAAACCTGCAGGAAAGGGTTCTACTTAGGTGGCTGATTAACAAGTAAGGTGTGTGCAAACCATTATGCATTTGGTATGTCTCTCACCTATCCACTGATTTGTTGAACTCTCCACCTCATTGCAGGTGGGTCCATCACACAGCTCCCGTGCGAGGGGGCTGCTCTCGCTAACATTATAGAACCTGGTGGCCTCAAAAGCTGCATGACAAGCACAAAGCAACACCACATTTGCTTCTTTGAAATGTTAAAAATTTAAAACTTGGCAGTAAAGAAGGAACCTTAGTCATCACAAGAACAAAGTTAGTTCTCCTGTTCTTTAAGACTTGTCCAAAAAAGATGAATGAGGGGCATACCTGGTTCATAGTAGTCATAGATCTTGACCGGAGCAGGTGCTGTCTTGCCCACAATGTATTCCCTTATAGCTTGGAAGGTCACACAGGTCATACACTGACTGGGAATCTAAAATAAAAATTGGCATAAATACACATCAGCATAGATGCAAAAATGGATACTTGAAATTTCACAAACCTCAAAAGTCATTCAAACTGCTCATCAACCCATAACTTTTATTCTACATACCTCATCAAAGTAGAACAAGACTTTTCTGCCGTTCAGGTCGTATCTCTTCAGCCCCACTCTTTTATCTATCATCAGCTAGAGACAGAAATAAAATAGGGGTAAAAATGGAAGGTATTTTTTAAACCTAAGTACAAATTTTTATGGTACATTTACACAAACTATTTGTACATTGAAGAAAATGTATTATGTTTTTATTATGGATTTATTGTTAGTTTGGAAGCCCTATATAAAAAAAAAATCATTGGCATGATCAACTCTATAAGGCATATGTGTGCAAAATGTTAAAATTCAGACTTGATAGGGTAAATGATTCAAACACAAAGTCAGGGATTTTCAATTGGAGGTTCATAGAAACTAATCAAATCAAAATAATTACATTTATTTTTGTAAGCTACAAGGTAGCAATACAGGTGCAACTGGTCACTGTGAAGTTCGTTAAATCTAAACGAAGAGTGCACAAATTAAAGTTGGAGTTTTCAAATTTCTTTCTAGGCCTTTTTTTCACATCATTACCAGGGTGCCAACATATGTGTTACAGCATGTTTAGAAAATAAGTTTAGAACTGCCGTAAAAGGATTATTTTTTTAAGACTGTTTTTTTTTTCAAAACTTTTTCGGAGCCAGAAAATCCTAAAAAATCCTTAATTTTATTTTCAAGTGTGTAAGAACCACTAGACCTAACAAAAATAATGATTTTAGAGTCAAAGGTTAACAAATACAGGAATTAGTTTAGGCTTATAGTAGAAACTGTTTTCCAAGATCCTTTCATGAAGCTTCACTATACCTTTTTGCAACACCTGATGAAAGGTGTTGTACAGGTAACAAGAAAAATCTTTGCAAACAAACAAAATATAATTAAAAATTATTATTTGTCTTGTATATAAAAGCTTGAACCTCACAAAAAGTTACCGTTGCTATTGATATTTTTTATTTTGCAGCTTAGAATTTGTCTAAGAGAAAAGCATGAAAAGGTTGCAAAGAAGCTGAAGCAACTAACTGCAGTTTTAAATCCAACTGTAATAAATGGAAACTTATCAAATGCATCATTATAGAGGTTAATGGTAATCAGCACCACAGCGAACTGGACAGCTCCATCTTACCCCAACTCCATGTTAATTCTCTAGAAGTAAATACATTTTTTGTGAATAAATGTTGTAAATCCATAACGTTCTATTGTCTATATGCCAACTAAGCATAATATCAGGCAGCATCTAATTCTGCACAATCCTGCAACTGCACAAGTCAGCAATCTAACTTGCAAAACCTATGTTCCTCTCCAGGTCATGGTTGCTTCATGGAAAACAACAGAAAGGCGACTACGAGCGCTCTACGCAGAAAATGATTGCCAACTGAAAAGAGTAATGAGCACACTGTTGTGAATCTGTGTATAAAAAAACTCATAAGTTAATTTTCCCCCGCAGTGGTATTTTCAATAAGTCAAAGGTGGCAGTCTTGGGACAGTGGGGGGTTTATGAGGTGCTCACCGGGAGCTGGCGCCACTTATATGTAGACACACCAATACTCAATTAGTGCCTGAAAAGCATTGTTTGTCTATATAGCAATGCAAACTGCTCGTGAACTTCCTGAGCCCAAAAGCTACACCCACAACGTCCTCTGAGTTGTTAATCACAGCTCATTATATTGGGGTGACAGGAGCCTTAACCAATTACCGGGTTAGTCATTTATGTCCACAGCATCTATGAAACAACAAGACGAGGCCAAACTGAAGCCAGGGTTGCCACTGTAAACTTGAGGAATGTGAATGGCAGTCAGGCAGGCTGCAGTAAAAACCCAAAGGAGGCCAGCAGGGGTTTAAACTCAGCTTGTTAGGCACCACAACTCAGGTCAGCCTCCAGTGACATACTGACAGCGTGCATGTGTTTGTGTGTGTGTATTTATGTGTGTATGTGCGAATGTTTTACATTGCTCAAGGTAGCCACAGAAGTGGCTCTGTAGTAATAGAAGCCTGCAGACTGAGGCCCCATTATTGCCTAATAATGAGGGACATGCTTTTGATAGGTGACTGGGGAGCTGACCTGGATTCAGCCCCAAAAGTTACATCATAGTAGCTGCCACCTTTCTAATTACGGGCATTTCTCAAAATACCAATGCAACCAGTGTCTAATAATGTTTTAATGTACTCCTTCCTCGTCTAACAAAAACAATTTTACGTTAATATGTTACTGCTTCCAGCTGCATTGATATCGCTTTTTCACAGTACAAAGAGAATATGAATCATAGTTGCTTTGTATGTGTGTGTACTGTATGTCAGTAAACAGTTGAAGTGATGGTAAATATTTATCCAGCTATTTTACATTGCCTTTAGAGGACTGACTTCTTCCTGTCTGAGTGACCTTTCAGCCTTTGTTGGTAGAGAACCCATTTTACTCTCTTACCACCTTCAGCGAGCATCTTCACATGACTTTTTGTTCTGGGTTGATATCCATGTTATGTGACAGTGAGAAAAACATGTTGTGCCTTTTATACAATGCATGGAAATAATTTGAATCCTTATTGTCCTGTCAACAACACCCAGTGAGTGTTGGGTGTGCATGTGTAGCCAAGCGATTACATACTCTCTCCAGACTTTCGACATCTGCTCGGAAACCAGAAATCATAGGGACTTCTATGACCGCCATGTTGGATGAGCCTGAATGAAGCCACCTAAATCAGAAGATCGAAAAAATCAAAACAATGAACAAAATTATTTCTTTTTCTAACCAGTTACATGGGAGCACAGTGAGTCTCTACCTAGCACAAACATCTAATGAGATGTGGAAGTTCAGTTGGTCCTGGTGGGCCGCCGGGTCGTCGTCATCGATGGGAGCCCGACGCTTCCGAATGAGCTCAGAGCGGTTGTCGGCTCGACTCCGGGAACGTGACACAGAGTGTTTGGAAGTAGAGGACGAGGAGGAGGGCTGCAGGCGTCGCTCCTGTAAAGGCTCTTTAAGATCCACCTTGAGTTGGAAAGCTGGCTTTGCTACTGGGTCGGGTATGTTATAAGACACATCAATCTACAGGCACACCAAAGAAAGATGCAGAAAACAATGTGAAACCAGATTTTCCAACTGTTACTCATAGTCATTCGCAAAATAAACTATATCTTTATAAATAAGCATCTTATATGTTCTTTACTGATTCCCTCAGTGCTTTGCTGAAGTATTCATGTACCTTGAACTTTTGCGTCATGTCATGTTAAAACTACAAACTTCAATGCATTTTACTGGGAGTTTGTTAAAAATTCAAACGTATGGTCTGCACTTGAAATCAGCCTGCTGTGTAAACACCTAGAGAGTGATTTTTGTATCCATTGTTCTTTGCAAAATAGGATCGAAATCGGTCAAACTGGCTAGGATGTCTGTGAACAGCAATTCTGGCAAAGATTCTCTCTTGGATTTAGTTCCAGGCTATAAGTATGTCATTATATCACATATATATGCTATTATCTAACCTTTCCACTATAAATTTAGAGGTATTGTTTCCCTAGAAGGTGAACCTCTGCTTTAGCCTCAGGTCTTTGCTTGTCTTCTCATCCAGGCTTGCCCTGTAATTAGCTCTATCTGTCTTGCCATCAAGTGCATCCCTGTTGTAGAAAATAATCCCACAATATGATACTACCAACAGTGTTTCATAATGGGGATGGTGTGTTCAGGGTAAGTGTTTTTCAGTTACACACAGCATTTTGTAGGCCAAAAAGTTTAACTCTGGTCTCCTCTGTTCAGGGTACCTTCTTTCACATGTTTGTGGTATCCCATACATGTCTTGTGGCAAACAGGAGTTTTTGTGGCTGTCTTTTAACACAGGGTTTTCTCTTGCCACATAAGAGCCAAATGCAGGACTAACTGTTGTCCTGTTAAAACCTTCTTCCACCTGAGAAATGGATCACTGCAGCTCCCACAGAGTTACCTTGGTCACCTTAGGGGTCTGAGGTCTGAAGACTTTGTCTTACCCCAACTCCATGTTATTTCTCACATAGAAGTAAATAAATTTTGTGTGAATAAATGTTGTAAATCTATAACGTTCTATTGTCCACATGCCAACCAAAGATAATATAGAAGACACGGTAAGTGTTAAGATTGCATTCCAATATATTTATCTTACTCTGTTTGTTGCTTTGCTTTTTACAGTAAGGGGCCATCACTAATAGGAAATTAATTACATTTTTCAAATGTAATTTTTAATTATCTCAGACATTGGCTATTTAATTCAGACAGCTTGTTGTTAAAATAGGAAATAATGAAGATGAAAACAAAATAAAATATCTCTCTGACGCCATTATAAAATACATGGCTCATTGCTAGAAATAACTGACTAAGAATAAACTTTTAGGTACCAGCTGGGAACTAATCATTTTCTTTGGACTCAAAACATGCATTCGGTAGAGTACTATTTCTGGACAACACAGCTCTTTGATACGTTTTATTCTTAAAAATATTTGCCCATATCATAAATATAAATCACAGAGTTAAGTTCAGAGAAATTTGCAAAAGTACTACATGGTGATCCTGACAGTCTGCCTACAAACACATACACAAAAGGGGGCTCTTTGATTGACCAGCTCTTGTATTTAATTATGGCCAAGGTGCTGTTCGCCTGAGGGGCTGTCAGAGAGGAGTGTTAATGCACTAAGAAATGAGGAGTGAGTGAACGTTCTTGTTAGAGAAAACTATGAAGGAAAGGAAATAAGTAAAAACATCACTGCACTCTACTGACAACATAATCTGTGAATCAACCAACTCCAAAAAAGTCCCCTCAGACAAATATGAGTTTAATTATTTTCATTATGTTGCTGCTGCAGCATTTCACACACCTCTTTTTGGCAGATCATTGTGAGCCATAGCATTAACGTATCATTTTGGGTATTTTTCCAAGACTGCAAACAGGCATTTACACAAGCTTGAGTGCATCTAATACCTGCATGAGACAGCAGCCTTCACCTTTAGCGCTGACAAAAAGGCCTGTGGGGATACTTGGTATCTACAAGAAAAAAAAAGCAGGAGAAACAAAGAGAGTCAGAGGGGGCAGGGAGAGGTGACTGAGTCATTTATCAAGTGAATGAATGCTGTAGGCTGCTGCACTGTTGCTAGTGGCTCCTTGGCTACTTACCAGCAGCTCTAAATTGCCCCTAATTAAGTTGACACCCCTAATCACAGCAGAAAAAACATGCCTGGCAGAGGACTTGCTTGAATTCTCACCTGAAAGGAGATCTTGCAAGGGGAGATCAGCCCCTCACTCTCAGGTTTGCTTAATGTGTGGGTAAACAGGTCAGTAAAGCACAGTTCCCTAATCAAGTAACCAACAAGGTGCCTTTGAGAAATCCAGTCGGATTTGATTTGGCTCCAAGTAAAAAAAGGTCTTGGCTGCAGAAAGCAGAGATTGCAGCTTGTGAGAATTTGACTCTGTTCAATAGCAGCTCATTATTCACTAAATGACTGCATATTTAAATTGGAGCTTAACTGAATGAAATGTCCTATGTGTCTCTGTTATGACATCTGGAACTAAGTAAATTTGATGAAGTGTTGTTAAAGATCCGCATGCCAAACTGGTGTTTCCATTTCATCTGTACGGAAGAAGAGCGAGCAACCTTGTAGTAGCAAAACAAGCAATCAAACAGCAGAAGTTTTGTTCTAATCCACAGTCACCTTGGCCCTCTGAAGGAGTTTCTTGTTGTCTCTGTTAAGCTCAAAGGCCTCCTGGAAGTCGAGGTTGGTGGAGGCTAGAGAGATGGTGAGGTTTACCCCTCCTACGTATGAAAGGATGGCGTACTCCGACAGGGCATGCAGAGCTACGCACGTGTCCTGAAGAAAGGAGTTAAATGTCATGTTGGAGTTATGAGATCTGAAACAAAGTAGTATTTCGTCTTTTTTTGCTTTTTTGTCACACTTAAATGTTTCAGGGCATAAAACTATTTTATTATCAGACAGAGAAACCTGAGTAAGCATGAGTGCAGCTTTTAAATGATCCATCAGACAGAAAATAGCCATTTATCTTTGGGTGGTCATGGGGGGCTGATACATATCTCGAGTGTCATTGACAAGGAGCGGGGGAAGGTTACCAGTCCATAACAGGGCAACACAGAAAGACACAGGACAAACAATCATGCACACACACACGCACACACACACACATGCACACACACACTCCTACCTAAGGGCAATTTAGAGAGACTAATTATTTGTTTTGGACAGGAGGAGGAAGCCAGATTAACCGGAGAAAACCCAAGAATCCTCGGAGAAAACATACGGAATTCTAGGTAGAAAGGTCCCAGGATTTGAACCCAGCACTTTATTGGTGCAATGTAACAGTACTAACTCTACCACACTGCAGCGCCAGTTTTTAAATGACGATTTCTATTATTAAGGGAAATAAACTATCCAAACCTATCTGAAAATTAGGAAAATATTTTGTAAAATGATAAGACAAAAGTGAAAATTGTACCAACAGTCAAACATTGTGGTGGCAGTGTGATGGATGCTTTGCTGCTTCTGATCCTTTTTTTTTTCCGGGCAGGGACAACGTAGCTGGTCAGAGTTGATGGGAGGATGAATGGAGCTAAACTTTGGTCAGTAAGACAACAACCCTAAGGTGCACATTTTATCTTGGTGTCAACGTCCATACCTAAATCCAAATGAAAATCTGAAGCCTGTCTTGAAAACTGATGCTCCCAGTAACTGTACTCTCACAAAATATGCTCACATTGTGTTACTAATATGAGCTAAATAAAATACAATACATTTTTTGGTTGTAACATCACATCCTGTGAACATGTTTAAGATGTTTGAATAATTTTGCTATGGAGAATTACAATAAAAAAAAAACTTTAATTAAATTCAATAAACCAGAAGAAAATGTAAAAAAAAATAAAATACCTGCGTGGAAGAGAAACCACCCAAGGCATTCCTTTGCTGGGAGAGCCATTTGACAACAGGAAGTGCAGAAGCAACATCACCTAGGATGGTGTAGGTCAGAAGTCCATAGGCTGTCATCTCCACTTCTGCTGACACAACTGGCAGAAAACAAGTACATTTAGATATTTTCTGGGTTGTTTTATTTGCAGGAAATAAAACTTTAGCTCTGCCCATTGTGTAATGACAAGGGTGACTTTAAGACTAGTGTACAGTCCAATAACACCAGTCCCCCCAGACAATTTTCCAATAGGCACCTGACTGAGAGAGACCACTGCTGAAGCCCATGAAAGTATCTTTATCGGTCACCGTGCTGCCAGTCAGACTCCAGTGCGTGAGGCCATCTGCAACGACAAAGGTGGTGAGACGAAGGAAAATAGAAAATAGATTGGGTTGCAACCGTGACATCAATACCAATGTCTTCATTTAATTGTGCCTTAATAGACACATTTTTGTTTTTTCGCTCAACTCAACTCGAAACTGTTTCTGCTGCTAAAATTATGCTTGTTGATTGTTTTAAACTACAAAAGCCTCAGATCCAGTGGCTGTAATGGGGAATTGCATTTGTAGGAATGGATCTCTCTGTGTTTTAGTTCTTTAAAGTTCTGCACATGCTTTTAACTGACTATCTGCACACTTGGTGGGAGTATTAACAGAAATGTAATGCAGATTTATTTCATATTTTTGTTCTCCAACATACTAACTTGTGTATACGTATGTTGTCCATGACATTGAGCTTTAACTGAGCTTATGAAAGTGGAAAAGCGTGTGGTAGCAGTACCTCGAGTGATGGCCATGTGGTTGAGGCGACGTAGAGCCAGCAGAGCATAAGGGCTGCGGAGCAAAGACAGTGCATATGCAGACAGAGCTGTGGTGTAAGGGTCATCGGCAGAGTACGTGTTGGTTTCCAAGAATTTCTTGGCTTTAGCCACTGCCACCTTCTCTTCCTGTGCGCGACAGTAGAGTGAAGCAAAAAAACAAACGTAGGGTGGTTTCAGGAATCAATAACACTCGTACTTTTTTGATGGATTATTAGGCATCATTTGTTTCCTGCAATCAATATTTTGCAGTTGCAAGAAAAACGGCCCCCTCAATGTTTACTGGCAGCCCTGGTAAAGTTGTATCTACCACCCTTAAAAAATTATCTTTTATTGCAGAAAAATAATCTCAAACTGAAATATTTTAAAACTCAAAATTTTGTCTACACTTACTTAGAACAGATCGAACCTGTAGGAGTAATTTTTTACCAAATCACCACACTTATTGTCACACCTTATGTTAATGCTATGTAAAACCTCCTTTTGCCAATAAGACAGCACTTGGTTCTCTCTTCTGCTCAGTCTACAGGATTTATGTGTGGGGACTGAGATAACCATGGGAAAAGGCTTATTTTGTGTCAGATAAACCGCTTCTATGTTAAAATGGCAATATACAATTTTTGAGATGTGAAAAACACAATGACGATCAATTGTCAGTTTACCAGTAGAGTCAACTAGATTTTTCATAACAACTCTGTTTTTTCTTAAAGAAAAAAAAAGAGTATATATTGCCATGCAATCTGAAAAAGGCTTGAGGGCCTTTGGAGGAGAAATAAATCCACAACATTACACATTCCTCACCATGGCATGATGTGCTTTCCACATATTTATTCTGTTTCGCCAATCCCACCAAGTCTTTTTTTGCCAAAAAATTTTAATCTTAGTCTAAATTGACCAAAGCAGATTATTCCAGTTAAAGTCTCAGTTAAATTATTTAAACTGATGTTACGTTGTAACTATGGGTCTGTGAATTCCTGGATGACTGCTAGTGGCAGTAATCAAAGTAGATATGTCTCCTCACGTCCCATGCAGGTTGAAATTTTATTTAAACAAAGCCACGTACACGTAGCCTACCTGGGTGTCGCTACTATTAATAGCACCTGGGAGGCTACATTGGGACAGTGTGACCAATGTGACTGGCCGTCATCCAGGAATTCACAGAACCAACTTCCATTCTATTTCAATCCTTCCTGACTGCCAGCGGCAGTAAACAAAGTGGATGACTTATGCCAGCAATATAACGGGGAACAGGGTACCCACCTATTGCTCAGAAGGTAGAAGCCAGAGGCCAGACCGCTGAAGTCAGTGTAGACTAGTGGCCTATGTCAAGGCAGTAGAAACATGCAAACCTACACTGAGCCGCCAAGGATGCTGCTGCACAGATGTCCCTTATCGCCACCCAGGACGTAGTTACATTCCTGATAGTATGGCATATGACACCTGAGGGTGCAGCAACACTCATATTTCTATATGTCAGTGCAATGGCATCAACAACCCAATGTGACAGCCTGTGCCTAGAAAGAGCTTGCCCCCTATTCTTCCCAATGTGACATACAAACAGCTGGTCTGACGGCTGAAACGGCACCCGTAGCCCCAATATACAGCTGCAGTGCTGGGCACAGCAAGTTCACCAACCTCTGTTCCTCGGATCGGAACAGGGGAGAGCAGTATGCTCCCAGCTTCATGGCTGTGTTCACATAGCCTGGGGCAGAACCTTAGGAAGAAAAGCAATATTCGGCCACAGTTTCACAGCAGAGCCATCTGCCTATCAACGCAGCCAGGTAGGGGTATGTTAGGACCCCAGCCATGGGTTACAACATAGATGAACATAGACTCTGAACTGTACAATCAAAGGCTGGCACAAACTTTTCTCGAACTTTCAAAATAAATAACATTAACCTACTTCCAGCTCAGTCCAGGAAGAGGAGCTGAATCTCTGACAAAAACCCTATGTCAACTTGGACCCGCCCTCTACCAAGTAGATTTCCAGTGAGACCCAGACAGGGGAGACACAGTGCGTGAATGTCTCTCCTTACAGGCGAGCAGGCATATCTCTTCAACTTGGATCCACAAATTTAAGCAATGATCTGCTGTTGGAGTACCTACCATTCATTCATAAAAAAGGGGGTAATTAACATAAGCCTTTCTGAGATCCAGAGAAGTAACCAGATAGCCCCAGCAGCTCTAATTGAACGGTTTTCCCCCTGCCTGAAACAGGACAGCGTAGGAGCCGCCAGCTTTGCACACATCCAGCTTGCCGACCCAGTGAAAGCACCCTTATAGCGGCTACAGAGCAGCAGCAAAAGTCCTTTGTTCTGCTCACACGAGGCAGTTTCGCTCCTCAACTCATTGCCCCAGGAAACCATTTCCTCAGCACGGTTCACGTAAGAGGTGGGGTTTTGGGCAGAGAAAATTTTTATTGGGATGAAATAATATAAATAATTATTTGATGAAGTTTGGTTTTTGTTTGTGTTGAGAAAACTCGGCTAAGTGCTACCAAACATGATTAGTTTTGTGCTGTGTTGTGTTTTACATTTAAGACAACTTTATTTAAAGAGTGGTTTTAAAACACTATCGGCCATATCGTGCCGTCAACGCTCATGCATTTGAATCATTTTATTAATGGTTATTAATGGTAACTTAAAGGTAATGGTAATTTAAAGTCATGTGTGACTTTAAAGGAGTGGTAACAAGCTATGAGTTTCCTTTGTTAGCTCCAACTGCTAATGGCTAAGGCTAAGCAGGTGATAAATAGTTAAGAATCATTCATCCAGGAACATTGTTGGCTCTTATTCAAAATAATATTTCCCTAAATATGAACATTTCCTTAGTAAAATTTCTTCTTTGCATTAGGCCTACTGAGTGATGCATTTTCTCAGAGGGGCGAGGAGGCTGCGCCCTCCTTGACAGAGGCTGGTGGTTACTTGGGACCTTCTATTGGTGTTGAGTGCATTGAGTGTGCCACCCTTTGAGCCAACGTGTGCCAATGTGTGAAGCCCCATTAAGAGAGGTTTCTCTAAAAATGGCCTTTCTCTTAGCAGTTATAGAATGATTTGCTAAACCTATCTGAAAATGTCAGCATGAGATTTTACTATTGCAACAAAAGTACCAACAAATCTGTGTGCATCTGTAGTTCTCAATATAGAAATAATAGGTGAAGCAATGTCTTCTCCATTTTGTGTTCATTGGTACAGTGGGAACATACTCTCACCTCAATTTAAATGCAAGGACCTCTGGTTTACTTTTGGTAGGGCTGCCCCATAAAATGGCTTAACGGTTATTTTTCTATCCAAACTCACTTGTTATATAAACATTCATTTTGATCTTAAAAAATTAGGTCTACTGTCTTTTCATGCAGATGTGACCTTCCCTCTCCTCCATTAGATTATAGTCCTCCAGAGCCATCTTGCTGTAATTGGCACTGTTACCTTTTAATTAATGGAAATTGGAAAGGAGACGAAGGTATGGCTTTGAAGTGAAGAATAGTTTTAAAAGGGCAAATTCTAAGAAGAATCCCTCTGGGGATAGAAAGCAGCGTGAAAGGAGACAGATGGATGGAAAAGGGCCAAGGAGATAAAATACAAAAAATTTGAACTACTTAGAAAAAGAATCTAGCAGCTTTTATGTTTCAAGAGTGATCAGTTTTGATGACGGCCTTTATTAAAGTGAAAGTAAAACAAAAAAAACTTGGGTTGGTTAAATCTCTGGTGAAGAGTGGTTGGAAGAGAGAGAACATTATGACAGAGGTGTGTTTCATGGGGCCAAAACCGCCTCGGCATGTCAGCCTGAATGTTTTGAAGTAGGTACATTAAGAGTGCTGGGGCATAGCAAATTTCAGTGGGCCGACTGCCAACACATCCATCTTCACAACTTTCGGGAATGCAGTGATACGTCCATACAGGAACTGGCCTGGTGGGATGGGCCACACTTCTTTAAGTGGGTCAGGAATCACTCTGGGTGTCTGATGATTGAAAAACCTTTCTTCAAAAAGTTTTATAAATTTTAAATCACTGAATTTAGTATTTAACTTAATTTTCTGGTTTGTTTACAACTGGCAAACAGAACACCATTTCCCCCATGATAAGCCTCCCTCAGAGGAGTGACTGTTAAATGAAAGGCACATGTTTTTGGACTTACCTCTGTTGTTATCCCTGTCTCCAACAGAGCTGCTACCACATAAGCCGTAAGAGATATCTTGCCATGGATCCCTCCCTGCAAATAACATCATAAGTTAAGTTTTGCTAAATATATTATCTTGGAAATGCTCCCCCCTTATCTATATACCTGAAAGATTATGTAAATGTTACATTATTAAAGTTATTCAAAAGTATCTTCTATGGTGTGTGGAAATGTTTTTGTGTTTTTAAGAAAAAAACTAGTTCTTGATCTTTAACACCTGAAAAACATTTTTAAAAATCTGGCTACTGTCCAACTGTTACCACCCTGCCTCTCACCCAATGATTATTATTATTATTGGGGTTACGCACCAGCCCTCCTGCAACAGCAAGGAATAGGCAGGTATGTATGGATGTAATTATGGATGGATGGATGGATAGTTCTCTGTTGAAATAATGTTGCTCTGCAATAACTCTTATTCTGTTTGAAAGCCTGTTTATTTCCCTTTAACCGAAGTGAAATTTGTAAGGAAACCATATTTGTAGGTTGAGCAGCAGAGTCAAGTCAATAAAAAACAGCAAAGCAGCATATTCTATTAGATATGTGTATATTGTACATTGTAAATTGTAAATTTGTATATTCTGTAATGCAAAAACAGAACAAAAGAGCAAAGTGTACCAGAGTCAAATTCCTTGTTTGTATGCACGAACTTGGCAATAAAGCTGATTCTGATTCTGATATTCTGCAATGACCACTTGTTTTGAGCTTCTGTTACCCCAGGTGATGAGAAACAGGTGCCTGATTAACAACACCTCTGGCCATGGACCCTTCTGGTATATTCAGATGGCACCTGCTCCAAACATGCCACGTTTCACTGATCTGAGAGGGACCCATACCATATGGCAAATTCAACTTGTTGTTTCTTTAAACCCAAGCTGCAGCATTATTGGGAGTGAGCCCCGGTACCATCTCCGAACTGAAGGTCAAGTTCTATATGTTGGAGAAGACAGACCGTGAAGTCGGCATCCCACACAGATGACACTACAAGAAGACTGTTTCCTCACCCTGTCATCACTCCAAACTCGTAGAATAGTCAAGGTTTGCAGGACAATGCTGACAGATAGTTATCTACCCAGACACACAGCCAATCACTGGTCTCATAGCGCTGTAAGGAGGCATGCCATGGCTTCCCTTCACCTTCAAGCCCATTAGGAATAAATTGTATCCTCCAAGATGACAATGCTCGTCCCCACAGAAAGGGCATTGCCAGAGAAGATCACCAAAATTTGGAGGAGAAGAGGATGTGCTGTTTATGCCAGAATGACAAACACAGTCACACTGGCTGCTGATGTGGTTGTGTTGGTGATAAAATGATCTCACAGCAGTGTGTGACTTACATGGTGACCAGCATTAGGAGGTCCTAGGCAGTTCTTCCATTAACTACTCAGGCTCCCCTCGTGCAAGGCTGAAAACTAAGGGGGACAGCGCTTTTCAGACTGCGGCCCAGGAACTGTGGAACAGTTTGCCACTGCAGCCTCGCTTTGCTGACTTTGTAGAGATTTTAAAAACCAAATGAAGCCTTTTCTGTTCTGCCAGGCTTTTATGTTATGATTTTAGTATATTTTTTATGTAGATCTTAATGGAATTTTCCTGTACAGTGCTTTGTTACTTTGTGTCTGTGAAAGGCCCTTTATAAATAAACTTTACTTACTTACTAAGTTGTAAAATACCATTTTGTTATGTTCCTTTAAAAGTCAGTTATTCAGTGCAATAAACAAAACAACAGAATAATCTCTTGGCACTGGAAGAGAAGTTTTTTATGGGTGGGACCCACATACTCCACTCTCCTGCTCAACCCACAATTTCTATTTCTTTAAATATGTGAAACCATTTAAAGCGAAAAAAGCAAACTATCAAACTGTTTAAAATGTTATACATAAGTACTTTTATTTATTGTAAATCCAAATGAACGCAAAGTCACCTGGGAACTACTGGACGAAAAGCAGGGATTACCTGATTAAGTTAATTAAATCTTAAATATTACCCAAAAATGGCCAGTCTTCAATCTTATTATTTACGTAATTGATTTAAATCTGACCTTGTCCCGCATTTGTAGGTAGAGAAGACCGAACTTCTTTAAACTCACATCCCTCCAAACACAGACCTACCTGCAGGTCTTTGTTGAGGATGCGTCCCATAGCAGGAAAGGAACCATCCTCTCGCAGATGCTTGATGAGCCAAGACTTGGCTACACGAAGCTCTTCAGGGTCAATAAAGATAAACCCTCGAGACTGAGCAAAGGACTTCAGCACAAATGCTGTCAACCTAGAGGAAAGATAGAGTTAAAATTGCAGGTACGAAGATACAAAATGAAAATCCTTAAAGATCCTTTACAGCACATCCTAACAAACATCTGTATATACGCATCACTCTTTAAAAGACAACAACTAGATTTAGCAATCTTTCTCAACAAGCACCCGCTTTCAATTTGTCATCAGAGGACAGGAATTTATAGATGATTTGATGAAATGGAAGGAAGAAGAAAGGAATGAGGAGGGGAGCAGATGGGCGCGGCACAGTTTGATCAGTGCAACCGGATGCGACAGCTGTGCTCTTGAGAATGCGAAACTGCACAAGAGCCAATCGAGCATGTTTCTGGTTGGGAGTTAAACATTCCCAAAAAGCATTCCTCAACTTATGAAAGAACAGATCCTAGGGATGAAGGTCTGGGAATCTGGCCGGCCCAGGAGTGCAAATGAAAGTTTATGAGCCACGGTTAGAGTGGGCTAAGGAGAAAAAGAGTCAGTGGAGCAATGGACGACAGCCAAGGTCGGTCCTGGGAACATGGTTGAGCTCATCATATACATAAACAACAGACCCCCTGGTAGTGAGTGGAAGCTGCTGTCTTTGGCAATAACTGATGTGGCAACAAGTCTTTCATTACAGACCAGAGTTAGGTAACTGGATGTGAGGTAAGTTGTTTACCAAGCAAAGAAAGAAACAGGAGACGGAAAGGAAGGAAAACACAAACAGGTCACACATTACTTTCCTAACCTAATGCAGCCCATAAGTGAGCTCATAATCCAAGAAAATAGCAACTGGGGGATAAGTAGAAAAAAAAAGAATGGTACGTACTCTCATAAACCAAAAACATAAAATCTTTCCTGACTGGAACCTGGATTATTTATCCCCTGAGGCAAACAACGATGCCACGGCACTGTGGCACAGGCTTTAAATGTTCACCCTCAGGGAAAAGTTCTGGAAAATGTAAACTTAAAGTGGTTTGGGAAAGGAAGGAAGCACAAGGACAGCTGACTTCCGCCCCTAACCCACAAGCTATAGCACTCCTTTAGTAATTTTCTCTGTCCCCTTCCATTCTCCTTTTTTCCAACTCCCCACTTACAAATTGGCCCTGTCCAGCTCCACTCCCTTCTGATAGTGTATCTAAAAGATGCTTCATGATAAAGCCAAACTGGGTAAGCATTTATTAGGATGTTATGAGCTGGACTTACAGCTCTCTGGGTGATTAATTTATGGAAAACACTTTATTTACCAAACAGATAGAGGACTAAGCAGAAAGTGCTTATTAAGCTGGTATTTAGGCACCTAACCAAAAGCGTCCATTCACAAATAGGTATTTTCTGATTGCCTCAACATGTAATGATATACCTTTATATATCTAAAGTTTTATCTTTGTGACTCACTTTAAGAGGGTTGTTGTAAGTGGTGGGAAAGCGGCAGAAGGGATGCAAAACAAATAAAACTTGAGGGTTGGTGAACATGAATGGGAACAATGAAAATGTATAAAAATGTGAATTGCAAATACAGTCGAAACCAGATGTTTCCTTACACTGTTTAAAATGACAACCGTTTTTCCTATATTAAAACATAATGAAACTTTTTATTTATTATCTCAGTTAGGTTTTCTGTTTGTTTAATACCTGAAAAATTCTTGGTAGAATCGCATTTAAACTGTATGACTTGGGTTAAATTCTTTGGGTATCTTTTCACAGATTTGTCACAATAGTTTGCTAGAATTTAGGCCCATTTAGCTGTAACTGAGCCAGGTTTGTAGTCTGCCTTGCTCACACACCTTCTCAGCTCTAATAAAAAAATAAGGAATTGAGATTGGGTCTTTGAAATTTAAACTTCAAATCATTTGTTTTCTTTCAGCATTAATAACTAATTCGGCTGAGTACCAACTTGTCCATCTGAAAGACACATTTGTGCCCAAGATTCAACTTGCTGATATCTTGACATAGTGCTTCAATATTTCCACATAATGTTCTCTTGATCTCATCTATTTTGTAAAGTGCACCAGTTCCTCCTGCAGCAAAATATCCACATGATGCTGCCACTCCCAAACTTCACAGTTGGGATGTTGCTCTCAAGCTTGCAAGCTTCCCTCTTTTTTTCTCCAAACACAACAAAGATCATAATGTCCAACCAGTTTAGTTTTACTTTTTTCAGACTACAGGACAGAAAGTCTTCAGAAATTAAGGTTTTTGTCCCCGAGTGCATTTGCAAACTGTGGTAGAAACTGGCTTCTTCCTCTCTGAGTGAATTGTCAGCTTCGGTACATGACTTGGTTCACCAGGGATAATGACGTCCTTTGACCAGCTTCAGCTTGGATCCTCATAAGGTCTTTTGCATTTGTTCTGGGGTTACCAAAACACATTTTGCACCATAATATACCTTTCTAAATGGTATGATGGCTGGCCATTTTTACATTGTTTATACTTGTGTTTAACTGTTTGACCAGATGAACACTGCACTTCCAGGCATTTAGAAAATCGTACCCGAGGATGAACCAAACTTGTGGAGGTCCACAATCATTTTCCTGAAATCTTGGCTGTTTGCTTTTGATTTGTCCATGATGTTCACAATGAAACCATGTGTTTGAAGTGTTGCCTCAAAATACATCCATAGGTGTCCCTGTATTTAACTTAAAGTAAAAAAACAACAACTTAGAAATCCATGACATCATAATTTGGGCTTTCCTCAATTGTTAACAGGCATAGTAATTTTACTGTCTCTAATCTTTTGATTGTGGAGAAAGTAATAAAAATGTCTAAAAATAGTCAGATTTAATGTCAAACACTGAGAAAAAATTACTAGCCTTTTCACACAGTTAATGCAAACATCTGGTTTCAACTGCAGTTTAGTCATGAACTAAAAAAATATGTTAATAGAAATCTAAATATTGGTATTAAAACGGACCAGTTTAAAAAGAAGTCATACTGCACTTTTTGTAGCAATTGAAAAAGGGGCCAAGTAGATGAGAGGGAACCTTAAATTCTTGTTCTTATGGACTTTGGTTTGGGTATTTCACATTTGTAAAATGACGAGTCTGCTTTGTGTAAACTCGGTAGTTCATTTTTGTGATTCCAGACCTTGGAGACAGTGTTAGTATCTTGTCCCAGTTTATTTTTGCATGACTAAAATGGAACAACTAAAAAAGTAAATATTACCCAGTGAACTGCAGAAATTAGTCATGAATGTAAAAACGCAATTATGTATCTCTTGAATCATGAGCAACTGTCTGACCTTTTAATCAGCCCCCTTCACGGAAATCCCACCTATAATTATAGAATATAAAATATCTATTATTTTTTACTATGTTTTGCTACTTCAAACAGATTAATGTGTTACTTTTATGGTTAATTGTTCTTTTATGTGAAAACACTTAGAAGACAGTTTTTACTAAAAGTCTTAAGGTATGCGACGTTTATGAAAAAACAGGTAATCCTTCCAGTGAACATACAAAAAAAAAAAAAAACTCTTTCATCTATGTGACAGTCTTCCTACTGCCAGTCATTTAGCTCTAGGTTCATTCTGTGAACTTTTAACAGCCCTGGCATGGAAGATGGTAAATACTGCACCCTAATTCACTGCCAGCTGCTGTCATTTATTCTAGATTACTATATTCCACCAATTTCCCCTGTGAAATGGGTTTTAAATGCTGGAAAACATTAATACAACATTACAGCAGGCAATTAAAGCACTGCTCCACACATGAACTTTGGAATAACAACAAAAACTCTGCTTGTTTTAGAAGGTAATGTGTTGCAGATTGATTTATAAAGTGTCTGTTGCAGGTTTACTCATAGTTTGCCATTTATGTAGTGCCCACAAACCACAAGAAACCCCAAACTACTGCTCGTCACATCCTCACATGCTCTCACTCTTATTCAGAAAGATTAAATCATACCACCACTCACCAATTACACTGAGCATAATGAATCATTAGAAAACATTCATACCTATTACTTTTAAAGGAATAAAAAAGGTAAAGGCTCCAGACAACATATAAGACCGACTCCAGCTGTGGTATTTAGAGGTTGTAGGGTCAAAACTGCAAGAGGAAATTTTAATGCACATAACAGGGAATACATTTTACCTGCCTCAGGGAGCCAATCACAATGTTTGTTTACAATCTTCTGTTGTTTATAAAGCCTGCTGTTTTATAGTCTCAGCTCTATTAAACTTCATAATACCCGCCTGAGCTCCTTAATCAACAGGAGGAATGCACAATAAGAACAGTACCTTAAATTACAAGCAGTGGAGCTCCCCACAGCAGCTGCTTATACATAAAAAACTACTGTATTAAAACAAAATAAACCACTGTTACATAAATAAGCTTAAATGTATATCAAATTAAAAGGAACCTTTTTAATTAAAAGTTCTCCGCTCTTCCTAGATACCTATATCACATGAAAAGCAGAAGAACTCTGCTGCTCCTAGACATACCTGGAATGGTATGAAGTGTAAAGCTCATTTACTACACCTGCAATGACTCACCACATACTGCCTGAGGAATCCCTCTCGCCAAAGGCACTATAGGATCCATCCTGCCGTTTATAGGTCAGCTGTCTCTGGTAGCCTGGATGACAACAGAGAGCAGATTTAAGCAGAGACTGTGAAAAGTAAAAGCATTCCAAACATATTTTTATGCTGCTTAGTATCAAAAAGGCTTCATTATGGGAAAAATTTAAACTAGAAAACAAAGACACAGATAGTTAATCTAAAGAATTCTTACGGAAAAACAAAGCAGTTTGATCAGCGCAACCAAGGACCACCAACAATTTATACAATTGAAATAGTGTTCACCGTTATTTATTATTTACATTAATTGTGTGGAAAAGTGTTTGTGTAAAAATACTGTGAGAAAATGCATCAAATTCTTTAACATACTCCACAAAGCAAACGTGCAGTTACTGGAATTTTACCTATTGCTGTAATGTAACTGCTCAAAGATATAAAAGCCAAATTGTTGTGTGAGAGGGATCTGTAATGAATAACTCTTGGAGATTCCTTTGCAACATTTGTGAACACTTGTACTTTCATTTTTTTTTCAAGTTTTGTCTACGGCACAACTTAGATATTAACAAACAAAAACGTGAAAAGAGAAAAAAATGGTGTTAGTCTGAATGATGCAATTCATGATATATAATTTATGAGTCCAAAATATTACTTAGGCCAAAGTATAAAGTTGTTCATAAGTTCAAAAATGAAAACGAACATAAATCAGTGTTCCAAAATAGCATTTATATTCAAAAGCAGAACTTGTAATACAGGTACATTTTTTAAAATTTGACAATCATGAAAAGGTTCAATATTTTTTGTCAATTATTTCAGAAAGTGAAACTTAAATAGTATATAGATTCATTAGACACATAGTGAAATATTTCAAGCCTTTATTTCTTGTAATTTTGACAATTATCGCTTACAGATAATGAAATCCCAAAATATTGGAATCTCATGGTGTCACACCCTAATCAGCTAATTAACTCAAAACACCGGCAAAGGTTTCCTGAGACACTAAATGGTGTCTCAGTCCGGGTCAAGACCATGGTGTTACTGTGCTTGATTGGCCAGCAAACTCACCTGACCTGAACCCCATAGAGAATCTTTGCAATTCATGCAAAAGGAGCCCCTACCAAATAGTGAGTGCATAGAAATGAACATACTTCTCAGAAGCCTGGCATTTCAGTCTAAAATGTCCTTTTTAAAATTGATTTAATGTAATATTCCAATTTTCTGAGACACTAAATTTTGGGTTCTCATTAAATCATCAAAATCACAAGAAATAAAGGCTTGAAATATTTCCTTCTGTGTATTGAATCTATATATTAGTTTCACTTTTTCACAATATTGAATTTGTTTTGGTGTACCTGTATATGCAGCTTGCTTGCAGTTCCTTCCAATTAGCATGAAGGCACGCTACAGGATACAAAATGATTGACTTTTTAAAATTACAAACCCTGTAAAAAACGTTTGTGTTTCCTTCTTTTAAACAGTTTCTAGCCAACCTGATTTCAAGAGGTTTTTAAAAAAAGTGAAGGGAGAACAAAAAATGTAATTTCTCAAGGTTTAGTTGAGGAGTTTGTGTTAAACTCACAGGTGAAAGGTAAAAAGAGCGAAAGCCCAAACAAATCAACTTGGAGTCTAGCTTCTTTACCTTGAAGAAGGTAGTCAGTAGCTTCGTTTTCAACCTCAGAACTCAGCTGCCCGGTCTTCTGAAGGTACTTCAGAACAAAGACGTTGGGTGCAAAGTGAATCATGTTCTGCTCTCCACACCCGAAGGGCAACCTCAACAGCTTATCCAGGTTATTTAGAGTTGGTCCCATTACATCCCCTATCACAGGTGCACAGACATACATACAAAAGTATTTTAGTTTCTTACACTGGGAAAGGAGGTGTATTTCTCAGCTAATGAAATGATGACTATTGTGTGACCATATATAATGTAATAAGTACAGCACCTTGCAAAAGTATTCATACCCCTTGTACTTTAACCACATTTTGTCACATTACAACCACAAGCCTTCATGTTTTTTCATTGAGTTCATATGACAAATTAGCTCAAAGTAGAGTATAACTGTGAAATAAGGAAAAATGATGCAAGATTTTCAAAATTCTTTACAAACACAAACCTGTAAAGTGCTTTTGCATTCAGCCCTCAGTATTACAAAAGCACTAAATCTGGTGCAACCAGTTACATTCAGAAGGCACTTAATTAGTAAACCCAGTCCATCTTGAAGTTAATTAAATGTTACTATAAACCCTGCTGTTCTTTGTAGATCTCAGAGCTTTGTTAGAGAACATTAGCTTAAAGCAGGGTTGGACTATATCTATAGTTTTGAACATCGTATGGAGCACTGTTCAATCTATCATTTAAAAAATGAAAGGAGTATGGCCTAACAGCAAACCTGCAAAGACGTGAGCCTAACTAACAGCTGGAGCATGGAGACCATTACTCAGAGAAGCAGCCAAGAGGCTCCTGGTAACTCTGGAGGAGCTGCAGAGATCCACAGCTCATGTGGGAGAATCTGTTGACAGGACAGCTATTAAACATGTACTCCCCAAATCTGGCATCATCTACCACTCTTTCTAGAAGAGTGGGAACTGGTGGATAGAGTTAAATACAGGAACATCCGGAAAGAGAATCCGCCAAAGGATGCAAATGATTTGAGTCTGAGGTGAAGGTTCACCTTCTAGCAGGACAATGATACTACTGACATAAATGATACTGACACAGTCAGAGATACAAAGAATTGGTTTACATCAAGACATGTTACAATATCCACACTGGGGACTGAATTTAAATGCTAACTATACTTTTCAGATTTTTATTGGTAATATATTTAAAAACCGTGTATCATTCACAAGTTGGAAAAAAAACACTACTTTGTATCACATGAAATTAAAAACAAAAGGCATAAAAATGTAAGGTGTGTGAACACTTTTGAAATGCACTGTGTATGCCTCCAACCATAAACTGGCATACCAATCATAAACGCAGTGGCCCTTTCCGATCCAGGCACCATGTTGTGCGGTACCCCAAGAGTGAAGGCCTCATTGTGGTCATCATCAGAGTCCTCTTTCCTCCAGATTTTAAACTCTCCTACTGAGCCCCACCCGGTTGAGAACCCAATATGTTGCACCTAGAGGGACAAAAACATATACATATATTTCAAAATCATCTGCAACCATAAAGTACCAAAAATGTATGCACCATACCATGAAAAAGTCAAACCTGTCCTGGGAACTGGCCTGCCCACTCCAGGATGATAGATGTATTGGATGGATGTAAACCACGGCCCACCTAGAGAGAAAGAAATGCAGACCGTTTGAAGTCAAACATGTCTTGATAATGCTTTTATTGTTTGTTAAAACGGGCTGCACGGTGGCGCAGTTGGTAGCACTGTTGCCTTGCAGCAAGAAGGTCCTGGGTTCGATTCCCGACCGGGGGTCTTTCTGCATGGAGTTTGCATGTTCTCCCCGTGCATGTGTGGGTTCTCACCGGGTACTCCGGCTTCCTCCCACAGTCCTAAGACATGCCTGTTCGGTTAATTGGTAACTCTAAATTGCCCTTAGGTGTATGAATGAGTGTGTGCATGGTTGTTTGTGTGTTGCCCTGTGATGGACTGGCGACTTGTCCAGGGAGTACCCTGCCTCTCGCCCATAGACTGCTGGAGTTAGGCACCAGCTCCCCCGTGACCCACTATGGAATAAGCGGTAGAAAATGACTGACTGTTTGTTAAAACTTCCATACCCTGCCAATAAAAAAACCTTTATAGTAAAAGGAATGTGCTTGAGAAATCTCCTGACACACTCCCTCTTTCTAAAACGCTGGTGATGCCGATAGGATTTACATAGGTATTGAATAGCCTAGTGTACACCGTAAATCCTCTATGGCAGAGTTGAATTCCATCATCCTGCTGAACCAAAGCACATACAAGGCAGAAACACATAGCTAATACATATAAAGGATGACTTCAGTGTAAATACCAGGCCAACATTCACAGTGTCCCTAGTGACATTAGATATGACTTCATAGGAGGCACACCAGTAAAACTGACGCCATTTCTCCAAACAGACACACTGTGTGGTCTGCTAAGTGTGCTTTTTTAACTCACCTCTCTGCCTTAGAACATAGAGCTACCACTTGAACAAGAATGCATTGCTCTCATTTGTCGATAAATGTTTATAGCACAACAATATATATATATATATATATATATATATATATTTATTTATTCTCCTACCTGTACCATGCCTCCTCTCCAACTGATCCAAAAACTGCGAAACTCATCCCAGGACAGCATCCCTGGTGTGGAGACGCTGACCAGGGGGTCCCCCATTTTGCCTAAGGAAATCCAGGAGCGTGTATTCTGCCTCCCTCCGAGTACAATCTCAATCATCTCTGCACTGTCGTGGGGACTAGCAGAGAGGGCAATGTGGGCGTCGTTGTGGGTCTTCACAGCCACCTGAAACTGCTTCATCTTGGATGGCTTTTTGACATACTGATACTCATACTTATTAGGGGTGGAAATGTGGATTCTCTCTAAAAGGGATAATACAAAACACAGTTTTGTTGGGAAAGTTTTGGGAATGAATGTTAAATGCTAAATACTATATATTTTATTTAAATTTTATTAGAAAAATTGCTGTTTTGGGGAATTATCACTGATTTTGTTCTTGAAAATAAAAGTTCTTTAGATTTTGTTATTGAAACATGTTTTCACTAACCATTGGGACAGAAGAAAACACTGTAGGTGTACTCTCTTGATAGCCCCTCTGGCTGCAAGCAGATTGTGAGGCAGAGAAAAAGAAAAACATGCAGTTTGCAATTATAACATGTCTAAACACTATATATACAAACAATGTTCTATAAATGACAGCGAATGTCTTTTACCTCAACTAGGACAGTCCTGCGAACGTAGTCTGAGCCAGTGGGGATCCTCCTTTCATCTGCATAATTCCCCATCTTGCCTGACAGTATTCCATCTGAACAGCAACTTTGTGAACTGTAAGCAATGGCTCGGGCTTAGGAGATACAAAAAAAGAGTTAATCATAATCATTTAATTTCATTGCTACTCCAACCACAAATGACTTCAGACTTTATTCATTCACTAGAAACATATCTGCTGTATTCTTCGTAGAAATACAAATTTGTAAAAACAACAGAGAGAGAGAACAAATTTGTACCAGTGGCCAAAATGCTCTTAAGCTGTCAAATTATCACTTTAAAATACCCTGGACTCTAAGTGAATAGGAAGAGCCAAATAAGCAAAAATGCATACACAGAGTATAACCCAGCTCCCAACCCAAGGAGAGGATAAAAAAAAACAATATGACATCAAGGCATTAAGGCTTCTTCAACTCCATGGAGGATTTCGTAGCAGTCCTGCTTCCTGTTGAAGAACATTTAGAACTAGGCAATAGAGCATCAAAGTCACAGCCCAGGAACAAGTAGAGAACAACCAGAACATCTGAAAGATTGCCTGTTTATGGAGACTTGCACTAATGTTCCTGGAAACATTAGATGTACTTGAATATTTGAGCACCATATACCCTGCTCCTAATGACCCAACCAGGACTCACCAGACTATTTCAAAATGGATAAATATGAAAACTCTCACTGAGCAAAAGCAATTTGAAGATTGTTGTACTGGTTGTGCAGCTGGTACTGCCGACATCTCTTGTTTTCATCTCTGCACTGATGTCCAGTTGACTGAATGCTCCAGAGGGTTCTCCTGAGTGTTCTTAGAATGCCCTACATCATACATTTAACAGGAAACAACCTGCACTTCAACCTGCCTGTTGAAAAGAAATAACCAGCCCTAAATACTTTAATAGAATCCCTCTGTAGACCTCTCATAGAAATCTTCTCTTCATGTTGTCAGTAAACGAATGAATTGTTTAGTTGAATCTGTGACCAAGGCAGTGTAGGGTCACATGGTTGTGACTGGAAATGCAGCAAGAGGACCACAAACAACTGCGGTCCCATGACAAGGTAGGAATACTGGCAGACTCTGCTCTGGTGGGGGTTGATTTTTCCTAAAGCACAGATAATAGTCTCTGTTGGAGGGTATTACCCGTTAGTGCCCTCTAGTCCTTTGCTGGCGGCATTAACTTTTAGCTTTAGGTGCCTGCATTGGTGTCACCTTTCAATAAGCATCGTTAAACAGCAGATGAGAATGTTCACCAAGGTTCTTTGCTTGGACAATGAGCTAGTCTGGGATTCTCTGTCCATACTGGTAGATGCTCTTCTGCTGTAGGTTAGTTGTTCCTCAACCACTTGTGATGGTCTATAAGAAGGGTATAGACCAGTTTGATCACTCAATTGCACTTTTAAGGATGTCTTAACTTTAATCTTTGTGACTTTAATCTTTAATCTTGTTGCCATTCTTAAATAAGGATCTTCAAAGAGTTGTAGAAATTTTTCTTCAGGGTTCTTTGATTGGCCCACGAGACAAACTGGGGTCTCTAATGATGAATGTGTTCTCTTTTACCTCCACCTTGACAGTGCTGTAAACACAGCATAGGCTAGTTGGGACCATTCTTCCATCTGTATAATTATGAGTCTTGACTGTCAGTAATCTATGTAAACAGCAGTTTGGGGAACTATAGGCAATAGTTTGAGGTATTGAGGTGGTACAAAAAGGATTGGTGCCAACCTTCAATAAGCACCCTGACACAGCTGCTGAGAATGTTCTCCAAGGTGCTCTGCTTTGACTACAGGGCAGGCTTAGAACTCTGCTTTGTCTGCAAATGTACATGTCAAATAAAAACTAAATCTAAACTGCAAAAAAATAAAACATCAATAAGGATTTAAGAGGTCAAAATAAACAACACCATACATGGTACAGGCCATATCCCTAATTATCTAGGGAGAGTAGAGGGATCAAACATGCCTCTAGATGGACACCCAGTTCTCTTCATGTGGAGGACATTGGCAATGTGGCACTGTGCCAAGTGGAGTCTCTTTGTGTGTGTGTAGCGAAAAGGAAACACAAGAGGCAGAAGAACTATGAGTGGGGCCATGGGGGGCCCATTGACCATTAGTGACCTAAAAACTCATCAACATGCCACTGAGTGTCACACTGCAGCTCTGATTACTCTCCCCCACTGCTGGTCGACTTTGTTTTCACATGCACTCAGGAGGGGACTGCTTGTAACCTGGGTGGGTGACCAGATCACACACAGCTCAGCTTCTTGGCCCACGTTCTAACTCTCAAAGGCTGGCTTTTTTGTAATGACTCACCCTTAGGGGACCCATTGTTCTGGTGAAAAGCTAATCATGTTTAGTAATCTTTATTACTCTTAATAATATAGTCTGATTTACATTATCATAAATCTTATTAATTCTCAGACAGGAAATGCTGATCTGCTGCAAATTGGACAAGAATTGCTAGCTTAAATACTGCAGGGAAGACATTTCTCAACATTGTGCAAAAGATAGAATAATTACAAACTTTCTCAAGAAACAGATTTATTTCAACTGCTCTGTTGGGAGTACCTGAGATGTTTGCAGATCCCAGTTCAGAGAAAGACAACACAATTGACGTAGGAATAGCCTCTCCAGGACCCACACATTTCTTTCTGGTAAGATGGTGCTTTCCAGGATGACCAATAAACTTGGTACCTTTTGGAACAGACACTTTTAAATGTACCTAAGAGAGAAAAAGAAAAATAACCACCACTTGACCTCCTATGATGGCTTAAAATTAGATCATCTTTGTTCTATCTCCCTCATATTGTGTGTTTTCCCAAGGCACCCAAAGCAAAGGCGTTTTTTTGAAATCACATTAAATCAAGCCCATTTTCATGCTGCTTGACTTAATTTCTCTCAGGCTTCCTGAAGGATTAAAGCTCGCTCATCGTCCAGTTTTCACAGGGCGCGGTAAAGCAAACAGGGTCTCTTAACTGTTCTTTATCTGCATGCCACGAGTCATAAATAACCGAGGAGCAGATATAGGAATCACATGTTGCAGGGGTGGACATCAAAGGAAGGGTGATTCTGGTTTGCATATTCACCAAACATGACATCAGGGCTGCACACGCACAGACCATTTAACAGGCTCATCTGCACAAATCATGATGTCATATGAATGGAGTGCAGGATGGACCCATTTAAGGCCAGGATAGAGCTTTACAGCTCTTCAAAGTGAGTGCTACTATTTTGGAGCTAAAATAAAATCTTGGCATTGCATTCCTCAGGAATTTCAAATACTTCTCAAATACTGACCTACTTTTGACTTTAAGACTGGGAGAAAAAGATAGACACAAATCCATACAAAAAAGCAAGGCTAGAGACTCAATTAAATTTTGATTACTTTTCTTGATAATGTGTAGTTGGAATAACACAGGATGACTTGTGTTACAATAACAAACACTTTTGAATGACCGACCAACACATCTGGGAGTCAAGGGATTACACAATAATAGGAGTTTTAAATGAACAAATTAAAACATTTTGTAGTAGCCTGATTCGTGCACACGTACGAGAATGCTCCTCTGAACTGTCTATACTAACACAAGTATTAGGCAATACTTAATTTCTTTTTCTTATTTTTTGCTGTCTCTCCACACAATTTTTGGGTGAAAAGAATTTGACTTTTAAAGGTGAATTGTAAAGTAGATATTTTTTTAAATCTGTTTGTGGTGTATAAGTGCATACCAGGATATTTAAAAATGTTAATGTACAGTAGAGGTCCACTTTCCACATGCCTACCCTGGCTTTTAGTGCTATAAACCACAACAAAAGCACAGCAGTTCTTTCTGGGTTATTTCACATCTGTAAAGATTTGCCCCGAATAATTGACTGGAAGTAAAAAAGTACCACAGAAAACACAAGCTACAATTGTTTTGAGAGAATCTTTTACCAAGAACTTCTTAAGCCATGCTCAGGATTCTCTTTTAAATTTAAATGAAGTTAATGTTGACATATGTCTGGCCCTGCTGGCGGGGCAAAGGCATTACAGTGTGTCCTTTTTGTACTCGGAAGATATTCCGAGTTCCCAGTTAGAAAAACAACAAGAATGACCCCTGAAGACACAATTCCGACTAACGGAGTTGGGCCTCTATTCTTTTACCTAGCTTCAAAGACATACAGGGTTGTTTGGAATTATTTCTGGTAGCAACAAACACAGGCAGTGTGTGAATGTAAAATAGCAACATGTGCTGTGGAAAAGTGTCAAATCAACGCCCGTTCATCCATCAATTTTTACCTCAGAACAAGTGGGAAGGTAGTTGTAGATTGTAAGAGGAACTTTGGTCTGCTCTCCTCTGATTAAACTGTAAGGCAGTGTGAAGTCAACAAAGAAGGGTTTGAAAGTCCGAAGCTCCGTTCTCTCTGCCAAACCCAGTCCCGTCTCCTCAGAGAGTCCAACAGCTTCTGTGACCCATGTGGTGATCGAATCTGGGACATCCAACTGGAGGACAGCCTCCCCAGTTTCAGAGCTGCAAGAGACCCAATGAGACACAACTTAGAAACATGTTGGACAATGTAATGAGAACATTTAACCATAATTTAATGATGTCATTTAACACAGGCAATGAAAAGGCACATTTGATTGATATTAGTAGATTTAATTGGGCATTTTTACACTGCTAACACCTGTGTCAACACCAACATCTCAAGTGATGTAACTATAGCAAACACTCTAAATCAGATGGTTGAGAGGGACGCTCGGATGTTGACCTAATCTGTTCCTGTGAATGAAATGGCCTGAGGTCATTCCTGGCAGCACGTATTTCATGTTGGTCTTGGCGAAGTGTAATGACATACTAAACTTCAAAAAGCTGCATCACACTCCTCCTTTTCATCAGAGTTGGCAAGAGTCCACTGAAAAATACTTGTTTTATGGTAATCTGAGCTTTGAAGTTTACAGGAAATCAGAAAGGAATGTGGTCCTTTTTAAAGCCTGTGTAAATCTGTTGGGCATTTTTCATAATTTATTTTAGAGATTTTTTGTAATTTTATATAACATGAACAAGTGTTGTATGGGGCTTAGTCATCTTAACATGTTTCTTAAAAGAATAATCTAAGAACCTTCTCAGGAGGAAACACTGGATTGTGCCACATGGTGGAACATACACCTTCTGATATACAGTATTAGGTAGATGGGTCAGTAAACTTGGTCATAGTGAAGCAAGTTTTATAGAGAGATTCCTTAGATAGAAAAAAGCCCCTTCACCAAAATGAGCTTTCAGACTGAAATTGGTGCTGCTCATTTAAAGAAGCAAAATGCATTCAGGAAATAATTTACGTCCAGACGAGACAAAGATTGAGCAATTTGGCCATAATGACAAGAAGTATGTGAAGACGACTCCAGGTAGGGCTTTAAGACCCTAGAACACTGTACAAACTGCAAAGCATGGTGGTGTCAATATCATGCAGCGGGGCTGTTAGGCTGTGTATGGAAATGTTGCCTTGCACAAAGTGAATGAAATAATGAAGAAGAAAGGCTACAACTAAATTCTTCAACTTTATAACTTTAATTTTAGGGACAAGAATTATGTTAGGAAGACTCAATGTCAGGCTTTAAAACCTAAGATCACTGTACCATCGGTCAAGCATCATCCTGTGGGACTGTTGTAACACAAAGGGGGTGGAATAATGCAGTTTACAGCCAAAACTTTCAACACCCAGACTGTTGAGATTGGGTCTCATTTTGGTATTTTATCATGACAATCACACATGAAAAAATGCATTTAAATGGATGAAGCAGGCTAACATTAAGCTTCTGGAATGGCCTTCCCAAAGGTCCGTCCTGAACCATAATGAAAATTCACAGACAATGCCTAAAAGCTTGGTCTGTGCCGGAACACCAATCAACTTCAGTTAAGTCTACCAATTCTGATAAGAAGAGTCATCAAACATCCAGGAAAATTATGCCGGGACCTTGATAGCTACAAAAACAGCATGGGCCATGTGCAAGTTGGTAAGAGATCAATCTAAATATTAAAGGGGATGAATAAGCTAAAGTATAGAATAAATTAAAACTAGAACATCTAATTGCTGTTTTAAAAACAACAAAAAAACCTGTAGTTGTATGCTGTATTATCAGCAAATAAATTTGTGTATCAAGAAAATTTGAAAGCACAAACATGACATTCATGCTCATGATGAGTGGGTCTTTCTGACATGCTTTTTACATCATTTTCTGTTGTGCTTTGTTCTCGCTTCTGCTTTCATCTCATGAACAGATGCATGTTTCTCAATTTAAAAAGACAGAGGCTATAAATACAGAAACAAACACTTAAAAGACATGTGAACAGACAATAGATTTATATACCTGACATTAAAGCAGTGCCACACCCAAGTCTCTGGAAAAAATGTGCGTCTCTGCTTCTCAGTCCTACAACACAACAAGAAGTCGATTTGTAAAACCGCACAAGTGGAAAATTTTATTTTTAAACCCATTTCTTTTTAATTGTTTTGTAGTGCTCAGTCCTAATTGCTTCCTTCAGCTCATGGGTGCTTTATGAGGTAAGGAGAATGAAGAGACAAGCAATAACTCCCATGCAGATGCAAATATTTGCACAACTGCATAAGAAATGTTGGTGTGAAATAAGGCTAGGAACACAGGGTCTGTGTTCCCTTCATCAACATAACTCAGGCAGAAGAGCAATTAAAGATTTCCTGGAATGGAAACAGCCAGATGTTCTAAGCACAACCTTAATAGATCCTTGATTCACAGTGTCCAGCCAGCATCGACCCCTGCAAACTTACCACCCAAAACATATGGTCATTGGTTTACTGACATGAATGTAAAACGAATCAATAATCTCTGACCAAATGTATTCTGGTACTAATTTCACTTATAAACACTCAACTCAAATGACGGAATAACTCTTACAGAAATCAGGCAAGCTTACACCCCTCCGGTGCACACACATGATGGGAAATCCAGCTAGAAGGATTATAATGCCCCAGATCTGGACATTTCTGGATTCCACCAAAAAGGTGCATGAAGGTTATATACCCTAAAACTGCCTCTAGGAGTAAAGAACTATGCTCTTATTCACCATAACTCCAAAATGTGATCTCTGAGACAGCAATGGGGTGTCTATCCAAGAATGATGTCTGAGTGGAGCAGTGTTACTTTTCCTGCCACACATTACGTTTTGCATGTTAGTCAAAATAATCAATTTTTGTCTCATCTGACCGGAGCACTTTCTTCTACATGTCTGGTGTGTCTCCTGCATGGCTTGCAACAAACTGGCAAAAAGAACTAATGATTGTTTTTAACCCTGGCTTTGTTTTTAACATTCTTCCATAAAGATCAGATTTGTTGCACACGCGACTAATAGCTTTCTTATCGACAGACGCTCCCACTTGAGCTGTGGATCTCTGCAGCTCCTCCAGGGTAGCAATAGGCTGCTTCCCTGAATAATGGTGCTCTTCCCTGGTCTGTTACTTACGTAGATAGCCATGTCTTGTCAAGTTTGCAATTGTGCCATTTCTGTTTTTGTTTAATTTTGGTCCATCTGACATCAGCAGGTTTTTTGTTTATTTAACAGAGACAAATGTAATGAAAATTACTTAATATGTATAATAGAAAGAAGATGTTATACATACAGGTTTCGGGTCAAAGCTAATCTGCAACCCATTTGTTGAGTCCCCTACATGGCTTTTGGCAATCCACAACCAGTATTTGTTTGATGGCTTACTCTGAACAATAGCTTTCTACTAAGCAACCTTTCAGATTAAAGCAAAAACAAAATAAAACAAAAAATATATTTTTGGGATGCAAAGAAAATTGTGATTCTATAAACTGATGCTTCCACCAAAACTGTCTATAACGCCTCTAGAGTTATCATGGGCCTCTTGGATGCTTTTATGAATAATGCTCTCTTTGTCCAGCCTGTTGGTTTTGGTGGCTGTCCATCTTTTGGTAGGTTTGCACTTGTGCCATACTCTTTCCATTTTCAGATGATTGTTAAAACTTGGGATATTATATCATTACCTAACCGTAATTTAAACTTCTCAAGAACGTTATCCCTGATCTATTAACAAGATGGGTGACCTCTGAAGGCAGGTGGCTGCACTGACTTTTATTAAGAGGTGCTGAGTTTGAGTTTTTTTTAAATTACCTTAAACATCTCAGTAGAATGTCCTACCTGGTTGTGGGCCGGGGGTGAATTGCAGTCATTACAGTCGATGTGTGTGACTGAAAAGCAGGAATAGCCTCATCGGTGTACATCCCTCCACTTTGTCGGTGGTTTAAACTCACCATATCTGTCATCACCACCAGTCCTGTTTCCTGTTTTTTTTTTTTTTTAAAGAAGAAACATATATTCGAAGGATATATTTTCAGCCTTGTTTTACAACATTGTCGAGGACACTTTAACTGTGTATTCTCACTGTGAAAGCAAAGCGTGCATCTTTAGTAATGTCCCAGTGCCATGGGAACACAGATGATCTTCTGCGTCTCTTTGATGACAGCCCAGGCCACCACATGAGTCCGTCATCTTTAAGACCACCAAAAACATCTGACACATCGAAATCAGCCACCTCTTTAAACACCTGCATAGAGCAAACACATTCACATACAGGAATGCAACTTTGAGTATTAGGTCTGGTGAAATTCCAAAACAGATGTGTACACATAAAGCTACAGAATAACTGAGTTGTACAACAATAATAATGTGACAAACCTTGTTGGGACTAAGCTGGAAGTCTGGCTTTAACAAGTAAAGACTCTTATCCACAGTGGCCAAACAAACGCATGAGCCCCTCTCACCCCGGACATGCAGGGTCACAGGGTCTCCTGGTATGGACTCATTGGATGAAAAAGAAACAGACACCTGCACCCCAAACAACAAAGAACTTACAACTAATATACACTATGTAAAAATTAAATAAATAAATAAAACACATTTCTAAATACAAAGTCACGTGTAAAACTGTTTGTTTTGTATATTATTTTTAGAAATAAGTTTTAGGAAGGAAGACAAGGTGAGAAGTAACCTGACATGTAATGGAAAAGGTAGTCTTTTACAGAGGGAGGGCTAGTGAGGGTCAGCCATAAACTTTCACACATCAACACTATTTTCCCACCCTCTCTTCACCATCGGCAACCTGTCATCCTCTCAAGTTATGACCGTATTTATCTGCCTGTGGCCTACACAGTTGCTTTCTCATCATACCCATTTGACCCCTCCTCCAGCATACTCATATACACGCACACGCACACACACACACACAAACATACACACACAACCACCCACCCGCCCACGCACAGTGTTGTAAGGGCATACCAGAGAGCTGTAAATACTTAAGGGAGTTAACTCCACCTAAATCAGGCAGGAACTGGAAAGCGCTGTTAGGCCAACCCAGCTCTTTGTTTACTGACATTACACTGTGGTGTAATGGCTGATGCATGAACACTCAGACTCACCTCCAAAGTGTATACAGTGAGCCCACTCTGTTTCAGCTTTTGATAAATACTTATTGAGAATTAAACTAATTACTCTGTAAAGCAAAACAAAGGCCAAATTTCAAAAAGGTTTATGCAAATAACACAGTGGTACCTTCTATTAGGTTTTTCTTAGTAAATCCTTTCTGATTCCATAGGAATGAAATGCATTAATCAAACTGATCATCATTAGTGCAACCACCTCTATAAAAAAAAAAAGTATTAGCAGATAGCTGTTCTGGAGCATAGAGGTGTGTGTTACCACAAAGCCAAGGTGGAAGGACATCAGCAATGACTTTAAAGAAACAACTGTAGCTGATCATCAATCTGTGAAGATTCCATTTCCAGACTGGCTAAAGACCATTGTTGTATGGTAATAAAGATTATTCCCAGGTAGAAAACATTTAAGACATTTGCCAATCTTCTCAAGATTGGATGTCCCAACACATTTTGCCCAAAGTAAGGCTATGCAATGCTCAGAGAAATTGTAAAACACAAAAGATCTCTGATTTCACAGGGCTCAGTTTGCTGGTAAAACGTTTCTGTCAGCAATATTAGACAAAGATTGATGAAGTATTAATTTTTTTGGACGGGGCTGGAAGACTTTAAAAAAGACAAACCAGTAAGACTTAGATGTGCAAGTTTTATATGAATGAACCAAAGCACCTCTGGGAGAGTGTCTTTCACATAGATGAAAAAAAGGAGTGATGTTTAGAAATAATTCACAGAACCATGCTTAGAGAGAACCAAACACAGAACATGAGCCCAAACTCTTCATGCCAACTGTCAAACAGTGGTGAAAGGGTGATGATTTAGGCTTGTTCAGAAGTTACACAACCTGGGCAATTGAAAAAAACAAGAGTTGAAAGTGTACAGTATGTATGTTCTTCATACATACGTAATTGTGCCCAACAACACTTTAACTGAATAAAAGATAATACAAAGAATGATGTTAACAGACCTTGTTCTCAAACTCAGGCTGAACAGAGATTTGTTGGCTGTCTGTTACTCCCTCGCCGTTTTCCCTGACATAGTACACCAGCAGACGACTGAGGGGGGCCATGCTGTGACTAACAGGAAAACGAAGATAAGACACACAGGAGTCCATCTCAGCCTGGGACAAAGACCCCGCAACACCTGACAGAGTGAGAGAAAAGTGAGCTAAACTGGACAACATAATCTCAAACAATTTGCTATTTATCTGTTTTCTATAAATGAATACAATTAAAGCTTTAAAATTGAGAACATAAGCAAAGACAACCAGAGGCAAAGAAGGGAAGCTGGGTGGTGTGAACGTTCTTATCAAAGGTCACAGTGGCCCTTTTTCCTCTGTGTGAGGCTGTCATGTTGGCTGGCTCTTTGCCTGACATGACAATGTTTCCCCTGGACGCCACCTCGTAGTGCAGAGTGAAGTTACAGGGACAGGTAGATTTTACAGCCACTTCAGCCTCTTGGCCAACCTACAAACGCAGGAAGATTAAAAGTTGAAATAACTGCTGCTTGAATAATACTTATAACTTTGTAATGCATCATTTTAATGGTCCAAGCTCAAGCAAATCTGAATTTAGCATAAACTTATAAAAATAACGTATAAAGCAAACCGTACTTTAAAAGGGGTGCTGGGACTCTGGATCTGGATGTGACACCTACTTGGAGAGTACCAACTGCTAATGGACAGGTAGCTAGGTAAGTACTGGTCTCCCACTGTCTTCCCATCAATGGATGTTACTTTTGTCTGTTTGAAATAAAAGGAACAAACAGACTTTTGTAAATGTGTGTGAATGTTTTTTTCCTTTGATCCTCCTATTTGTAGAAAGCTACTGACCTCAAGCCAGACATACTGAGCAGCTATAGGGATGGAGGGGATTTCAAAGGTGGCTTCACCATCTTTGGAGATCAGTTCGCTGGTGTAGATGTTGTCCTTTGGCGTCAGCTCAGCCTTAACGCGCACCCTCACCCCATTAGCTGGGCTCCCATCAGGATAGGCAACCTCAATCTACAGATACGGAAGGAACAAGAGTGGGGAAAAAAGCCAGCACGATCCAGTAATGTTAATTTATCCATAGTTTCTCTTTAGAATCTCACCTTCCCTTTATAAGGCAAACCTGGCTTAAACTGTTTGCGTGTATCTTTAGAGTACTTGATGTCAATGAGCTGTTTATGAACCGCCGTTGAATCATCAAATGTTGTTTGCCTGCTTCCGTCAATGCTGGTCACTGATGCCCAAATGCTAACTGTTCCTCTGAAGTGATCAGCCACATCCAGCGGCATCATGTCCTTCACGCACAGACTGAAATTTGCAGAGCCTTTTATCTGAAAAGGGAAAAAAAATATATCATAGACTGATGAAGTTGGAGTAGTACAACTTTTTTTTGGCCATGGTGGACAATACCAAAAGCAAAGGCACACTTAGAAAAGAGATCTGAATTCCTTTATTTTTTAAGATTAAATAAAATATTTTTAAAAATTACAATAAAGGTAAAATTGACAATCAAAAACAATCTTGTTTGTAAATATCTTTTAAATACTTATTGAGATAAGATACCAGTTTACAGGTAATTACAGAACTGACCTCCACAGTTTTAATTACAGGTTGACCCATCTCATGGCGGTAGTATCCAACTCCATTTACAGTCATATTCACTGTCAACTTTCCTGGTACTGGTTTTCCAAAGGTGTACCTGTATGCAAGTGACACGTCAGAGCTTAATATAGAACATGTATTAGCAAGACATCATCAGAGCAAGACATACAGATGTCATTAGATTGTATATTATTCAATTCAATTCAATTCAATTCAATTTATTGATCCCCGAGGGGAAATTAGAATTCCAGTACAACCCATCCAAACAAACATCATGACACAAGACAATGGGGGGACGGGTCACCGAGGCTTTGATGCCCACTCACAGGCGATGCCCTTGCTAGATGAGAAAAGAGGCCACATTAGGAAAGTAGAGGGAAAAAAAATAATATTTCACACTTTATCCTTAGCAGGATTCAGTTTGAGATTGCAAAAAACCTCAGCACAAAGAAGCAACAAGAAGACAAGACAACATCATGCCGGGAACGGTGAAGGTGGTGTGAAGGGGTGCATATGTTTATCTTGAGCATGTGTGTGTGTGCAAGGGAGTGTATGCAAGTAAGTCCATGAAGCACTGTCACAGAGGCCATTGTCCTTGATGATGTTCATCAACCGGCCAAGTTCTGAGCAGGTCCACAGATGTCCTCAGGGAAGGGAGGGGGCAGAGGGAGCAGAGCATCATGTTTACATAACTTCCAGGAGAAGTTGAAGATAGCCAGCCATCAAGGCCATGCAGGGGAGCCAGATTCAGAAAAACAATAATTATTTGGGTTAGGCTGACTCTTAATTTTCCGTCAGCCTTGAGAGTCTCGCTGGTGCTTCTCAAAGGTGAATCCAAACAGCCAAATTCCTGGTCTTTCGCCAGATCCGAGCGAACAACTTTCTCCAAGATTTATCCCATTTCATCCCTGAGTCCAGGAACCGCAACCTGCCTGCAATCCTGTGTAAGGATCACATCCAGTCTGCGATTCAGCTCACGTAACATCTCAGTCTGAGTGTTGATCGCTCTGAAGATCCCATCATACATGCCAGGCAGCCTTACAATGGCCAGAACAGCTGCTGTCATTCTCCGAATTTCTCGATATGCCAGGTAACCGCTGACTCCAAACAGCAGAAATCCTGATATCAAACATCCAATTATATACACATATTCCACATCCTCAACTGACATTATCGACAAACACACAATCCTCCACTTCTGCCAGGAGTCCATCATGTATCCAGAGAAAAATGTCCAGTCCGGACAAGTTGGGCTCTCCTTAACCCTGTCTTCTCCTCGAGAAAATTTGATCAATTGCATTGAGAGACCAGCTGACCAAATCCATAACTAAGAATTTGGAAGATACAGGTCCTTCTCAAAATATTAGCATATTGTGATAAAGTTCATTATTTTCCATAATGTCATGATGAAAATTTAACATTCATATATTTTAGATTCATTGCACACTAACTGAAATATTTCAGGTCTTTTATTGTCTTAATACGGATGATTTTGGCATACAGCTCATGAAAACCCAAAATTCCTATCTCACAAAATTAGCATATCATTAAAAGGGTCTCTAAACAAGCTATGAACCTAATCATCTGAATCAACGAGTTAACTCTAAACACCTGCAAAAGATTCCTGAGGCCTTTAAAACTCCCAGCCTGGTTCATCACTCAAAACCCCAATCATGGGTAAGACTGCCGACCTGACTGCTGTCCAGAAGGCCACTATTGACACCCTCAAGCAAGAGGGTAAGACACAGAAAGAAATGTCTGAACGAATAGGCTGTTCCCAGAGTGCTGTATCAAGGCACCTCAATGGGAAGTCTGTGGGAAGGAAAAAGTGTGGCAGAAAACGCTGCACAACGAGAAGAGGTGACCGGACCCTGAGGAAGATTGTGGAGAAGGGCCGATTCCAGACCTTGGGGGACCTGCGGAAGCAGTGGACTGAGTCTGGAGTAGAAACATCCAGAGCCACCGTGCACAGATGTGTGCAGGAAATGGGCTACAGGTGCCGCATTCCCCAGGTCAAGCCACTTTTGAACCAGAAACAACGGCAGAAGCGCCTGACCTGGGCTACAGAGAAGCAGCACTGGACTGTTGCTCAGTGGTCCAAAGTACTTTTTTCGGATGAAAGCAAATTCTGCATGTCATTCGGAAATCAAGGTGCCAGAGTCTGGAGGAAGACTGGGGAGAAGGAAATGCCAAAATGCCAGAAGTCCAGTGTCAAGTACCCACAGTCAGTGATGGTCTGGGGTGCCGTGTCAGCTGCTGGTGTTGGTCCACTGTGTTTTATCAAGGGCAGGGTCAATGCAGCTAGCTATCAGGAGATTTTGGAGCACTTCATGCTTCCATCTGCTGAAAAGCTTTATGGAGATGAAGATTTCATTTTTCAGCACGACCTGGCACCTGCTCACAGTGCCAAAACCACTGGTAAATGGTTTACTGACCATGGTATCACTGTGCTCAATTAGCCTGCCAACTCTCCTGACCTGAACCCCATAGAGAATCTGTGAGATATTGTGAAGAGAACGTTGAGAGACTCAAGACCCAACACTCTGGATGAGCTAAAGGCCGCTATCGAAGCATCCTGGGCCTCCATAAGACCTCAGCAGTGCCACAGGCTGATTGCCTCCATGCCACGCCGCATTGAAGCAGTCATTTCTGCAAAAGGATTCCCGACCAAGTATTGAGTGCATAACTGTACATGATTATTTGACGGTTGACGTTTTTTGTATTAAAAACACTTTTCTTTTATTGGTTGGATGAAATATGCTAATTTTGTGAGATAGGAATTTTGGGTTTTCATGAGCTGTATGCCACAATCATCCGTATTAAGACAATAAAAGACCTGAAATATTTCAGTTAGTGTACAATGAATCTAAAATATATGAATGTTAAATTTTCATCATGACATTATGGAAAATAATGAACTTTATCACAATATGCTAATATTTTGAGAAGGACCTGTATGCAAGAAGAGGCTCCAAAGACAAGACACAGAGCTGAAGCAGGGCAGATATAGGAGGGGGTGGGAGACAGAGAAAAAGCGTCCTCCTCCACCGAGAGCAGAAATCTTTTTCCTTCAACTTTTGCAAATTTGACAAGTTGCAACTTTAAACTTCAGTCTATTTTATTGGGATTTGACATGATATATCTACACAAAGTAATGCATAATAGTAAAGTGCAAAATACTTGAGACTAGGTGGAGGTTCAGCTTCCAGCAGGACAATGACACCAAACATGCAGCTTGAGCTACAATGGAATGGTTTAGATCAGTGTCCCTCAATAGGCGGTTCCTGGTACGTGAGCCGCATATCTTTGGCCCCCAAGCTTTGTTTTTTTTTTTACATTTTCCACATTTCCATATTGCAACTGACAATTCAAAGATGAATAAACAGAAGAATATGCATTTTGTATTCCTCCAAAAAGAACAAGACTGATGTGCTTCACTTGTCAGGAGATCATTGCTATGATTTTCCAAAGGTTTCCAATTTGAAATGGCATAATTAGAGCAAGCATAACCATGTTGAAAAACATTTCTTCAAAATTCTGAGGCAAGAACAACAAAAATGAATGCACTAAGATCATCTCATCAAACTTTAAGTAGGATTCTCATTACATCTATAACATGACAACAAAAAAACAACACAGTGTTTACTCAGAGTGGCATGGTAAAATAGTTGTTCATTGAATTTTGATTCCAGAGATCTTGATGCCTTTGTTTACCAAAAGATTCTGTGGAAGAGTTCATTCCTTTTGTTAAACTGAAAAGGACTATTTCTTTTATTTTAGCACGTATGACAATGTTTTAATTTATGAGATGCTGAAGTTATGATGAATATGTATTATAACATGTGGCTTGAGAAAGTAGAATGCTCAAAAAAATAAAGGGAACACTCAAATAACACATCCTAGATCTGAATGAATGAAATATTCTCATTGAATACTTTGTTCTGTACAAAATTGAATGTGCTGACAACAAAATCACACAAAAATCATCAATGGAAATCAAATTTATTAACCAATGGAGGCCTGGATTTGGAGTCACACAAAATTAAAGTTGAAAAACACACTACAGGCTGACCCAACTTTGATGTAATGTCTTTAAAACAAGTTAAAATGAGGCTCAGTATTGTGTGTGGCCTCCACGTGCCTGTATGACCTCCCTACAACGCCTGGGCATGCTCCTGATGAGACGGTGGATGGTCTCCTGAGGGATCTCCTCCTAGACCTGGACTAAAGCATCCACCAACTCCTGGACAGTCTGTGGAGCATCGTGACGTTGGTGAATGGAGCGAGACATGATGTCCCAGATGTGCTCAATCAGATTCAGGTCTGGGGAACGGGCGGGTCAGTCCATAGCTTCAATGTCTTCATCTTGCAGGAACTGCTGACACACTCCAGCCACATGCGGTCTAGCATTGTCCTGCATTAGGAGGAACCCAGGGCCAACTGCACCAGCATATGGTCTCACAAGGGGTCTGAGGATCTCATCTCGGTATCTAATGGCAGTCAGGCTACGTCTGGCGAGCACATGGAGGCCACATGGAGGCCCTCCAAAGAAATGCCACCCCACACCATTACTGACCCACTGCCAAACCGGTCATGTTGAAGGATGTTGCAGGCAGCAGATCTCTCTCCACGGTGTCTCCAGACTCTGTCACGTCTGTCACATGTCTCAGTGTGAACCTGCTTTCATCTGTGAAGAGCACAGGGCGCCAGTGGCGAATTTGCCAATCCTGGTGTTCTCTGGCAAACGCCAAGCGTCCTGCACGGTGTTGGGCTGTGAGCACAACCCCTATTTGTGGACGTCGGGACCTCATACCGTCCTCATGGAGTCGGTTTCTAACCGTTTGTGCAGACACATGCACATTTGTGGCCTGCTGGAGGTCATTTTGCAGGGCTCTGGCAGTGCTCCTCCTGTTCCTCCTTGCACAAAGGCGGAGGTAGTGGTCCTGCTGCTGGGTTGTTGCCTCCTACGGCCTCCTCTACGTCTCCTGGTGTACTGGCCTGTCTCCTTGTAGCGCCTCCAGGCTCTGGACACTACGCTGACAGACACAGCAAACCTTCTTGCCACAGCTCGCATTGATGTGCCATCCTGGATGAGCTGCACTACCTGAGCCACTTGTGTGGGTTGTAGAGTCCGTCTCATGCTACCACGAGTGTGAAAGCTCCACCAACATTCAAAAGAGACCAAAACATCAGCCAGAAAGCAAAGGTACTGAGAAGTGGTCTGTGGTCCCCACCTGCAGAACCACTCCTTTATTGAGTGTCTTGCTAATCTCCAAAGATTTCCCCCCTGTTGTCTATTCCATTTGCACAACAACATGAGAAATTGATTGTCAATCAGTGTTGCTTCCTAAGTGGACAGTTTGATTTCACACACGTTTGATTTACTTGGAGTTATATTGTGTTGTTTAAGTGTTCCCTTTATTTTTTTGAGCAGTGTATAATGAGGGGACCTTCAACACATTGGAAAATGTCTTTGTGGTTGAGTACCCCTGGTTTAGATCAGATCAAAGCATAACCATGTATTAGAATGGCCAAGACCTAAATCTAATTCAAGAACTGTGATATAACTTGAACATTTCTTTTTACAGATACTCTACATCCAATAAACCCGTTGCACAAACAGAAAGGGTAAAAATGTTCTTTCTCTACAGGTCCAAAGCTGGTACAGACCTGCAGCTGTAACTGTAGCAAAAGGTGGTTCGGTGCAAAAGCATAGCCCACTTTTCAGATTTTTATTTGTGAAAAACCATCTATCATTTCCCTTACACTTGGTAACTATGCACTACTTTGTGTTGCTGTCTTAAAAAAATATAACTAAAATACATTATCTCTGGTCAAAAGTTGAAAATAAAATGTAAAAACTAAAAACTGTAATGAGTTTTTACACAGATATAAACATACAGGACTGCCATAGTAATATAATGTTACTCTGGATGATGAGCCAAACTTAAGACATCAAGCTTGAGCTGTTTCATTAAGCAATGCCTTGAAAAGTTTTCATTCCCCTTGAGCTTTTTCAAATTTTGTAACGTGTGCACACAAGAAATCACAAATCATTTTCCATCCAATAATCAATGATGTGCTAACTTGTGTTGGTCTATCAAAAAAACCTCAATACAATAAATTGATGTTTGCGGTTGTAATGAAATGTTAAAAGGTTCCCGGGTCATGAATACCTTTGCAAAGCGCTGGATAATAAAGGTAAATGAAAAGTCACCTACCTGGCTGTGACGCTGGCCTGCTCGCACGAGCTGAGATCACGGATGTAAGGGGGTGGAACTATAACCAGCTCAAACTTGGGCATCACTGGGAGAAAAGAAACAAAACATGTTTCTTTTTCTGGTCGTGTCATTTGCCTCATACTACACTGTGTTACGGTGGTAAAATAAACATGCTCACATTGTCCTGGTAGTAGTAGTGTCTGCTAGGAACGTGCTAACTAAGTAAAAAGCTAAGATGCTTAGTTGTAATATGAAGAAATATTGAATTTTTAAAGCAGATAATGAGGTTTGTAACAGCCACAACAAATAAAATCTACACAATGCACTGAACCACAGGTATTTTTAAAAGAATCTGGAAAAACATTTTAAAAATCTCTCTGGCTACTGTCCAACTGTTCCCGCCTCTAATCCAATGATCATTTGGGTTAGGCACCAGCCCTCCTGCAGCAGCAAGGAATAGGAAGGAAGGAAGGAAGGATGGATGCTTGGATGGATGGACGGATGGATGGATGGATGGATGGACGGACGGATGGATGGATGGACGGATGGATGGATGGATGGATGGACGGATGGATGGATGGATGGATGGATGCTTGGATGGATGGATGGATGGATGGATGGATGGATGGATGGATGGACGGACGGACGGACGGATGGATGGACGGATAAATGGATGGATGGATGATTGGATGGATGGATGGATGGATGGATGGATGGATGGATGGATGGATGGATGGATGGACGGACGGACGGACGGATGGATGGACGGATAAATGGATGGATGGATGATTGGATGGATGGATGGATGGATGGATGGATGGATGGATGGATGGATGGATGGATGGATGGATGGATGGATGGATGGATGGACTCACCATATTTCTGTACTTCAAATGACTTGTTGTAGGTTTGGCTCTGCACTTCCACAAAGACAAACCACTCCCCAAACACAGGCTGGTCGGACAGAGGGAAACTCATGTTCACAATCCCTATGATAGAGGGGAAAAACATTCAAGTATTAAAGGGATGGCTCCTCCTAATTAACTGTATACTGAATAACCTTATATTGTACACTCATATTATGATGCTTGCATTGATGGGCTGATTGCTATTTGTTTATAAGCTAAAATTAATACGAAGAAAGATGAAATGTAAATGTTAGTCCTACAAAATGATGAGTGTAATGTTTTGCAGGAAATGTGGTTTACCACAGCAGACAGGCTTAAGACCCTTCCACTGGATCATCCGAGATCCTCTTGGATCCTGAAAGAGTAAATTAAGATACCTGTGGATCTACAGTCTTTTGTGCATTGGCAAAGTAACAGATCATCTTATTTAAACCAATTTTATCAATTCAAGGCTGAGCGAAACTAGAACCCTAGAGATGTAGTCTGAGTTGAAAAGAGTTTCTTTGGCAGCACTGCCAAAAAAACTATTTTCAACTCATTTTAGAATAAAAACTTCATTCCAAAAGCCCCCATGTGGTTCTTGCTAACTTTTGAGAAGAGAAGAAATTCCTTTCATGCTGTTTATCCCTGCCCTGTTCCAAAGAGCACCCTGTTATCTAGGTGAGCTGCCTTGACTTCTGCTCTTTAATCTCAAATCAGGTTGGAAAGAGAAAATTGCCACTGTCCCCTTCCAGACATAGCTCTGCCAACTCTGGGTGGTCCGGTTGATCTTCACTTACCAAAATATATGCTTCAATCTGCAAAAAAAAAAAAAAAAGAAAGAAAAATTTGAATACCTTGTGAATAGGGCTAAAAACATCTTAGTCTTTAATCTGACATCCATTTATCTGTGAAAGTGAGTCCTGCCCTGTACCTCCAACACCTTCATAGTTACAAACATCAATAAACTGCATGTCAACACAGTGACACAGTTTATTTGGAGCCACTGCAAACATTCCACATGAAATGACTGTAAATTGGCCTCTGTAAATAGGGGACTGTTCATTTCCCTTCACACAGAGCAAACTAGGTCTCTCATCTTAACTCTGAAGGTGAAAAAAGTCAAACTCAAAGAGAAAAAAACATGTTAATATTACAGTTATGGCATGTTACAGCTAGAGGGATACGAATTACATGCACAAATAAAACATTATTAATAGAAATTTAAATCGGGATTTTCTGGATTCTTGTATTTACTGCAATAAAATATATAGATAATTAAAATAAATCCATTAGAGTCAGAATTACTGGCTTCAGTCAGGCTTAAAATGTCAATTACCTTTTCATTTATGGGCCTCATATCAGGCGTCACTGTGTAGACATTAATAAGCACTGAAAACAACAAAAAAATGTAAATAAATTTTCTTTCTATTAAAAAATAACATATGAACCAAGTATTAAATACTGATTTATTTATTAGAATGCTTCACTATGTTATTTACCAATATCACATAATTAAAGCATCTCTGGATTGATTATTAGCTAAGATCCACAATCCACATTGTCATACAAAACTAGTCACAATCCTGTATCTTTCCTCATTTTCTCATGTTACATCCCAAAACGTCAATTCATTTTATTGGGAATTTATGTGACAAACGGACACAACCGTGTGTGTTCAACGTGACGCACAGAACTATACAATGTTTTGCATTAGCCTAGCAATTACATTTTGGTCACATCTGATGCCTTCTTTCTGGAAACTGCAAACAGGAAATCTTATCACTTGCTGGCTTTATTTAAAGAATAGTTATGTATTAATAATGTGCAGTGTAAAACTAATTAACATCATGGACTTCTTTTCTGTGTTTGTTGCGTATAATGATCTACTTAAGGTTTAGGTGGACGGCCATATCTTGGAAGGTTTGTAGTTGTGCCACACTTCATTTTTGGAGGATTGATTGAATAGCGCTCCATTAGATGTTCAAAGCTTGAAGTCTTGTTTTATAACCTAAGACTGCTTTAAACCTTTTCACAACCTTATACCTGACCTGTCTGTTGTGTTCCCAGGTCTTCATTATGCTATTTGTCCTTTATTTTTCTGTAAAAAAAAACAAAACTCTGAAGCCTTCACAGAACAGCTGTATTTGTACTAAGATGACATCACTCACAGGTTGACTTTATTAGGTGACTCCCGGAAGCAGTTGGTGGCATTGGATTTTATTTAGGGTATCAGATACAGGGGACTGAATTCAAATGTGAATCACACTTTTTTCTGTTTTTCGTAGTTGAAAAAAATGGAAAAATGTGATCTGTCAAAATCCCAATTTTATACATTGAAATTTTTGGTTGTAACGGGACAAAATGTGAAAAGGTTCAAGGTGTACAAATAATTTTGCAAGATGCGCAAAAGGCACCAATGTGCTCTACATTTCTGAGCTATTTAACTAATTAACTACCAGCAGGCCTATAAAGAAACCTTTATGTTTGGGTTTGTAGATGGGTTTGTCGGTCTGGATGAAGACAGCTGAGCCCTTGCTTTCCACAGTGATGGTGGTGTAGTTGTGGAAAATGTAGCCTTTCTCTGTGAGCTGACGGTTGCCCCAGACCTTCAGAAGGGCCTGCCCTCTCAGTCCAGAGGGAACCTGGTGGTGTGAAAGCAGAACTTTAGAAGCAAAGTCCAGATTGATCAAGGTTAAATAAAAGCAAAAAGTTAATTGGCACTGGAACTTTGACTCAAGTGTGGTGTAGTGGTATATTATTCAAACATATTCTCTTTGTTTTAATGTATTTATTAATAGTCAAAAGAACAGAGGAAACGGTGGAACACTGAGGTATGTTTAAAGATGAAAGTTAGGCTAAAACAAATGAGAATCAGAGTGGAAGTCACACTGAGTTGGGAAGAGGACCAAATCATGTAACTTAGATTGATTGATTCCTGCCTTCGGGAGCAGTGGAGCATACATGCACGTCAACAGCTGTTGCATATTACATAGGGGCTGTTACCTTATTCTCAATGAATGAGCAGGCACAGATGTTGCACTACAAATAATGTAAGTGTTGATATGCATGCTGCCTGAGGAATGCGTAAACCCAGGGCAACAGTTCATCTGCTCCACACATTGCTCTACTCACCTTCAGTTTGATGTTACCTTTATCTGTAAGAGGAACAGAAGTAGAGAATTTAAGGTGAAATGTTTATTTTTAATTGTGTAACTTGCATGTTTAGGTTATTCTTAATATATGAGAGCTGCAGGTGTATAGTTAAGTTTTCCTGGGGGAGTGTTGCTCGTGTTAGCAAGAGATTCAGCTGCAACCCGTCTCCGTGCCATTCGTAGCAGAACAGAACAAGCTGCACCATCGATTAACAGTGCTGTCAAACAAATTATGCTCGGTGTAGACTGAAAGGCTGGTGGGATGGACTGAACTGATGTATCCATTAAAAAACAAGGGAAAATGTAGCTGTTCAGTAGAAAACATTCCCTCCCATTAGCAGATTTCCACTTAACCCTTAGAGATATTGTCCTCACCATAAACTGAGCTGTGGCTGTGGGCGACCGTTTGTCCTTTAACTGACAGCTGCACCTGGACGTGTGTTTCTGCTTTTGCATTGAAGATGGTGATGCTCACACTCTCCTCCACACCAGCTCGGAACACGGAGGGGGCGGCGACCAGGTAACCCCTGAAAGAAAAGAATGAGATAGGAGGCAGGAGGGACAGGAGAAAACAAGGGAACAGATTAGAGGAGAAGAAAAATAGGAGACAAAATGATGGATCATAATTTAAACAGACAAGACAAGTGGAGAAAATGCAAGGATCAGGCACAGCTTAACACTGACCCATAAGTCACTCAAGTCTAAAATGAAGCCCTTGATTCAAATAACTAACCTGATACATTACAAGAGACTTTACAAGGAACCTATCTTAAATGTGGGCACTTTGCAACATTGTTTTGGCATTCGCACATATCACACAAATTATTCCGCAAACTTAACCAATGTTAACCAATATGATGGGTATTAAAACTATTATTTTGCATCAACAGGGTTTTCCCAGAACATTATCAACATAATCTTGGCATATATTGACATGGCCTGCAGTGTGTCGTCACATTATTGAAAGAAACTTGAGGGAATTTGAGGAAAGGTGAAGAAAAAGCAGATTAAAAAAAATCACCGTAAGATAAACTGTTTCCTACAGTAACCTAACATAATCTAGCAAAGACCCGACGATAGGCTTCACACGTATCTTTCCTCTTAGACGACCCATCCATTATGTTTGCCAAAGCCACAGCGAAATGTGTCAAATTACTCAAGAACTGAACTAAAATGGCAGGCAAAGAATAGGTTGCAGAATTGCAGAAAATGTTTGGTTTAAAATGTGGTTGATTTTAACAGAGAAGCCAGAAGATAAGAAGAATATGAGGGCTATTTAGTGCTCTGTGAAACATACTGGAGGTTATTTTACAAGTTGTATTTTAGCCAGCTAAGTTTGGCATCTTATCAACACTGATGACAGAATTAATACAGAAATTATTGTTGGATCTTAATCCACCTCAAAAGCTTTTGAAATGTTCATGAAGAATCCCAGAAACAATGAATACATCAATAGAGTTTATTCTAGAAATGATGCCATCCCATCATTTATCTAAACCCATATTTCCATTTCCAGTGTTTCCATTACTCAGCACGGTGTTCAGTACATGTGCTAATGTTCACATTAATCAAAGTGGTGCAGAGATTATGGTAATACATGAATGAATGAAGTGGTAATGACCCAACAATGTGGAGACTTGAGCCTATTAAAGTTGCTAGGTTTGTATCTTGGGTTAATGGATGTTGATCTTCTAACTTCCAGCTTATCCATTGGTTATCAGCTATTGTCTTCAAAAGGAAGATAAATAACTGATAAAACTTCTGTTTTATTTCGTCCATGAAATCAGGGTATATGTTCACCGTAACTCCCAGAAATATTAGGGAAACACAGAGAGTTCATTTTGTGTAATATCTATAAGCAGCTCCCTTTACATTTGTTGGCACCCCTGGTAACAAGGTGTGAAAAGCCTTAAAATAAAATATGATTTTTCTCACTCTTAGAAAACACATGCATTAAAAGTGAAAGAAAAAATAAAATAATTTCCATTTTGAGCAATCGAGGAACTTTTAATTTCACAATTTGGACATTTTATTGAAATTATACTTCACTTTTTAAGTTGATCAGAGTGTGTAGGAACTTTAACTTAGTAATCTATGACTTCCTGTTTCCCTAAGGAATAAATATGATGCAACACAATTTTATAGGTGTTACTAAAAGTAGGAAAAAGAAAAGAAGAGAACATACAGTCAGAGTTTGAGAACAACACCATGCCACCATGCATACTTAGACTGATCCCACATTAAATTCTATTGTGAAGACAATTGTGTATATCTGTACATTAGATTTTTTTTATTTCCATTTATATATATATATATATATATAAATAATTAAATCTTCACTGAGAGCAAAGTGTACAGGAGTCAAATTCATTGTTTGTCTGTACAAAGTAAAGCACATGTGTGTTGATCTTCATAAATCAGAGAACTGCTCAAGAAAACAGTTACTGTAAACTTTCCAATTTTAAAGTCAGAGCATTAATTAAAACAGGGAACCCAGTAAGAGGGATGGTAAGGGAGGTGAAAAAAGTTTACAAGCTCATAGGCAAAGTATTCCAGAGTGGCACCATGGGGGTCATAAAGTCTCTATAGCAACCATTAATTTTAAGGCTTTTGTACACATTTCAAATAGTGGTGCCTATATTTGTATATATGTTCCAATCAGACATAATAATATGACAGATGAAGTGAATAACAGTGATTCTGTTTTCATGATAGTACCTGTTAGTAGATGGGATACATAAGGCAGACAGTGAACATTTTGTCCTCAAAGTTGATGTGTTATAAACCAGAAAAGTAAGCAGGAGCTTAGGTTTTGAGTGTGTTCATAAATGGCAAAATTGTGATGGCTAAACAACTGGGTGAAAGCTTTTGGGAGGGGACCCTTGTATGCAGTGGTCTGTATCTATCAAATGTGGCTCAAGGAAGGAAAAGGTGCTGAACTGGTGACACAGTCATGGGCGTCCAAAGCTCAGTAACGTACAGTACTGTGCAAAAGTTTTAGGCAGGTGTGAAAAAATGCTGTAAACAAAGAATGCTTTCAAAAATGGAAGTGTTAATCATTTATTTTCATCAATTAACAAAATGCAGTGAATGAACAAAAGAGAAATCTAAATCAAATCAATATTTGGTGTGACCACCGTTTGCCTTCAAAACAGCATCAATTCTTCTAGGTTCACTTGCGCACAGTTTTTGAAGGAACCCGGCTGGTAGGTTGTTCCAAACATCTTGGAGAACTAACCACAGATCTTCTGAAGGTTGATTTTCTCACATCCTGCCGTCTCTTCATGTAATCCCAGACACACTCCATGATGTTGAGATCAGGGTTCTGTGGGGGCCATACCATCACTTCCAATAATTCTTGTTCTTCTTTATGCTGAAGGTAGTTCTTAATGACTTTGGCTGTATGTTTGGGTTCGCTCACTTAGCATTTTGTTAACTGATAAAAATAAACAATCATCATTTATATTTCTGAAAGCATTCATTGTTTCCAGCCTTTTTTCACATCTGCTTAAAACCTTTGCACAGTACTCTGTGAGAAGTGAAGGCTTGCCCCCGTGGTCTGATTCAATTCAATTCACTTTGTTTGTATAGTACCAGTTCAAAACAAATGTCATCTCAAGGAACTGTATAAAAACAATTATCAATTCAGTTAAATCATACAGACAGATTCCAAGTCAAGTACATACATTCCAAATTGATTCTAGATATCAAACGATGGCAACAGATACGCCACTGTTTCTTAAATTGGTGAAGACGTTTATGCTGGTTCTGAAAGTTTGGGGTTAGAATACACCTTGAGTTGCAGTTCGGTGTCTATGAAGCTGCATGCCTGCAAAATAATCAGGGTGTTCATGCTGACCCCTGTCCAACAGAACTAATAACTGACGGTTGAGCATCAGAACTGGATCAAGGTGCAATCGAAGAAGGTAGACTGGTCTGATGAGCCAGCAGTGGCAGTGTGATACTTTGGGTCTGGTTGCAGATTATGTACACCCCATGAAAACAGTACTCTGTGATGGCTGTGACCTCTTTCAGCAAGATAGCACTCCCTTTGCCAGAAGGCAAAAAGAATGAGTTTGAAGTGTTGACTTGGCCTCTGAATCACCCAGAACTCTGTAGGATGTGCTGGGCAAACAATTTACAGGACTTAAATGATCTGCTGCTAATATGTTGGTGCCAGATACCACAGCACACCTTTAGGGGTCTAGTGGAGTTTATGCCTCGTCAGGGGTGTTTTGGAAGCAAAAGAAGACCGCTATATTAGGCAGGGGATCATAATGCTATCTATACCACTCAGGTGCATATCTTACATACACCATTTAAGGAAGAACCTAGCAAACTCTGTTAAAGTAATATGTGTAAAAACATCTTTCTATGTGTCTAGTTTGGCTTTAAAACACTGATCCATGCATTTTTTAACTGAGAACCTTCACTGAAGATCACACAAATCAGGGTTGAGTAAAGCCTTGAGCACAGACCCAACTGCATGCATGAGAGAAGGATCAGGTGGTTGGCATTACAGCACTGCAGCATTAGGGCCAGAGGCAACCGAAGTTCCAGTGCAAGTCATGAGAAAATCCATGGAAAATAAGACCTCAGGAGAAGGGGAATAATACAAGGAAATTGACTGTATGCGTTTGATCTGAGGAGAGTTTAACTCGCTCTAGGATGAGCCTGGATCAGGTGGTACTTATTTTAATCGCATGGCTGCTGTTTATCAAGTTCTCTTTGCCCAGCTGTTCTCCTGTTGAGAGGTTGGTTATTGCTCAGCATGCAAGAGGGAGCATTTTAGGTGAGGTCTCTGAAAGTTGGTCACAAGGTTGTTTATTTTTTTTTTTTTTAGGTAGTGGATGTGCGAAATAGCTCTAAGCCAACCAAAGCTGCATTTAAGCTGTCATGACTTTACAACTTCTTATTAATGACACTGAAGGTTCACTTTAACCCACTGCAGCAGCTGTTCGAGGACATCACTGTGCCTGGTTCTAAGAGGCTACTGACAAGTTCAGGAATCTATTTATATTTGTCATTCTCACAGCAGATACTTTGCGACAAGTTCCACCACAACATCACCAGTGCGGGATCTCAAACTATCACTCTGACTTCTCAGAGGGCAGTAACACCAAACAGTGAATGAAGACTGTGAAAACATAGACGCCGGGAAGATAGTGCCATTAAAAGGTCCAGCACAAGTTTGTAAGTTGCAATGAAAAGAAACTCACAGGTTTGTGGCAGTCGCCTGGTTTCATTATATCTGTGAGAACATAGCTCATCTCTAAGACTCTCCACACAACACAGGCTACTTACTGTCGTTCCTGCGCACAGCTTCTGCACACGCAGCAGACAAACAAGGTAAGACTCCAAGCTCCCCAAAACACCCGCAGCATTTTTGTTTGTTTGTTTTTTGGACTTCAGCAAGCGACTCAAATGTCTGGATATCGGTTCTCCTCCAGATGATAAATCCGATAAAAACTGGAACTGAACTATTAACAGATTCCTCTCCGTCTACCGGCCCATTCTGGTTGATCTGAATGATAGGTGTGCAGAGTTCATGTGATCATCCCTCTTAAACAAATCTAGATCCAAGCATTTTTCGGGGGGTGGGGAGGGGGGTCTTCCTCCTCTTACAACCCAGAGCAGCTACACCACCAGTCTTCTCTCATGTGCCTTCACCCGCCCCGGTTCCGTTCTCTCATATTTCAGCATTAACATTTGTTAGTGTCCTCCCACTGGTGTCCGCTCGGAAATGTCTCAGGAAAAACAGAGTTTATTTGACCATTAAAACAAACTCTCGCTCCTCTGGTTGTCCCTTGTGATTTCAGATTGGTTTGCCTGTTTTCGATCAGCAGCAGGCAGCGCTTCATTCAGGTTACTGCGTCCTTTGCTCTGCTCACTGGTCTGTGCTAAGGCAGCATGACTCTGACCAGTGCGAGGAACGGGGCGCTCAGGCTGCAAGATACTCGCACAGTCCGTCTATTTCACTCTGACTCACAGCAAACAAAGATACTACAAGCAAAAATAAGTTGAGGAAACAACCTTCTCTTTCATTTATTTTGGACACAGGATGCGTTGATTTTTGTGGCATGTTATGTTGTGGCTCCAGCAGGAGGCGCTGTTTCTACTGCAGGCGTTTACCTGCCCTGAAACAAGCTGATGCTACACAAAGAAGCATTATAAGCCTACTAACCATAACAACGTTGATTACGTTATTAAAAACAATATCGATCTATCCACCCAGCCATTCACCCAATTAAAACTGAAGAAAACATCTCTGAAAAGTTTTATAAGATGTAATAAAAATGAATTCTTGGAGAGGAATAAATTAAGAGATCCACAAATTGATTCCTACTAAAAATGGCTAAACACTGAGCGGCAACACATGATGAAGTCATCAGTACTCAGTATTTTGAAGGAGGATTACTTCGTTTAAAACCTCAGACCTTTAGTTTTTTGTGCTTCTGGGTGTAGAAGTGAGAGTAATCACCGTGGTGAGATCAAAAGAGCTGTCCGAAGCCTTCAGAAAGAAGACTGTAGCAGCTTATGAATCTGGTAAGGAAGAGGTCTAAAAAGATTTAAACCCATAAACTGTGTGGAAAATAATCTAACATAGGGGCACATTAAAAGAGACAAAAACAAAAAACAAGCTGACATGCATCTGTTCTGCCATCCAAGCAAGTTAACACAGAGGGCAGACCACAAGATGCTAAAAGAAGACTCCAAGAATCCTAAAATATTGTGAGAATCAGAGAGCCTGCCAAGTAACTTTTATGTGGGATTTGTGAGGAAGACACCTTCGCCTTTCTAAAAAAAAAAAAAAAAAAAATATGAAGGCCAGACTGAGGTTTGTCATAGAGAACGTAGACAAAAAACAGGTCTCTGGAATCAGGTTCTTTGGACAGACGAGTCTAAAACTGAATTATCTGGACACCAGAACAGGCGACATGATTGGCTTAAACAAAATCTAGTAGCAATCTAGGAAAAGGACCTCACAGCAACCATGAAGCATACAGCTGGAAGAGTTGTAGTGTGGGGATTCTTTGCTGCAGCAGGTCCAAGCCAATTTATCATCATAGACCCAGCATGAATGGTACTGTGTAATAGAGGGTGCTTGAGGAAAATGTGAGCTGAAGCAGAACTGGACCCTGCAACATTACAATGAACTAAACGGTCCAGTAAACACCAGACTTGTTAAGAATTATACTTGACCTCACAAAGATGTTGTGGGGTGAATTGAAGCGGACTGTACATGCAAGAAACCCCTCAAACATCTCACAGCTGAATGTGAAGAATGCTGCCAAGCAACTGTGCCACCAACGTCATGGGAATCCTGTTGCCAAAATGTAGTATGGATAAAACAAAGATTTTAATAAGACTTTTTCAGAGAATGACCACATCAATAGCTGAAACTTAAATTTGTTAGTTTTGCTTCACCCTGCATTGGACTAGAGATCTGTCCTGGGTGTTCCCAATGTCTTGCCCATAAAACATAATCTAGGACCTGGCAAGGATTAAGAGGGTAAAGAAAAAGGTAGACTGGGTGCTTACAAGCACCAATTAGATTTTTTTTTTATGACATGTTAGAAACTAAATCCTTTCAGGTATTTTTTTGACACTGACATCACAGCTGTTGTTTCCTTTTCCATGAAATGGAAGACTCAAACCTGACCTGTGAGGTGTAAGCAGCAGGCAGATCCTGCAAATCAAATGCTTAACCTGTTTGTGTAGCAGACCGTTTAAGAGCAAGGTGTGTAGAAGAAACAGAACTTCTTGTGTCAAATTATACTATGATCACAAATTTGCGTGTAACGCATGTTTGGGTTAAGGCTGCCCCCAAGTGGTGAAAAGACATAAATGCAAACGTTCCTCAATAGTTCAATCTAAAGAAAAACAATAAGACAATAAGCTCTGTTTGGTAACAAATATTTATTGAAATGGTTTCACAGTACACTGTTTGATAAAAAAATGCAAATTAAAATCTCCTAAATGTTTTATGAGATAAGACAAAGATAGCACAATAATCCAACATTTAATAACAAACTGTCAGACTTTCAAGTTATTCATGCTCAGTCTCTTACCCCTCATTAACACAGACTCCATCATTCAACAGTTTTGCTCTCCGTTGTAAATAGAAGCCACGCCAGTCAATGCTAGTCAATGCACACTGGCTCCGTGGCGCTGCGGCATGATGAGAAGCCGCCGTCCGTCAGAGATTGGGATTGACTATTTATGTTGGATGACGGAGTACATACACGTGAATTTCAACGGGGGTTCAAATTCAACCCTGCACGAATTGCTGCACGGCACAATTTGCGACGGATGACAGAGCAGACACGAACGTAGTCAGTGTGAAAGAGGGGTAATTGCTTATTGCCCTCAATAAAAAAAAAAAAAAAAAGTCAAGATAATAAACATTAACAGTAAGAAATTAATTCACATTCAGAGGACTGAGGTAAGACTATCGACTGTTTTTGTTCAGTAAAACATCCCACTGCTGTCCATGCTAGAATACAACTATTTAATATTTCATGCAAGTTAAACTCTGCTGTAACATTTTAAATGAGACCTGAAGATTTCTGTTACACGAACACACCTTTTTCTACAAAACTAATAAGGCATCACAAGCACTTATTAGCAGCCAAAAATCTGTATCAAGAACAGTTGTGAATGATGCTCTTAACAGTGAGACCTCTCTGTTTCTCAGACACCATGTTGTGATACAGTTTACAATCCAGTTCCCCTTGTTCCGGTTCAGTGAAAGTACTTTTGGAAAACAACACTTGGTTGTGCTGATTCACCTCAATGCCGTACACCTGGCAAAGTTCAGCTGTAAGGGATGTTTCCAAGGACAAGAGCTGTGCGAGTCTGTCAAGAGGGAAGCGACAGTTGCGGCTGTTGTATCCATGGCTGTATATAAGCAGCAAGTGTCTGCGACATGTCACCAGGTGGCGATGCAGCGCACAGGCCTGCAAGAAGTCCAGCCTCTGGGCTAATCGCAGTAAACGTACAGGGTTTCCTGCCAGAAATGCTTGATTGATTGCTACAGCGAGTTTGACTGAAGGAGTTTGGCGCAGGCGCTCAGGGAGTTCCAAGACGTGCTGCGTGGCGGGACTTGAACCTGCAGAGGAAGCATGAATTTCATCAGGTTACAAGAGTATATTCTTAATGAACTAGAAGTAGACAAAGACATGAGACCATAAATAAATCATTTCAAAACTTATTCCAAATATTTCATATTTATTTAGCATAATAAAGCGCAATAACCTGGTTACATAAGTATGCACCCCCTTAAACTAATACTTTGCTGATTCATTTACAGCATCTTCTTGAATTCACATTTGAACCTAAATAATGTGAAATACATATCACCTGTCCTAAATTGACTTTTCCACATTTACACCCTTCAGCTAAAACCATAGTTTGCAGAGAGGTTACAAAATGTCAAACTAGGATTACATCGTACAAAGATATCAGTCCAGAGAAGGGTACAAAAGGTTCCACGGCATCATTTATACACCACATTTTCTAAATGTGTCAACAGTCTCCTGCATTCTCCGTATGTCTACGTAAGGAGTGGGGCTGCAGGAGAGAAGCACTTGCTTCCAAATAAACATCCAAGCCTAGCTGAAACCTACCTTTCGACTGTGGCAGAATGTGTTATGGTCTGATGAAACTAAATTAGAACACCATGCCCACAGTAAAAAATGCTGGTCTGGGTCTTCTTTACTTCAGATTTAACTGGGTTTTTAATTAAGGTGAATAAAATTATGGACAGTTTTAAATAGCAGTGAGTTTTGCCCAAATCTTACATGTGTTTGCTAGTAGGCTGAAAATAAATGCTATTTCTCGGAATCACTGGGTATAAGCTTACATCCAAATCTCCATGAAAATGACGTAATATGAGGAAAATAAAGGAAACACAGTGAGATAAAATTGGCGAGACAAGATATTCCCCACTAATAGACTCCTACCTAAGAATTTAAAAGACAAATCAACTATTAGGGTGCGCTTATGCAACTAGATTGTTGCAACTTTTTTCCTCACAGATTTATTTATTTACTTGAATTGTACATTATAAATATCACACAATCCATGGAAAAGGTTTAAAAAGCATTTTTCACGGTCCTGTTTTCTTATATTTCGTATTTTGTTGCTATTCAACCAAGTCTTTAAATAATTTAACTTTTAATATTTTCCAACTCTTAAAAAAGCGATGTTAATTTCAAGTCACCTGGTTAAATAGAGCTTAAATAAAACAAAAATACATGTGGAAAAACATCTCTGAAAGGCAGCAGGTACTGAAGACATTAACTGACCCAGGTTGTAGAGCAAACCGAGAGTCTGAAACTCCACCTGGTTTGGATATGGTCCGCTTCCACTTTTGTAGCAGTCAAACAGCCAACTCAGGTATTCTTGTAGATGCGTATCATTGATGCGTGGATCGTAAATCCGCAGGGGCTCACCGCAAAGATGATACGAAGCATAGATGTGGAAACGCACTGTTCGCTCTAAAATGGCCACACAGTCCTTTCCAGACAACCTTTGAATGATCATGTCCTGTTTCACGCTACGCAGCCGATCAAACACAAAGCTGTACACCTGAAAGGGAACAATAAGTTTAATTTAAAAAACGCATTGTGTGTAACTTTCATCTCACAATGACCCTGACAGTGAAACAGAATCCTGTCACAAGTATCTTAGGTACTGTACTCATAGTGCCTTGCCAAAATACTGCATTGTGTCACATTACAGACACAAGCCTTGGTGCGTTTCATTGGGATGTACATGGGATTTATGTGATAGACCAACACAAAGTAGTCCATAACTATTAAACTGAAGCACTTTTTTTATTTTCTTAACAAATAATCTGAAAACTGTGGCATGCATAGGTCAATACTCCAAACCACCTTTCGCTGCAATAATAGCTGAAAGTGTTTAGTAGTGTGTCTCTATCAGTATCACACAGAGATTGGACTTTTTTTGCCCATTCGTCTTTGCTAAGCAGCTCAAGTGGGCGTGAACACCAGTTTTCAACTCCCGCTGCAGATTCTCAACTGGATTAAGGTCTGGAGTTTAACTGGGCCATTTTAAACACATGAAGCTTTGCTCTAAACCATTCCATTACAGCTCTCGCTGAATGTTTGGGGCTTTTGTTCTGCTGGAAGGTGAACCTCTGCCCCATCCTCAAGTATGTTGCAGCCTCCAACAGGTTTTTCTTCCAGGGTTGGACTACATTTAATCTTTTCCATTACCCAACAGCATGATGCTGCCACCTGCCAGAGTTAGTTCCATTTCATTTACTTGTTGAGCTTTAGGACTGCGAAACCAGTTTTCTAAAAAAAAAAAAAACACACAAAAAAAAATGAGCCTAAAAGTCAAAAGGGTGGAACCCTACTTGCCTCAGTCCATGGGTGCAGACTAGGTGATCCTGCAATTTCATCAATAAGATAGCAAACGGTCTTCAGCAACACATCAGGTGGTCGCAGGTCAGAGGGCTTTGTCACATCTTTCCCTGCTGCTGGTCTGGAATATTCCTTGACAGTACGCAGAGGATCTCCTCTCGGCTTTCGAAACTTCTCTGTGCCTGGGACCATTTCGAAACGGTGAAGCCGGTTCTGAGACTCACGGTCCCATAGCTCTTGTGCCGGGCACATGGTTTGGCAGGACACTATGGGAACGGTTTCCTTTCTCTCTTTTCCAAGGCCCTCTTCTTTTTCTTCCACTTCTTTCTCTTGGGTTTTGCTTTCGCTTTGACATCGCTCTTTCTTCCTCCGTCTCCTCCGTCCACCTGATGCACTACTGTTCTGCGACGGAATGCTGTTTAGGAAAAAGTTTCATTAGTGACCGAGTAGTTCAGGATAAAACCAGATTTTCATTAAAAATGAAATGGCACAGTTTGTTCTGTCATGGTGGTCAAATGTAGGGCTGCAAATAACGATTATTTTTGCTAAACGAATAATCTATTGACTATTTTTTAGATTGATTAATATTCAGATAGTAGAAGGTGCTTAGTTACTGAATTTAAACCACTTGTAGCTTAAGCTAGGCCACTCGAGGGGTTCTGGATGGGGTATATTTACAGACAAAGAAACTTTTTCATCTTAAATGCAAAATGTAAATAGTTTTTATACAATGTTGGCCTAATTACTGCTCTGTGTGGGTTGTTCTTTTGAGCAAATGGCATGTGTTAGAGTCTGTCTACTCCAATTAACGATTTTGCGATTACTAAATTAGCTGACGATTTTTAAAATAATTATAATCGATCGATTTCCCTGTTCTTTCAACAAGGCATGGCACAAATCTTCAGGCTGGGTCTATACTTACTTTGGCAGCATATTTTTAGAATTGTACAAGCATTGGAAAAGAATTTGATGTCGTTAAATAAGCGTTGACACCCGCCTCATGGAGGGAACCAAATTTGGCCTCTTCTGTTTTTGCAAGGATACATTATCTTAAGGTAATTCTCTGTGATACACGCATAACAGTCAAAGCAATGCCAATGACATAGGCATAAACCTCAATGTATTAACTGACTTTTAGAAATAAACAAATTCATAAAAAAAAGAGTCTACTAGTGTGAAATTTAATCTGAGTATTACTATAGCTGTTCACTGAAGGCCTCAGAGGTTTGCTATATAACTTTAATGGAGAATCAGCATCACAAAGACCCAAAAAAAAAAGCATTAAAGTATTATGTTATAAAACAATTTCAACATCTCACAGAGCATTTCTTAGTTCACCATTCAAAAAAAATGGAAAGGGTATGGCACAATTATAGACAAAGCATGGCCGTCCACTGAAATTAAAAGGCAGAGCCAGAAGATCATTGATCAGAGAAGCAGCCAAGAGGGGCTTGTTTGATTGGTTGAAAGATCCATTGTGCACTCCACCAACATGGCCTTTTAAGAAACACGTGTCGCTTGAAGCTTTCTAATAATAGTTTTAATAATAGTAATAACCTAAATAAAATGATTAGTTCCAATAAAATAACTGTTTTTGCCACTTGAAATATTTCCAAACAGCCAATTTTTTACTTGTAAGCAAGGGAAAGTGTAGTCTTCTTTCAGTCAGCTGACTGACAGCACACAGCAACATGTGGGGGAGGGGCAGCGCTAAGATCCTCAGTGCTCCATATACAACCGAAGGAAACTCTGGTGACTCCAGAATGTTCTCTGGCATGTTAAAATGACTTTAAAGTGGGGGAACATTGTGGCAGGAAGTTTTTGCGCTTTGAAAACCTAACATTTTCTAAAACCTCTTTATATATCTCGGCACTAGCAAATTTTAAAATGGACGTTCACAGGCGCTCTTCATTCAATCTAAACTAGAGCTATTTTACCAAGAATGGGCAAAAAAAAAAAAAATCCTGTCCCCTAGAGGTCCACCACACATTTCAGATTTTCATTTTTTAACTTTTTTAAATTCTTATTATACACAACTGTGTTGTTCTATACAATAAAACACCTATAAAAACACAGGTTTATGGTTGTAATGTGACAAAAATGTAAAAAAAAAAAAAAAAAGGACAAGGTTACTGAACTAAATGATATGTATTTAGTTCACTTCTTTTCTTAGACAATCATACTAGTCGGTGTTTACTTGTTAATCAGTATTTACCACTCTGTGACAGGAAGCATATAAACTCCCTACGTGCGATAGTAACATCATTCCTGATTCATTTTTATTTATTTATTTTAATTAAATGGGGTGGGGGTTACTTTCTAAATCCTGTTACTTTCATTGTGAGCCCAGTTCTCATTTTTGTAAAAGATGTGACCAGGCAGCTGCATGAATAACAGCACTCAGCTTGCTAACAACTTCAGTGTGAGAATAACATTAATAACGAGGAATACCGACACCTCGTTAGAGTCACAATGTATCCGTCACGCATGTGAACCTCGGCCTTTAACTTATTTTGAACAAAATGACTTGTTAAAGACGGTAAATTCAGTGTTTGCACTTACAAGCGGGCACCTCTCCAGTGGTTCATTGGTTCGTCTGGAAAAGAATGTCGTCATTTCCGTGTGTGTCCAAGAAGCGTTTGTAAATACGTCATATCCGGAATAAGCTACAAGCTTGTTTACGTAGTTGAAGCATCATTTTAAAATAATAAAAAAAAAAGGCATCGTCAGGCTCATTAACTGTAACCGCGTTGAATACAACTGCAGTACACAAACTCATCTTACTTCTAAGAAGTTTTAATCATGATGCTTTTATACAACCAAGTGTTTTATTATCTACTCCCTTATATGAGTAAGCTCTCCATAGAATCACGTTGATAAGTGAAATTATTTTATTGATTGTATTACAATTTTAAATTGAATTACGTTTTTAATGCATATTTATTGTTTTCACTATTTACTAAAAACACTCAATCTGTAAAAATGCATGAGTTGTTAGTGAGCAGAACAAATTATAACACAATTACAGCAAAGTCAGACAGAATACACAATAGAAAAAGACACAAAAGGTTTTTAAGCGTTTAAAATTAGAAAATTAATACAGGGACTGAGGTGTACTCCAAAGTGCATGTACTGCGTATCCCATCCTGTATGGTATTCTTCACTGTTTGGGACAAAACAGCTGAAGGGTTTTCGAACTCCCAAGGTGCTCTTCCTCGATTGCTTGCTGAACCTGGACTGAATGACGGCAGATCAACGATGACAGCTCCAAAAGCTCTGAACATGTTCTAGAAAAACGTAGGGACATCTGAATACTTGCTGAAAGTTATGATGCATTTTTAGGTAGTGCTGATCACTACATAATTTCGCTATACAGGTCCTTCTCAAAATATTAGCATATTGTGATAAAGTTCATTATTTTCCATAATGTCATGATGAAAATTTAACATTCATATATTTTAGATTCATTGCACACTAACTGAAATATTTCAGGTCTTTTATTGTCTTAATACGAATGATTTTGGCATACAGCTCATGAAAACCCAAAATTCCTATCTCACAAAATTAGTATATTTCATCCGACCAATAAAAGAAAAGTGTTTTTAATACAAAAAACGTCAACCTTCAAATAATCATGTACAGTTATGGACTCAATACTAGGTCGGGAATCCTTTGGCAGAAATGACTGCTTCAATGCGGCGTGGCATGGAGGCAATCAGCCTGTGGCACTGCTGAGGTCTTATGGAGGCCCAGGATGCTTCGATAGCGGCCTTTAGCTCATCCAGAGTGTTGGGTCTTGAGTCTCTCAACGTTCTCTTCACAATATCCCACAGATTCTCTATGGGGTTCAGGTCAGGAGAGTTGGCAGGCCAATTGAGCACAGTGATACCATGGTCAGTAAACCATTTACCAGTGGTTTTGGCACTGTGAGCAGGTGCCAGGTCGTGCTGAAAAATGAAATCTTCATCTCCATAAAGCTTTTCAGCAGATGGAAGCATGAAGTGCTCCAAAATCTCCTGATAGCTAGCTGCATTGACCCTGCCCTTGATAAAACACAGTGGACCAACACCAGCAGCTGACACGGCACCCCAGACCATCACTGACTGTGGGTACTTGACACTGGACTTCTGGCATTTCCTTCTCCCCAGTCTTCCTCCAGACTCTGGCACCTTGATTTCCGAATGACATGCAGAATTTGCTTTCATCCGAAAAACGTACTTTGGACCACTGAGCAACAGTCCAGTGCTGCTTCTCTGTAGCCCAGGTCTGAGGAATGCGGCACCTGTAGCCCATTTCCTGCACACGCCTGTGCACGGTGGCTCTGGATGTTTCTACTCCAGACTCAGTCCACTGCTTCCGCAGGTCCCCCAAGGTCTGGAATCGGCCCTTCTCCACAATCTTCCTCAGGGTCCGGTCACCTCTTCTCGTTGTGCAGCGTTTTCTGCCACACTTTTTCCTTCCCACAGACTTCCCACTGAGGTGCCTTGATACAGCACTCTGGGAACAGCTTATTCGTTCAGAAATTTCTTTCTGTGTCTTACCCTCTTGCTTGAGGGTGTCAATAGTGGCCTTCTGGACAGCAGTCAGGTCGGCAGTCTTACCCATGATTGGGGTTTTGAGTGATGAACCAGGCTGGGAGTTTTAAAGGCCTCAGGAATCTTTTGCAGGTGTTTAGAGTTAACTCGTTGATTCAGATGATTAGGTTCATAGCTCGTTTAGAGACCCTTTTAATGATATGCTAATTTTGTGAGATAGGAATTTTGGGTTTTCATGAGCTGTATGCCAAAATCATCCATATTAAGACAATAAAAGACCTGAAATATTTCAGTTAGTGTGCAATGAATCTAAAATATATGAATGTTACATTTTCATCATTACATTATGGAAAATAATGAACTTTATCACAATATGCTAATATTTTGAGATGGACCTGTATATAAAAAAAAACCAAAAAAAAACACTCAAGCCAAATATGTCAGGGGTTTAAATATTTAGCATATTACCTACACCATAAATTGGTTGGTCTTCATATTCCTCTAGCTATTACATTGTAATCATAATCAAAATCTGGAATTTTATGTCTGACAAAGTAGTGCATCACTGTGAAGTTGGAAGTAGATGGTTTTTCCATTAAAATCTGAAAATGCAGGGTACATTTGTATATAAACACTTGATACCCTAAAATAAAATCCAGAGCGAACCAAATTGCCTTGCAAGATCACCTTATTAGTAAATAGAGTCAAGCTGTATGTAATTGAATCTCATTACAAATATAGCTGTTCTGTGGATTCCTTAGAGGTTAGTGAACAAACACCTTAATGAAGACCAAGGAACAGCCTATACAACTCTGGAGGAGCTGCAGAAATCAACAGCTCAGATGGGAGAACCTGTCCAATTTCTATTAGCAGAAAATGTTGATAGCCATTTATCATTTTTCTTCCGCTTGTACCTTTTTTCTGTTAACCAGTCACAAAAAATCCCAATAAAATCCATTCAAGTTTGTAGTTGTAACATGATTGGCACTGAAGAATTTTATACATATACTTACCCTGAAAGCTGCTTACTGATGTCCTTTGATATTGTTTTTATTTCTTTAAGGCATTCTAAAGATGTGCTGTTGTCCACATGATCTCCCTGTGTGCACTCTTGTAGCAGCATCTCAGTTTCTTTTAGGCAAGCCTCAGCTTTATCTAAAAACAAACAAAGTGTATGTAAATATCAGGAGATCCACGGGTTTCTGTCAAAATCATAGTATATAATCATTGAATCCTTATAAAAACATGTAGTAGTAATTTAGGGCTGTTTGGTCATTTACAGAGAACAATGGAGTTAAATCATGTTATCCAGCTTCCTTAACGAGAAGCATTACTAGTTTATGTTTATCTGCAGAAAATTAAAGGAAGGCAGTAAAGACTGTTCCATTTAACTTGAACTTAGAAACATTGCAATAACCTAGAAATTGCCTTCCATCCCCATTTATGTAGAAGTTCTTGACAGGCAGCTCATGACGGGTGCTGTCGACAGATGTCGCAAAACACTTGTAGTCCTTTGTGAACTGGTTGGCTGCCTCGGCCACAGGCGTCAGCATATCAATCTGGCAGGGGAAAAAAAAAATCCCTTCGGTTATTGCTGTTTTTATGCAGACACATTGTTTACTAATGGATTACAAAAATATAATCCAGCAATAAAAAGGCATACTATTATCATCCTAACATCACTTTACAAAATGCAAATGAGGCATTAATTAGACCGTTTAAAATAATATTTGTTTTAGCTTTATACATATGTAAATGATAGATCAAGCAGGAACTACAAATGCCTCAGGTGAATTTTTATCAGTCAAAGAAAGGGGTGTGAAAGTGCATAGTGTGGGTTGATGGTGAGAGTTCTTAGTTTTGCTGCATTTAATGAATAGGGGAAAAAAAAAAATCTTATTTTTCATCACCAAACATAGCCGATCAAAGGAAAATTGTTTGATTTCAGTCAATGAGTCCACTGACTAATGCACCTCTTGCTTAAACCATGAAATTAGAAAAAAACCACAGCTAAATCTGTGTGAATATAAAATGTGCAAATATTCCATAGCTAGTTACTGGTGCACTGACCTGCGAGTCCAAGAGCTCATTCAGCTGTTTTTTCTTCTCCATCAGAACATATTGCCGCTTCTTCTCCTTAACATTACTATGAAGTCTCTGTTCTTCATCCATCTTTTGAAGGAGCTTTGCCTCTGCCTCAGCTTTGAATTTTGCAGTGTTACTCTCCATCTGGTAAACAGAATTCTCACATATTTGCATTTTATCAAACCCAAACACAAGCATGTTTTATTCACATTTAGGTGTGCTGACTGAATGTAGCAGATGCATTAAGAGCAATTTACAGCAATAATCAGGCAGTTTTAACCAGTCTTACCTTAGCTGAAAGATAAGCCAGTAGAAATGTTTGCATTTCTACACTCCTCTTCTCATTCTCTGGATTTCTCTCAGGCTCCTTTGCATTCTCAACCACAGTTTTATCTTTAAAAATGGTTAATGAAAAATCCCATTCATTCACAATTCAGTTTTGAAAGCAAAGTCATAGTATTGCAGAGGTTTTATTTACCTTTAATGACTGAAATATCAAAATCTGGTCGAAGACAGTGGCCATCTGTAAAAGTGGACTGCAGGACACTTTTACCAAGGAGGGATGGATCAGTTTTACGTGAAAACGTTGCTTTTCGGAAGACAAAACAATATCACTAGAAGTTATTTTGATTAAACATTATCAAAAATTAATTCAGACCTCAGTTGAGGTGGATTTCATTTTGTATAATCAGTTTTTTTCCCCAAAGTAACAGCAGAAATCATGGCCACTAGGGTATGCTATAGTTATTCTTCTATTTCAAAGGCACAATATCAGACATTTAATAACATTAACACAAACCCAAAACAATCCTAATAAGATCTTACTCTCTGCCAGTGCCTTTGGGGTCAATGAACGCCTTGTTGGTGTGCCCACCTTTGGTTTGACAGCGGTGGGTTTGGGTGAGGAAGGCCGTTGAGGCAAAGCAGTCGACTCATTGGTCAGCGAGTTACTCTTGAAAGGTGGTGGACGAAGAACAGACAGACATCAAGACAGCCCAGAAGAATATAGAATAAATCAGGGCGCTACTGCATTGTTTAAAAATATGGCAATTCAGATGTACGGCATGAATTACCTTATTAAAAAAAAAGTTCCAAGAAAACAAAGAGAGATGAAACAAACTGCATTACCTTTGAGAGAGACGTCTTTTCAGCTGATTGTAAATATCGAGACTTGACAATAGTCCCACTCGCTACAAATCAATGAAGACAATATGGAATCATTTTTGAAGTAGGATTACAGTCTCTAAAGCAGATGCGTCGATTATAGACAGTTTTATTTAAAGCATTAATAAATTACCAGAAGTATATTACTCAATCCAAAAATAAGCAACGCTTTGCAACAATCACTGGCAAAACATTAAGTGTGTCACTGAGTATAAAAGGAGCATCCCAGAGAGTTAAGGCAGTTCACATGTACTGATGTAGACAAATCAGTGATACTAAAGTATAAGAATCTTTCTATGAAGGGATAATACCCCAAGCCAATAATTACTCCATAATCCCCAAGACCTTGAACAACATTAAAAACAGGAGTAACCCTGTGGAGGAAATCTCCGCATGACAAAAGTAACAAGCAAGGGATTTTGAAACTGACTTATAAGGCAAATCGAAGTTTCAAACTGATTTAAGTTAAAGGTGAGCAAAACCATCCAACTTCAGCACAAAGTTGAAAAGTTAGCATCTGCTATGTAGTAGACAAGGGCTAATTTATGATATGTACAGGTTTTTAAAGGAATTACTGCACTAAAGCCATTTTCAAGATGCCCAAGTATTTTAAGTTTCAAAATTGCATCTTATTCCAAACACAAATTTCTATATTTTTTGTTTCATGTTTTATTCTCTCCATCTTCATGAATCATGAAATATGCCGAGGTCAAAAGGTCCCAGGTCCCCGTTACGACAAAAGGTGATTGCTTACCTTTTTTAGCATTTATTCTAATTTAGATCAGCATGATTTGAAGATGTCTAACATTTACACACATGAATGAATTATCATGCAAAATGCATATTCTGCATAAAGCACGGTTTGTGACCTCTGATAGCTTTAATCTGTTGGTAAATATTTTAAAGACAGCAGTTTCAGTGCGTTGCTAGACTCAGTTTGAGAACTACGGGTTCAGTTCAAACCCGTATTATAAAGACGTTGTTTTGAGGAAGATCTGTGGGTTCTCAGTAAGTAATAACTAAAAAAAGTTAAAATCTGATTTAATAATTAAATTAAAGGGAAAAAAATGAAATAAATATTTCCAAACTATGTTTTGTTTTTCCACACTTATCCAGGCGCAGAAACGATGAAAGCACATTTCTAGAGACTGCATGGGAACCCTGTAGTCTCATATACAGGTCCTTCTCAAAATATTAGCATATTGTGATAAAGTTCATTATTTTCCATAATGTAATGATGAAAATTTAACATTCAATTATTTTAGATTCATTGCACACTAACTGAAATATTTAAGGTCTTTTATTGTCTTAATACGGATGATTTTGGCATACAGCTCATGAAAACCCAAAATTCCTATCTCACAAAATTAGCATATTTCATCCGACCAATAAAAGAAAAGTTTTTTTAATACAAAAAACGTCAACCTTTAAATAATCATGTACAGTTATGCACTCAATACTTGGTCGGGAATCCTTTTGCAGAAATGACTGCTTCAATGCGGCGTGGCATGGAGGCAATCAGCCTGTGGCACTGCTGAGGTCTTATGGAGGCCCAGGATGCTCCGATAGCGGCCTTTAGCTCATCCAGAGTGTTGGGTCTTGAGTCTCTCAACGTTCTCTTCACAATATCCCACAGATTCTCTATGGGGTTCAGGTCAGGAGAGTTGGCAGGCCAATTGAGCACAGTGATATCATGGTCAGTAAACCATTTACCAGTGGTTTTGGCACTGTGAGCAGGTGCCAGGTCGTGCTGAAAAATGAAATCTTCATCTCCATAAAGCTTTTCAGCAGATGGAAGCATGAAGTGCTCCAAAATCTCCTGATAGCTAGCTGCATTGACCCTGCCCTTGATAAAACACAGTGGACCAACACCAGCAGCTGACACGGCACCCCAGACCATCACTGACTGTGGGTACTTGACACTGGACTTCTGGCATTTTGGCATTTCCTTCTCCCCAGTCTTCCTCCAGACTCTGGCACCTTGATTTCCGAATGACATGCAGAATTTGCTTTCATCTGAAAAAAGTACTTTGGACCACTGAGCAACAGTCCAGTGCTGCTTCTCTGTAGCCCATGTCAGGCGCTTCTGCCACTGTTTCTGGTTCAAAAGTGGCTTGACCTGGGGAATGCGGCACCTGTAGCCCATTTCCTGCACACGCCTGTGCACCGTGGCTCTGGATGTTTCTACTCCAGACTCAGTCCACTGCTTCCGCAGGTCCCCCAAGGTCTGGAATCGGCCCTTCTCCACAATCTTCCTCAGGGTCCGGTCACCTCTTCTCGTTGTGCAGCGTTTTCTGCCACACTTTTTCCTTCCCACAGACTTCCCACTGAGGTGCCTTGATACAGCACTCTGGGAACAGCCTATTTGTTCAGAAATTTCTTTCTGTGTCTTACCCTCTTGCTTGAGGGTGTCAATAGTGGCCTTCTGGACAGCAGTCAGGTCGGCTGTCTTACCCATGATTGGGGTTTTGAGTGATGAACCAGGCTGGGAGTTTTAAAGGCCTCAGGAATCTTTTGCAGGTGTTTAGAGTTAACTCGTTGATTCAGATGATTAGGTTCATAGCTCGTTTAGAGACCCTTTTAATGATATGCTAATTTTGTGAGATAGGAATTTTGGGTTTTCATGAGCTGTATGCCAAAATCATCCATATTAAGACAATAAAAGACCTGAAATATTTCAGTTAGTGTGCAATGAATCTAAAATATATGAATGTTAAATTTTCATCGTGACATTATGGAAAATAATGAACTTTATCACAATATGCTAATATTTTGAGAAGGACCTGTAGTCTCCTACGGTGTTTCCGAACTCACTTTTCTAACGCAAATATGCACATATAACAACATGAGTACTACTGATCACTTCCATGATGTCTGCCAACCTATGAAGAACCTGAGTGCATACTTACATTTAACAGTTTTCTTCCCAGCTGCATTGTTGTTGGCTTTACCTCCATTACTGACACTTTTCGAACTGAAGACAAAAGAAAGTTGCTGTCAGAGATGGAAACTGATAACATGAAAGCAAAACTGCTTTAGTTTAGATCGAAGCCGAGTTTACATTTCATCTAAAAAAGGTAAAAATATGAGACCATGTCGTTTTCCCTGCTCGGCTAAAATATATTGTGCTAATTGGAACAGCTAAGTAAGTTATCTTTTCCTTTTCCTTATTTTATTTACCGAAAAATTGGAAGCCAATACATCGGCATAGTACCAGATATTCTCTTACGACGAAGCAAACAACTTTGATAAGTACCTTTTTGCATCGGTAGAAGTGTTTTTAAAGGTACTTGGCGCTGCAGACTGTCTTCGGGAAGCCATGTTTTTAAGGAAACCGCCTGTACCTCGGCTTTATAGTCCAGAAGGAACAAAAAACATCAGAGTTTCGTTCCGCGTGCAGGACCGTCCAAAGTCCAGACCGTTATTTGATGGTACGCCACAGCTCTCTAATAATGGACTGTCTTGGAATTTACATTTGACCAAAAATGGCAGATCAAAAAATAATTTATATCCTGTTCAATAATAAAAACCATTTGCATGTTTTCAGTTGTATTTTTTATTCATCTTTTGTGATGAGCACCACATACTTGAGGCTTCCATACATTTATATTTGTCTGTGTTTCTTTGCATTTCATGTAGTTACCAATGTTTCTATCAATGAGGAATTTCACAAATTAAAGCCAATATAATGTAAATATTTATCACTTACTGCCCCGCAACATTTTAATTATGTTTTATTTTATTAAATAACCACTGATGTCACTAAGGGATTTTCGCTTATCAAGTAGCCAAATATTTCACCATTAAATGGGAAATATTTTCATGATGACATCTACTAACCACTAGATGGGTGTAAGGGTGTGCTTTCACTCAGTGTAAGTAAAAGACTGACAATAATAACCATACCAAATTACATCTGGTGATGCATACCCTCACTTAGTTGAAATGTGTGTTATGTGCATACTAAAATACTATCAATACTCTACATATTATTGAGTTCTATTTCTTTTGCCTTTTCCTGTTCAGAATCAACAGGTAGAGTTAGTATGCAGCCAGTAATAATTACAATAAAATAAATAGGATGAGTGCACATGTATGTTGTGTGGAAGCATCAAACAGCAGCCAGAGCAGACAAAAAGCAAAGTATTTAAAGTGAACCCATGATGGATGTACTTGCGGGTGTTCATTTTCTTCTGATTATCGGTGTAACAAGGTTTTTTGCATCGAGTTTAATGCCGACTTGTTTGCACTAGTCTTAGAGCACATAATGGATGCTGATCCCACCTGTCTAAGCCCATCTTGGACAATGGGTAGGACAACAGGAGCTGAGTGGGTGTGGTACTGGATGTCAAACACTTCTTAGCAAATACTGCTCTGTTAGGTCTCCACAAAAATGAGAGATAAACCACCAAGTGAAGACCTGAAACTAAAGAGATGAATGCAGGGAATGTATATAAGATGGACCTCAAGGCCTGAAGGTTTTATTGATTTATTTTCTATAATAATTTGTAGACGTCTGTCTTAGTCCTGCCTTTATGGACATGTGCTGCATTTTTCTGTTTGTTTGAGGCACCCTTACCTTACATCATCAGTTTGTGGAAAGGCCGGGTCTTATCGCATCTCTAACCCTCCTCTCATAGTAATAAATTCTTGAAGCACTCTGCTGTGTGTCGGCATGCTTGCTGTCCATCTTTCACCACCAGGCAATGCCAGAACCAACTAGTCTTAGTGGAGGTGATATATACATAGAAGACTCTTTTTGGGTTTAGTTGGCAAAAATCTAAACATTTTATAGGTCATGTGACTTTCCTTTGCAATTTTCAGTGGTGATCCAGTCTCTGGTTGATGAGTTGAAATGAAAAAAAGAGAAGTGCATGTTGAAAGACAGCATTACAAGAAGACATTAAGGACCTGAATGAGAGTCCTTGTCTGTGTCTGGAGCCCACCTCTCTGGTCTTTCTCTGCCCCATGAAACTCTGACGTCTGTTAGAGAATTTTTTTTATGTCAGAGTGACCTCACTGATACTCTCCTCAGACACATGAAGCCATATCAGATTGAAAAAAAGTTGGATGAACTGACAAAAGGTAATATAGTTACATTTGGGAAAAGCTTTATACTCATTAAAGACCATACACGATTACCCCCCCTCGCCAGCTCACACCATCACTCTCTCTCCTTTTTGGGAAGCTGTTACTCATCATGCTTTCTGCCTGTCTGGTCCACGTAGCGTACTTGGAATGCTTTAAATATACAACGTCTCTTTTCAGGAAACTCACTAAGCAGTGGAGGTCCAACTCAGCTTCACATCCCATTACGTTGCTATTTCATTACCCATCCATCCATCCATCCATCCATCCATCCATCCATCCATCCATCCAGGTCCATCTTGCTACAAGACCACAGTATTAACTGTACCACCTTGCACCCCACTTTTTTATTTTGCCAACTGTAAATATAGTAAATTAATATATATTTCATTAACCCATGTATGTGTGCTTGGCTCTGTTTCCTCTGATTAATCAGACAAAAATATGCTTTTCTTCCTAACATCCATTCAAGACAGCACATCATTGATCCTTCTTACAAAGAGCTCATAAACAAGGTCTTGTCGGTATGCTGGGAGCCTCTAAGCTGTCCATGCCTCTCTCTGATGACTGTGACATAGAACTGATGGGATCACTTATCCTTTTCATAAGCAGGCTCATTTGTGAACAATCTATAAATGACAGCATATGACATAACGCCACCCAAGATAAGATGTAAAGAGATCATAAAACCTTTGGGACATAAAAGTATAAAAACAAAGGTATAACAGCTCATTAGTTGTTCCATGAACTACTGTATAGTTCATGGAACAATGAATTCTGCTGAAGGGGGATGCCCAGCCACCAGTTTGTGACCTTAAGCCATGGGGCACTGGCATTCTGCAGCAGGACAATGATTTAAAGCACACTAGAACGTTTTTCGCCGAAGTACTCCGTAATGTTGATAATAAAAGAACATTTTGGAGTGGCCTAGTCAACATCCAGATTTAAATCCGATTGAGATACTGCGGTAATGCTGTGATGACACTCAACATGCTCAGAAATCCTCCAGTGCGGTTGAATTAAACACCAAATTGCCACAAATTTCTTTCACTAAGGATGTGGTCCACCTCAGTCCTTAAAATGCTGTATAGCCAATATTATTCAGCTCTTTATCCTCTAATAACGTCATGGCCAGATTACAGGATAATGTTTTTTTTTTTAACAAAAGACAATAAATTAGGACATTCAGGGCATTTAATGCCCAAAACCTTTAACTATGAACAAAGAACTGGTCAGTTGAACAGTGCAAAAATGGCAAGAGTCTTGCACAACTGCAAACCTCCCATGGTCCAACCAAACTGGCAAACTGCACAAAAGAGCATTAATGAAAGAAGCACCTAAGAGACACATGGTAACTCTGGAACAGCTTTAGAAATCCACAGCTCAGGTGGGAGACCATGTCCACAGAACAAATATATTCTTGCAAACAAATAAATCTGGCCTAGGTAGAGAAGTGTCAAGAAGAAGGCCACTGTTGAAATAAAGCTATAAGAAGTCTCATTTGTGGTTTAACGAAAGGGATGTAGGGAACAAAGCAACAGAGTACTCTTGTTAGATAAAAACAAAATGTAACTTTTGGCCAACATGCTACATACTACATACTGTGTTGCAGAAAACTTACAATACACATTGCTCAAACACGCCATCCCCAACTTGAAACATATTAAAGACAGCATCATGCTGTGGGAATGCTTTTCTTTTAAAGGGAGAGGGATGTTGGTCAGAGTTAATGAGAAGATGGACAGAGCTAAAACAAGGTAATTGTGGAAGAAAACCCGTTAAAGGATGCAAAAGATGTGAGACTAAGGCAGGGGTTCACATTTGTGCAGGATAATGACAAAATAAAAAACAGACAGACAGACAGACAGAGCAACAATGGAATGTTTTAGATAAAATCATCATTAATGTGTTGTAATGGTTCTGTCAAAGTTCAGACCTATATCCAATACAGAAAATGTGGCAAGACTTGCAAACTGATCTTGAGAGGTGGCCTCCATCCGATCTGACTGAGCTATTTTGCAAAAAATGGGGAAAAATGTCAATATCTAGATGTGCAAAGCTGGTAGAATAATGCCCCAAAAGACTGGCAGCTGAAATATCAGCAAAAGGTGGTCCTAGAAAGCACTGACTCAGGAGACAACCACAAATGGATGCCACATTTTTCAGATATTTTTTGTAAACATGTTGACCATGTATCATTTTTCTTTCACTTTATAATTATGCACTACTTTATGTGGGGCTATCACATAAAATATTTGTAGTATTTGGAGTTATGTTCTAAAGGGGTTTTGAAGGCACTAAAAGCATGCAAAGTACACTGCTCAAAAAAATTAAAGGAGCACCTTGAAAATGAACAGAATTCAATTGGAAAAAAAACATGCTGGATATTCATACTGACATAGAATATGTTATGTGTTAAAAACAAAAGTATGCCTCATTTCATGAAAATAAAAATTATCAACCCACAGAAGGCTTAATCCAGAGTCACAAAGAAATTTAAACTGAAAACCAATGCGGCAGGCTAGTCCAATTTACTGAAATATCATTGCAGGAACTCAAAATGGTGGTCAGTAGTTTGTATGGCCCCATCGTGCTTGTATGCAGGCCTGACAACGTCGAGGCATGCTCCTTATGGTTTTGATGGATGGCATTCTGGGGTATCTCCTCCAAGATCCTGACGAGGACATCACTGAGCTCCTGTAAAGTCTGAGGTGCAATCTGGTAGCAGTGAATTGACCTAAACATGATGTCCCAGAGATGTTCTATTGGATTTAGATCAGGATAGCATGGAGGCCCCTCAACTGTATCAAATTTCTTCATCCGCCAGGAGCTACCAGATACACCAGTGAAGGGTCTAACAAAGGGTCTAAAGATTTCATCCCGATACCTAATGGCGGTCAGGGTGCCATTGTTTATCCTGTACAGGTATGTATGTCTCATCATGGACATGCCATCTCAGACCAATACTCATCCACCTTGAAACCGATCATGCTGAACAATGTTACAGACAGCATACATTCACCGCAGCCTTTCCAGACCCTTTTAGGTCTGTCACATGAGCTCTAAGTGAACCTGCTCTTATCTGTGAAAAGAACAGGGCGCCAGTGCCAAACCTGCCATTTCCAGTGTTATCTAGCAGATGCCAATCGAGCTCCCCGGTGCCGGGCAGTGAGTATAGGGCCTACTATAGGACATCTGGCCCTCAGGCTATGCCCATGAAGTTGGTTTCTAATGGTCTGGTCAGACACATTCGTGTCTTTGCACGCTGGAGGTTATTTTGTATGGCTCTGGCAGTCTTTATCCTGTTCTTCTTTGCCAAAAGGAGCAGATACCCATTTTGCTGATGGGTTAAGGACCTTCGACAGCTTTGTCCAGTTCTCTTACAGTAACTGCCTTTCTTCTGGAATCTTCTTCATGCTCTCGAAATTGTGCTGGGAGACAGTGCAAACCTCCTGATGAAGTTGGACTGCCTGTGCAACCTCTGTAGGGTCCAGTTATCACCTCATGCTACCAGTAGTGACACTGACCCTGGCCAAATGTAAAACTACTGAAAAGCAGTCAAAACAAAAATGAGGAGGGAAAAAATATCTGCTGCCTTCACCTGTCAGAGAACGCTACAATTGTGTAGGACCAAGGTGCAGAGCATTTCTAGGAAGCGGCATGGTGAGTTGAATAGTGTAGTGTATCTAAATAACAAAAGGTAGGAGCTTACAAAAAGTCCAGGTCTTTGAACACAGGCATGTAAATAAGGCTCGTAGTTATAGGCATGGATAATCAGGAGCAACAGCAGGTAACCAGCAGAAGAATCCAGTAATAAGGACAAAAAACCAGAGAGCATAAATGCTGAGAGAAGGTGGAGAGTGGACCAATGAACTAAAGGAGCTAATCAAGGAGAGAATCAGGAGCAGCTGGTGTGGGAGAGAAAGGAGGCAACTAAAGGAGGGTGACTAATTAACACTAATGAGCTGGGAGTTCAGGCAGGTAACAGAAAACATTTAAGTGAACAGAAATAAGTTAACAAACAATAAGACTAACTAAAGAACATAAACAGGGAGGAACCGGATCTATAAGGAAATATAACCTAAGTCATCTAACACAGGAATCCAAGAAAGTAATCTAAACACAAGGATGGAATGATGAATCTAAACATTAACTAAAAATTAAAGCAACTCAAGAACATAAGAGAAAACAGACTAGGAACTCAAACTCAAAACCTGACACAGGCAGATCATGACATCACCTGCAAAACCATTACTATTTTTGGGGTCGTCTTATTGTTGCCCTTAAGTGCATTAACACCAAAACAGCTGACATTGATTAACAACCCCCTCTACTACCTAACTGACCAGATCAATATTCCAAAAGTTTAACTGACTTAATGTTATGCTCCAATTAAAAAGGGTTTCTTTATTTTTTTTAACAGTGTACTATATACCTTATATCAACACCATAGAAAGTGAGAGTTACGACACTCTTTGAACTCGCCGATAGGAGGTCTCGTGGTTCATGTAGCTCTCAATAGTTCCAAACATCTCAGCGGTGTCAGTTTGAACGGCTTCAGGCGCGACAAAATGCAAAAAGCGACTTTTTTCACTCTTTCCTGCAACTTTTGGTAATTAAATAATAATGACCTGATTACTGGTAACTACATCATAATTTGAAAATCCAAACAGAAGTAACAATACCTATTATAAATGCTCTTTCTGATCTCCGCATGCTAACACATGCTAGCATGGGATGCTATAACTGTATTCTGTGCCAGCAGTTAAGAGCTCTGATCAAACTTACCTTCAGATCTACATTCCTATACTACGTGGAAAGATCTTTTGCCTATGTATTTCACAAAAATATCCAAATATTACAGATGGAAAATGAGCAGAATTTAATTTTTTAATTATTTAACTAAAAAATTAAATAATTTTTAAACAAATGAGGAAAATAAGTAGCTGAATGAAAATATGACTGAAGACCTGGGATGAATTCTTAATTTTTGTAGAAGACATAATCATTCTATTTTTTGCTGTCATGTGAACTGAGTACTTGTATCTATAACAGACTTGATTGTGACCGTAGTCTGACAACTGTTGTAAAATTGTAATTCATTGACTAAAATGTTCATTTAATTGAAACTGTAGTTAAAATCATATTAGATAGCAAAACTGTGAATTGTGCAAAAATAAATGACCAAACAATTTATTGTAAGATATGTAAAATGCAAAAATAACTTTAATAAAGAAGTACTTGCACTACCATTTATACAGTTTATTAATTACATCTGCACCAATAAACTGTATCTGATCAAATCTGAACAAGGTAGAAATGTGCCCAAGTCCGAATGAGGGTTCATCCTCCTTGGCATCATTGGCAGCAGCTCCCTTTGAAGTCAGTCGCCACATCTGCTGACCTCCCTGAAAACAATACAGAAACAGTTTAGAGGACTCAGAATCAATTACTATCATAGCTGTAAGGTCATACTGGAAGGCAAAAAAAGTAAATGCCTTCCAGCAAATACGAAGAAAAGTAAATGTGTTTCTTCAAATCTCTCTCTCTCTCTCTCTCTCTCTCTCTATATATATATATATATATATATATATATATATATACAGGGGTTGGACAATGAAACTGAAACACCTGGTTTTAGACCACAATAATTTATTAGTATGGTGTTGGGCCTCCTTTTGCGACCAATACAGCGTCAATTTGTCTTGGGAATGACATATACAAGTCCTGCACAGTGGTCAGAGGGATTTTAAGCCATTCTTCTTGCAGGATAGTGGCCAGGTCACTACGTGATACTGGTGGAGGAAAACGTTTCCTGACTTGCTCCTCCAAAACACCCCAAAGTGGCTCAATAATATTTAGATCTGGTGACTGTGCAGGCCATGGGAGATGTTCAACTTCACTTTCATGTTCATCAAACCAATCTTTCACCAGTCTTGCTGTGTGTATTGGTGCACCGCCTTCAGGATACAATGTTTGAACCATTGGATGCACATGGTCCTCAAGAATGGTTCGGTAGTCCTTGGCAGTGACGTGCCCATCTAGCACAAGTATTGGGCCAAGGGAATGCCATGATATGGCAGCCCAAACCATCACTGATCCACCCCCATGCTTCACTCTGGGCATGCAACAGTCTGGGTGGTACGCTTCTTTGGGGCTTCTCCACACCGTAACTCTCCCGGATGTGGGGAAAACAGTAAAGGTGGACTCATCAGAGAACAATACATGTTTCACATTGTCCACAGCCCAAGATTTGCGCTCCTTGCACCATTGAAACCGACGTTTGGCATTGGCATGAGTGACCAAAGGTTTGGCTATAGCAGCCCGGCCGTGTATATTGACCCTGTGGAGCTCCCGACGGACAGTTCTGGTGGAAACAGGAGAGTTGAGGTGCACATTTAATTCAGCCGTGGTTTTATGTTTTTTGGATACAAACATCCCTTTCAGACAGCTTCCTCTTGCGTCCACAGTTAATCCTGTTGGATGTGGTTCGTCCTTCTTGGTGGTATGCTGACATTACCCTGGATACCGTGGCTCTTGATACATCACAAAGACTTGCTGTCTCGGTCACAAACAATTTGTCCTCTTTTGAACTCTGGTATGTCACCCATAATGTTGTGTGCATTTCAATATTTTGAGCAAAACTGTGCTTTTACCCTGTTAATTGAACCTTCACACTCTGCTCTTACTGGTGCAATGTGCAATCAATGAAGACTGGCTACCAGGCTGGTCCAATTTAACCATGAAACCTCCCACACTAAAATGACAGGTGTTTCAGTTTCATTGTCCAACCCCTGTATATATATAGTTTCTGATCACTTAGATTTTTTTTGACAGCCTTCCCAACAACCAGTTAGCTCCAGTACTCCAAATCAACAAGAATACAGCAGTGTTACCTTTGATTGTTTAAAAGTATTTTTTGTTACTGTTCTGTGTATTGATGCTGATATGTTCCAGTAATAATTCTTAATTTCTTGTTCTGTCTTGAGATAGATTCTAATATCTTCTTCAACTTCAACCATGACTAGCAAATGCAAAACTAATAACATAAAACAAATGTTAAGTAACAGTCCTGCTGTAAATACCAACTTGGTAAAGGTCTTAAAATAATTTTGTTCAAATACCTTGGTCAGCTCTTATTACTTTTAAGGACAGAAAAATTAGATCTTGTTACTTTGTGGTGCTTTGTATCCAACAAGGTTCAGCAGTTCACTTAAGCCATTCTCGTGTGGTTTACCTGGAAAAGAATAATAAAAAATTACTCATCTTCACAATCACGTTTAATGATAATGTCCCTATTTATGTGGCCGTCGTTGACAAACAATCTATAACTTTTAACTAAATTAACCATGCCAATATCACAGTATTTTTCAAGATGTGCTAGTTCAGTAGCTGGAATTACAATAAAAATTAGAAAATTATCAACGTTAAGAATGTAAGCTGTAATGGACATTTTAAAATGCTGAATCAGACACAATGAGATAGACCCGTCTAAAACCCGCCATGCTTACAATGAGCTAGCTGCAGTTAAAATACAGCAAGCGAGTTAACATGCTTAATTAACTAAACCTGGCGATATAAAATATAATTGCTAAACTGTGATACAGAACAGTCAACTAAAGCTTTACAATAGCAAAATAATGTTGTATTTTATCGACTTACCGTAAAAAATCCTTCTGAAACACAGAGAATGAACTACGTCTAATGCTGGAACTGCTGGTGTTTGGAACTATTAGCAGCTCCATGAACCACATGACTTCCGCATTCAATTCTTTCTATAGAAGTCAATGGGAGTGTCGTAACTCTCTCTTTCTATGGCGCTGCCCTATATGAACCAACTTAAGTAGAAAAATGGCTTACAGATAGTAGGGCAAATAAAAACATTTTTATTAATACAGATGATATAACTAGAGTTAAATAATATAATATCTGATGATTTTTGGACCTTTAAGTCCTTTTACATTAACAAAGATCTATGTATAACAATCTTCAATGATTTCATTGTCATAATATTTCCCCCCCTCTCTATCAGATCTCACCAAAAAACAAACGGTAGGATTAAACTGTATATTTTCTTCTGTAATCTCATATTTGTCACAAAGGAGCAACTTGTTTCCTACTGAAAAGTGACCCTTTCTGCTCACAAATCTCAATCACATAGCTCGGAGCCAAGCTTTCCAAAGCGTGCCCTTGCTGCTCACTTCCTAATTGTATAATTAGGTGTTTGCTTCTGTGGATACACCTTTTTCAAGCAGCGTGTAAAGCTAGGGGATTTCCTGCATGTCTTCGGGAACAGATGCTAACTCAAGTAAATTCATCAATGTTTGATATAAAAAGTGAACAGTTTATGCTGCTAAACAGGAGGATAACTGTGTCCAAAAGAGTTCATTGCTTAGCTGTCAACTTTGCACATTTAGTTCTACTAAAAAAATAAGCAACTGGTGTAAATTTTGAAGATTTGAGCATATTTAGAGATGAGTTCATTTTTGTGTGGTATCTGTGTTCAAAGATTCATGTGAAGTTTTGCAAATAAAATATGAGCAGCGTATAAACATGACTGATCGTGTAATCGTGTATATGTGTGTGTTCTGTGTTTTGTGTGTGTGTGTGTGTGTGTTTGTGTGTGTGTGAGAACCACGTACGCTGCTTTAGCAGGGCAGTGTAGCGTGCAGTGCAGGAGCGAGCAGAGGCGGCCCAGGCCACCACAGCTCCAGCACCCTGGTAATCCCTGCGTTTTCAGGAGCCCTGGCCCGTACTTGATGAGCTTGAGCAGGAAAAAGGTTATGCGCGCTCCCATGTATTTCTCTCACCCTCTCTGTGGCTCCCTTTCTTTCTCATTCTCCCCCTCTTTCTCATGCCCCCTCCCATTCTCTGCATCCCCTGGAGCCACATTGTGAATGAATGGACTCTAAGTGTTTGCTCAGCAACTTCGTCTGTTCCTCTCACTCTCTGTACTTCTCAGGATTTTGGCTAAAAGGGTTGAGAAGTTGCTGAGCCGATGCAAAAGTAAATACGAATCTAGCAGTAGACTCAGGACTCAGAATCAGGATACACAGGACTGTTTACAGCCCCAACCACCTTTATTGGCACAACTGGTAAAAATGAATATAAAAAGCATCTTATTGCTGTAAAATAATGTCACTATCAAGTATATTTAAAAACCCAAAGCTTATTTTGAGTATATGGAACATGTATATGATAAAAACAGTTTTTTCTTAAAGTCACCATAGTTGGCACCATTATTGTCTATACTTTCTTCAACCTCCTTTTGCCATTAGATCAACCTCTCCACTCACTCTTCTAACATAACAGTTCAAAAGGTTGGATCATATAAGGAAAATGTGGATTTGTTGTCTGGCGAACCAATTATGTGCTGATTTGGCCAAATCTTTTGGATTGTTATCTTGATGAAAGACCCAGTGACAACCATTTTTTCTGTTTTCGAGCAGAACCGAGGAGATTTGTATGTAAAATGGCATTATTCACTCTAAGGGCCTTTGGTAGAGGAACAGTTCCACAGGATTACAGAACCTCCATCATATTTAACAATTACTTCCAAATACTCATCCTTTATTTCATGCTTGCTGCTTTTTGCTAGAAAGCTCCATCTTGTCTTTGGCCAAAGCACATGGTTCTAGTTATAGTTCATGTAGAGTTTAGCTAATCTATGTTGGCATCTGTGATAATTGAACAGAAATGGCTTTTATACAGCATGTAGGTAGTGTGTAATGACTGTTATGGACTCTTAGTGATACCTCCAGTACTTACTGTACAGACTTTATACATCTTTATCAGGGAGGTCAACAAATTTGTCCACTTCTGTATATCTTTGTGTTGTTTCTTCTGTTGGTAATTTATGCCTAATTTAAATAATGTATTTCACTATATTTCAGCTGGAATCAGGTTTTGGAAAAAAACATCTAAGATCTGTGGAACATTTTGTCTTTTTGAAAAGGCTAATAATGAAACACCTTTTAAAAATGGGGAATGTTTTTCTGATGTTTTGAAAACACTGCTGAACATAAACTTTTACTTTTTGTAAGTTCAGACTGGCATATACGTAAGGCTTATTACAGCAAAATCTAACATTACAGCTTTAAAAAATTTATCTATGATTAAAATATTAAAATGAGTCACAAATTTGATTGAAGCAACCCATTTTAGAAAAGGCTGGATAGAAGGGACATCTTGCAATAGCTTGGGGTAGATACAACAAATATGAGTGGTTGAAAAGAGCATAATAAAGATTCAGAAGGAAGGAGTGTCAGAAACCAAAAACATTATGTGGCCTACAACATGGCTGAAGGTCACATTAGCCAAATCCGGGAACAAGTCTGCACAACTTGGGCCACAGGTGACATTTGCCTTAAGTGAAAATGATTTTGTGGGCTCATAAGCACTTCTTAACATGACATCAAATAAGCACTTTCTGCCGCAGTTTCTACAAATTGCAACGAGATTCAAAAACAAGCCACCCAGGGACATCTGCAGAAAGGTTTTAAATAAGGTGACCAGATAGAAGCTACTGATGAGCTTGGAGTGGGGCAGAAAAACCAAAAGCTATAATGGAATTTCAAGAGTTTCATTGTGTTGTCATCATATATACAAGCGTTGGGGGACAACATTAATTGTCTGGATATTTCACAGAAAATTAATAGTTGACAAAAAATCAAACAAATAAATATAATTTAAAATATTTAAAATACCACCACCTTCTCTTTTAAATTCATAAATTTCATGCATAAAGATCTGTCTAGTTTCTCTGGTGCAACTTTCTAAGTTCATGGTAATTAAAAAAATATATCAAACTTAGATTGAAACTATGTCATTGGTTAAACTTGATGTAAATGTATTCTAGGTTCAGGAGGACACCAACTGTACCGCATGAAGTTTGCATAAAGTTCAAAGGATAACAATTTTAGGAGTGTTACTGCAACTTGTACAAATACAATGATGCCAGAAGAGGTGCTTATATATTGTATTTTGTAGGATCAAGACCTGGTGTCTTCCATAAAACACTCTTTTTAAGAAGGCCCTTTCTTATCGCTCCTTTAGGAAAATCGCAACAGTCATTCTGCATGGTCGAAGCAGTCTACTCTGTAGTAATAGAAACATCCTGGTGCAAAATTGATCTGTCTGCAGTGTAATCATGTCAGCTTCTGAAATCAGCGCCCTTTATGAAAGTATCAAAGTAACTTCTTAGCATATAAAATCTAATATCAGGCAACAAGGTAACCACGGTTTTTATTGTGTATTGGTGCCACGTTATTGCCAATCTGTGTTTAAACCACTCCATCTAATAAATTTTGTTGTAACTGTAAAACACAACCCAAAACAGCTTTTAGCTGTTTAGCTTTAGCCATTTTCTCTCAGGCAGGGAGGGGAAACATTATACTGTCGCCATGATTAGAAACACCATCTCTTCTTTGGGAATCTCCGGCTCAGATTCTCTTTCTGCAGAAGCTCAGAAAGAAGGGTTTAGGGCAGTTGGTCTTATTACTGGCCGAGATACAGTCCTTTGATGCGCAAACAACACACCATACTTAAATTTTTGGGATCTAACGTTCTTCGAAGAAGTGATCTACATCGGCCAGCGAAGTCAGACATTGACATGCATTTCTTCCCGATGCCACTCTAGTGAAGTGCAGCGGGAAAGAGGTTGTGATGCTGCTGCTCTCAGAGTTTTGTAATATGATGTCATAGGAATTCCAGCTGGGACTCCTCCTTCCCAGTAGTAGACCTGAAAGTAGGTTAATGCTCTCCATTCTGGGATTCAGAGTTTTTACCTGTGTCTTTTATTTGTGTAGTTCAATGGTTTTACTCTATCCATGGCTGGGCCCAAAACACACAATTACCATTAGCTGAGCTAAGAGTCAAGCTGTTAGTTCAGTATTCTTTCATATAAAAAGTTAATAAGTAGCTAATAAACCAGGTATGAATAAAACTGTAAACACCTTATGAACTGTTTATTTAAAAATTAAATTGATTCTTCATCAATGTATAAAAGGTATCTTATACTGCCTTAGAACTGTTTATTAATGGGTTATAACGTGTTAACAGCTTAAATGATACAGTCTACCATCATATTTTGTTAAACAAATTGATTTATTTTAATCTTTCTTCTTCTGCAATAGAAATGTTCTCTTCATATTTACCTGATAGATCATAGGTTGTAAAAATTGGAGCAACAACATCCCAGGCATTACACTGTTCTATGGGGTTCCACAGGGGAGCATTTTGGGACCACTCTTCATTGTATGCTGATGACACTGTACCTTTTGTGTCTGGTTTAAACGCATCAGTGTTTGCATCAGTGTTTGCAAGAAAATCATCTAAATATTAATGAAAACAAGAATGCATGTATTTTTACTCACCTAGGAGACATTTATCTATAGACAATCCCATTACTTTTCAGATCAAAAACTCTCCATTGTAACCAATTACAAATATTTGGGAATGAACCTTGATTCTTACCTTACAGTGACTATATACAAATTATCACTAAAAAGGCTAAAAAATAAAGTTATATGTTTATGTAGAATTAGGCCACATTTGACATTTTCTGTTTCCGTAACATCTTTTCATGCAATAATACTTTCGTCTTTCTCATAGTGTCTGTCTATCTGGTCACTCACTACAAATGAAATTCTGGAGCCAATAGCTAGACTCTATAACAGTGCTTATAAGGTCCACAATAGACTTTCTGGTACCAAAACCCAATTTGTGTACTGGTTGTACCACTAGGCACAAATGTCCTTTTGTCATTACCAGCTTTCAAAAACTGTTATGGACTGTTATGTCCTCTGTAAAGCCTGGAATGACATCCTACAGCACATAAGGACTATGCCAACAATAAGGATTTTTAAGAAGTCCCATGCTCACTACCTGCTGGACAGCTATCGCTGTAGCCACTGAGATGTGGCCTCCTCCTAATTCTGCTTCTTTCAGCTGTGTATATGTTGACTGTGTTGTCCTGTGAAGTTGTGATGTTTGTTTGTGTTCTGCTAAAAACAGTATCTATATTGAGTCAAGCATGATTATTTTTTTATCTTTTCTGTCTAAAAACTTTAAATCAAGAAATAAATAATAGTTTATAATTTTGATGTTAATGTAGGCTGCAGCAAATGCATTTTTGCTCCGTTTCTTGGGGAGGGGGACTCATGGCATATGAAAATGTGAACCAAGGTTTAAACCAGTAGCATCACTTTCTGAATGTCTACAACATTAGTGTCTATTCCTTTTATGCAACTGAGAAACAAATATTGTCCTGAAAGGTGTATGGAGTCTATGATGGGGCGGCAGGGTGGTTCAGGAGGGGATTATGAAGAGGCCGCAGACCCTGAGGCAGAGGTCCTCGTTTCCTGGCCTGAGCCCCTGTTTGTCCTGCCTGACCTGGCAGCTCTGGGGGCAGATCCCGCCTAGATACATCCCTGCTCCCACGCCTGTCTGAAGCTGTTAACCACTGGCTGTGAGTAGCTATCTGGGCTTAGTGATGTCTGAGCTGCGGCGTGATGAGAAGGGGGGGCTTCCAGGCATCTGTGGGATGGGGTTGCCGGCTTTTGTGTGTTGGTAGAGGACGGGTTGTGGTAAAACAGACATCTGGCAGAACTGTAGGAGGTGATGATTAATATCTTCTGTATGGCGATGGTCAACTTTTTTATGGTAGCCTTGTTCGAGAGGAAGTTTCTTTAATACTTGTGAACAACTTTATTTTTTTTTCAGATTTTGTAGTGTAAAATTGGCTTAATTGGAAGACAAACCAATATAAGGCTTAAATACAACGCTATGCAAAAGAAATTCACACCTGTTGGACATTTTCTAATTTTCTCACATTTCAATAAAATACTTTGAATCAAACACAAGATTCACAAGTATTTTTTGATATTTTATGTGGTAAACAAAATTGTAATGTGTGAAGCGGAAGGAAAACGTGATAACGTTTTTAATGTATCAGAAACAAAACTCTGAAACGTGTATTGTACCTTTGTATTTAGCACCCCTCGTTTATAGTTTGTAGAACAGCTTTTTGTTGAAATTAAGACCCCAAGTGTTTTAGGGCATTTTCTACAAGCTTTCCAGATCTGGTGACTAAACTTTGTGCCTTTCATCTTTACAAAGAAGAACAGCATAAGGTTCAGTCAGACTGGATATAGTATATCTGTGAACATCAACTTTCAAGTCTTGCCACAGGTTCTCAATATGATTAAGGTCTGGACTTTGGCTAGGCCACTATAACACAAGGATATGTCTTGATCTAAACCATCTCATCAAGCATATCTCTATCTGTATATGTAGTGTAGTACTGCTGGTAGGTGAACCTCTACCCGTATTCACAAGTCTTTCTGTATAGGCTCACAGGTTTCCTGCTTTCCTTACATAGCTTAACAGTTTAGGTGGACAGCTATGCCTTTGAGTTGTGCCATACTTTTCCCATTATAACATAATAGTGTGGACAATGCTTTGCTGTTCAAACCTCGGGATATTGTTTTATAACCAAACTCTGTTTTAAACATCACCTGAACTTTATTCCCGAACTGTCTGCTGTTCTCCTTGGTTATCATGATGCTGTTTGTTATTAATGTCCTCTAACACACCTCTGAGGCCTTCACAGAACAGCTGAATTTATACTGAAATTAGATTACACACAAATTGACACAAATCCTAAAGGCAACTGTTTTATTATCGTGGTGTCAAAGAACTGAAGTCTAAACACAAAACAACAATTTTTTAAAGATTTTATTGAAGCTGGTGTGTGGACTGGGACAACATTTGAAATTGTTCAAGGACTAAAAATACTTATACCAAGACACTGCATATTGCATTTGGCTCAAATTTAGCATGCTGCTCAGTGTGATTCAAATTATTCCCCACCATTGCTTCAGGAGATCTCATTTGGGGTATAGATGTTGAAGGTTAAAGCAAAGTGGTTCAAAGTTTACCCAGGGTATTAAAACAGATTTAATGACTGTGATCTTTCAGAAACCATTTTGTGGTCCTCTATCTTTTTGGGGCTTACGTGTGTCAAGTATACCCACCTGTATCTTTTCTAATGCTTTGTTATTAAAATATGAATTTAAGCTGCCATCTGGATGCAGTTAAATTAATCAATGATTTTGTTCTATTGTGACCCTTCCCTGTTGTGCCCAGTCTTTGCGTTCCCAGTTGCAGATCTCACAATGCTGATGGAAATCATGCAAACTGCTTTTAGCTCTTTGTTTGCCTAAATAATCAAAAAGAAACACTAAAGCTTTCATGGTGCTTAAAGGGTGTTGTCTGTCTACCAACTGTGTGCACAACACTGTTTTTACTTCAGAGTCCAAAAGACAACATATCTCATCTTCCCCCAACAGGGTTGTTTGATTATCACTCTCCAAAAATTAAAATGAAATGTAGGGATATTTACTTTCCTTTCTCAAAGGTTTGGATAGCTCAATTGCTTGTTTTCAGTGGCTTGTTATTATTTTTCAATTGCTGGATAGGCTGCAGATTTTGGAGTAGCATGGTTCAGCTGTGTGAGTGTTGTTTCTGCCCTGAACATACAGATAGCAAGTCAGTGAAAGGCCAAAGAACAGCAGAGATACAGACACAGAGGAAGGTTCACCAGCGGTGTGTATCCTGCACAACGGCTACAAAAGAGACAGAAAAGAACCGCAAAATTCGGTGTATACGTTGTTGCATGCTGTATTGCTACACTGAGTAATTAAAATGTTAAAATTTAACAAGTAATATTAGTTCAACTATTTGCAGACATTTTATTTGGGTAGATTTTAATTACTTTTTTCATAGCAGATATTGTGTAATTTTAACAGCTAAAATACACTTAAATAAATTTGTTAAATTCCAACCAATTATTAGTAGACACTCCTGTTTAAACACTAGTATTTTGTGATGTAATAAACATTGAGGTGATATGAAATTATTTGAAACTTGTTCTACTTTTAACTGAAATCTATTCTGTAAAATTCATCAAAACGTAAGTGAGGGGAAAACATAAAAAATGTAAAATTCAATAAGCTGGTTGCATCAATACACACTTCTAATCTAATACTTTGCTGAAGCGACTTTCATTCAGTTTTAGCTCTCAGTCTTTTGCAGTCCGCCTCTGCTAGGAGTTAAAGCAAAGCTGACTCATCTGAAATGAAGCTAATCTGTCCTAGGAGGATTTTCCTCACTCCTGCTTATTTGCATCATTTTGCTAAAGCCACAGTTTAGAGAATACAAACCCCCCAAAAATATTTAATTTTGCAGATGTATCAGTTAGGAGAATAATGCAAAAAAAATAAAAATAAATAAACTACAGCATAATTTTTACTGAGAAGGCAGTTGACATTTATAATAATTTGACAAAATATACAACAACAGTGGCATTAGAAACTGGTTGTTTCTTCAGAACTGATGAAAAGACAGGATGGAAATTGATCGTGAGCCCACAGCAACACTGAAGGAGCTGCAGGTATTTAAAATAAGAACCACGATCTTCATGGACTGAGGAGTAGGGTTGCAAGACAGAATCCTATGGAGTAAGAACGCTGTCAAAAACAATGTGTATGTAAAGACGGAAATGTGTGCATATTAGTCAATAGTTGTGTATAATTAAAATCCAAAAGAGGTATTGTATATTTTCTCTATAAGAATACAAAATAAAATGTTACAGCTTCAAGAAATTACAAACACAAAGTTTAAGTTTACAGTTGTGGTTTATTCTTTATGAATACAATATGCTATAACAGTTTGTGAATACGATTTCTTTTCTATGAGAATACGAATTTACATCAGCGACTTGGTGTACAGTAGGTGGCGGTATGCACCTCTGAATTTGTTGCAAACCGCCAGCAGAATAAGAGAAGAAGCAGCAGTACTAGCGCCAAGATGACGGACCAAGAGCATATATTAACGACATTAAGACATATATAAACTTTTTAACATTACCTGTTTTTGTACCGTAGTTTCTTGGTCCGTTCGTTTGGCGCTAGTGCTGCGTCTTCTTCTTCTCTTCTTCTGCTGACTGTTCGCAACAAATTCAGAGGTGCATACTGCCACCTACTGTACATCATTGTATAACTCCACCCACTATATTCTATGTTTTAGTTTTGTATTTCATAAAAATAAGAACAATGATTTATTTATAATACTCTTGATTTCCTCCATATCTCCCCTCTGTTCCTAATATTCCTTTTAGACTGAATTACCTCCCATTCCGGCACTACGTTTACTGGCGGTGAGGAGTCTGACAGCGCATGCGCGACGCGAATCGACTAACTATGCTACGTGACACCAAGTCGCTGATGTAAATTCGTATAGAAAAGAAATCATATTCACAAACTGTTATAGCATATTGTATTCATAAAGAATAAACCACAACTGTAAACTTGAACTTTGTGTTTGTAATTTCTTGAAGCTGTAACATTTTATTTTGTATTCTTACAGAGAAAATATACAATACCTCTTTTGGATTTTACTTATGCACAACTATTGACTAATATGCACACATTTCCGTCTTTAGATACACATTGTTTTTGACAGCGTTCTTACCCCATAGAATCCTCTTATTCCAAAGAAAACATCCAGAGAATAAGATATATTTTTACTGAGTAGTGAGGGCAAATATTGTGAGGTCAAGATGTGGAAGCTTTTAAACTTCCACAAAACAAGTTCAAATGCTGAAATTCTATCAGATGTTGCACAACACACAAACACAAAAATACTAATCAAACCGGTTCCAACAACATGTAAACCAATTCCCTGACAAGTAGAGATAAAAGATGCCATTCATTGGCAACAACTGCCTTGAGGTTAAGCTCAGTTTGCCCGCATGTTTCACTTCAAAAGGTGTCGCAAAACTAGTCAAGATTCAAACACATTGTTAAAACTTTCTTAAATAAATCTGATAGTTCTTTACATTTAATAAGCTGATAGATTTTTATATAATTCCAGCTAAATAAATATATCAGCCTTACTGTTTTGTGCTGGTCGAAGCACACAGTGAATAACAGGAACTGGACCAACATCTTCAGTGAAATTCTAATCAAAAGATTTTGGTTGGACTAAAAGTAAGTAGCTTATGTTTGTAGAAGAATGTATCGGTTATCACACATTTAAACACTAATGTGCTTGATTACATAATAATTTTCAGGGCTATTATTTCATACTCTCCAAAATTCATTTTTACAGTGCATCTATGCATTATATTGATTTAAAGTGGTGATCAGGTGCACTAAATGTTAAATACAGGATGCTATAAACAGTTAAAATTCGCCACTTACACAAATAAAGTTAGTTTTGGTTGGGTGGGTTGTAGGTCCTCTTTCGTCAATCGTCACTGTGTGGACCCAGTGGCGTCACTCCAGCCCAGTCTTATAAAGCTGTCAACGCCTTTCTCTCACCTGGACTGACACAGACCACCCCAAACAGCAGGTTGAGGACTCATTTTGGCTTCAGAAAGGGGACTGTCTGTGCTAGATACGCACCTCCTTCAGACATCCACGGAAATATTACCCACCTAATCGTTTCGCCTCCAATAAGGTCCTCACGTTTATTCTTTTATGACTCTGGCAAATTATTCTTACTTTTCTGGCATGTGCAACATGACCGCAGAGCCCTCGCCTGCAGAGGCAAGCCCCGATGTCATGTCTCCTAACGTGAGCTTGGACTCACCGCTGCCTCCACCGCCTCAGATGCTGCAGGCCCGTTCTAAGGACAGCATTCTGATCAAGTCTGAGCCCCAGGGGAGCAGCCCCAGCGCGGAGGACGGGGGAGCGGTGGGCCACACCGAGGAGCACCTGCCCACAGGCAGCCGCCGCAGGAAGAGGCCAGTCCAGAGGGGCAAACCTCCCTACAGCTACATCGCTCTCATCGCCATGGCCATCGCAAACTCCCCTGAGAGGAAGCTCACCCTGGGGGGCATTTATAAGTTCATCATGGAGCGATTTCCTTTCTACAGGGAGAACTCCAAGAAGTGGCAAAACTCAATACGCCACAATCTGACCCTAAACGACTGCTTTGTGAAGATCCCCAGGGAGCCCGGCAGGCCGGGTAAGGGCAATTACTGGACTTTGGACCCCGCAGCAGAGGACATGTTTGATAACGGCAGCTTTTTAAGGAGAAGGAAAAGGTTCAAGCGCACCGATGTGAGCACTTATCCAGGTTACATGCAGAGCTCCAGCGCTTTTACCTCAACGCCCATGGGGAGGCCGACATATCCCAACACGCTGTACGCCGGGATCGGGTCAGGCTATGGTTCCCAGCTGACAGCCACATCCCCACATCCATCTATGATGCATCACTATCAGACCCCCTCAGGGATCTGCCAGGGGCAGCCGCGCATGTTCAGCATCGACAACATTATCAGCCAGCAGACGGTGGTGCAGGGCGGCCCGGGCGCAGAACTCAGCTCCCAGACGACGGGTCTGAGCGGCGGTGACCTGGGCGTAATGACCTCCAGCTGCTCTGTAGCCAGCACCGACTCGTCTGCGTGTTTCCAGACCCAGACTTTGAACCCTGCAGCGAACATGCTGGCCAGAAACAGCGGAAATCTGAACTCCAATCTGGCCGCAGGGTACCCGTACTCCTCTGCCTCGACCTCTCCTCCGAACCTGCCCTCCATGAGCCAGTCCGGGTTCTCCCCCGGCGGCTCTCAGGTGTACTGTTCGGGTAACAGGCTGTCACTGCCGCTGCGCCACGGCTCCTGCACAGAGCACACAGAGCAGCTCCTGGGCCTCCCAAACCCCATGAACTCCTACAACAACAGCTATATGAGACAGGGCAACTATACAACAGGGTTAGAGCGGTATATGTGAGATAATATGCTCTAAAAGATTTGCAATAGCTTATGACTGCGTAATAAATGCATGTTGTTCCTGTTGGGATGGAATCTAAATCAAACATTCATATTTAAAGAGGTGAAAAGCCATTTATAGGTAGTCTGACACTTTCTTCATAATTCCTGTTTCACAGTTTGTTTTATTTACATGTTTTCTGGTATTTGTGTGTAAAGTTTGATGTAGCTCAAGCTTTTCTGACAAAAAGTGTGATATTGCTGGCAGCCAATATCGTTGGAAATAAATGTGTTTTTTTTTTTATTAAGGTGTCCTTGATTTGTTGCATCATAAACAAAGTATGACTTTAGTTTACCTGCTTTTTATATAGAACAAAAGACAGGTAAATAACTATTTTAGAAAACAATCATAGTTCGAAATGGGTGCCTTGACTCAAAAAAAGAAGTAGATTAAATTCAGCAACAATAAAAATCTTAAAAGGTTTAATTATTCAATTAAATTTTGTAGTCAATCTTGAATATAATGTGAAAAGCATTTAGGAATAACATTTCAATTACAAAAAGCAAGTAATACATTATTGTGGTAAAGGAGGCTTGCTTCATGTAACTCCGACCAATTTATTCAAAACCTGTGGCGTTGTTTAAACCTCGATAATAAAATCATAAAAATAATTTGTATCTAATATGTCTAACTACCATTTAGGTTACGTTTTTTAGTCTGATGACAACAACAACAACAACAATAATAATAATAACTAGAAAAAACGCAAATAAGGCAATAAGGCTAACGCGTGTCAGCTTTTTTCTATACTCTGGATGACTTCTGGCCACTGCATGTCAACTGCTGACAGGGTGAGGAATCCAAGTTGTCGCCCCATGACAGGCAATGATGAAGAATCCTTCAAAAAAAAAAAAAAAAAAAAAATCCTGGATTCAGATGGTCCACCACCAAAATCTAATCATCCGTTCCTTGTCCTATTTCGCACCTTGTCTAAAATCAAAACTCATCCAAATCCGTTCATAACATTTTGGGATATTTTGCAAATAGATAGAGAAGTGGACAGAAATACCAGCGCCGACAATAACAACCTCCTTGGTGGAGGAGGGTTTAAAGATGATTAAAGATGCGAAAACTATGAATCAATCAGACACAGCAGGAGGAAATTACACGTTTGAGCCCCTAGATGGCAGCAACATGTTTCACTTTCTTTCTTAGCAAATTATTGCTCCTTTTCAGTTAAAGCAGAGAGATGATAGCACAAATACTTTATTGAAAGTGTTTGTTTTTAAAAGCAAGGACGCCTCCATAAAGTTGTGAAAGGGCTTTATTTGGCGCCCTTTATTTTGGTGTTTTAATATCTATATATCTATATCTATATATAGCTATATATCTATATCTATATTTATAAACATAGGCGTGGATGCTCAAAATGGCCCAGCAGCATGAAAAAGAAAGACATGTAAATACATACACAAATATACAAGCAAACAAATAAATACCTGCAAGTGGATTTTCACTCGACTCCATAGCTGACGTCTTGTGATTTGCATCCAAATCTCAAAAAAGAAAATGTGTGTGTGTGTTTGTGTGTGTGTGTACACTACCGGTCAAAGGTTTTAGAAACACTTACTCATTTACTAGTTTTCTTTATGTATATATATATATATATATATATATATATATAATGTATATATATGTACACACTACCAGTGTACTGAAAGCATCAAAACTGTAAATGACCACATATGGAATTATCCATCAAACAAAAAATTGTAAAATACCTTTAAATATGTTTTAAATTTTAGATTCCTTAAAGCAGCCGCTCTTTGGTGTGGTGACTGAAATATTAACCTTTGGCCATCCCTCTACGAACCTCTGGTAAGTTCACTCAAGGCTGTCTGGAAAACCATTTTAGGCGACCACCTTATGAAGCTCCTGAAGAGAAGGTGACATCTTGTGATTTGCATCCAAATCTCAACAGAGAAAATATGTGCGTGTGTGTGTTTGTGTGTGTGTGTCTATATACACTACCGGTCAAAGGTTTTAGAAACACTTACTCATTTACCAGTTTTCTTTATTTATATAGCTATTTACATTGTACTCAAATTCTCACTGAAGGCATCAAAATTGTGAATGAACACATACGGATTTATGTAGCAAACTCAAAATTGCAAAAGAACTTTAAATATGTTTTATATTTTGGGATCCTTAAAGTAGCCGCTCTTTGCTGTGATGACTGAATGGGGATGACCTTTGGCCGTCTCTCAATGAACCTCTGGGAAGTTCACTCAAGGCTGTCTGGAAAACCATTTTAGATGACCACCTGATGAAGCTCATGGAGAAAATGCTAAGGGTGCAAAGCAATAATCAAACCAAAGGGTGGTTATTTTCAAGAGTCTAAAATATAAAAATGTTTAGAGTAATTTCAAACGTTTTGTATACTATATTATTCCATGTGTGTTCATTTACAGTTTTGTTGCCTACATTGTAAATAATCATGAAAATAAAGAGACCCAGTAAGTGAGAAAGTGTATCTAAAACGTTTGACCCGAAATATATATATATATATATATATATATATATATATATATATATATATATATATATATATATATATATTTATAACACAAACAAACAAACAAAAAAATACCTACAAGGGGTTTTTCACTCGACTCTAATATAGGTGACATCTTGTGATTTGCATCCAAATCTCAAAAGAGTAAGTGTATATATAATTTATTTTTGGTTTTAAAGATACCAGCAGAGGGCGCTTAAACACCACAAACTAAGTCAACCCCATTCGGCGCTCTACCAAATCTGGGTGACTCCACACTTCTGAAAGATAGCAAACCTTGAAATGTCCAGAAAACCGGATCAGTTTTTCAAATCATTTAATAATACATGTATACGGAAGTTCATTGCATTCACCAAAGAAAAAAAGACACCCTTCTCATAATTACGAGATCCTAATCTCGAAATTACGCAAAAAAGTTCCGTACATTTAAAAACATACAGATTTTTATTTGCGTTTAGGAGTTCAACTGTAGAAAAACAGTTTTGAGTTTTAGTGATATTCAACGTATATGAAAAAAAAATAAAAAAAATTGTATCAACTATTCCAAATAGTTACTTACAGCAACATGCAGTAGTCAATATTGATATTTTATAAGTACGATTTAAGACAAGGAAACAACATTTACATAGAGAGGTATATGTTAATAACTAAACAAATTAAATAATAAAATAGTAAATAAATAATAATTAATAATAACTGTCAGATAAATCATGTCCAGTTCTTGAGAGCGTCTGTTTTCAGGCTTTAAACCTTAATGTGTGATAACAACACACGCTTGCACCAGTCTCCTGTATTTTATTATTTCATGTCTCACTTGAACTTGATCTCTCGGTTCAACAAATGCGGAAACAAAAGTTAACCGGAGATAAACAAGCAAAAATCCAGTAACAAAAAAAAAAAAAAAGAAAAACAAAGCTAATAGGTACACCGTGAATGCGTCCGCATCCTGCTATGTCTGAAACACTTAAACATACAATGTGTTAATCATGGGCTGTCTGGCCCTCTATTAAAACGGTCCTGACTGGAAGCATCAGGGACAATCATTCTGCAGTCTGATGAATTAAATGAGCCCGCAAGCATTGCACACGTTGTACTAACATCTGCTGACGTTTCGAACCTGGCGAGCAATCTTGGAGCAGCTTACAGCGCATACAATATCCCATATGTCATGGATAATAGTCTGCCTTGTTCACAAGGAGACAGGAAACACCGACCCATTGATATATATCAAGCGCAAACCAGCAATAGGAGTCAATGTGGCCTATGTTGTGATACGATTTTTATTTTTATACTTTTATAATAATAATAATAATAATTATTATTATTCTTCATCTACGAAGGGGAAAAACTCATAACTGATTTCACTAATGAAGTCAAGAAGAAACAAATTACAACAAGAATCCACAAGCATGTGAGCAAGTTCTAAAGATCAACAAAGCAAGAACATCTAGCGACAGATGAATCGACCAACATATCCTTATTTTTTTTCAGGTAACTGGAAATAATAATAATGTTCTCCTTATATAATAATAATAATAATAATAATAATAATAATAATAATAATAATAATAATAATAAAGGACCTGCGCTTGAAGTTCTATGTGATTTTTACTTTCCAAGGCAAAAAAAAAACCAAAAAACAGATTCTACATAGAATGATATCTGTTTGAATTTGTTAGATTTGATCAACCCTAAATCTAGTTTCTATTTTCTATTCCACTGATCAGCAACGTCAAATTTATAACATCCATTGCTCTTGTACGCTCAATTTCTTCCAATAAGTTTTTTAAAAGGCACAAAAATCAGTTGTTTTTACCTTAAATTATCGCACTATGTTTTGGTTGTGTATTACTGCTTGAATGGGTAAAAAAGAAAGTTAGATTAATATCGAAGTAAAAAAAAAAATAAATATTGCTTTTTAGAGAAAGAAAATCCACCCAGTTCCTGGTAACTGTGACTCGAAAACCACGTGATCAGCATGCTCCTATAAATACCATTTGAAAGCTAAGGAGGATAGTGTGACAGTCTGGCTGGATACCTCCCCAAACTAGCGCGTAAAACCTCGTTTGGAAAGGCGTTTGGATACCCAAAAGTAGCGTTTTCAGTGGAAACCATCGCATCTGAAGAAAGTTTGATCAGCTATCGGTGCATGACAGTGACTATTTGCTTGGCTGACTATTTTACGCGACTGCATCAGAATTTTCTTTGGAAACCAGCCTCGGATGCGACCGAAATCTCCAGATTCACAGGTCAAAAGAGTTATTTGTCTCTTACTTTCTATAGCTATGCGTGCATTGTCTAGTTGGAGATAAAGCTCCCGCAAAAATACCTTGTCAGGGACAAAGGGAGGGTTTGTGCGCGCTCTCGCACCTCAGCCTGACCAGAAAAAGGAAGAAATCTGGGAGAGAGGGGGGAAGAGAAGTTGCGTCTCCAAGGATGACTTTAGGGACGGATATGTCCGACAGCTCTGCATTGTCCGAAGATGTAGACATTGATGTGGTCGGTGGGGACATATCCGTCGGAAAAGACGGAAAATACATTCACCATGAGTTCAACTTAGATAATGACTCGGACGATAATTACTCCCAGAGCGCGGCAGAGAGGGGTTCTTCTCCGGGGCTCAGCATCTCCGACTGCCCATCAGAGCCTCTGGGATCAGGCGCGGAGCCCGGGACCGTGATTGGAGACAAACCCAGAAAAAGTGCCCTGGTGAAACCCCCTTATTCTTACATTGCTCTGATCACAATGGCCATCCTTCAGAGCCCTAAGAAACGCCTCACCCTCAGTGAGATCTGCGAGTTTATCAGCAACAGATTCCCTTACTACCGGGAAAAATTCCCTGCGTGGCAGAACTCCATTCGCCACAATCTTTCCCTAAACGACTGCTTCGTGAAAATCCCACGGGAGCCCGGTAATCCAGGAAAGGGCAACTACTGGACCCTGGACCCGGATTCCGCAGACATGTTCGACAACGGGAGCTTCTTGCGTAGGAGGAAGCGCTTCAAGAGGCACCAGAGTAACGAAATCCTCAGGGACTCCGGCGGCTTTCTACCCGGATTCGGATACGGGCCGTACGGATACAACTATGGACTCCAGCTGCAGAACTTTCACGCAGCCCACAACCCTTTCCATCCGCACCATGCGAGCGGATCATTCCCGTTCCCCAACGCGCCCTGCCCCTTGCCCTCACCTGCATCAATATTCCCAGCGCCGCATCACCTGCCCTCCCTTCTAGGGGCCGACCTGAGGAAGCCCTTTTACCCTCAGCTCAGCCCTTCTCTGCCGCCCCTCAAGACGGACTCCAACTCCACAAGTCGGCCCTCCTTCTCCATCGACAACATCATAGGAGCGGCCAATTCTAGCGGCTCTTCCTACAGCACACAGAGCAGCAGCCAGGCTCAGATCCTGGCCATGCTCACTCCGGCGCTGGCCTCCGCTTCCAGCCACCTGAACCTATCCCAGGAGGGCCTATTCCAAGCAACTCAGCAGAGTCAGACTTTTCCCACCAAAAACTCCAACTTGAACACTTGCCCCTTCTAAAGACTGAAAAAGTGAATAAGAAATAATAATTGTGACGTCGTCCTATGTAAAGGTAGGATGAACATTTTTGCTGCAGAAAGAGAAAGGGAGAGACAGAGAGAGAGTTTCTGTCAGTTTCCTAACAATGTGAGAGGAGACTTTATTTATGCGATGTAAATATATGTGCATAACACTGAGAGGCAGAAAACCCAGAAAGATCATAAAAACGAACACAATGCAGGCCTGCCAGCCCGGGTTGCGGCCTTCATTTATGAGCTGATGGGATTTAAAATAAAAATGAAAATAAACTGATATTTTAACATAAGTTAAAGTTGTCATCAACCGCCAGTGGGGCTTGTTTCCATTTTTTTTAAAATAAATATAACAGAATTTTATTATGATTTATATTGTGTTTATTGTAAGATAGTGGCACTATTGTTGTTGATGTAGACAAGAGACGGCAAACTCAGGTTTTACTTAGAAAGCACATGAAGACAAATGGGAGGTTTCTGACTTTATAGAAAAAGAAAAATCTCTCTAATCCGCCCGTAGTCCCTCTTTTATCGTGAATTTGTGGCAATATCCTTCCATGTTGCCAGTGGATACATCTAGGTTGCGTGATTGATTCCCTCAGCCTTTTTAATTGTTCGTTCCTCCCTATATTTACAGTTGAATCTGTTAAACATTTGTCATGTGTTGCCAATAGCTGAACACCTAAATGTTCATAGGTCAGTTTTTTGTTGTAATGACGAGAATAATAAATGTTTGTGAGTTTAAGAAACGGAAAACTCTTTTTTTTTTTTTTTTTTTTTATCTGAAGTTTTTTTTTTTTTATTTAGATTTGGAAGAATTTTCAATCTCTAAATATGTGATATAGTGCAATTGACAGTACACAAAATTGTTTTAATACTTTTCTTTATTCAATATATATATATATTTGTTTCTTTAAGTGAAAATTCTTTAAAAAGGTTCCAAATCCTTTTAACGTTTGCAGGGATTTATTTTAAAAATATTTGTTACACACCAGCATTTGCACCTTTTTGTGCAAAAAAATGCTAATACCACAATTAGGTTATTAAGGTTTGTCCCATGTTAGCGGCCGCTAAATGTTTGTGGAAGCAAATTATTAATGTGTTAAACAATATCAGCATCTGAAGTTTGCACTAAATTGATGTTTGGGTATATGAACAAACCACATAATTCCCCTTCAAATGTTTCCAAATCTTGATGTGCACAAAATTGGAGAATATCACGCAACAGTGGGCAAGTTTATTCCTCTTGTGTGGCTCTTGCTCGTTTGTAAAAGGGACCAGCGGCTTACAAAGACTCACCCAAATGAATGGGGAGGGGGGAGGGGGGGGGGGGGGGGGGGGGGGCGTTAAAGCAAGCCTCAGCGCTATGTAATTGAAAGTGAACAAGGATATCCCCATGGTCTTTGGGGGGCTTTCGTTGCTAATTTGTAACAGCATTTTTCATCGGGCTCCTAATCCACCATAATGCAGTTTTTTTTTTCTTTTTTTGCTCGTTTGTTGATGTTGTCAGCGTGAACCTCTGGCCCAGGGGAGTGAATGTGCGCACAGCGAGCGGTCCAGCCACACACATATAGGCTCTGAAAAGCAATCTTCTCAAAAGGCCCTCGGTTTTGCTCCGCTTTCATGCCATCCGTGTTGTCTTATAAAGAGAAGCAGTTGGACTCGTCCCGCAACAGAAAAACAGGCCTATTGGTCTTTTTCAAACTTGTTGGACCACATGTTTCCATACAGGGGGAGACGCAAAGACCCTCCCCATTATTTAGGAGATCTGTGCGCAAATGGCTGAATTAGTTTGCGGGTATTTTGACAGATGATTATGGAGGATGAAGGGGTCTTTGAAACGAAAACCAACACATGACCACTTTCTTTATTCAGACCCGGGCCTTTTGTTTCTTTTCTTCTTCTCTTGAGCTCGTTAGTGGAAATGAGTGAAACCGATTAAAGTCGCCAACGGATTTGCAGGAATAATTTTGATTAGGGCCTCTCTTGTCCATGCTCAGTTAATGGATGTTCTGCATGTACATTTTGCAAAGTAAATGGCCTGGAAAAAAACATTAGGAGACTATTGAAGTTTTTCTCTGCACAGGGAGTCATTACGCACCGCATCAGACCATTAAGATCCACATCAAGCGTTTGGAGGGGTGGTTAAAAACATTTAAAGAAGGCAGGGAGGAAAGGGAGCCAATAAAAAAATCACAACACAGACTGGAACAGATGCACACAATGCGGGTCAACCACGAAAGGGTTCAGTCCGTGGCACTCATTTGAAAACAGACAGTTTGACAGCAAGCTCAGTTGATTCTCTGCTCAAACACGCACAGAGCTCGCTCGTTTTCCATCAGACATACCTTACACGTCCTTCTAATTTTCAGCATAAATGCAACCAGGACATCATCTGTCGATAAAGTCTTAATAAATATCCCGCGTTCTGTCCCATTGTGACTGGAGGACCACCCACACCAGCATCAGCACCAGAGGGAGTCCTTATTTAGACACCGCAGAGACATTAATCATTTTTTTCTTTAAAAAAGAACTGAGTGATATGTGAAGTGACAGCCAAATGACTCAACAGTCACTATAAACACGTTTATAAATTTCAAGGCAATTCCCATCTTTTTCTAACTGCTTCCACATGCATAGATTGGGCACTAAACCCAAGATTTGGGCGGCTGTAATTTATTTAGAGACGTCGGACGTCAACAAGGTTTATCTCTTCTTCTCGCTTTAAGTAAAAAATTGAGAGGGAACATAAAAAATAATAATAACAATAGTATTAATATATTAATAATAATAATAATAATACATTTAACCCACAAGATTAACCAATCTCTGCTTATTTATGTTTAATTTTTCGCAGCCTTGTCAATAACTGCCTCCCTTAGCGATGGATTTTTGGTTTTTGCTTCAAAGGCCTTAAAGAGAGGGTGTAGGTGATGCATTTCTTTTTATCTGTAAAATGATTCTGCGCGGCGATAAAGGATTTTAAAGACGTCCACTAAATGTTAATATAATATAATATAATATTATATAATAATTTTCAAATTTTAAGACACACCGCAATTCTGTTGCTTATATAGATATCTCTCCAAAGTTGAGCGTTTAGAAGTTTCAGTTGAGAATATAAATTGAGCGTTTCGATCGCATCAAGCGGATCAAATATAAAAATCAAACTTCTGGCTCCTTAAGACAGGACGACTTCTCAGCACCCGCTTCTATGAGCTCTGAAGTGCGGAAATAGCCTACTAGAAAAAAAAATGTATATACTCATAGTTCTTAATTTAATAATAATTTGAATTAATCGAAAACTCATAAATGTGCCCAGTACACACACATTCACGCTGAAAGCGCACAAAGTTGTTTTCTCAACTTTTGGAGCAATCTGACAAAGTCAGTCAACGTAAAATGTGTCATTTTTTGGTGTGTCCGCCCTCCTCGCCACCGCAGAGGAATGTAGGCAGACCCCCCCCCCAACCATCCCACCAACCCATCCTGTCCTGCAGAGAAGCGAGCAGCGCGGCTCTGCATCTGGAACGACGCAATAAATCAGCGCAGCTCCCGATCTCCCTGCAGTTCAGCCCCCGTGTTTTTGCAACGCACAGAGGAATCCTCTGCTTAATTAGTTTAGAATGTGTAAATAAAGTGAGGACAGTGAACTCCCCGTCATCTCTGGAAGGACAATATTAACTCTGGAACATCCTCGCCCACTCATATGCAGACATTAAAGGAACACCTGCTGCAGAAAAAAACGAGCTGGGGCCGGCGCGTGCGCGGGTACGTGCACGCGCATCAAGCCCTTCATACTTTTTTGGGTCAGTAGAGTATCAGTGACAGTCTGACAGGATCATTGGAAAGTCATAGCAGGTGATAAGACTAGACTTCTTATTAAGATACATTGCTTATATATAAGACAAACAACTGTACGTTTAACTTTGTAATAACAACTAAATCTTTAATAGGTTAGCTTTAAACGTGGATAAATAACGGATATAATATACAAAACTCAATATAAAATGGTAAACTAAAAACAAAGGAGGGATAATAATAGTCAGAAAGAGATTACGTTGGAGCTTTGAAAATTTTGAAATAAAAAACGAATGACTATCCGCACAAACAAATGGACCAGATTATTACTTCATAGGGCTTAAACATTTAGTCGTAATAAGAAAAAAACAGACACCACTTTCACAGACAAGAAAAATAGAGTACAGCCAGGAGAGGCAAACAGAGGAGTTAGAATGTTTTGTTTTTGTTATTTGCTCCTCGATTAACTTATAATTGCCCAAGTACCCAATGATTAATTGGCACAAATAAATAAATAAATAAATAAATAAATAAATAAAAAGCCATTATAAGCTCACGCAAATTGCATCATCATTATTTAATAATGAATAAACGAGATTTACTGCGATGGACTGGCGACCTGTCCGGGGTGTACCCTGCCTCTCACCCATAGACTGCTGGAGATAGGCACCAGCTCCTCCGCGACCCACTATGGAATAAGCGGTAGAAAATGACTGACTAAACGAGATTTAAATATAATGAAAAAAAAAAAAAACCCAGCAACTAATTTAACAGACAAGCAACATGGGGGAAGGGATTAGCATCAGAGCCGTAGAACTAAGTGTGTGTATTTGACCCCCCCCTTACAGAACCTCCAGCATCATGCATCCCGGAACATTACACATTCACTTACTGTGCTATTATCTAATTAAACTAAGCCAGTTAAATTGGGACCTGCTGGGTGTTCCGCATAACCATTTCCCCTTTCTAACCCGTTTTCCCTCCTATCTCTCTTCCCCATTGGTCATCAGGCGATCTTTTGGGCGCTTCCATTCATTGGTGCTAAAGGGAATCTTTCAGTGCAGCACTTTCCTCTGTGCTGCTTTGATGGTGGTGCGCAGCTGCTGCAGGTCGCTCTCACACCGCCATCAGCGCTATATATTACGGGCGCTTTATGCAGGCTTCTTTTATTTGACCTTTGATGCCAGCAGGGAAAAGTCTTGTGAGTTTTGAGGTAGTTCCAACCGATTTATTCTCACCTATATTTTGACTATTGATCTCGGCCTTGAAGGGTTTCATGCAATTTTCAAGCGTATTCTTTAACCTCCCCATAAAGACAGACGCACTAACCAATACTTCGTTACTGACTGGATAAGAACAGTAACTGTTGCTCTCTGTTGACAGAATGTAAAGCGATGTCTTCTATAAACCTTTGGACTGACATCGTTAGACAAACTGCTCACTTGAAGGGGGTTATTGTTCAACACGAAAGGTTATATCTATAAACATGCAACATAACGTATTAAATATGAAATCAGATTTCAAAGCATTTAAAATTGTCCGATTGCACTGGGCCAAAGATTTTACTCAAAACTTGGATGTTGATAAGTAAAGTTAAATAAATTTCGCCCCTGCCGTGGAGCCTCCTCAGCCTCCTCAGATAGATGAAAATGACACTTTGTTTAAGTTGACATCCAATCGTCTTCGGCGTGAAAGTGTGTTTTCTAAAAGGGGGAAACCTCGCGATAAAGTTGAAGTTGCTATCCAGGGGTGAAATGCGATCATGCCGAGGTCGCGGGGCCAAACTTTTTAAGACTAATGTTTATTTAGAGAAGTGAGCGCTGTCTATAGGACTCCCCGTTCTCCCAGAATGCAGCAGTAATGTCTTTACCAGACCTGACTGGACCACCAGCAAGACAGCATACACAGCTTTGTAAAGTCTGCAGCTTCTTGTGACCCTTTTCGCACAGATATGCAGTTCAAGTACATATGCCACCACTCTAACATTTATAGCCTACATATTCACATTTGGCGGATGAACTATGAACTGGAACACATGTATTCATTTTCTTGAACTACAGCATATCTACTATCTGCTTCTATAAAGCCTGAGTTATTGTAATTTCAGAACAAAAAACAAACACAAAGTTGCATCTTACCCGGCATTGCAGAAAGAAAATAGTTTCATAATGAGGTGTAAAAACTGACATATTTTACAATGCGTTTCCAACTTGGAGAGCAGAAGCGTGTTTTCTTACAGATTGTAAAATTGAATTAGATATGGTTTGGAATCTGACCTCTTGCCAGACCCACATATGTTTCCCCCCTCATGTTTTAGTGGTCCGTGGGTATTTTTTTGTTTTCTCAGCTGGAACTGCCGATAGAAATTGTGTCCATGCTCTCCATTCCTATCTTTACCATCTCTCCTGGCTGAGCCCTCCATGCACAACCAGTTGCAGCATAACTCGCCCCCTCCAATCCGCTCCACGTTTCCCGAAAACACCTAAACTTCTCGTCCTCTGACAGCAGCTGCTCTGCTGCCACCGAGGTCAATGGGAGAAGAAAGAAGCTGAGGAAACTATGAGGATGAGCTTTGTGGATGCAGAATACCAAGAGAAAAAAAACAAAAACACAGAGGAATCTTATCATGAGAGATTCTATTCAGTTTATTTGAACGTTTTTGAAATATCAAAGGCTCGGTTTTTGTAAAAAGCAAAATATGCCTAGAATAATATGCAGAGCTCTTATTGGACATTTGTGGTATATTGGACAAGAAAACAGTTCAGAAAATATATTTAAAAAAATCATTGTCATTCATCAGACCTTTTTTCTTGTGTTGCTTTCAATGATTTCTGAAAGTCCATTGTGTAAATCTCAGGTGATTATGTTGTTATTTGTTGTATGACTCTCAGTATCATCAGATATGGGTCCAAAGTTATTCATAAAAACACATTAATTGAGAGCAATGGGGTTCACGAGAATTCGTGGGTTCACAAGAATGAGCCAAGATGAGGAGATATTATAACTGTTTTTCTTCGGAAAAGTAAGAGTGCCATTTGTTTATGGTGTTGACCTAGTTTGTGTTAAAAAATGGGTAAAAAGCATAGAAACCTTATTTTAGATTTTTAACAAGAGGCCATCAAACGAAGTCCTGATTCTTAAAAAAAAGAAATTAAATTAAATTAAATTAATTTTTATTTTATTTTATTTTATTTTTGTCTTATCCTGCAGTGTAGGCAAACTATATGGTGGTTCTGGTTGCCTTGCAGTGTTAGGTCAGATTTACTTTTCAAAAAGGGAAAAGTTAGATATTCCTCCTGTTGCATAATTGACTTTATTGACTAAATATCATATCACAATTATAAGGTGTGGAGCCAGGGAACTGACAACAGTGATAATGATAGTGCTAAAACAATGAAATGGACAATAACAACAGCATCGAAAAAAAGATGGTAAAATGAAAAAAAAAAAAAAAAACGTTAGCAGAAAAGAAGATTAAATGTCATGAAGTGAATTAAATCATTTAAATTCCCTTTTATTTTAGTGGTAATAGGAATATATAATCAGAAACAAATGTTAGAACTATTAGCCAGCCAAAATCATTTTTAATCTACTTTACTGTTGTTTCTAATCACCATTATTTTTCACAGATGAATGAATGCCCTTTTTTGTGGGAGCTACTCTCTGAAAGCATCAGTGCAATCACATGCAATAAAGGTCCATATGATTCTTCAGCATGTGGAACTGCACAGCAGCAACAACAATGTTAATAGCAACATAGCCTGTGAGCAGCCACTTCACTAGAGAGGACATATATACTGTAGGTTGCACTGGGGCACAGAGAAAGAGATAAAGACAGATTACAGATACTTTATCCTAAAATGTTTACATTCTAATTTATTTTCTGTCTTTTACATTTTTCGTTGGATAATTTCAATATTCACTTACGTAAAGATTACAAAAAAATACAGCCATGTAACTTTCCGAAAAGCTACCTGCATCCTGCTTTTAGAATACTAAAAACTGTGGATTTAGAGGATTGAAAAACTCTCTTTTCAGTTTTGAGATTCTTAGCTTTCTGTGGATAACCATAAATGTGCATATACGGAGAGACAAAACATTATAAGCCTTTTGTCAAAGAGGCACTATCATATTCCTTCTACAAACTGTGTTGAATAAAACACTAAGTGTGATTAGATTCAAATTGAATCTGAAAACACATTCAAGATGTTTTCTTTCACTTTTAAGTAATATTTTTATGCACACATTAAGAAAATAATATTAAAAAGGTGTTGCATTTCACTTCTAAAATATGTGTGCTCCTTACGCTCTGTCTGGTTTGTAGAAATATAATTAGCACTGATGTATTGCAAATGGGGTGTATTATTACATATGTGAGTGCATCTGTGTGTGAAAGTGTGTGTGTGATTGCAGGAGAGTTCACAGAAAGCCCAAGTTCAAAGGCAGGCCAAATGAAAAGGCCAAAAGATGATAAGGCCACTCTGAGGGCCCCTTTTTCTGAGGAGAAATGTCACACATAAAGAAGAGTGGAGAAACAACAGCCTGCACAGCGAGAGGCTGATGCTGAAGTTGAGTAGCTTGAGATTGCACTCTAAGTAGAGGTAAAGGGACATCTGATCACATGTGTGTGCAAATACAGGTGTGTGTGTGTGTGTGTGTGTGTGTGTGTGTGTGTGTGTGGTGTGTGTGTGTGTGTGCGTGCGTGCGTGTGTGTGTGTGTGTGTGTGCGTGCATGCATTTGGATGGGGGAAGGTTAATGATGTTCATGACTAGTAGAGTCATTTTGCAGGGCGAAAGGCGCGGCTGGATGACGGATTGGAAGCTGAAGGGGCGAGCAGATGGGTAAGTAGAGAAAGTGAGGTTAAGTGGCAGTTAGATGTTGCAGATCTAAGTAGATCAAGAGTAGAGGACTGTCTCTATGTGTGTGTTTATGTGTGTCTGAGGGAGACCAATAAAATACAAAGTTTGACAGACTGATAAACACAAACAAATTTCAAAAACTGCACATAATTACACTCTGAATTGGGACTGATCTCAGACTTTTGGTAGCACGTTTAAACCTTTCTCTCATGATGTAGCTATGCAGCACAACATAGACTAATGTATTACTGATGGTGACTGATCAATGTGTTGATGTAAAAATTCTCGCAATGCTAGAATTTTATTCCACCATTTGCCATCAGTAAACAGTTCTATCGATTAGCTATTTTACTTCAGTTTTTGAGACCTAGTTTATTATTTTTAGAAGAACATGGCTTTGCTTTTTTATCTAAACAGTTTGTACACTGGAAAATAAAAGGGCATCAAACAAGGAATGCAAACAGTTTGGGCTTTCAACTTTTTATGCCATCGATATCCAGCGAAGACAGATCAAGATAGACAAGTTGAGCTCTTCCGTTGAAAGTTTTGAAATTACTTTATCAATCTCTTGAAATCCCTATATATCAAATTCATATTTCTCAGCTGAAACTGTTATTCAAATTCATTTTAGGATTACCAAAGTTATGTGTATTTTTGTAAATTGCAAAATAATAAATGAAATAATTTAGCTGTCTTCAAATTTAGAAGTTCATGTAAATTTATTTGGTAGAATTTGGTATGAGACCCATTTGTGCCAAAGTTTAAATTTCCTGGCTGATGATTTTAGATGTTCCTTCAAGATTTCCACAAAAAAAAATCTTTCATTATGACACCATCTATTTTGTGAAGTGCACCAGTTCCTCCTGCAGCAAATCACCCACATAACATGAATCTCTTACCACTCTACTTCTAAGGTGGGTGTTTTTCCCCCAGCTTGCAGCCTGATAACAATGCCCTTTATGGCCAATCTATTTAATTTTAACTTGGTCAGACTACAGGGCATTTCTACAAAAATAAAGGTATTTGTCGCTGTGTGCAAATGAAACCTATAATCTGGCTTTGAAACATTTGAAACATCACAATGCTCAAATGACTGTTCTCTGAATGCACAATGCAGCCTTTCTTATGTATGTTGGTGTCAATCTGGCCAAAAGGTAAGTCTAAGCTGTCAGCTGCTGTGTCTCACAGATAGAGGTCTCAAAGGTAGTAGGCGGGACCACACAACCAGGCGCCATAAAAGTTAAAGGAGGAGGAGGGAAGTTAAGTGTTTGTCTTTGCTCATGGCTGGCTGACTGGCTGGCTGGGACAGTCTGCCCGGGTGGCACGCTTGTCACGGCCCTGTCAGTGCCCTGTCACAGACCATTGTGGAAATTTGGGATTGATGAGGAGCAGCAACAGGAAGACTGAGGGCTGCTGGGAAACAGGAAGAGGAAGAACAACAGACGAGAAGCGGAAACTAAGGAGGAAAAGTACTTAAACTACACTATGAAGCAAAACCAGAGTTACAATACTAAAAACTACTAAACACTTCTGAATTCTGAATTTTAGTATTTCATTTCAATTTATTTCGAAAATGTAACCAACATACAAAAACTTTGAAGACAAAAAACTGTTTCAAAAGAAAGAGGAAAATAGTGATAAAAATGTGGCAAAATAAATAAAAAATACAAAAATATAGCTATCAATTTGTTGAAAAGGAGCAGGAAGAAGTGCACACTTTATTAATCATACCCATTCTCTATAAATTATATTGAATATTAATTACAATAGCTATCAGTCACTACAATATCTGTCCACCCTAGATGGAATAATTCAATATACAGATCCGTTTTGTGGTGTTCATGGACAGAATCTCAGGATTGTTGTGAAAAGGAGGGTGCCTGGTTTGGGAACCTCAGGATCACATTTTACTTTTTGCAGATCATGTGATCTTGTAGGCATCTTCAGACCTTTATATTCAGATTGCACCAGAACGTTCTGCAGCCAGGACTAGCTTCTCTTAAACTAAGGACTGAGCTTCTTGACATGGAAAATGTTGGGAGTCAAACTTTGCCTCAAGCAGAAGAGGTCAAGGGTAATGGTGTCTAGTTCATGAGTGATGGTATATTGCAAAAACCGACAGCCCCCATGGGTTAATGCACTTATTTTATCTCTTAAACTCCACTTGTTATAATGAGTTGTTTACACAGAACTAAGTTAATGTGTTTCCCTATGTTTAACCTTTAGTCATAAATTGTTCTGACTGTTCTCAAGCTTGTCAGAGTTGGGACCATGCAAATCTAAAAGTTGGCTTTACATCATAGTTTTAGGGCAGCTTTTGAAACTTTTGTTTCTACGTTAAGAGACATACAATATTTTACAATGTATGAGGAGATGGACAAATAGATAGGGTCCTCATCAGCAGTAACGAAGAATCTGGTCTGGTCTGTGGAGGTGAAGGAGGAAGTGAGGCAAAAAGCCAAGTTCTTGATTTACCGGTCTGTCTATGTTCCAACCCTAACCTATATGATCATGAGATAATGATCAAGAGTTAAATTATGAGGGGTCAAAGTAACAAAAATTAACTTGAAATTAATTGAAGGTATGAAATATTGAACATGGTAAAACTGAGTGCTGTAAAACCCAACATGTGATTAATATCGCCTCTGTGAAAATTAGAATCCATGAATTTGGAGGTCATTAAAATGATAACATTGTAAATATGAATGTTATAAATTTTAAGGTTATCAAATTTCAGTATAATCATTCATCGCATTCACATCGCATTCACAGTGTAATTTTTGTTACTTCAGGTAGATCGGAACACAGCAGCAGCCCTGGCGCGACAGCACAGATTTGTAGTGCGTGACCCACAATTTAATTGCGGGTCGAAGCGGATTGGTCAATCTCGGGCAGCAATGGCGCCGCTAAAAGTCAAGCAGTGAATGACAACGGGCAATGTTAAATTTGATAACCATACAATTTATCCATCCATCCATCCATCCATCCATCCGTCCGTCCGTCCGTCCGTCCGTCCTTCCATCCGTCCATCCATCCATCCATCCATCCATCCATCCATCCATCCATCCATCCATCCATCCATCCATCCATCCATCCAGTGTCTTTCGCTTATCCGGGTCGGGTCACGGGGGCAGCAGCCTAAGCAGAGAGACCCAGACTTCCCTCTCTCCAGCCACTTGGGCCAGCTCGTCCGGGGGAATCCCAAGGCGTTCCTAGGTCTGTCAAGAAACGTAGTCCCTCCAGCGTGTCCTGGGTCTTCCTCTGGGCCTCCACCCGGTGGGACATGCCCCAAACACCTCACCAGGGAGGCGTCCAGGAGGCATTGTAGCCAGATGCCCTGAGCCACCTTAACTGGTTCCTCTCGACGTGGAGAAGCAGCGTCTCTACTCTGAGTCCCTCCCGGATGACCGAGCTTCTCACCCTATCTCTACAGGAGAGCCCATATACCCTGCAGAGGAAACTAATTTCGGCCACTTGTATCCTTGATCTCGTACTTTCGGTCCTGACCCAAAGATCGTGACCATAGATAAGGGTAGGAACGTAGATCGACTGGTAAATCAAGAGCATCACTTTTTGACTCAGCTCTTTCTTCACCACGACAGACTGGCACAGCCCCCTCATCACTGCAGAGGTGGCACCAATCCGTCTATTGGTCTCCTGCTCCATTTTTCCCTCATTTGTAAACAAGACCCCAAGACCCCAAGACACTTGAACTCCTCCACTTGAGGCAGTTTATTACTAATTAACAACATTAATATTTACCATGCTATCATTTTAATGACCTCCAAATTCACGGATTCTAATTTTTACAGAGGCGATATTAATCATGTGTTGGTTTTTACAGCACCCAATTTTACCATGTTCAGTATTTCACACCTTCAATTCATTACATGTTAATTTTTATTACTTTCACCCCTCATATAAAACAACAAAATCTCAGATACAAGGTGCCTGAAATAAGCTTCCTCCATAGGATGGCTGGTCTCAGCCTTGTATTTCTACCCTCTAAAGGAGTGCTACATTTTTTTGTTAGCATTTGTCATAAATAACAACTGTTACTGCTGTGTATCTCTGAGTTAGGTTACAATGTCCTCAGCCACCAAAATGCAGGCTTTCAGGTCCTAACCTTTAATTCTGTAGTTCTTCAAGGCAACCAAAAGCTATATTTACACATATTGTAGTATTCTATACTATCCTAACAAGTAAAATACACAATAACTGCAAAAAAGGATCTATTCTTAACTTTCTTTTACACAGACTCTGGTCAACCTTTTACTCTTAATGCAAACTATTCTCATCCTTCCATCTTTTTTCTGATCTGTCTTTACACCCAATGTAATGGACGTCTTCTTCGTTGATTCACCCCTTCCTTCTTTTCCGTTCAGTTTTAGAGTCCTACATCCCTTATTTCAATTCTACATGTTTTTCTTGGCTCAGTTAACTCCCATCTCTATTAAACCCTGTGCATGCCTCATTCTCACTTTAAAGACCTGGATTTCCTTTTACATTTTCCTTCACATTTATTTTTGGAGAACTGTTCTTACTTCGTTCTTTTACTCCAGCATTTGTCATTTTATTTCTCTTCTGACTCTACATCATTCTCACTCCATATTGCTTTGCATTGGGTATTGCTTTGGATTTGCAACCTCTGGATGTCCCCCATTTTTTTTCCTTCTTCCCCTGAACCGTCTACCTCAGAGGGAACAGCTCTCTGGAGCTGAGAGGGGTCATGCCTGGGTGAGGAATATCATTTCACACCCATCTCCCTCCTTATACACATTTTCTTAATTCTGAACTGCTCTCTCTCCCTCATCAGCTTGCTTTTTTCTTTTCTTCAACTCATCCAACTTTCTTCTCTCTTTACAGTCTTCCTTTTTCTTACTTTCCTCTTTTGTCTTTTTCTTTATTTTCCATTCAACAGATTGGCTCATCCTGTCAAGAAGCAGAGGATTGTAAGTTTAACAGGGCATTTTAATTTTGTATATTAAACTCTTTTGACTGAAGCAGTTTGGGTTTTCGTCTAGTTCTACTGGACTTGATTTGCTACATTTCTTTGGGCTTTCTTTAAGAATAAATCAAGGTGTCTACACAGAAACTGGTTTACATTTGTCATTTCAAAAAATGTATTTGGATTTACCTTTTCAATAAGGGTTTAGAACCCAAAAATTTGATAAAGATGTGCATCTTGCAAAATACACACGGCATTAAATAAAAATTTAGTGGCAGGTGTTCAATCTGAAAATGCAAGTTAGTGTTTATATGTCCACAAACTGCAATTGTCAGCCACTAAAAATTAACATTTTTAAATATGTGAAATCAAAACGTTTCTTAATACCTTCTGGAAATGAAATTGAACACGAGTAATAAACTGTTCAACTAACATACCTCTGAAACACATCAAAAACTGCAAGAGTAAACGTTCTACTTCTTTACTTTACAAATAGAAGGACTGAAGCTGCAAGGCCTCTTTTGATGTTTTGCCCTTCCGTATGTTTGCCAATCAGATTTCCTAATTTAGATGTCTTTGTGGCACTCGAATTCTTATGTACTGCCTCCATCCTAAAGACAAAATTATCTTCAACACGAGTTAGAAGTCATCCTGAGCTCCCTCTCATTGTAATGGCCTCCTCTTTGGTTTGCTGTCCTTTAGAATCACTTTAAGACAACGCAATATTTTAGAGGAGAGGCTGAAATAGTCTGCAGAAATGCTGTCAGTTTATCTGCATTATGTTGTCCACTGTTACCTTAAGGCAACACACAAAGAGACCAGCAACATTTAGATATTTCATTTGTATAATTTAAATTAGACCATAAGAGATTGATAACTAAGAAGTATCTAAGCAAAAACACACAAAAAAGTAAACATACAAGGAATCATGAATAAGAGAGTGATATCAGGACAAGTTCCCCAAATTACTCTGGAAAGATTGGGCTTTTTGGGTCTTGTTTGAATCTAGTCTGGAAATTAATTGCATGCAGCACATCAGACAGTTGGGCTCCTTTCCTTTTTGCATTTTTGCAAGTTATTGTTGCTCCTCCACATGCATTGCAAAATGTCTTCATTTTGTCATCAAATACAAACTTCCCATATTCTGGCTCTATGTACAAGCTTTAGATTTAATTGTAGTTCTTTTTAATTTATTTCAAGATGTTATTTCCGTTTCATATATGTTTTGATTAATTTAAAATGTATTGATTCTTAAAAAAAATGTTTTTTCAAATGATTGAATATAACTCTAAAAATAGCTTTTGTTCTTAAAAAAAGATTGGTGAGAAAAACCAACAAAAATCGAACAAAGTAACACCGAAGCAGATGTATGTAGGATGTGTTTACAATCAATCAAGATTTCATGTACAGGTCCTTCTCAAAATATTAGCATATTGTGATAAAGCTCATTATTTTCCATAATGTCATGATGAAAATTTAACATTCATATATTTTAGATTCATTGCACACTAACTGAAATATTTCAGGTCTTTTATTGTCTTAATACGGATGATTTTGGCATACAGCTCATGAAAACCCAAAATTACTATCTCACAAAATTAGCATATCATTAAAAGGGTCTCTAAACGAGCTATGAACCTAATCATCTGAATCAACGAGTTAACTCTAAACACCTGCAAAAGATTCCTGAGGCCTTTAAAACTCCCAGCCTGGTTCATCACTCAAAACCCCAATCATGGGTAAGACTGCCGACCTGACTGCTGTCCAGAAGGCCACTATTGACACCCTCAAGCAAGAGGGTAAGACACAGAAAGAAATTTCTGAACGAATAAGCTGTTCCCAGAGTGCTGTATCAAGGCACCTCAGTGGGAAGTCTGTGGGAAGGAAAAAGTGTGGCAGAAAACGCTGCACAACGAGAAGAGGTGACCGGACCCTGAGGAAGATTGTGGAGAAGGGCCAATTCCAGACCTTGGGGGACCTGCGGAAGCAGTGGACTGAGTCTGGAGTAGAAACATCCAGAGCCACCGTGCACAGGCGTGTGCAGGAAATGGGCTACAGGTGCCGCATTCCCCAGGTCAAGCCACTTTTGAACCAGAAACAGCAGCAGAAGCGCCTGACCTGGGCTACAGAGAAGCAGTACTGGACTGTTGCTCAGTGGTCCAAAGTACTTTTTTCAGATGAAAGCAAATTCTGCATGTCATTCGGAAATCAAGGTGCCAGAGTCTGGAGGAAGACTGGGGAGAAGGAAATGCCAAAATGCCAGAAGTCCAGTGTCAAGTACCCACAGTCAGTGATGGTCTGGGGTGCCGTGTCAGCTGCTGGTGTTGGTCCACTGTGTTTTATCAAGGGCAGGGTCAATGCAGCTAGCTATCAGGAGATTTTGGAGCACTTCATGCTTCCATCTGCTGAAAAGCTTTATGGAGATGAAGATTTCATTTTTCAGCACGACCTGGCACCTGCTCACAGTGCCAAAACCACTGGTAAATGGTTTACTGACCATGGTATCACTGTGCTCAATTGGCCTGCCAACTCTCCTGACCTGAACCCCATAGAGAATCTGTGGGATATTGTGAAGAGAACGTTGAGAGACTCAAGACCCAACACTCTGGATGAGCTAAAGGCCGCTATCGAAGCATCCTGGGCCTCCATAAGACCTCAGCAGTGCCACAGGCTGATTGCCTCCATGCCACGCCGCATTGAAGCAGTCATTTCTGCCAAAGGATTCCCGACCAAGTATTGAGTGCATAACTGTACATGATTATTTGAAGGTTGACGTTTTTTGTATTAAAAACACTTTTCTTTTATTGGTCGGATGAAATATGCTAATTTTGTGAGATAGGAATTTTGAGTTTTCATGAGCTGTATGCCAAAATCATCCGTATTAAGACAATAAAAGACCTGAAATATTTCAGTTAGTGTGCAATGAATCTAAAATATATGAATGTTAAATTTTCATCATGACATTATGGAAAATAATGAACTTTATCACAATATGCTAATATTTTGAGAAGGACCTGTAATTTATACCAACTCGGGAACAATTTGGGTGAGTAGGAGATTAGGAGTGTTTGAGAGTTCTTGTAAAAGATTGCGTATTTGAAGATAGAGCTGCTAAGGAGCTGTGTGTACACAGATGAAAAAGACACAAGAACCAAAAGGGAAAATGATGAGCTGAAGATCCAAAGGGGGAGAAAAGGATACAGGGTTGTGTGTGTTCTTCAGGGGGCAACTTAAGGGATTGTCTTCCCCCTTGGCCCCTCCCTGGCCCCAGTCAAAAACCTCCAGGGGTCCCTGGGTTCCTGAGGAAAAACATCTCAGCCCCCATCACCCCTGAACCCGGTGCTGGGCTGTTTACCTTGGCCTGGCTCCCTGACAGCTTTACTGATGTTACATACAGGCACACAGGGACCCTGAGTCAGAAAGTGAGCAGGAGCTAAAGGAGAGAGCAGAAGGAAGGAGAAGGAGAGCAGGACAGATGAGGAATAGAGGAGTAAGAAGGATGGATGTCGAGTGATGAGGACAGTGGGTGCAGGACAGGAAGGGGGGAGGAAGTAGCACGGGCATGGGATGAGACGAACAGGAAAGGAGGAGAGGGAGCGGGAGCTGTGAGGGAGCGAGAGTGTTGGCTTACTCTGATCTTAATCACCAACATCAGATCCATTTGGGGAGATCTCCAGAGAAGAGAGCCGTTCAGAGGGCAGCCGAGTGCACACTGAGTACACAGGCTGGAAGAAATATCGTCTGCAAAGAGTGAGCACTAAAAACACAGGCATTAATTTTCATCTCCCCTCTAAGTCAATCACTGTGTATATAAGGCAATATTTTGTTTAGAAGACGATTGCTTTGAGAAGTATGTGAGATTTAAAAAGCAAATGTGGAAAGGAGACAATATTTTGACAGGAGGTAACATTACTCATTACACTGTGCTTCAGAAACCTATAGGCACTTTCCATACAGTCCATGGTGGAGTGAAGAAAGGGCCTTCTGGCTTTCCACACTGTGCAAATGTTGACCCAAGAATTTTATATCTATTTTGAATAAGTAAACATGATGAATTCCTTTTAATTCATTTTCATCCAACAAGGGAAATGTGTGTTTTAAGTCAAACAGAAAACTATTAATTTGTTGGAAATTCTGCAAAATGTGGCCTTTTTGCAGAATTTCCAACAAATTAATAGTTTTCTGAACGCACAAAATCAATGTTTCTACCTCTGATTTGAGTTCTCATTCATTCCTCATCTCATTCTGACAAAACTTCCTCTCATGCCTTGCAGTTTGTCTATTTGTAGGCGTCTGTTTGTCCATTTCTGAGCCATAGCGTGCAGGGTTGGGCTGGACCGCAGGGGTTTCTGCAATGGAGTGGGAGGCCTGTGTTTTGTATCTCGGAGCTCCAAGTCTTGTTTGTCTGTCCTGAGCAGCTGGACAAGCTGTAATAATACAAACAGGCCTTTGAACAGGCTGCTGTGTTGTGCAGACTTGGCTTTAGTTACATCCCACACACTTGTTCTCTCACAAACACACACACATGACTGGCAACCAACCAGGGACATAAATTCATGTCAAAAACATGTGGTTCAGTGCTCCTTTAAACCCAAGCCAGTGTGTAGACATGGCAGGCCTTGGAAAAGTATTTACACTCTTTGGCCATTCTTCTTTGCAAAAGAAGTCAAGCTTATTCAGATTGGATGAGAGCACATAAAAAAAGTTCAAGTCCTGTAACTACTTGTTAACTGAAATCAGGTCTAGACTTTCCTGGGTCATTCTAGCACATGGTATGCTTTGATCTAAACCATTCCACTGGAACTCTGGTTGTATGTTTAGGGTCATTGCCCTGCTGGAAGGTTAACCTGTGTCCCACTCTCAAGTCTTTTTGCAGCCTCTAGTAGGTTTTCCTTTACCATGACCCTGCATTTACCTCCATCCATCAGCTCTAACCACAGTAGCTTTCCTTGCTGAAGTAAAGTATACCACAGCATGATGCTGCCACCTTTATCTTTTACCATGGGGATAGTGTGTTCAGGGAGATGTGCAGTGTTAGTTTCCCTCAAAAAGCGTTTGTATGTAGGCCAAAAGGTGACATCTTCTTCTCATTTGACCAGAGCACCTCAGAGCAAACTGCAAACAGATGCATTGGTAATTTATAAATGGGCTTTTTTTCACATGATGAATTGAATAGTGCTCCATGAGATGTTCAAGTTTTGAGATATTGTTTAATAACCTAGGGCTACTTTAAATGACTTGTCTTCTGTGTATGTTGGTCTTCAGTATGATGCTTGTTCACTGATGTTCTACAAGTAACTTCTGTGCCTTCACAGAGGGACACAATTCCCTGATTTGGCTACTCGATGGCAATTGGTTGCGTTTTATTCAGGGTAACATAGTAAAAGGGTGTAAATACATGTGCAGCACATGTTTCAGATTTCTATAGGTTAAAAGATTGGTCAAACCATGCATCCTTTTTCTTGCACTTCACAGTTATTTCTTACTCTCCGTTGTTCTTTCTTATTAAATCCCAATAGATGACAGTGAAGTTTACAGTTGTAACATGACAAACAAAAACAAAATCAAAGAGTATGAATACCTTTGCAAGGCACTGCACATGAATACGAAGCACCTTTTGTAGTTAATCACAACTTACAAGAACTCCCACTGATCATTTCCTGTTGAGTGTGATTGATCAGCTTCAGCCCAACCATCACTCTGCCTGATGGCCCGTTTGCATGTCTCCTGCATGTTTGTTTGTTTGTGTGGATAGGCTGGCGGCTTGCTTGTTGTTTGTTCATGGCTGATCATTTGTCACAATAAATCATTAGAGAGGAATAAACACACGCAGAAAAACATTCCCTTTAGAGCTGTGTGGATTGCTTCCCTAGTTTTCCTCAGACCCATTTAGGTCTACACAAACACTCCGGCCCCATTGCCCCGTCACCCTTACAACACTGGAAGCAGCACATCCCTCAGAGAGAGTGAGAGAAAGGGGACAGGGTTGAGGTCCATCCCAGTCTACTGCATTGACGGATGACTTCCTCTGCCATTATGCAATGGAGTTCAGAGGTTTGCTGACTGGGCCAGTGGCCTCTGTGCTCACACCAGGATATGAGAGGACAGGGAATTGGGCTGGAGGTTGCCCCGGTCAACACTCTGGGGATCTACATCCCAACTGGTGCAGGTTAGAAGGAGAGGGTTGCTAAAGTTGTCTGCGCAGCAGTCCGAAAATAACATAAACTGAATGGTAAGCATAGCAGTGGTTGTGAAAGTAAAAGCCACCATGACATTTTTTATTTAAAATAAAATACCAGTGAGCTTTATTCTAGGCATTACGCTGTCAAAATAATACATTCTTTATAAAGTGGGGCTGTGATCGCCAAACAATTTAAAAGGAGAAAGATACTGAAATTTATTTATAAGTAAACCCCAGTGAAATGCATTTTGTTTTGATACACAGCTGCATTGACGGACCCAAAAGAGTTTCGTTATACAGGATAACTGTTTTTATGATTTATTTAGTTTTCATTTCTCTTCTGCAAATATTGGTTGATCTTCAGTTAATTGGATCGGCAGAAGCTTAAGGAATTCCTCAGAACTTTAAAATTAGCATGAAGCTTCACTGACTGTTATTTTTTAAGATGTTGCAGGTATTGTGAATCAACAGTAATTTACCTGATTTGTTCAGTTTCATTTGCTGAACCCAGGTCTGAGTCCTGCTGGAGTTGTTAACTCAGGAAATAGTAAGGAAGTAGTAAAAGATCTCAAAAGTCAACACATCATGTCTTGATCTAAAATTCAAGAAGAGATTAGAGACAAAGTCTTTGTCATCCACTAGTCTGGAAGGGTTTAAAAAGCCAATTTGAAGACTTTTGGATCCAGGAAACCACAGTGTGAGCCATTATCCTGAAATGGGTAAAACATGGAACAGTGGTGAACATTCCCAGGAGTGGCTGGTCTACAACAATCACACAAGAGTGCATCAACAACTCATCTAGGAGCTCAAAAAGGAACTAAAATGCTTCTTTTTCCTTTTATTTTTAGTTCCTTTGCTCCTGACATCAAGGAATTGGGCTGAATTTGAAAATTATTCTCCAATGGCTCTATCATATCACAGGATTTTCTTGTCTTGACCCACCCTCAACACAATATAAAACTCTGAGATCAAGGACTAAAGGATTTACGAAAAAAAAAACACTCAGTGTTTTTTCATGCAGTTCAATTGTCCCCCTCTGTTTCCACTTCTTTATTTTTATGTTGAATTTATATTTAGAGGACCTCATGTGTTGATTCATGCGCAGCAGGCCTTTTTATGAGTGTACATACTGTAAGAAGGCACTTTCTTCGCATGAACTGTGCCTTATGACTTGTTCAGTGTTGCTTTTGCTCTCTCTCCCTCCCAGCCCCCTTCAGCACTTTTTGTTTTTCCATGGCATGCTGAGATTTGTTTTTTTGTTTGGTTTTCAACTCCTTCGCCACAGACTTCATCGTTTAATGACAGGGGACAGTATTTGTGGTGGGAAGGTAAAGGTCAGAACTGTGTTTGGAATATGCCTGCTTGACTGGTCGGTCAGCCGTGGTGATATACAGACAGTATGAGCAGACAGGCAAACAAAGGCGGCATGGTTTTAAACTCACCCAATGAGTTTGATTTGTTTCTGTAGTTTCACCAAAGTAGTTTTAAGAAACGTTTTATGAGAATAAATGTAGAAAACCAAATGTTATTACTAGCAGTACAATTCTCCTGCGCAATGAGGACAAAATGTAGCAAAAAGCCAGAAGGTAATATCATGTATCAAGTAATGTCAGCAGATTATTATAAACAAATATTTCTCTATAGATTTTGATATTAAAGCTTCAAAACAATAATAAAGCTTTGAAGTACAGTTAGAATTTAAAATAAACCTTTCATTTTGCCTACAGATGTGTTCAGAAGTTTGAATACACTCACTACTGGCATCAAAGCCATATTAATTATGAGCTTGGGATCAATCATTTTATTTATTTATTAGAATTAAATTTATGGGAACATTTGCTCAAATCTGCACAAGTTAAAAATGATTTACATCAAATATACGCATAAATGTGTATCAGCAAGCTGAAGTTCAACCCCATGACTGGAAATTAAGACCCTTTAGATCCAATTCCTACTTTTCTTGGTAGAAATGGCAGAGTTCATTTAAACTGATTGATTTCTCACCTTCATGCACAGTTTTAAAATGTCAGGTCAGGGATTGAGAAAAGCCTTTGTGGAAGCGCATATTTGTCTGTTTTAGGAAACAGTCCCTTCATGGTGTAGAAGGGTAAGTCCACATTGTTGTATATGGGGGACCTGGGTTCAATCCCTGCATGGGGAAGGGCATCTAGTGTAAAACCTTTCCAAATCTATGTGCAAGTTGCCCTGACTTGCTGTGATGACCACAGCCTTAGGGAGTAGCTGAAAGATCTCGTCATCATATTAGTCTGATTTACCCATTCCATAGTTTAGATGAAAACACCTAATTGTGTAATCTGCTAAACCATGTAGCTGTTTTTTTAAATGAAGCTGGAGATAGACCTTTTTCTTCTTGTTTCTTTGATTTTGGGCAATACATCTGTTAAATAGCTCCACCACATGATGCTATCACTACCATGCTTGACAACTGGTACCGTGTTTAAACATTCAAAAGTCTCACCTTGACTCCTGCACTTCTTGTCATTTTGGCTAAATAGCGTTTTTTTTTTTGCTTGAAAACATTAGGTTTGTACATCCTAATAAATTTCCTTTCTTTAAGACTAACAATTTGAGGTCTTCCGTTATATGCAGGGTCTTCTTTGTGATGTGGACAACTTGGTAACACATTCAATAAAGTTATGCACAAACAGTTGTTTAAACTACTGATCTTGGGATCTGCAGCTATTTAGAAATGGTTCCAAAAAATGTCTTAACTTGTGTAAACACACAAGTTGTGTGGACTTTCCCATTGTTCAGAATATTAGGTAATCCAATGAGATCTGTCAAACAAACTCATTGACCATGATGACCATAAGCTTCTGACCACAACTGTAAGTATAGAGTCTTTGCATAAAAAAAACAGATGAAAGCAAACATTTTTCAATTTAAAAATGATTTTATAAATATTATTAAAACTCTAAATTCCAGGCCAAAAACAATAAAAAGAGTGTTGTTTTGCCAAATCTGTATAGTCTATGATGTGGTACTAATGAAAGCAGCCATTAAGATGTTGTTTTCATGACATAAATAAATAAATACTTCACTGTATGCCTGATCTACATGACAGTGATGGCTGGGATCCTTGACAAGTATGCAGTGTCACAGTCACAGTCTGGTATTTCTGTAAAATGTCTTTTGACAAAGCAGCATGGATCCTGCAAAAATTTGAAAAATACAGTTAAATTCAGTCAGTCATTTTCTACCGCTTATTCCATAGTGGGTCACGGGAGAGCTGGTGACTATCTCCAGCAATCTATGGGGGAGAGGCAGGATACACCCTGGACAGGTCGCCAGTCCATCACAGGGCAACACACAAACAACCAAGCACACACTCATTCATACACCTAAGGGCAACTTAGAGTGACCAATTAACCTAACAGGCATGTCTTTGGACTGTGGGAGGAAGCCGGAGTACCCAGTGAGAACCCACGCATGCACGGGGAGAACATGCTAACTCCATGCAGAAAGATCCCTGGCCAGGAATCGAACCCAGGACCTTCTTGCTGCAAGGCAACAGTGCTACCAACTGCGCCACCGTGCAGCCCCAGTTAAATTCATTCCGAATTAATTTAGTGAATTTTCTGTGATATTCTCAAATTTGTATTTAGAGTACACCTGACCTGACAGTGAATACTGCTTGTTTTATTCCAGTTTTTATATACTCAGGTTTGTTTTTCTCTTCATTCAGACCTCCTATGAGTCACTGTGGTGGCAACCTCAGTTGGTAGTTGTATCATGTGAAACACATTTTATGTCTCACACACATGCGACTTCTGTTGGCCCTGACCAGTCTTGCTGTCCAACTCTGCTGTTTGTTTAGTGTTTGTCAAGTTTATGGTTGCCATGTCAAACGTGTTGTAATAACATGTGTTTTTCACATTAGAACACAGAAGATTCACCTCAAAGAACAGGGCAATGATAAAGAGCATTTACCTAGAAATAGACTAAAATGAAAAAGAAAACAAAACAGTTGAGTTATCTTGAGGAAAATAAAAAGAAAGTGAGTCATTGAATGGTAAAATGCATATAAAGAAGAGCAGCATGGTAAATAAAGGGAGATGAAAGAGCAAGAGGGTATGTGGAGGGCATGCAACCTACTACAAGTGAGCAAAATAGAATAGCCGATAAAGCTTTCATGACCTGCATTGGCCAGATCAAATGTGTCGGTCAAAAGGTGTGGAGGAATAGTGATGAAGCCTAAGAGGGGCTATTGGGAGCAACACATCTGCAAAAGTCATTAAGGAATGTGTATGCATGCAGCGTGACACTGTGTTTTCTCTGCCGAGGCCTGGCTTGGGCCATGCGCGGCAAAACTGGGATCAGATTTCGTCAGCATGCAGTGGGGGGCCGTCTCCAGTTGACGCGTGATGATTTAGTCAGGTGTGAGCGTGCACTTTCCAATTTGGAGGGAAATAAATTAGAAGTGATTTTTTACGAGACCTCTGTCCCAGGCTGTCTGAAGGCCCCTCTCTCCCTCCTGTTGTGCACTGTCAGCCCAACTGATGTGTTTATAAAGAGTGCTGCAGTGGCCCATAAACACACTCTGACACACACACACACACACACACACACACACATACACACACACACACACACACACACACACACACACACACACATACACATACATGAGAGAGAGAGAGAAGAGAAACATACACAAGCATCCAGACTTGACTAAACAATGGCATGCATGAAGAACACACATATGTTGAACATTCACCAGAAACCCACATAACTTGCATTGAGTTTCTGGCGGACTGTGTCCACTAAGACTGTGTCCTCTAAGAGTTCAGAGAAAATGTTACAAATTTCCTGTGCATGTCTAAAAATCTACCCTAGAAAAATGGTTCAGATAAAACTGAGAGTGAGGGGAAGAGGATGGTGTTCTAATCCAAGGCTGGCCCAAGGTATAAACGTACTTTGCAATTTGCTTAGGGCCCCCTTGTGACCTCTATAGAACTTGAACCCATCCTGGATGTATTTAGAAATGCACCAATTAAACACATACAGCACAAACCTTCAAAGTTTGAATGTTATGTTAAGTCAAGAGTCATGCTTCAAAAATGTAATACTTTCCACCGCTAATAACTGGTGCTTCTCTTAAATCTTTTAATCTTTCCACAAAAAAGTCCTGTTTTAACATCTGGTTAAAAGTCTAAACACACATGGTTGTCATGTTTGAAATACATAATAAAATGAAATCATAATTGTGCATTATTATATTATTTAAATAAGATTTAAAATAGCTGATGATGCATATGGAGCAAGAAGAACTGTTTATCTGTCTCATTTTCTTGGTGTCTTCAAGGCTCATTTGGCAAACAAGTATCTTTCCTTTTCTATCACTTTAAATGCATTGTTAATTCGTGGTGTTCCGTTTGCTTGCTGGAAATCTTTCCCAAACTTTTAAAACTTCCAACAGTTTCTCATATATAATTTAAATCTTTGAATATGAAAAATAAATCACAATAAGTATAATAAATAAAGCTCCCGGTCACTGCCAAAAAGGACCTGATCCACAGAAAACAAACAAACAAAATGAATGAATAAACAAACAATTAATAAATATAATGTAAAATTGCCATTTTATTTAAGTAACTAGTTGCTTTTTTAATCTAGATTTTTGTTCACTTATCTCCTTTTTTTGTTTAATTTTCCTGTTTGTGTTTTTATTTATATATTTAACTGAAATTTAGCTGTATAATTAAGGACCAACAACTAAGAACTGTGTCAGCAGCAGTTATGAAACATTACCAGACCCCAGTGTTCTTTGAATTCACTATACATAAAGAACAAGAACAAAGTGGGAATGGAAACATAATTATTCTGAAAATAAAATAAGGAATAAAAAGAAACGGTTAAATTCAATAATTAGTTGAATACTGCTATTTATTTTTTTAGTACTGTGAATGGACTGAAAACTTGTCAAGTTAAGCAGTCTGTTTTAATTCATTATTGAATTGCTAGTTAACTTAAACAAGTTGTGGTAAAATGCTGAACACAAAAATAATCAAGCATGGACCATATGCCCTAAATAAATTCTGCTCATGGCCCGAAATCACCAAATGAAGTTAGTGTCACTATAACCTTGATTAAAATGAGGTGTCTCTGGGTGAGACTAATATGTTTTAGCTCTGTTAAGGACTAGATGCAGGAAGCCCTTTGACCGCTTTTTGGTTCCGCTGGATATTCTTCCACATGTGGCTCTGTCTGCCTTTGCTAAATAATCACTCTTGTCTTGTCTTGTCCCTTCGTGCACATCCATGTCAGCCTGCCAAGCTGTAACTCAGTGTCTGTCACTGTCAGCCCTTTTAGTTGCCCTCCAAAGGTTAAATTAAGACAGTCAGACCACGCTTTCTGGTTGCATTAAAAAACAGTTTGGATGCAGTTACAAAGTAAAGCATATTTTAATAGCTGTTAAAAGGGTTTGTTATTAGATTTGAACAAATGATACCACAAAAAAAATTACCAGTCTTGCTTGGTAAATTAAGAGTTGTCTGTCACTGCTAAGCTCTTATACACAAGGGCTGCACGGTGGCGCAGTTGGTAGCACTGTTGCCTTGCAGCAAGAAGGTCCTGGGTTCAGTTCCCGGCCAGGGGTCTTTCTGCATGGAGTTTTCCATGTTCTCCCTGTGCATGCGTGGGTTCTCACCGGGTACTCCGGCTTCCTCCCACAGTCCAAAGACATGCCTGTTAGGTTAATTGGTCTCTCTAAATTGCCCTTAGGTGTATGAATGAGTGTGTGCATGGTTGTTTGTGTGTTGCCCTGCGATGGACTGGTGACTTGTCCAGGGTGTACCCTGCCTCTTGCCCATAGACTGCTGGAGATAGGTGCCAGCTCCCCTGCGACCCACTATGGAATAAGCGGTAGAAAATGACTGACTGATACCACAAAAGAAATTACCAGTCTTGCTTGGTAAATTAAGAGTTGTCTGTCACTGCTAAGCTCTTATACACAAAACAGCTGCTTAGTGTATCACCAAAACATTGATGCCATCTGCAAATCCTTAAAAACAGGAAAGCCAAACAAATGCACATTAGTCCCAGCTGTGCACTTTCCTGGCAAACAGCAAGGAAAGAGCATAGGAAGGCAATGCCTTACAAAGGTATTCACACTCCTTGTCACATTAGAACCACAAATTTGATTGTAGTTTATTGGAATTTTATGTGACAGAATAACACAAAGCAGTACAAAATTGTACATAGTTAAAGGAAAATGACACATGGCTTTCAATATTTTATGCAAACAAATATCTGATATTAAATAAAAATTCAGAAGTCACCTAATTTTTAAATACTGTCCATTCACGTGTAATTTATTCTTTGTATAAATACAGCTGTTCTGGAAAGTCCTCAGAGGGTTTATAAGAGTACATTATTGAGCAACCAGCACCATGAAGACCAAGGAACGTAGCAGACAGGAAATTTAGAGCAGGGTTAGTTTATGGAAAAAATATCTAAAGTCTTTTACATCTCACAGAGTACTGTTCAGTTCATCATCTGGAAGAGTATGGCACAACTGCCTTCTACCAAGAGCTGGGTGTCTACCTAAACTGTCAACCTAATCTGAGCAAGGAGAGCATTAACCAGAGAAGTAACCAAGAGGCCTTTGGTAACTCTAGAGGAGGTGCAGATTTATAGATTAGGTGAGAGAATCTGTAAAAAGAACAACTGTTAGTCCTGCACACTGCAAATGTGTCCTTTATGGAAGAATCTCAAAAAATCAAAGCCAGTGTTGAAAAGAAACTATAAACACCATAACAACAAGGCATGAAGGGGACACAGCAAGCATCTGTCAGAAGGTGCAACGACAATATTTTTGGACTACATGCAAAACAATGAGTGGTGGGAAAACACTGCACATCACTCTAAACACAGCATCCCCGTGTTGGCACATGGTGGTGGCAGCATTATGCTCTGAAGAGGGTTTTCTTTAGGAGACCCTTTTTCTCCTGGGCTGGGCAAAGCTGGTGGCTAATAGATGGAGCTAAATACAAGGCAATCCCGGTGGAAAACCTGCTAGATGCTGCAAACGACTTGAAATGGGAGGAGGTTTACATTCTGGCTGGGCAAAAAGACTAAATATGGCAGTCTCTATTTGTGTAAAACTGGTAGAGACATACCCTGAATGACCTCCAGCTGTAATTTTAGCAAAGGGTGTTTCCAGAAAGTATTGACTTAGAGGGGATGAATACAAATGCAAGGCATTCTTTTCGAAGTTTCACTTCATAATGCAAACACAGTTCTTTAACAACTGAGCTAATCCAGAAATAGATTTTTTTTAACAGTAGAAAACAATGAAAGCATTTTTGTATGTGTGAGAAAAAAAAGATAAACTGAAAATATACTGTATTTGTAGGTCAAATACACTAACGAACAAATGTCAAACAAAAAAACACAGTTCTTGTCAGTCTGTAAGTTTTCAACACACTGTAATTACATATTCAGGTAAATATTGTGCTAATTACATCAAGATCTTTTTATTAAAGCTTCACAAAAACTAATGTGTCATACAAGAGAAAAATGTAATGTTAATACAGTAATCAAAGAGTTTTATGATCATATTTTCAGTTTTAAGTTGAAAGGGTCCATACATTTTTGCAAACAGCAAGATTACTTAATTGGTGAGTGGAAAACACCTGTCCTTTAACTGAACTGGTGGAGCTAAAAAACAAACAAAAAGTGGCTGGTTTTTGAAATACCTCAGAAAGACTGATCACCCTTTCTGATGAGACCAGAGCATCAGTAGAGTAATATTACAAAATCCAGCAGTATATTTTCAATAAAACCTTGTTTAGTACCTTGGATATTTACAAGGGAACTTTGAACAGGATGTTAGAACATGGTAAGAGTAATTGAATTTGCCTAACACACTCCTACTCAAAGCAGATGAACGAGGGCGATTGGGACCCTTTAACTGAGGGGGGTCAAAGTCTCCTACCTTTACGAGTTGTTACAACATGAATGAGAGCACTGAGCGAGGGAGGGAGGTGGGGAAAGGAGGAACTAGGTAGGCATGGAGGGAGAGGAAGTGTAGGGTGTAGCTTTTCTCAGCTACAGCACATCAGAGCGAGGTAAGAGGTGGGGCCCGGGGGGCACCGCTGGCTGGGTGGTCAGTGAGATCGCAGACTTGTGTGTGTCTTAATGTGCGTGTTAATGGCTGTGTGTGCATGCAAGAAACTCAGAAAATAAAAAAGGGGTTCCGTCTGCACTGTGCCCAACCATGGAAATAATGGAAAAGCCTCTCGTATTTCGCACAAGCCTTTTGATGTGTCTTTTTCTTTTTTTTAAAGAAAGAATTTTCTTTCCTCAGATTACTGCTTCTATTCTTGTGTCATTGTTTTTCCACACAAGGCTTACACATGCACATTCTCTGAGGTTTCACTTTTAATGGCCTGCAGAATGAGGTGTAGACCAAAATGACTGCCCTAATCGAGAAGCTGCACAACTCCTAAAACAACAGACTGCATTTAGCTAATGTAATTCATTCCTCTTGACCATAAAATATCCACAGCCTAATGAAAACAGCCTTTAAGCAATGAAAGGCTAAGTGTTTCACTTCGTATAAGTTTCTACTAAGAAAAACAGATCAAGGAGAGTGGGTTTCAGTGAAGGTACATGTGATAAAGGTTGTAAATACATCTATATTTTTAGCAATTTTTTCATATAAATACAAGAACATTTTGTGGGAAATAGAATTAAAGAGTAGAAATATTCTCCATTGTCCCACAGCAGGGAAATTCAGGTTTGTCAGCAGCAAAGTACAAGGCAAAGGGAAGCATGCAGGTACGAACGTAAAAAACTACAAAGATCAAAAAGAAGACTGTATAGTAAAGGAAAAAACAATTGCAACAAAAGAAAGCAGGAATACTACACAGTTATTAAAAAGGCATACACAGATTACTGAAATGTGCATGAAAAAACAACATCAACACACTATTTACAAAAACAATTTCAAAAACAGTGCAAATAACAGCACTAATCTTAACACTTATTGAGTTTGTTGGGAGCATAAATGAGGTATGAAGTGTGCAGTTGCAATTCACAAAGTGTGGAAGGTGCATTCTGACATTAAGAAATGCTCCAGAGTCGCAGGGGTAAAATGTGCGAACCATAATCAGAGGCTTCAGTCCTCGACACGACCTTCGCAGGTTTGACTCCCGGCCCAGGCGACCTTTGCTGCATGTCTTCCCCCTCTTTCCACCCCTTTCCTGTCATAAAAATTGAGAAAAATAAAGGCCACTAGTGCCTCAAAAAAACATAAAAAAGAACGAAATGCTCCAAAGTGACACCTATAGTTCACACCGTGCAAAACATGAAGAAAAAGTGTAAGGGAATTCCAAAATAATGCCGTCTATGTCTTTCTTTTGATATTTGTGGCATGCTATTTAGGCATTTATGGAGTGTTATGAAACCCAGCGTCTATCCCAGGGTAACACAAATGACAAACAATCATGCACGCACACACCATACCTAAGGTATGATTGATTACTCTGAATTGCCTGAGGGTAATTTAGAGTAACACATTAACGAAACAGTCATGTTTTTATACAGTAGGAGGAAGCCAGAGTACCCTGAGAGAACTTATGCACAAGGAGAACATACAAACTCTATGCAGAAGACACCAAGTCAAGATTCAAACCAGGGGTCTTCTTTTGGCAAGGCAACATTGCTACCAACAGTTTCACTGTGCAGCCTTATTTCTTACCAGAATGTACATGTAACTACCAAAGATGCAGCAGAAAGTTAGCTATTGTATTTACACAAAGACTAAAGTTTTACTTCTGTGAGCAGTCTAGGCATGTGGTGTAGTGTCATTCAGTTTTCCCATGTAAGCACTTTCAGAGTATTTACAAATCCTTGGAGTTACAGGACACATGTGGTTTTCATGCTGTTGCACACCTTTAATCGAATTAGCTCATGTGCTTATGTGCAGTAATTCCACCATGAAAGCTTGATGCAGTGTGCTATTTTCCCATGTCTCTGTTTAATTCATCCTAAAACCTGTAAGTACAGAGAAGTGCAAATGATCACCCATCATTTACTTTTGAACTGCTTGCTTTCAGCATTGACAGAAATGCACAGAATGTGACTATAGGTTGGATGTGATACATTCACTCGGTTCTTTTTGCTCACAACAATTCTTAAACTAAAGGTTCTCATAAACTGTCTAGTAATTAGCCTGTGCAATTCTGCTGTAAACATTATATCACTTTAATAAGTTTCCTTTGTGCAACTAAACAGCTAACCTGTAACCTGTAGAAATGTCATATATGTTCTGGCATTTTCATTTTAGAATTTAGCATTTAAAACGGACCAAACATACAGTAGATATCAAACTTTGTGTGCTGCGATCCTTCAACCAGGTGTAGTTTGGTAACAAATAAGATCTGACAGAAAGTGGCTCCAGCATTGTCATCTCTAATGGAGAATCTCTGCTTTGGAGGATATTTGTGAAGTGGAGCAAGTAAATCAACCAAAAATGTCTCCATCTCTGGATCTTTAAAAGCATAGAAGACGAAGCCTATTGCTTCGGTCAGTTTCTTTCGGCCAGCAGGTATATAGATGTTCCATACCCAAAGAAACTGGCAACTTCTGTTCTATGGAGGCCTGAGGTACAATTAGACATTGCAGCTTCTTTGGGTTTCTTACATTTTCATGTTTGATTTAGACCCATTTGAAATGCATAATCTTATCTTGCAAGTATAGTAAATGCAGAAGGCAAAAAAAACAAACTAGCCAAACTTGAAAGGGGCCTCAAAAGCAGTTCTGTTTATGGCTTTGTATAACCATGGGTCACCTCTAAATAACTACCATCCGCTGTCCTGATTTTTTAAATAAGCATCCGCCACTCAAAAAGAAAATTATCCAAAACACCTTTTAATATAGGGGATTTTTTATTTGCGCTTAACGAGTTAGTTACTGTTCAAGGGAATTCAAGATCAAAATCTATTTTCCCAATGTAGTCATTGGTATATGCAGATGTTTAACTTGAAAGCACATCGATGATATTATATCTCCTGGTGTTTGGGTTTTGATTTCCTTTTGTGTTTCCAATATTTCCTTGTAGGCAATTGTTGTTCATTTAAATCTTGCCTTATTAGTTCATGCTTTTGTGTTCAGTTTCTTAGTTTATTCTCGTTTTCTGTTTGTTGTACGTTTAGTTTTTATTCTGATACATCTGTTTATGTCTTCCGCTTGGTTGATTTCTTAATGTTCCACGTCAGCTCTGTCTGTGTTAATTAGTCTTTCTCCCACAGCTTTCCCACTTTCCTCATGTCACAGCTGCTCCAGATCTCCTCTGGTTGCTCTTCGGGTTTGCTTGTCATTTCCCCATCCCTGTATTTAAGCTTGGTGGTTCTCATTGCTCACTGCTTCCGGTGATTGCATGTTCTCTGATACCCTGCCCGTTCTACTCAAACCTTTCCAACCCCAACCATGACAGATAATACTCTGCTAGCTTTACTCACTTGCTAATAGTTGCATTTTTAATGGTCTGCAGTACATATAAAAGCATGGACAACTGGTCAAAATGCCGCACAAAGCATAAAATACCCAAATATGTCATTGATCGATAAATGTGAACCACAAAAAACAAACCAAAAGAGGTGATGGATTAGAACAAATTTATAACATTAATCAAGTAAATTTCAAAATAGAACCAAAATGTTCTACTCATCTACAAATAAAAACTAATAAGGTGAAGTGGGTTTTTATCTAAAATCCAATAATCAACAGTCTTTGCAGTGTGCTTTGGGTGGCAAGCGTAGAGCATCTCACATCTCCAGTATCAATTCTTTGTGCAGTGGTACAGCTTCATCAATTTTAGCCCTGTCTGCACACAGAACTCACTTATAAACCTTATAAGTTATAAACAACTTCAGTGAAATCCAGCTTGCTTCTCCAAACTCTGGTAACTTACACCATAAAAGAAATGACATTTGGGAACCAGAGTGCTGAAAGCACAAAGATAAAGTGGCACCAGTCCATTAAACAAACAATTTGACCATGCAATAATAAAATTCCACATGCATTACTGTAAGAGAAGTTCAATGCATGTTTGTTTAATTTGCATAAAAACAAGTTCAACAATTTCTGTATTTAAAATACACAACTGGCTGCTGGCTGCAGTCTCATTCACGTCATGAACTGTGGAGTGGTCTCAATCTCCTTATTTAGCTCTTTGCATGAAACTAAATAAATGCAATTTACCAGAAATATTTAACCAGTCATGCTAACTAACCCTGTCTGCTGCATATTAGCTCACTTTTTAAAATGTGTTGCTTCTTTCTCAACCAGTCATATTCCTTGCCTGTCCGTAGATCCAGTTGGCTGCCTTTCGTGTTACAGCCTTTTGACGTAAGTGAGATCTACTGCTGGAGCTGCAGTGTGGGAAGCATGAAGCCACATTCAAGAGTAGCTAGCTGTCATCAGATGCTCCTAAACCTAAATACAAGCAGCCACAGACCCTACTCCATCTCGCTCTGCTGCTGCACTTCTATCAGCCCACCACACCAGCATTAAACAAGAACATGTGTTCCTTTTACTTCAGTATTACTCTTAGAATATCTAAATATATAGATATATATATATTAAATAACAAGAAATTACTAACACTTCCATTTTTGATAGCAGTCTTTGTTTACAGCATTTTTCACACCTGCCTAAAACCTTTGCACAGCACAATCTATCTATCTATCTATCTATCTATCTATCTATCTATCTATCTATCTATCTATCTATCTATCTATCTATCTATCTATCTATCTATCTATCTATCTATCTATCTATCTATCTATCTATCTATCTATCTATCTATCTATCTATCTATCTATCTATCTATCTATCTATCTATCTATCTATCTATCTATCTATCTATCTATCTATCTATCTATCTATCTATCTATCTATCTATCTATCTATCTATCTATCTATCTATCTATCTATCTATCTATCTATCTATCTATCTATCTATCTATCTATCTATCTATCTATCTATCTGGGGAGTAAGAGGAAGGATCAGCAAGATCAAGCAATGTGTGGCGAGAACATTCATCACAAATGGCCGGGTCATGACAGAATTGGTCCTACATGCTGTTTTGGACCAAGTGTCAGTGCCATGTTTGTCGGGTGCCCGTGTTGTAATGCTGAAGCGGTTTTGGCACAAGCAGTGACGCCAGCTCCTGTTCTAAGAGTGAGACCCTTTCCTGGTGCTTGGAGAGTGTTGACAACGTTGAAGCTGGAAACCCAACGCGTCCTTGATACTGGACACTCACTCTGCCACCTGCGTCAAACCCCACACACACACACCCTCCGGTAGCTGTCTTCAGTCAATCTTGTTTTCTGTGTATTCTCGTTTTTTGTTTTGTTTTGCTTTTTTCTATAAGCAGATTGCCAAGAAACAAAAAAACCTGCAAAATTGGTATGTGTAAAACTTGCTAATCTAATTCTCTAATCAGAAACCAGTAAATAAAAACAAAATAAAAAAAGACTATTTTGTTTTAAAATACATAATAGGAATCTGAAAAACATATTTTTGGTGATCAAAAAGAGGTCAGTGTAAGAAAGTTTTTTAAAAATATTAAAACAATAAAATTACCTTCAAAAAAAGAAAAATGGTCCGTCATGGCATGTTGTCCATCCTATTCTTTAGCCACAATACATGTTGAGTATATGTATGTGTGTGTGTTATATGAGCAAAGTTACAAGTTTGGATTTAATTTCTTTTCATATTTAGAATTAGGGACACAGTCAAATGCCCTGTTTTCTTATATTTTCACATCATCTGTACCTCAGCTTGTGGTGGCAAAGTATATGTTTACCCCATAATGTCACTGCCCATATGTAGTAGGGGTGAGTGCTTTTGAGATTGATTTCGCACATTCCTTTTATTTTTCTATTATTTAGAAGATAAAAAGAAACTCAAACCACATTCAAATTTCCACTAATTTCTAACCAAACAACAGGGGAAATGGCTTGTATTTCTTTTTTTTTTTTCATTAATGTTTTTTTTAATGAAAACAGCCAATTACCAAAACACACACAGACCTCCCAGTCACCTTGCTTCACTCAGCAGTTTGTGCTATCAAGAAACTCCACAAAAGCTATAAAACCCTTGAATGAGTGAATCATAAAATCTCAAGTGTCATATTTGTGCTTGGAAGAGTGTGCTCACAGATAAAAAAAATATAACTATGGATTCACATCATTTGGACTTCAGGCTGCTTAGCATCTCTAAATAATATAAGTAATCTAATTATCTGTGAGAAATGAAGTAAATCAGTAGATTAAAATGAAACAAAGAGAAAAAATTACATTATCATTTACGTTGCCACACAATTAATTTCCCTAAGAGGGAACACCTACAACTGGCCACATGGACACCTAAGGCAGACCAACCCAGAGGGATATTAGGAGGAAAGTGCCAACCATTGAGCTGTAGAGGGCGCTGTTCTGTTCAGCTACCCAACGTGTGACACCTGCACACTGTTAGATGGCTATATCTGAAGGTTCTGATTCCTGAAGGTAGGAAGAGTGATGAGGAATTATGTTTAGTTTAGTGGTACTGTAAAGAGCTGATAAGGCAGAGCCAGGCTTGGCATCTTTTTTGCAGTAGCAACAGGCTGCTTGTATATCGGTATCAAAATCTGATAAGGTGTGAAATACAGCTTATCACCTACGCCATATCATGGGTAGGTGTATTTGTTTTTCCCTGCATGAGCGCTGAACCCTTCATGACTTAATTTTGCAAGCCGGGAAATGATTGTTCCGAGGCAATGCAACAGGAATACAGCGAGCAATAACAGTAATTTTAAACACAGGTAGCCAAACAGAATTTAGGGTTAAGAGCTGGGCCAGAAGTTAATATTTAATCAGAAAATACTCAGAACTGCTGTTTAATACATGCAGCCTCACCATTGCAACACAGCATAACTTCCATGGACAGTATCATCCTGTGCAGCTACAGTCATGGTAAAATCATTTAAATCCAATCTCAAGCATCCAAAACCACATAAAAGTCTTAACACTGTAATTATTTGCAACAAATACATAACCCAAATAGCAAAATCTGCTTGTGAAAGAACTATGTAAAAATATTTTGCTTCTATGGAATTACGACAGGAAGTTGCAGCCAGGTGGTGCTACTCAGACGCATTTAATTAATTAACTGATTTTCAACAAGTGGAACCACCTCTATGAAAGCAGGACTTTTAGTTGTTTGCTAGTCTCTAGCATACAGGTGTATGTTAGTAAAATGCCAAGATGGAATAACATCAGCAACGATCTTTCCAGACTGCTGCCACCTATCAATCTGGAAATGGTTATGAGTGACTCAAACACAGCATATCAGCACAAGCACCTCATGCCAGATGACAAGTATGATGGTAGAGGGGCGATGATTTGGACATGTTTTATAGCTGCAGTGCTTGGGCACCTTTCAGTCACTGATTGGATCATGTACTACTGTATACAACAAAGTATTTTAGAATAAAATGTCAGGCTGTCATTGTGGTCGGCTTTGCTCTGTGACCAGAATGCATGAGCAAACTAAAATCCTTGCAGTAAGGTTGATGTAAGGCTCACTTAACAACTGAGTAATGTAAGAAGAAAATAGCGTTCTTAGCAGCAGACTGTGAAGTGTTCTTTGGAAGAAGATAACAATGTAAAAGCAGTTCTAAGGATTAGTATAAGTGTAGACAATAGTAGGTATTTTGGCCAAACTTTAGTTATGGTGGTTTGAAATACATTGATGTGGAACTTCATAAATGGCATGTCTTTTATTTTATTATTTTAACCTTAATTTAATTAGGTAATATGCCATTAGGATTTCAAGGGAGACCTGACGAAGATAGGCGGCATAACGTGAAACCATACGTGATTAAGTTACACAATTAAAACAAACAATTCAACAGACAATGCAAATGAAGATTTGACAAAATATAACAAGGGGAATACATAAAATGGAATCAGACTCAAATACTTATAATTCGGGTCAAAAGACACTGAATAATATAGGCAATCTGCCTCTCTATCCACTGCTTCTTCCATGTAAAAGGGAAAAAAAATGGACAGAAAGGCTTTTACCAATTATAGTGTGGGCATATGGAAAAAGACACCAAGAGATGATCCTGGGATTGAAAAAAGCAACGAGTGCTGCCTGTTTTCCACTGCAAACTAAAAGTTGAAATCAGCTTTACTTCCACTCATAAACTTATCATTTTGCATACTAAATGTTTGTTTCAGAAAAACCTCCGCTTGCTGGAACACGTACTGTTTAAATCTCCTACGTGCTGATGCTAATGTCAAAGTGTTTAATGTTTTGTACAAACGGTCAAGAATCAATCATACACATTCCAAATTCATAGATTATTGCAAGTTTAAAAGCCAATGTCCTGAGAAAAATCTCCAAAAATGTGTCCAATTTCAGAAACTAAAATATGATTATTGCTCATATTATCTTATACCTTAATAAATAACTAGGCAAGTGTTTAATATTTTGGGATTAAATCCCCCTATGGTTATAGGCTACTTCTATGACAAAGCCTTTGGAGTATTTATTATTCAGTCGATCTAAGCATCAAAGTAAATTAATGAAGAAAAAAGCAGTTTGAATTTACCCAGAATAAAGATATCAGATCAAATCTTGCATGGCCAATCATCTTTTTGCACCAGTACTCCCTAATAAATCCCAACGCAGCTTGATTGTCAAAGGTCTAATGGGACATAAGCTTGCATACACAATCAGAGACTTGGCACAGGATTTGAGTATAACCCATCCCACCTTGTCCAAAATAATAAATCATGACATTTGCATGGAGATTTCCCATATTTCTACAGTATGTGTGATAATTGAGGGCCTTTGTGTTTTGTAGACAGGTCAGGAATTAGCACTTGGCAGTCCTAACCCTACCCAAATGCACCTTAATGCTTTTATACTTAATCAGATATGCCCCGGGTTCTAAATCTAGCTAACTGATGACTAAAAGTGACATAAAAAATAAAGGAACAGTTCTCTTGTTTGACAGTTATATACTCAACCCCTCTCAACTCAATGGCAGTTTATTTCATTTTGCAGTGTGATAATTTATCAGTGTCACAAAATCTGTATTGTCAGCATTGATACATGCTGAGGATTTATGTCTGAATACCCTGAATAAATGAATGGGTAAGAGCCTATGTTTTAAGGATTAAGGTTAAAGGTTAAGTTTTAAAATAAACTTAGTAAAATTTATCAGCTTTTTTCAAAGTTAAAAAATTGGCCATGAAGTGTGAAAATTAGACATTGAGCCTGAATGTCATTTGATTCACATGAATAAAAGCAGAACTTAATCAAGATAATTTTATTGTGGCTCTGCAGATGGCCACAAACTGAATCTGCAGACATTTAAAGACACGCAGAGGTTTTTTTACCGACTGAGGCATGAGTCGTTTAGCCTAAACACTAAATGTCAGATATTTCAGAACAAAAACCTTTTAGAAAGATATTTGGAAATGCATTTATATAATGCTTTGGCAAAAAAACAAAACAAACAAAAAAAACAGTTTAAATCTAAAGTTGCCTATTTCCCATATTAACATTAATACTAAATACAATAATCATACGTGCATTAAAGCCACATTTTCTGTTTGCTAATTCGCAGTCTCATACACCTTTCTCCTCCACAATGAATTTCTGTTATTCCTCCCACACAGAGACAAACCCTTGTACAGTTAGAGAACAAGAACAACAGTTTATGGTGGAAGTAGGTTAGCATGGGGGAAGAACACAGTTTTACTGCTCTGACTAAAATAAAACATGGGGACTTTGTGGTCCATGGTGCAGTTGGAAAGACAAATATTATTTTTTTTACGAGCAATGGAAGTCTAGGGACAGACTGCATAAAACGCCTTAATGATTGAATGGTTGAAGGATTAAGCGTTGTAACCTGGGCTCTGGGGTCTTGACAAGTACAAAGGCAGACAGGATAAATGTCCTTTTAGACCAGCGTGGAAGAGTAAAACCTACTTATAAGAGCATGCACACTTTCAGGTGTACAAATATCTAAATGTAAAGGGAGCTACACATATACTCCTGTTTTGTTCTTGGCAGAGATGGTACCACAGTAAACGTTTGTTTGAGTGGATACTAAAGTTTAATGATTAGCTCTGAACAAAGCACCTTCAGTTCCTTTACACACAACAAACCCCAATCAGGTGGCATTTACATTGTTTTTTTTCTTTGTTTTTTGGCTCTGTAACTCTTTAACCTTTGGTATTTACGTTTTTGATCCAATGGGCAAACTGTAGTGTCAGTATCTTTTTGGATGAGTCATTTTGAGAGTTTATTAAAGCAATTAGTGTTTTTCTTTACTAAAGACAAATTTTATTAAGCAGACGAAGAAATGACAGAAACAGAACAGTTTCTTTCAAACGTAAACAATGACAGGGAGAGAGGATTTTGAGAATGAAAACACTAAATTATTGTTCTTTTTACAACTTTCCACACACTTGGGATTTATGTTTAGCCTCTGAGGGGCACCATCAGGTTTAGACTAGTGATGGGATTTATGGCTCTTTAAAGGGAACCAAATCTTCAGGATCTGTTCAATTCAAAGAGCCTTAGAAATGATCAATTTTTGAAAGTGTGCATTTTGAATGCTTATATAAAAGGTGCAAAACAGAACTACAGTTTGTTCATGCAAAAAAAAAAATCTTTATGTATATATTTTGATAAAATTAAGTATAAAATGTCAAAATATAAATATGAAATACCCATGTAGTTCTTTACTCCAAGTGTGTGCATTGATAGCATTTTAATGATATATACAGTATAATATAAAAACCAAAGAAAGAAAGCAAATGTACCAAAATTGAAGAGAAAAACTGGCAACTGAATTTCCTAGGCAAAAACAAAAATCACATTCTGCAACATTAAATATAATTATTAAGGCAACTCACTAATGGTAAAGAACCCTTAACTGTGAACATTAAACAAAGAATATGTGCAGACCTTTTGTTGCGCCACTCATTGTTTTGTGCTCAAGCAGGGAGCACACTGTGACCGTTGACTTTGTAGCCAGGTCACACACAGTGCCACACGCGTGTCTGCCACCATGACATGTGACAAAAACAAATAGTAGGCAATGAGTATAGCTGTATGCTCTTACCTATCCCCTTTCAGTTACCATATTTAATCGCCTATGGAATGTATTTCAGTATTTTAAATTAAATTGAAAATGTAGCATTATAAGCTTTCAAGGTATTGGTGTTCAAGGTATCGGCTCCTTTGTGAACATCACATCTGTAGTTTAGACACCTCTTCAAATACAGATGAGTTTGAGACTTGATGGTCCAGCCCTTAAGCAGCTTACCCAGACTCCTTTATAAGCTCATGATTCATCTCTTATTCTATCTCTGTTTCCTCCGATGCTGACACATTTACCAATGGAGATGGCTCAGTTTCCAGATCAAAACTGAGTCTGTGCCGGAGGGTGCAAGGATGGATCGATGTGAAGGTAATTGAGTGGAAAGATAAGCCAATAGGATTGTTAGCTATGCCAGGGCTGTTATGTGTTAGCACATTCACAAGGGCTTTAATTTCTCCCTACAGTGCCTTGCAAAAGTATTCAAACCTTTTTGAACATTTTTACTTTTCAAGTTACATTTAAAAACTTGTGAAGTGGAAGGGAAATTATACAGGACCCCCTGTAGTTCTGGCTGTATATTTAGGACCATTGTCTTGTTGGGAGGGGTCTAATCCATCCTCTCATTTCAACTTAATTCATTTTTCCTTGAATTTATACTAGCTTCCCTGTCCCTGCTGAAGAAAAGGCTCCACCATGTTTTATCATGGGAATGCTGTGTTCAGATTGAGATGTGCATTGTTAAATTTCCTTCACACTTTGCGTTTTGTATCTTATTTACCCAACCCAGACCCCCTTCTTCCACATGTGTGATGTGCCTTCATGGCTTATGGCAAACCTCAAATGGGACTTCGTATGAATTTATTTTAACAAGGACTTTCTTCTTGCAACTCTTTCATAAAAGCCAGATTTATGTCAACATATTCTCCTGCCTGAGCCGTGGATCATTGGAGCTCCTCCAGAGTTATCGTGGGTCTCCTGGCTGCTTCCCTGATGAATGCTCACCTTGCTCAATTTAAGTGGATGACCATGGTAGGTTTTCAGTTGGACATTGGACAGAATAATGCTCTCTGAGATGTTCAATGATTGTGATATTGTTTTATGGCTTCTCCACAACTGTATCCTCAACATGTTTGTTGTGTTCCTTATTCTCTTTGACATTTTGTTCTCCAATGTTCTCTAACAAACCTCTGAGGCCATCACAGAGCTACTGTGTTTTTATTGAGAGGAAATTACACACAGGTGAACTCCATTTAATAGTTAGTGACTTCTCAAGGCAATTGGTTGCACATCATTTTATTTAGGGGTATGAGATTAGGGGGACCTGAACACAAGTGCAGGCACCACTTAAACAAATATGAAAACCATGCATAATATTCCTTCTACTTCGCCATTTCACACCACTTTGTGTTTTCCAGCTCCTTAAATCCCAATAAAATATAATTCAATTCAATTCAGTTTTATTTATATATGTGAATATATATATATATATATATATATATATATATATTCACAACACACGTCGTCTCAAGGCACTTCACAACAGTCAGGTACATACATTCCAATTAATCCTAACCATTGAACAGTGCAGTCAGATTCAGTTATTTATTCAAATTGGATAAAAAGTTTTTCTATCTAAGGAAACCCAGCAGATTGCATCCAGTCAGTGACTTGCAGCATTCTCTCTTCCTTGATGAGCATGTAGAGACAGTGGACAGTCACTGGTGTTGACTTTGCAGCAATCTCTCATACTGAGCATGCATGTAGCGACAGTGGAGAGGAAAAACTCCCTTTTAACAGGAAGAAATCTCCAGCAGAACCAGGCTCAATGTGAGCGGCCATCTGCCACGACCGACTGGGGGTTTGAGAGAACAGACCAGAGACACAAAGAGAACACAGAAGCACTGATCCAGGAGTCCTTTCTGTGGGAAGGAAAAGTAAATGTTAATGGATGTAGCTCCTTTAATCGTTTCACCTAGAAAGAAAGAACAGATAAACTCTGAGCCAGTTTTCAAGGTTAGAGTCTGAAAGTGAGCACATAGAGTTAGTCACAGTAAAAGGTCAGTCAATTGCCATGTCTAGGAGAGAGAAAGGGTTAAACACTAAAAGGCAGGGCCATGTGGATCATCGGTAGAGGGTGAGCATTAAGTTGTTGCCAGCAGAAGCTTGGACGATTCTCCTCTCCAGAAAGGTGTCACAGGTAGACACAGAGCCAGGCCAGGTGTAGCTTCTAGGAAGAGAAAAGAGAGAGAACAAAGTTAAAAGCTGAAATAACAGCAAATAATGAAAAATTGGAGAGTAGTGTGAGAATGTAGCGAAGAGGGTGAAAGTGGCCATTATGTCCTCCAGCAGCCTAAGCCTACAGCAGCATAACTACACAGATAGTTTCAGTTCAGATTATTTAGTTAAACGGCGCTTATTTACAACAATGTCATTTCAAGGAACCCCACAAAGGGTCCCACTGATGGTCATTGTTATACTAAAAACCACAAGGATTGGGATACCTCTCTCTGTCAGACTGATCACAACCATCGCAAAAGAGAGGGGGTCATACAGGTGGCAGAAATGGAGGGTGTGTTTGCACCTCAACCATAACGGAGCCGGTTTAGGCTAAACCTGACTCCCCCTTACTCCATCCAACAGGGAGGGAGGAAGGCTCCGTCCCTGATAAACTAAGCCACTCTAACTATAAGCTTTATCAAAAAGGAAAGTTTTAATACCATTGGTTGTTATATACTAGAATGCAAAGAAAGGCAAAAAGGATTAGAATACCATTGTAAGGTACTGTATGTGAATAGATGGATTATGTGCATGTTTTTTATATCTCTGTCAAATTCACACACACGCACATACATGAACATAATGGATGTCTGCCTCTATTTTACCATCAGACATCAGGAACTCCCAGATGGTCATGGCAGTAACAAATTCTCACAAACATTAACATAAATGCAAATATCACTGTTGTTTGCAGCTAAATTAAACCGGTCCATCCCTGGTAAAATACATGGAGCTAAATTAATTAAAGAAATGGACAAACAAGACATATGTGTCTGACATTTCTATAAAAGACTGAACTGTCTGTCACTGTTCACGTGCACCTCACTTCAGAGTGTGTAGTTTGTGTCATTTAAACACATGCGTGTTTGCAAATGTCCCTCTCTCCCCTCCCAGCTGCAGCTCTCATGCCATGGCCTCCTCCTGGTAGCCATTATGGGTGTGTGTATGTATGTGTGTGTCTGGGTGGTCCAGTCCCGTCTCCATCTTCTAATACTTTTCTACTTTTCGGCCCTGGCGGTGCCCGAGGGCAGAAAAGTTTGGGGGGGAGGGTGGAGGTGAGATAAGGTGGCGGGTGTTACAAGGGGGCGTGAGGGGCTCTGTTGAGAAGAGCAGACGACAGGCTAATAAAGCTTCACAGGGTCTAGGCCCATCGCTCTCAGCACTTCCTCTTTGCTGCCCTCTCTGCTCCCATCCTGCCCCCTCGGTCTGCCCCCCAACTCCCCTACGAACACATGTGGTTCAGCTGTAATGGGACCCAGCTGGACTTCCACCTTCTCCGCTCTGACGGAATACAGCTCCTGCTGTCCAGTCTCAGCCCACCTCTCTCCTTTTAAATGTTCAGTCCCAGATGGTGGCACTCTTTTAGGTGAGATATTTCTTGCTCTGGGTTGTTTGTGTGTTGCTCTGTTTTTTGGTTATTTTTTCATTTGAAAGCATTGGGAAGAAATGACACTCGTGTATGAAGTTGACCATCGCTTTTGCATCCCTGCTTAAAACCCTCCCCTGTCCCATCTTTATCAGCCGTTCAAACATCAGACTTCCCAGTCTGTTGGAAAACATTTGTTCCTCAGGCCTTTCATGCTCCATCCTGCTCGAATCGCAGGCTCCCACATGTACATGGAGGCAACAAAATGTTCTTTGATTTTTATGGGACTATGGAAGAGCAAACAAACAAACTTGAGAACTTAACACAACAACTTGCAAAATATCCTCAGAGTGTTTTGGAGGACGAGTGTGGCCAAGCTCCCTCTGCTGCAACACAAGTATGAAGATATAAGTGCCTGACATGAAAGCAAATGAATGCGCATGAATTTGCACACTTATAACATGGCCAGTGTTTGTTTCTGCACATGTGACTAGACCACTATACAAAGAGATTGATGACAGAGGTTTGTTGCATGCATTTCCTAATCCCCGAGGCTGTCACCAATATGTCCACAGCAGGCTTTGAGCTAAGATTTTATAGATTTACTCTACAGTGTGGTTTGCCTCAATTACTGTTTTTTACATTTTCTCATACTGCAACCTCAAACTTCCTTGGGCTCTATTGGAATTTTATGTGATAGAGCAAAACAAAGTAGCAGATGACTGTGTAGTGAAAAGAAAATGATACATGGTTTTCAACATATATTACAAATTAAAATTTCAAATTAAATGACAATACCAAATAAATAATGAATAGGCTAAATCATTCTTATGTATTCCAATCAAACAGGATTTTTTTCATTTATCATAACATGATAAATCATTATAAATTTAACAATCCCAGGTGTTTCGCCATCAAGCACCTGGCCATCTCAGAACCTTCTTCATTGACATTGAAGAATGCTACAGTTCCCCAGCTGGTCTGCAGTAAAGACCACAATGACAAAACAAACTTTTGTTACCTCCAAATAGACTGCAGGGCTGCCCTTCTACCTGCTGCTCCTTTGCCATACAGCAGGTTATACAACCTGTCACATCCTCAGAGGGAGGCCATGGAAAAGTATGTAGGAGAACCCTTTGCTGCGGGCAATATCCGCCTGTCATCTTCTTCCCTTTGTGGAGAAAAAGGATGAGACATTGAGATACTACATACACGACTGTGGGTTAAATTAAATAACAGTTATCCTTTGCCCTTAATCTCCTCCACTTTTTAACCTGGGAATAAAGCCACTATTTTTTCTTTATTGGATCTTAAAAACACCTGCCATCTTGTCCACATCTAAGAGAGGAATGGGTGGAAATGTTTCTTTATTTGAATTTTCATTTATACCTTTAGACTTAACTAATGGACAAACTGTTTTTAAGCTCTTCCTAACAATGTTCTCTGTAAGTTCCTCAACATCTTTAAATTTCCTCTGCTCAGAAAATATCCTCATCATTTCTAAAAAAAAATAAATCAGTCTGAGCACTGAGTTTATGCCCCGCCAAGTCCTGGATCACCTGGAGAACTGTCTTTTTGTCAAAGCTGACAAGTGTGAGTTTCACGTACCATCGATTACCTTCCTTAAATTACAGCTTGGTTGCCTAAGTCTGCTGCTCTCTTCTGCTCTCAAAGAAGCATTCTCCTGGTCCCATGATGCTGACAAAGCCTTCATCACAGTCATGAATAGGTTTTCCGATTCTTATCCATCCTGACAAAACTGCACAATTTATCTTTGACATTAATGCCTCCCATACTGGTGCTGTGGCAATTTTATCTCATAGGTCTTTTTCAGACAGAGAGCTTCACCCTTATGCTTTAGTCTCAAAAAGGTTCTCCCCAATTGAACAGAATTACGATGTTGGAGATTGTGAGCTCCTTGTCAATCAACTTGCCCTTGAGGAATGTCATCACACACAACTCCCCGTCTTCATTGACAAGTCATAAACATCCCCAGTAGTTGGGGATTAAATCTACAGGCAGTTAATGTTTCAATTTCACAGTCTTTTACAAACCAGGATTTTGCAATATCAAGCTAGATGCACAACAATATTTCACAACTTTCACAACAATATTCTTCTGTTGAGAAACCAGGACCTTCAGCATCCATTCTTTCTCCTTCCTACACCATCACCACCAAAGCGTCATCCACCAGGCACTCCTAAATGATCCAGATCCCAGAAATGGGCCTCCTCATAGGCTGCATGTGTCCACTACAGTCAGGTCCCAGTTTTTCTTGCCACCCTAATATGTTTATAACCACCTTTCTGGTGGCCATACAAAGGTGTTGAGGCCTCTGCCTCTACCTGTTGTGCCAAAAGCAAACCCAGAACAAGACCACCCGCAGGCCTTTTAAAACATTTCCAAATTACCAATCTGCCATAATCACGTACAGCATGGGACTTTGTTACTGGTCTTCCCCCATCAAAAGGGAAAACAGTTGTCCCCTTTATTATCAACTTTTTCTTGAAAGGCTGTTATTTCATTCCCCTTGACAAACTTCTCATTTTGTCTCCATGTAAATGGTAAATGAACTGAACTTACATAGCGCCTTTCCAGTCATACAGACCGCTCAAAATGCTTTACACTAGAGCCACATTCACACTCTTTAACGCTCACACATTCATACACATAAGTGCTTGAACGTACACATAATTGCCCTGCCCAGGGGCACATCGACATATGGCAGGAGGAAGCTGGAATCGAACCCACAAGCTTCTGATTGCAAGACAACTACTCTTCCTACTGAGCCTCATTGCTGAATTTTTGTTCTGCTCCTGGTGGTTTACAAGTCAGTTCTGGTTTTAATCCTGAAATTAATGGGCAATGTGAAAATATAAGTCAAGCACCTAAAACTTTCTTCAGATGTTTTTGCGCTTCTAACCCCTCAAGTTGGAGTGCACACTTACCTTGGGTTGAGAAGGCTACCTTCCTTCCTCTTGTCCTGGATCCACCATTCCATCAGTTAAGCACCATCTCAGATGCTACCTTAGGAGCTGGAGTGATGCCATGCGGCTCTCCAGAAGACAGCTAACCAGAACCAGTGTGTTGTGAACCCTAAATGTATTTTTTAGAAACCATACTCACATGGTCAAAAAGTCAGCCTTTCTTCTAAGGACTTTCTGCCTAAAGCTTTTCCCCGAAAGCCTTCTTTCAAACATCTTGGACCATTTGAAATCAGCACCGTCACTCGTCATCAGTTCATCCGCTGTTTGCTTCAAGTTATCTTGATCAACCCATCCCTTCTTGTCTTATATGCCCTCTGGCTGAACCTCTTCCAGCTTCCAGATACTAATTGTTTTCATTATTTTAGTATCTTTGCCTGTCTAATTTTCTATCAGTAACAAACTTCTTGGCTTAAAGAAAATGGCTTAAAATCTAAATCTGGCTGGGGTATAAGCAATTTGGCATGCAATTAACACATGCCAAACCATTATATAGTTCTTATTTGAAAACAAAAAATCATCCATCAGTTTGTATCTTTTTTTTTTTTTTTTTTTTGCTGTATTATTGTTGTATTGATCTATTAAATAAAGTCCCAATGAAAACAATAGAAATTTGTGGTGACAGTGTCACAAAAATTGTGTGTGAAATAGGCTTGAATAGCTTTGCAAAGCACTGCATAAGCAAGTGACAATTGTGTGTCTTTAGATAATATTTTGACATTATAGCTTTCAAAGCCTGAGAGGTTGGCAACTGTTTTGAAAAACACCAACTCTTAGCTGCAGAAAAAGAGGAGCTATTTTTGGCCCTCAGAACAGGGAGTCCACGCTGCACGGTCACAGTTACTCGTTATCATTCTCTGACCAAAACTGCAGCTGACGTTGCAACTGATGAGAGACTGAGGTTCTGCTGTGTGGTCCCACAGATGGTGTCATGGTGGTTCCTCTCTGTGTCAGAGATGAGAAGGTTGGGTGTGGCAACATTGCGCTTGTGCTCTTGAATTCATTATCTCAGACCGCGTCTTTTCCTGTGATCAGGGCCGGTAGAATGGTTGGGTAACGGGACAGGAAAGTCATTCTCTCCCTTCTCTGTCACAGCCTCACACACACACACACACTGATTATGGAAATTTTCTTTCTGACTTTTGTACTACAACTGGTTAGTTGTAACTGGTTGTTCATTGGTTTAAAATATACTGTGTAAAATCTAAATCAGAGCAGCATACTACAAATAGGACATCAGTAATTATTGGAAACAAAACATTTAGTAACAGAACAAACAGAACAAACTTTTCAAAGTTATGAAATGTGAAAGTTGTTTTTTTTGGAAAATGCTCATATTCTTTTCAAAAGTGTGGCAGAGTCTATACAGTGATGTATTATTGTCATGTAATGTTTTAATAATGGCGTTATTACCTCTCTGAATGTAGAGGTTTTAGATTAAATTTGTTTTTTGAATCCAGCTGCAGTTTGGACTAGTTGCAGATGACTGACACTCTTTCTTGAGCTGATAAAAGCATGTATAGTCAAGTCAAGTCAAGTTTATATATATAGCGCTTTTCAGCAACAAGGCACTCAAGGAAAAACATTACAATGATACAAACAACAGAGGTAATTAAGAAAAAAAAAGAGAATAGAATGATGGATAAGAAAATGAAATGATGTATAGCCTTCTCAAGGTCTGAGTGGTTAAAAAAAGGCCTAACCTTACCCAAAAGGCGTATATGATAAAAACTAGACTTGACTACTAAATTAATTTGCTAACTAAACTTCAAAATCCTTATCTAAAATCACCCCCAGATTTTTAACAGTATTACTGAAATAAAATTCCGAGTACTAACATCGGTGGTGGCATTACCACTAAATAGAATATGCTCAGTCTTTTGTTCATTTAAAAACAAGAAATTTTGTCTCAACCATTGTTTAACTGCAGAAATGCAGTCAAAGAGGCAGTGTTGTGAGTTACTCTCACTTGGTTTTAAAGACAGATAGATCTGGATATTATCCTTGTAACAATGGAAAGACAGGTGGTGCCGTATGATAATTGCTCAGAGTGGCAACATAGAGAGGGAGAAAAGGAAGGGGCCAAAGATGGAGCCCTGTGGCACCCCACACGGTAGAGGCACACTGGAGGATGCCAAATCTTTGATCATAACAGAGAAAGTTCTACCAGTAAGATACGATATAAACCACTTGAGAGCTGAGCCACGGATACCAACAAAGTGGTTTAGTCGAGACAAGAGGACAGAGTGATCCACAGTATCAAAGGCTGCTGTGAGACCCAGCCAGACACCTTTCATCAACAGACATAGCAATGTTGATGTGCACCTTTAAAATGGCAGATTCTGTGCTATGTTGCGAGCTGCGTGAAGCTGACACCCCACCCACTTGAAAAATTCCAGCAAATAGACAAAATGGTTAGTGCTTCGTTTGTGCAGGTTTGTGCCGTTGAAATTTTTGTTTGTGCTGTTTTGGTTTCTGAGATATTAAAGATTATTTTTTAGGTCATCCAGAGGTCACCATCCCCCCATTTTACTCCGAATTGAACCGGAGTGGGCTCATTTTTTAGTGCTTTGTTTGTGCAGGTTTGTGCCGTTAAAATTTTTGTTTGTGCTGTTTTGGTTTATGAGATATTAAAGAATATATTTTTTTAGGTCATCCAGAGGTCACCAACCCCCCCATTTTGCTCCAAATTGAACCGGAGTGGTCTACCTTTTTAATGCTGTTTGTGCCGCTTTTATGTACAAGCTATATAATTTTCTTTCAGGCGATCACTGACGACTTAAATCGATGACGTCTATGGCCTGCGCTGAACATCATCACCACAAAGCAAGCAATTATTAATTTTGTGTTTTTCTTTCATCATGCAAGTTCAATTGTGTTTTTATCCGATGTTGTAAAATGTATGCCTTGTTATATTGTTTTGCACTTTATTCCTTAATAAAGATTATGAAACTTTTTTGGTCTCAAAGAAATTTGCTTTAAATATGTCTACTAAGTCACCAATACATTTATCTTTCTACACAGTAATTCAATATTATCCTCTCACAAATGGGGAAAAATCCACCAGCTGCAGCTTACACATTCCTTGCCCAAAACCTGACATGGTCTGCGACCACTATGATGTAATGTTTATAATTTCAATAACTGTTCTGTGTTACTGTTGTGGTTTTAATAATCTAATTCAGCTCGTGTACGCTGGACAAAAGCGGAAGTGCGAGTAGGTCATTGGCTCAAAGTTCATAACCAAGTAATTTACTTTTTGTTTAAATAAAATTTTAAAATGCGTCAAGCATTAATTTCTAATTTCTGACATTAAATGTAAGAATTTTTAAAAGCGCTTGGCAACTTTGATATACTAAGTTCTCACGCAATGTCATAGGGATTGGCTCCACCCACGTACTGACCCCCACCACTGACCTTGTTTTGGCGGTAATTTAAACTTTACTACACTTGTACAAGGTAAGTAAGCTAATAATGTTTAGGTTTTAGATAAAACACTGTTGCCACTGCAATCCAGCCCCTGATTAGAAGAGAGGGATTCATGGTTGCATGCCTTGCATATATATATTTCTGTAAACCTGCAATTCAATTACATTTTAAGTCCAGACTTTTAAAAAATGTTGAAACAAAGATTCTGCAAGGCTTCATCTTGCAGCTATTCCATTCATTTTCAGTCATTGATGTTTAGGCACATCAGTAGACTCCACAGAACTAAGACACATTTTTAAAGTTGAACAGATACTTCAATTGAAAATTCACAAGACAAGTAGTAGTAAACAATTCAACATTTAAAATAAAATAAAAACATACTATAATTACAACACTGCATAAATGGCATACAGATTTGAGAGAACAATTTAAACTGAGTTTTTGAGTTGTAATAGAATGCTGAAATATCAATGTCTTGTGGCTTTGGGAGATTATATAGGCCAGAATAATATTTTGATTAATGCTAATCAAAGCCTTTTCGTTCTTTAACTAGATGCCTCGACAACCATCAATAGACAGGGATTCCCTTATTGCAGTTCTGTGCAGTTCAAAAGAAGCTATCCTTCTAAATGGCAAAATAGCCACTCCAGCTGCCACTATTTGGACAGTATTAAGTCAGCAGCTGGAAAACAAGATGTCTCCAAAAGCCCTGTACACTTTTGTAAAGTCTAACAGACACAACATCTGGTCATGTTTGGAGATCAGTGAGCAGGAAAGTGATCGTGAGAGCAGTGTGGACACAGAGTTTGACTCTGGCTCCATTTCTCCTGGACAAGACGACTGCTCAGGTTTTCAGCTTGAAGTTCCTTTTGAGGAATGGATCAAATTTGTACCTGAGAAAGTGAAATATAATGACAAGTTTTCATCATCTGGCAAAAGGGAATACATGATTTTGAAGCCTGGCACTTGGGAGTCATGTAATTAACCATCTGATTTTGAAAAATATCAAAAGCACGTACATTTGTGTTCCAGAGAGCAAAAGTTTATCCAACTGTCACAAACAAATATATAGATATCAAAGGCTTCTGTAAAGAGTGTCAAGGCCATATTAAAATGACTTGTGCTAGAGAGCCAACGGTAAACAGCCCAATGCTGCTTCAGTGTTCCATCGAAGACATTGATATCTCCCTGCACACTGGGCAATCCAAGAGGTTCATGTCTGGAAACCTTCGTGCACAGATTTCAAAAGAGCTGTGTGAGGGCAGGATGGAGCCGGCTGTATGGAGGTCAGCGAAGGCATCAGATTTGATGGATATTGGAGATGCTGAGCCAAGTCACCTTCCAAATTTGGGCACCCTACAAAAAGCTAAGCAGGAGAGAAGAGATTTGGAATTAGGTGACAAAGATCCCATTTTGTCTTTGCAGTTATTAAAATATAGCACACCTCACAGAGGTAGTATAAGAGACATTGGTCTAGACAAGTTCTTCTGCCACTATTGGAGTCAAACACAGCTACATGTGTATAAGGCATTGTCCAAAAAATACCCCTCAGTAGTTTGCTTTGACGCAACTGGCTCAGTTGTGAGAAGACTGGTGAGACCAAATGGTACATCTGGCCACATCTTCTTATATCAAGGCGTTCTGACAGGGGACAACTGCTCAGTCCCAGTTGTGCAAATGCTGTCAGAGAGACACGACATTAATGCAATTGCAACATGGCTGACAGAATGGCTTCGTACAGGTGCTGCTATACCAAAGGAAGCCGTGAGTGACTTTTCTCTGGCTATTCTTGGTGCTCTGGTGAAGGCCTTCACTCCTTACCCCGATCTGAAGACATACATTAACGAATGCTTCCGTTTGCTACTTGGGAACCAGTCTGCAAAACTTCCTCCTTGTTTTATCAGGGTTGATGTGGCACACTGCATAAAGATGATCTGTCAGTGGGACTGCCTGAAAAACAAGTCACACCGTGTCAAAGATTTCTTTGTCAGGGCAATAGCAAAGCTTCTTCAATCACAGTGCTTGGACCATTACAACATCGGATAAAAACACAATGGAACTTGCATGATGAAAGAAAAACACGAAATTAATAACTGCTTGCTTTGTGGTGATGATGTTCAGCGCAGGCCATAGACGTCATCGATTTAAGTCGTCAGTGATCGCCTGAAAGAAAATTATATAGCTTGCACAAACAGCATTAAAAAGGTAGACCACTCCGGTTCAATTTGGAGCAAAATGGGGGGGGTTGGTGACCTCTGGATGACCTAAAAAAAATATTCTTTAATATCTCATAAACCAAAACAGCACAAACGAAAATTTTAACAGCACAAACCTGCACAAACGAAGCACTAAAAAATGAGCCCACTCCAGTTCAATTCGGAGTAAAATGGGGGGATGGTGACCTCTGGATGACCTAAAAAATAATCTTTAATATCTCAGAAACCAAAACAGCACAAACAAAAATTTCAACGGCACAAACCTGCACAAACGAAGCACTAACCATTCTGTCTATTTGCTGGAATTTTTCAAGTGGGTGGGGTGTCAGCTTCACGCAGCTTATGTTGCGATCTAAAGCCAGACTGGAACTTCTCATTAATCTCATTTTCTTCTAAAAATGGTTGTAGCTGGGTAAAAGCATTTTTTTTCTAAACCCTTAGATAAGAAAGGCAAATGGGAGATTGACCTAAAAGTAGATACAATCAGTGGGTCATGGTAGGGTTTCTTAGGAAGAGGCCTCACAACAGCATGTTTGAAGTGAGCTGTCACAATTCATGGAAAAACAAGAATTAAAAAATGACAAAATGGCTGGACCTATGGTATTAAAAACGTATTTCAATAACTTTGTTGGAAGAAAATCAAGAGGGGAATTTGTAGTTTTCATGCATTGCACAATTTTGGTCAGTGAAGAAAGAGATACTGATTCAAACTGCTTGAATACAGCATAACTAGCACGAGAAGCAGAGAAATTACATTAGTAGGAAAAACAAAAGCCTGTCTAATAGATGTCATTTTCAAAAAAAAAGAAAGAAAATTCTCATTGGTAGTAGCGTCTAACAAAACAGATGTAAATGGTTGTGAGACAGACTTAATTGTGTTTATTAACACCCTAGGACAATGGCTGCTGTTAGAGATAATGACAATTCTTTGGAGAATATTATTTTAGTATTTAAGCCTCATTATCTTTCTACATTTTCTTTATTTATGGTATTATGGAACTTTAACTGTTGTTTGTAAAATTACATTTTTGCATTATTTTGAATATTTTGGTTTATTTCCTTAGACTACTCACAGTTATGTAAAATTTGTTATATAATTATATCTAAATGATTTAAGTGTTTCTTTATTTACATTTTATGCAGCTTTAAAATTTTCTGGAAGCTTGTTAATATTTAAACTTATTTAAACTTTGGTGTCTGTTTTTGTAATAAGTGATTGCATTAAGTGAACTGTAATGAGTGTAAAACCAACCATGAAGCTGAATGTATAGTTAACAGATGCAGCTAAACTACAATAGGCAGCAATCAGTAACTTTACTGAACTTAAGAAGTAAAACTAATTTATTTTTATTCCTACTTTTTACTCCAAGGGCTGGTCCATCCTGTTAGTGAGCGAGGTATACATCCTGAATTGGTCTTACACTGAGACACATCCATGTACAATTCTCACTCATTCCTACAGTTAAATTCAAAATCACAAAATGCCCTAAGATTTGTGTTTTTTGGTCGTGCAGCAAAAGTATCCAGAGAAAAACCCGTGGAGGTACAAGCAAAATGGACAGAACAACCTCCTCAGAATTACAGCAGAGATCTTCAAGGTAACAACAGCTATAGCATTCCCCACATCCAATGGGTAAAGATGTAAAAAGCCCAAAATTAAATTAATCATTTATTAGAGTAGCATAATCTCATATCATTAACTTCAGAACAATTAAACCTTTAATTTGAGCACATTTATTCAGTAGTGATAAAATCCCTAGTTAAAGTGGAACTAAACCCCAAATCAACTTTTTTTTGCAGATAAACTATATAAACTGGGCCTTAAGTGTGCTATCTTTATGTTAATGTGGTTAGTGGTTTTTTAGATTACATGTAAACATTTTTAATTTTGCAATATTTGTCCCAAAACCATCTTAGTGCTCCCCTCTTTGGGTTGAACGGTGGTTACTGCATTTGAATTTGCCTATTCAATTGGTACAGCTTGGTACATGCTTACGTTACAGCCCCCCGCGTTCGGGTGTAAAACCATCTCACTCCACCACGCTTCTGTAGTGAGTCAGGAGCTGTAGTTGTTCCTCCAATGCCACGGAAGAACTGATAAGGCTCAGGTCCGTTGGGCTCCGTAAAGCCTCTCTTAACCGCCAATGATGAGGGGTGTGATAAATCCTCTACCTCAAAAGATCTGTCCATGACGAAACTACCAGCGTCACTCTGGTCACTCTACATATGTGATTTTAAGCCAGCTTTCCCTCGTCCTCCTGACCACACCCCCCGCTCATCTCCACACTTGGCACTACCAACAAAATGTTTCTGGGAGCAGAGTCATTCTTTTATATGGGGATTGGTTCCATTTTATGGAATTATTCTTTTTTTTTTCCAAAGAATTGCCAGTGCCACTCCTATTGTCAACACAACAGTCCCCATAAATTAAATGCAACAAAAGCATTTTTTTAAATGAATACATAACTTTTTAAGTTGAGGAATGTTTTATTAGTAATCCATGACTCCCTGTTTCCCTGAGGGATAAGTATGATCTGACATGATCCTCATATCAGTTAGCCAGTCTTCAAAATGGACAAGACAAGAAAACATGATATTCAAAGAACGGCAGATGAGTGTTGATCTTCATGAGTCTGGAAAAAAGCACAAGAAAATAATGTAACTTGCCAACATCTGCAATCACAGCTATAGAATAAAGCATTTAAATAAACTAAAGCTGTCACAAACTGACAAATCAAGAAGTGGAGGTGGTGAAGGAGTATAACTACCTTGGTGTTCACCTGGACAATAGACTGGAGTGGAGATGCAACTGTGAAGGGACAGAGCAGACTGTACTTCTTGAGGAAGCTTAGGACCTTCGGAGTTTGCAGCAAGATGCTGCATATCTTCTATAAATCTATTGTGGAAAGTGTGATCTCTTCTACAATCATCTGCTGGTGTAGTAGCATCAGAGCCAGGGACTTTAAAAAGCTCAACAAGCTAATAAAAAAGGCGGACTCTGTTCTGGGGACTCCTCTGGAACCTCTGGAGATCATTGTGGAAAGAAGGATTCTTCATAAAATGAAGAACATTATGGAGAACCCTGAGCATCCTCTTCATGAGACTGTTGGACAACAACAGAGTCTTCAGTCAGAGGTTTCTTCAGATCTGCTGTGAGATAGACGCTACAGGAGATCCTTTCTGCACAGAGCCATCAGCATCTACAACAGCTCTTTGAAAAAATCACCATAATATGAGCTACAATATTTAATTTTGCTTTTGAATTGAATTGAAGTGAATAAGGCTGGCTCCAAGTTCATTTAGTGATTACATACATTGAGGAGAACTGTAACAGAGGGAAGAAAGTTCACTGTCGGAGCTTCTGCAAAAAAATGTTTATCTTGATTATTCCAATAGCATGTTATTTGAACACATTGTAAGGGGTGTCTGTGAATCTTACTGTAGCAACATAACCCATTAAAAGTCCAACACTTAAGCTTTTAACCTTAAAGAAGATGGCTAAAACTGGATAAAATGTATTTGACAGATATTTTTGCATTCTCTTTTGGATTTAATGCTGACAAGGGACAACAGCGTATATGGACAATCAAAGAGCAGGATTTAGTTTTTTGATGGTATTTAATCCAATCAGTTTTAAAATGGCAACATTTGTTTCGTCAAGTCATGCAGAACTCAAGCATCATTGCATGACGATGGCCCACCCTGGCGCCCCTTTAGTCTATATGTCTAATGGCTGTTTCAGGGGGACTGATGCCATGACTCTTGTTCTTTATATTCATATGTCCACATATCCTGGTGCAGACTAGGCCCCAGAGTGTTTATGTGCAGCGGATGCCCTGGCTAAACAAAAAGGGACACAGGACCTTCACCTGGGATTTAGAACAGAGCCCCACATCCACAGTCCTTCTCAGTGTGGAAGGTTTGCTATTAGTCACTTAAATTAATGTCAATAAGCTGAAACACCTGTAAGTTACCACGTTTGAATTTGCCATCACACCTGCTGGACAGTTTGTGTCTTCAGTAGCCTTGGACGTGTTGAGCAGAAATCCTCACACCGATCTGAGGAGCATGGGCGACACACAAGCATGTGAGCTGTTCAGACAGAAAAATAAATTCTGTCAAAACGGGGGTGGAGAGGGGAAGGGTGTGCGTTTCAAGTTGGGGAGCTGCATAGTGGAGCAGAGAGACAGATAATTCAGCGGGTTTCAGAATCTTGAACGTGTCCTTGTTAAGTAACAGTAACGCGTTTGTGTGTGGTAGTGAAAAGCCAGTTCCAAAATTTGGCTCTGTGCACACACACTGTAACCCTGCACACTTCTACGATGAAGTCAGATTAGCATTAAGCATGAGTTTAGGACTGTGTTTATATCTGGAATTGTTTTTTAGGGGCTGTGAGGGAAATGTAAACAGCGGAAGGTAGTGGCTAAGGGAGAGTGCAGGAGACGTTCCATGCGTGGGTTTGTGTGTTTGTATCGCAGGGATAATGACATCAGCGGCTGGGCCGGGAGGAGGTGAAGGGGCTCTGGTCAGTGTGAAAGTGGAGTCTGTTAACCAGATGTCTTCCGACTGCACGCCACACTTACAACGGAGTACTCAGCCCCTGGCAGAGAGCTGGAGGACTTGCCGACGGTGGTCTGCCAAAAGCTGTCAGCCCTGTGGCAGGTTAAATGTTTCAGTGCAGAAGTCTGGACTGAGAAAAGTAACAGACACAGCAAACATTGGCATTGGATTTCAACATTAAAAGGTTTCCTCTTCAAATTTATTGCTCTACTCATCTTAAATGGTGCATACCTTTTTTATACTATATTACAAAGTCAAAGGTCAATGTAAATGTAGCTGATAAGCTTTTTTTCTGTTAAGCAAATTAAAACAGGTTTTAAGTTTCCCACTTTCAAAATGCAACAGAAGAATAATGAAATAAAATGAAGTATTGAATTTTTCTAACCTTCAGTGAGGTATAACTCCAACTCTGGATCAGCAGTCAGAACCTGGCTGTGTTCCACTCCAGTCTGACTGCTTCCAATTTCTGCAGTGAAACAGTGTGCAGGAATGACCACCTGCCTATTTTCCTTCAGATTTTAGATACTTTTGTACCAGATACTACTGTGATAAGTGCTCACTTTACACAGCTATTAGATTTTGGGAGCATAACCTTTGTTTAAATTGAAGGGCAGGCAGTCAATCATTTTTCCTACTGCCATGTTTCATTTCCAGAAGTTTGGCTTTGGAGCAAGCTTCCTGCTTATGTAACGTTTGTTTTGTATTCCGGGTGGCCGAACTGGTAGAACCACAGAGTACAACCATAGTCCAGATATGTGCAGATTAACTAGTACACTGACTAAAGCATGAACAATATTTTCATCAATAATCAATCACTTTTAATGATATTTGCTTAAAGGGGGATAAATACATAGTCCTGGGTTTTTAAAAGTGGTGTCTCTCAAAAGGTAATAAGCAACTTGTTTTATATCTTCATTTAATAGAAATCCAGATTAGTTGGTAAGAATGCAAAAGTCCAACAGGGGCTAAGATCTAAATTGACTTCACCCATCTTAACATAACTCAGATCTTTAAGGAGCCTTTAAAACATCGTCACGTTTACATTGAATGGATATTTACACAGAAGCCAATGATTAATTTAATGAGAAATGGAAGTAGGAGGCGGTGCGTCACCAATCATTTTCCTGTGGGAAACACATCCTGACATGTTAAACATTTCACATAAGAGTAACAGAGGCCGCTTGACTTTGCATGATGATTTTGCATAAAGGACTATGTTGTTTGTGAGGTTGGAGTTGTTTCAAGCGGGTACAAGTCAGCTTTGCTCTTGCTTCCAGCTGTTAGCTTCAACCCGCAGGACAACTAACCTGGGTTTATACTAAAGAGTTCAGCAGAGTTATATACAGCAGGTAACACATTGACAACGTTATCTTATTAACAAACATCACTTTAAAAACCATCTCACCCGTAAAAAGTGATTTTTGATGGAAATATTATTTGTATTGCTTAGTACGATTACTAGCCTGGCTGCACATATCTGAAATGATACGTTCTACCTTATGATTCTGCCAGCTCAATCACTTAGAAAATAATGCCAAAGCAGGCATTAGGTTGTTATTTACAGAGAAACCAATGAATATTCACACAGAAACTTGAGGTTGAAGACGGTGCGCCACCAATGATCTTACTGTATATATTGCATTATGTAAAAGCATGTCCAGTCTGGATTTATGTTTGATAGAAAATCAAGGCAACATAAAATCAACATATTACAGAGGTTCACATAAACCATTAGAATATATTAGCTTTTTACAGAATTTTACTTTTATATCAAACTCAAAATTTGACAATGGTTTAAAGGTTAATAAACCACCACAAAGCTTTGGAATTGGAGTTGTTTTAAAATGGTATAAGTATGCTTTGGTCTTGGCCTCTCTTAGGGGCCTTCCTGCTGCAGGTAAAATACAGTATTAGTCTGCCTATAGCCTTTTAAAAGACTCTCACTTAAAAAATAATTATCCCTTTTAAAAAATCAACAGTTGGAATAGGAAAAAGAAAGACAACTGGTGAAACTTCTCACAGACTAAGGTTCATTGGTTCTCTTTCTATTCTGTCAGAAGAGGTGGTCCTTGCTTTCTCTGCAGTCTGTCTTTGATCACTATTACTCCTCTCTCCCTGCAATTCATTCTCCAGGGACAGACAAAGACTGTCCCTTCAACAAATGTAGCCGCTGCCTTTCAGGGCCAAGCGTCAGACTGTTGAGAGACGGAGACAACGGGAAAGGAACAGGGCCACGGAGGAGACGAGAGGGAAGGAGATGCGAGGAGAAGAAAGAACAGAGGTGAAGAGAGGAGAGAAGAGGAGCATGCAGTTTCGCCCTCCCCGGAGGTCTTGGCCAGCCCCCTGCTCTCGGTACCCTATCTCCAGAAGGCCTCATTCAGAGACTCACCTAATGAACACTCCTGCCCTCATTCAGCCCCACAATGGAGTCCTCCATGGCCATTGAGCCAGCGCACAAAGGGGAACATCGCCCCAATTAAACCCCATAGACAATGAGCAGGGGTAGGTGAAGCAATGGAGGTGTGTGTGTAATATGTGCACGTATGAGGGTTTGAGCTGGGGGGTCAGCAGGGTAATGAACAGGCCCAAAGTAGCAGATCTCATTGGAGGTCTGATGAAGTGCTGTAGCCTCTGATGTTCTATTTGGATCAGTAAGAAGCAATTAGGTGCCCACTGGCAGCACATCCCCAACCTTTGTCCTGCTGCAGCCTCAGCTAGCATGTGTTTGTGGGAGTGTGTTGTAAAGAAGAAATAGGAAGGGCAATGACAGAGTGCAAACCACTTGAGCAAAATAGGAAACTTTGCGGGACCACTTTCTTTCTTAAATAGGAAGAAATGGAAAGAAAGAGTTTGTGATATGTTAGACCGATATCCAGATGTCAAATGTTTCGTAGCAAAATACGACTAAACAGAAAATGCAACATTTCACAAAACTACAAAAGATTTGAAAAGATAATAAAAACTTGTAGAGCCAATTAACATTCACAAACACAAAGGCATCTCACAATTACATTTGTTTCTTAGTATTGGACACAACCCAAAGTAATGTGCAGCACCTTCATCAGTATCGCCAGCTCCTTTAAACATAGTGCAGAAACAATTTCTGGCTTTAGAAAGCTGCAGGAATAAAAATGTTTGTGTGTTTATTGTTGGACAAAAAGAGAAACTGTAGATGATAATTTATCAGCCAAATATTTATTTGTTTATTGGAACAAAAAAAAAACTATTTTAGTCAGCGCGGTGTTTTCCTTGTGTAGATGCCAGAAATCTGACGTATTTTAGAGCCCAGATTTGCACACTCATGTTTAAGTTTAGCCGAGTGAAGGAAGAAGTCCAGAAAAATCTTAATTTTTGCAGTAACACATTAGAATGAAGAAAGCAACTGACTATGACACACTCTTTAAAAATGATGAGGATGAGGAGGAAGATGAGCAACAGCAGCATCTTGGGTTGCACTAAGACTCAAGAAAGTGAGAGAAAACATATTTGCTGCACTCAAAAGCAACACATGAGACATGAAGGAACAGAGAATGCTCCAATCATGATGTAAATAAATGCAAATTATGATGGTTTTGAAAATATGAAAAAGAAATGTTTAAATTATTCTTATTGAGAAGAGGAAGAAGAAAACATGAAGGAAGAGTGCAGAGGGAGGCAGACAATGAGTCAAACACCTTTCCTTTATGTCTTCTTTTTCTTTAACTTGAACTTCTGCTTTGCAGATCTCTCTTGGTTTTCTCCATGTACTTGGGCTTACTTTATAACACCAAAACTGCTCATATTTTGGTTCCTTAAGTGTTTTAACTGATGATGGGAACAAATGTGTGATTGACATAAAGACATTTGTGCCTTTGCCTTGGTCTGGTGATACAGTGGTGATTTGTTTTTATATCCTGCTGATCCTCAGTCACAACTGAGATGAACTAAAGCACCTCATAATGCTGCAAATAGTTAAGCTTGACTGTATAAAACAACATGCCAAAAAATTACAATTTTAAGACCTATATCATCATATAGCATCATTAGCATTATTTCAAAAACCTCACAGCACAGATCGCTTCCATGTCTGGTTCTTTTATTCTCTATCTAAGAAAATAAGACTATGATCAACACAGTTCACCTCTCTGTCGATATACATTATCGGTCAAAAGTTTTAGACACAGTTTCTCATTTAATGGTTTTCTTTACGTTTATGACTATTTACATTGTGCGTGGATTCATCATAATAGCGAATGAACACATCATGCAATTACATGGCAAACAAAACATTCTAAAAGAACTTTAAATATGTTTACTCTTTTAGATTCCTTGAAGTAGCCGCCCTTTGCTGTGATGACTCAAATATTAACCTTTGGCCGTCTCTCAGTGAACCTCTAAGAAGTTCTTTCAAGACTCTTTGGAAAACCATTTTAGGTGACCACCTCATGAAGCTCATGGGGAGAACGCCAAGAGAGCAAAGCAGTAATGAAAGCAAAGCGTGGCTATTTTGAAGAATCTAAAATATAAAAATGTTTAGAGTTATTTCACACTTTTGTTTACTACATAAGTCCAAGTGTGTTCATTCACAGGTTTGTTGCCTTTGGTGAAAATCTACAATGTAAATAGTCAGGAAATAAGGAGACCCATTAAATGAGAAAGTGTATCTAAAACTTTTGACAGGTAGTATGTATGTCTAATTTTCCAGAACAAGAACTAATCAGGTGTTCTAGCATTTACATTAATAAAGACTGGTTCTGGATTTGAAGGTTATCAGCACACTAGAAACAAGAAACAATTCTTCAATTTTTAGGTGCTCTTCGGTCACAAGCAAAATACATATGAGTTTCAGTTATTTCCTTTCTTCATTTTTTTTAATAAAAAATTTTGTTTTCTTTAGTTACCTTGTGAAATATTCATTTGTGTGGCTGGATGCTGTGTTTGCAGTTTTGGTTGTTTCATACCCGGAAAAGTTGATAAGGACAAAATTATAACAATGGTATGACTGGGCTAATTGACCTTGGTTATTGTGCACCTCTAAAAGTATGTTTAGAGGTGCAAAAGTAAAGTATTTTTAAATGACTATTGTCAGTGGTTTATTTACAATCTGTTTTAAAACATTGGTTGAGTTCTCACATCCAGCCTACTGCTGTAGGACACAAGTAAGAAACATCTTCCAGTTTTTAATAGGTAATCAGCCTGAATAGCTTTCAGTAGGGAAAACATGGTAAAAAGGGAAAGAACGAGGAAAAAAAAAACAATACAACAAAGCTTTCGATTGACATGTATGAGCTCAAATTAATAATCTTACAAACGTTTGCTACAGACATAAATATCAATTCAGGGATCAAATCAAGAGATACAACAACAGAGCACAGAACCAAACATGTTTTCTTTAATGCTTCTTGTGCAGAACAATGCTCATGCTTCCATAATATTGTATATTTAATTATTGACACTGATGCTCCAAGTGCAGTCTTTGGAGATGTGGCATTTGACAATGACATAGGCAGGCAGAAGAGCTAACAAAGGCCAGAACAAAGGAAGGAGCTGGGCCATGATAATGCAGCCCGGGGCAAATCCCACTCATGAATATGGCAGCTTTGGAGATGACAATGGAAAAGTTGTTTATCTGTGAGATGTGTGCATATACCAGATCTTATGAGTGCTTACTTTTAACAACAAATAGTTTGACCCCATGTGTGTATTCTGTCTTGCATCCATTACTGCACCATTTAAAGTAGTTTCATGTTAAGGCATTTATGTGTCTCTATCTGCATGTCTTACATCCCAGTGGGGTTAAAAAGTCAATCAACGAGTCTTTCAGGGAAGCAGGTTGCATATTCTACCAAGCAATCAATACCTCACACCGATGGGAGCCCTGCTTAGTCAGTGGGGGCAATGCAAAGCTGCTTAAATCCCTCTTACTGCTCTGACAGCTGTCTGAAAGGTATTTTTATTGCTTTTGCATGTCCTCTTAGATTTTAGTTAACAAAAAGTCACTGACTGGGTGATGCAACCAATTCTAATGTAAGGGTTTATGACTGCATACTTTAAGATATGTATAGTAATGCGCACAATTCACATTTCTAATCTGGTGTTTTGTATTTCTCTGACAGCTTCATCTACAGTTCTTGGCAAAAGCATTCAGCCATATAACCTCATTTTTCTAAATTTACCACTATACTCTACTGAAATTATTGTGCCAGGGCTTCCCCATATAAAAAAATAGATATTTTTTTTCCGGTGTACACGACAACGGAGACCAGGATGTTTTCAAGCCATTATACTCTGGAACTCCTTCTCAAACTCTGCCATTTTGAGAGAAAATGTGTGCTGTTGTTTCCATTGTTCGTGTAGATGAACAGTAGCAAGGCAACAAAACGTTTCAGTTTTCACTGGAAAATGAATAAACAGAACCTAAGTTAGTCTGTTGTAGAACCACCTATTGCTTCAATTACAGCTGCAGATTGGATTGAGAGCATTTATGAACATTATTATCCTTCCATGCACCATGTTGGAGAACTAAAAGGGAGTCAAAAAGGGGAAAAGGTTAATTGACCTGGAGCCACTTTGAGTTTATACTCCACTTCAAGTTACAGAGTCTAACAGTTTATCTGTGACAAAGCCTTTAGACATGGCAAGAATAAAAGGTCCTAGTACACTTACTGCTTCTTGCTCATCTCTATTTTTTCATGTTAACTGCTCTGTGTTAGGGGGTAAGTAGTGGGGGCCTGCCTCTGAAGTTTCTCCTTGGTGTCGCTTTCTTTCTCCTTCTCCCTTCCACACACACACACACACACACACACACACACACACACACACACACACACACACACACACACACACACACACACACACACGCACACACACACACACACACATACACACTCTTGTTTTGCTATATGTTGAGGTGGGAGAAACCCACCTCACATCAATCGATGTGTCCAGTGCAAATGGACCTAAACTAGAATATGGCAGGCAGTTCCTTCTGGCCGTCGCGTAACTCCGGCCCCCCAAACGGAGTGCCATCTCTCTGGTAACTGCCTGCAGCCCTCAGTGTCTGCACCCCCTCTGTTTCCCATAGAACAGACCTATGCTGATGTGTGTCTGAAATTTAAATGATTAAAACATCGCAAATAGAAAATAATGCCCTGTTGAAAAATTTAAAACAACAAAAATAATAAAAAGCGAGAAGCACAGCAGAAATAAGCAGCACAATGTATCAGTGTATTGTAGGCCCTGAATCGTAAACCCTGTTCAATTATCTATTGCAGTTGTTTGGTCCTCCTCCTCTTAGCACAGTATCATAATTTCTCCAACACTTTGGTTTGGTTCCATGGGATCCACATCATCACTTGTGCTTAAATATTCAGTGGACAACATCATTGTGCTCTGGCACCACATCCATTTGATATTCTGGTAATGTCAAACCTCTGGTATCACTGGGACCAATCGCACGATCAATACACCTGAGGATGAGAGCTTGAATACACATTGCACAACAGCATACACAACCTGCGATCACCACAACAACAGTCAATGACGTGAATATACTCACCAGTAGGTTTCCCCATTTTCCAAACCACGTCTCAAACATGTTTGTGAATTGTTCATCGATTCCCGATTTTAATTCAATCGACAGTGATTGCAATCTTTTTAGGGCCTTCGTTAGAGATCCATCAGGTGCTGTAATTGTTGGGAATAAAAAGAACAACAAACCTCTCCAAAAACACCACACAACCATTTTTCTTTCTTTTTTTTTTTTTTGTAAAGATCATATCCAAAGCTATTCTATTTTGACAAGAAATAATTTCAACATCCTGTTTACACAGCCTTCAGTTGTCTCTCCTGTTTTGCCTTGGTGTCATTTAAAAGATTAGAATCGTTTGTAACAGCTGTGTACCAGTTTATTAAGGAGTAAACGAAGATAAAAAGGCAAATAGATTAGTTATAAACAGAATCATTTCATTCAGAAAAAGGAAAGTATAGCCTACCTTTGTAGCACCTGGTGGTCTGACACAAAAACTATGGATACTTGGCCTCTTGTCACCCTTTTTGTAGCATCAAGTAGTGAGAGTTGAAAATTAATTTGTACTTCTGCCTACCTCAATAAATCTATTAATGCATAAATAATGACTGTGACATCTAAACATTGTTAGTTAAGTTTTCAGTCCAACTTTCCTTTTCATTTTCTTATCCATCCTTCTATTCTTACCTCTGTTATTTGATTTTGCATCACTGCAATGCCCCTCCTTATGCACAGCGTCCTGAGTGCCTTGTTGCTGGAAAGCGCTATATAAATAAATTTGACTTGACATAAATCGATATATACAATTCGCCTGGCATTTAATAGCTTTTAATTCCATCAATTAAATCAACTCTATCATTTAATGCAACTACCACTTTTGGTGAAAACCAAGTTTTAATATAGGACATTAATTTGAATCTTGTCAGAAGGCAATGGTGGGTTTATTCTGTTCAAGTTATATAAAGTTAACAGCCTTTTTCCTCCTACTGAAAGTCTTAAATGAGTGAACGTTTTTCCAGGTTTAATCACTGCAATTAATTGTTGTAAAGTTTTCGACAATCATCCTTTGGAGTCAGATAAAATCTGAGTCTAACTGGTCGAGCTAAAATCCTAAATTTAATATTGTTTGAAAGCCTGTTGCCAAAAAATTGTCACATTATCGTTCTGAGAATGTTTTTTTCCCTTGAAGCTCGTAAAAGAGTTTTCCACAACTGGTGCTGCCAGTCCTAGAACACGCTGATGTTATTTATGGCCATGCCACAGAAACTAATCTTCATCCCCTCAAACTTTGAAATACTGCGTATTTAGAAATACTTAATCCAATTTAATTCACAATATGGCCTGAGAAATACTGATCAGTTTTCTTTTTGTGTTTTACACCAAGAATTGGGAAAAATTAGACGTTTTGCATTTCAGTTTAAAGCTTCATCAGCTTGAATACTTTGCCTCACTTACTTAGCTGTATCACTGTTATTCATTTTTACTTTATTGTAAAACATCTTTTTCTTGCTTTCAGTAAGAACAAAAGGTTCATTTATTCTGGACTTAATCCTCACAGAGATATGCACACGAACTCTACATCTGTATGTGTTGTCTTATTTTGTGTCTTGATATTAAGTGTATGTGCCATGCAGTTGCTATTTTGGTGGTTGTGAGAGTGTGTGTGAGAGTATGTGTGTCCTTGAGAATGTTGTGGGTATTTCTGTGTGATTTAAATTTTTTTTTTTTAATTCGTATTACTGTTGTCTTATCTTCTGTTCTGCAAGGACCCTGTCAAAAATGAGACGGTACATCTCAAGGGGTTACCCTTGAAATAATCAGTTGTCAGTGCTGCCAATTATACCTTTTATTTCTTTCCATACATAATATATGCCATCCAAGATGTTAATAAGACCTGTCACTACTGGTATGGTGTCATGATAGTTAGGCTTAAATAAAGTCAAAATCAGGTCGAAGGACATTGGATCTTCCCTGCAAATGTTTCTTTTTGGCCATGATAAAGCTGCTCTCTTGTAATCATCTGGTTTCATAACAATGTTTGTGGTATTCATCAGCAAGATTATAACGGCTCTGAATGTTCTATTCTAATCTAGCCTTATTTAGATCTATCTATATTTTCTAATGCAGTAACTCATTATATTTAAGAATGGGGTCACTAGTTTTTATTAGTTTTTATTTTTCTAATAATGTGAAGTGCTAATTTCATTAGTTCTAGTGCTTATTTTAATCTCTTTCCATACCTCGATTGGACTCTTTTTATGTGTAGTGTAGGGATCAAAAAGGGTCAGAGTATTGTGTTCATTAAATTGTGAATGCAAGTATAAAATCTGAACCATAGATACCATTTTTTAAATCTGGTTCAATTACATTTAACTGTAACTGAGTCCTGTGGAAAAAACTCACTTCTCATCTGTTTAGAAGGCTTAATGAAATTGATGAACACAAAATGAAGGGCATGTTACATCTTATAATCTTAATTTGTCTTACCCAGTTTTATAAACAAACCGTACTGTTTCAGTCAGCTATAAATTACACTTTATATTTATTTCAAGTAACTAAAGTTTGTTTCATTTAGCTAAAGTTTTATCCATTTAGTCCAGTAATTCTGTTAAGGTGCATTTCATCTTGTGTTAAATCTGAGTCTAATTTGATCATTCTGAACCTGACTGGAAAAAGTCAAACCATCTATTAAAATCATGTTTTGAAGGGAGAAATTGTTCCTTTCTGGCTTCCTTTCCTTTTGTGTTATCATAAAGAACTGACCTAATTAATTATGGTACTGGTGAGGATCAGAGCGTCAGATAGTTTAAAATGTTTTTAGCTTTCCCCCTCTTGGCGGCGTTTTTGGGTTCTTTAAGAGAACCGCAGGACCTTTAAACCATGCAGAGGATGCTCATCTATCTCTGCACGTTTTACTCACAAGGAAGTAAGCCGCTTTAAGGACTTTAAAGAAGTCCAAGGAGCTATCGAAACCTAATACTTCTCCTCTGTGTTATCTTTTGAGCGTTCTTATGGAACAATCTGGACCTGACAGACCCTAATCGAGTTCGCGTGCCTCATTCAGGGGGTCGCTTTCATATTGTGTGCGAGGGTAAACTATCTTCCCTTGCATGCAATAAAGGAACTTCAAACCTACACCCTTAGATTTTAGCCTAGGTTTGGAAGAGTGTACTATTCTTCCTGGGCTGTCACTGTTAAAATTACACCGCTTAATAACACGTCTTATCACTTATTAATGCGTACGCAACAATCATTCTGAACCATTTCTCTGCCTCCAAGAATTGCAAAAACAGCTCACTCAGAACTAACAACACAGGCAGAGTGTTTTTACAGGAAAAACACTGGAGATTTTTAATAGGTATCTCTTTACTTGTTTGCTGCTGCTGCTGTGATGTGTTGTCCTTCCGTGGCAATCCTATCCTATCCAAAAGTGGTTTCCGCTTCCGAGGCACGGGCGGGAACAAATATTTGTCCGAGCTAACGTACCCCGTTGGCGGTCAGACGCCTCGGAGCCCCTCCAGTCCTTTGGAACCCCGGAAACAGTCACTCACGCTATCTAAAGACTATTAAAGCAACGACTGTCAAACAGTTTCTAACTTTTAGCTCCTTCAATCTAAATTAAGGCAGAGGAATGATTATAAAGATCAACGCTGAGGCTCCCGTCTCGGACCGTCGCAGTCTGTTAGAGGATGACGAAGAGCCCCGATAGAAGGTCACATGTAGTTTTTATATCTGGTACTCCAATGCAATGGATGTTCTCTCCCTCAGTGATTATCAGTAGACTATGTGTCACCATTGTGGTGTCTATTTGTTAGATTGTGTAGTAGCGGGTGTCCATACTTAATCTAAGTGTGCTGTAGGTTTCTAATCAAACCAGTTATACCAGCTGCTCCACTATCAACCCCAGTGCCCCAGCTTCAGGTCATTTATGACAAACCATGGGCCATTTATCCTTGTACTGTATGTCTATGAGCATTCTTATCCTCTTGTAACAAAAGGGAAACATTAGAACTTATACTTTACTTCATTATTGTATAAAAGGGAAAAACAGCTATGAGCATATCAATAAAGGTTATTCCTAACAGTCCTAAACCTAACCGTTAGCAATATAGGTCCTGAGGACCAGCAAAATGTCCTCACTTTGGTAAAAACGGTCCTCAATTTGATGGTGAAATCGGGAAAATGGTTCTCACTGTGATGCCAAAACAGGAACACACACACACACACACAATTAGTTACCTTTGTTTTACACTTACTCACAGAAGTGAGTTCATTATTAGGGGTAGATATTAAAACATACAGATACCTAACACATTTACTTTTGTCTTTTGGGGGTATGTCAACCAGCTTTTTCTTGTCTGTTTTTTTTTTTTTTTTTTTTTATAGCTCAAGCTTTGTCCGATTGGATTGAGAGCATTTATGAACATTACTTATCCTTCTACAGATTTTTTATCGCATAAAGTCTGGACTTTCACTAGGCCATTGTAACACATAGATATGTCTTGATCTAACCTATTGCAATGCAGCTCAGTCTGTTTAGGGTTCTTGTCCTGCTGAAAGTTGAACCTCCTCCCTATTCTAGGGTATTTTGCAGTCCAGGACTGCCCTTTATTTAGCACCATCAATCGTCCCATTAACTCTAAACAGCTTTCCTTACACCTGCTGAAGAGAAACATACCTACAGAATGATGCTCCCACCACAATGTTTCACCGTGTGTATAATGTGTACACAGTGATGTGCAGAGTTAGTTTTCCCACAACCTGTCCTGCCTTGCATGTAGCGTAACAATGTGGCTTGTGGCAAACAGTAAACAGGATTTCTTAAGGCTTTCTTTTTTTGTTTTCCAACTTTTGTGTAAAGGCCAGATTTGTGAAGTGGATGAGTAATTGTTCTGTTGTCATCATTTTCTGACACCTGACCTGTGGATCTCTGCAGCTACTCCAGAGTTACAATGGGCTCTCTAGGCTGCTCCTCTAAATAGTGCTATCCATGTCCAGCCTCTTAGTTAAATTACTTTCTGAGGTTTTCTTTGCATTGTGCTATTGTTTTATAACCAAACCATGCTTTAAACGTCTCCACATCTTTTTTCTCTGAGCTGAATTTATGATGTTGTTTGTTTACTACTTTCTAACAAACCAGGTTGGCCCTTAGTTACATCACCAAATGCAACCTTAAAAAATATATATTAAAGTTTGAGGTTTTAATTTGATAGAATCTGTACAAATTGTAGAATAATGAACACTTTCACAACCCACAGTAAAATATTAGCTCTATTTGTCTTTAGCTGCTATTTAAGTGCCTAAGAAGCAATTAGCTTCATTCTCTATCCAGCAAGTTTTGAAGGAGCAAGCTTTATTTTATTTTACCCCCAATTTACTCTCTCAGTGACCTTCCACCCCTGTTCTATCACTGCAGTGTTCCTTTCTTTACTGCTTTAAGTCATATTGTTTTCAAATGAGAAAGAATATAAATACTTGCAGATATTCAAGCATCTTACTTGAGTGCAACCGAGAGTTGGAATAAATCAAACCCTAAGAAGATGAGTTCCACCACTGCGCCCGTGTGTCTCTGTGCGCTCTGTTTTTGTGTTTGAGAGTGTGTTTTCCTTTGAGTGACATTAGATGTTCTTTCGATCCTTAAATCTCCTAATCTCCATCGTCCTTTTCACTGGAGAGACATCCTCCTTTCTTCCTCTCTGGTTCCTGTGGCCTCCCAGGGCCTCCTACAGCCATGAAGATGAAGGACTGCTCAGGGACCTTGACGATTGTGGTGAGGGTGAAGTTTTAGAGGAATAGGGCGGGTATCAAGTTCTCTCTCTCTCCTACTACAGATTTATGGGGGTTCAGTTCTTCTCTAAATATTTGCCTTTCCCCCTGTACTGTGGGAGATTGATGGCCTTTGATGTGGGGGGGTTGATGGAGAATGGAGGTACAGAGGCTCGGGGTGTTGGGATGGAGGACTGAAGGAATACAGGATAGGTAGGGCTGAGAAACCTACTAATTATCCTAATGAGTAGGGTTACTGCACTGTGGTTTCCTGTGTCTCCATCCTCCCTAATATTTTTCTTAAATGTTTTCGTTTTGCACACCTCCAATGAAAGGTAAACTTGGACGGTTCTCTCCTGATATAGAGATATAGTTTCCATCAACAGTAACAAGAGCCTGCTTTAGGTCCCGATATGACATTTTAGGGACTAATTTTAACGTCTTGGGGTCTGTTTTCAGGGACTATTTGACTGGATGGACAGATCTGAGCATGTTGCCAGTTGTTATGAATGTCCTTCACTTGTAGACCATTTACCGCAGGGTGGAATTGTTGATCTTTCTTAAATCTCTTAGGACTCATACGGTGTTACAATCTTTCATCTGAAGGTTTCAGACAGCTTTATCACAATGGTGTTCTCTCTCTCTTCAGCAGTCTGGAGCACACCACACTAAATGTCTGAGGTTTATCTGAGCAAACCTCCAGAGTAAAAAAAACCCGAGTAACAGTGTTTCTAATTATATGCACCTGATGTGATATACCTGTGTGTAATTTAAGCCATTTTAAGTGGGAATAAATGTGTAGATATCCTATTTTATTTCTAACATTTTATAGAACATTTTCTTCAGATGTTTTAGGTTATTTATATTTCTAGAAGTTTTCAATAGGATTAAAATATATAAATCAAACACTGATGTGGCCAAGAGTGTTAAAAAAAACACAATGACATGAATTTAAATTGCTTTTTTTAATAACTGGTGTTAGATTTCAAAATCAAATGCCCTGTCTTGCAGAATTTTCCATCCCCCTGAAAACATTTTCACATTTAGTCATATTACAACCACAAACTTGAATTAGTTTTATTGGGATTTTTTTTTTGTCAGAACAAGACAAAGTTGCACATTACATGAAAGAACTCTTTTTAAAAGTCTTCATAAATGACAGACACTGATATGTCTTATTTTTGACTGCTGAAAATTGCAGACCCGTTGTCTATATTTATTGTTGCCTCCTTTTTTAAATAAATAACATATAGACACATTACCACAGTAGGCTGTACTGTGGAAACAATAAATTGCTTGGAATGATTTAACTTTAATGAGTGGAAGAGAAAATAGGACCTAGACTTGGGACCATGATCCATGATCAATCCACAACAGTGCTATGCAAATCTGTTCATATTCTTTGAACTTTTTCACATTTTTGTCACATTCAACTTTCAGTGAATATTTGTAAAACCATTTGTATTTTGGGGTATGTCTCTCAGAAAATCAAATTGAATGATCATATTTGAAATTTGAGGAAATTAAAGATTATTTGTCTAAAAACCTGAACAGACCATGATAAATAACGAGATCTCAACAGGATAAAGGAAAGGATAAACATGCTTTAGGTGGGATTCACATCCCACATTGCTATGTCTTTTGTAAAGCATTACACAAGATAAGGGGTGCCAAAAGTACAACAAACTTTTAATATAACCGCAAACGAACAAGGCAGACATGTCAGTGTTGGTTGATATGGGTTTAATGGATGCTTCTGTATTTGGAGGATGTTTGGGGTGTGCCCTGGGGTATCTGCATTGCATCCTCCACGCCTTTGGTGGCTTGCTCTGGAGCCAAGAGTTACAAGTGGTTAAAAGTAAATTGTAATTTAATAAAATTGCCCCTCCCCATTTATTCATTAACTTTTTTACTTGTTTATTTACCTGTGGACTGATTTACTGTTTAATTTATTTTTTCCACTCATTCTTTGTAATGTTATTGTTACCATTGTTGTTCAATATTTATTATTGATTATTATGATTATTATAATTATCATGATTGATATTACTGCATAGCTTTTTTTAATATTTTGAATTTTTTTTGCAGTTGTCATAGTTTATACCTGACTACTAGATTTAGTTTTATTTACCATTATAAATCAACACACTGTGCAAAGATAATGGAATACACAGGACTCTTTAACTTAATAATATTTATCTCTGTTCACCTACTTTTGCTAACCTTGTTTTTGTCTTATTTACCTCCCAATAAAAAAAACAGATCCAAAATGAAAGCAGGTCTCGAAAAATAGTATTACTTGGAGAACTAAAAATTAGTCAAAAAGGGGAAGAGGTGAATTGACCTGGAGCCACATTGAGTTTATACTCCACTTCAAGTTACAGAGTCCAACAGTTTATCTGCAACAAAGCCTTTAGACATGGCAGGCATAAAAGGTCCTAGTACACTTATTGCTTCTTGTTCATCTCTATTTTTCCATGTTAACAGCTCTGTGTCAAGGGGTAAGTACTGGGGGCCTACCTCTAAACTTTCTCCATGGTGTCACTTTCTCTCTCCTTTAAACGCACACACACACACACACACACACACACACACACACACACACACACACACACACACACACACACACACACACACACACACACACACACACACACACACAGTTACCTTTGTTTTACACTCACAGAAGTGAGTTCATTATTAGGGGTAGACATTAAAACATACAGATACCTAACACATTTACTCTTAACCTTAAAATCCAGTGTACATAGGTGTGCTTTTTTTTTTTTTTTTTTGGAGAATTATGCTACGTTCATCTCTGGTTCCTATTTGCCCTCCTCTTCCCCAGGCGGCCATCGTTCCAAAGCTGTGCTGCGTTCGTCACACGGAAGTGAAAGGGGAGGAACAGAAAGGTCATTCGGATGACTAATGGCAGAATTCACAGGAAACTTCAGGAACATTCCTCCTCAAATTATGCTATTAGCTGCTTTAGGGAGCAGAGAGCAGGAATAAGCAAGAGAGTGATGGCGGGAGGGGGGAAAAACAGGCATGAATAATATGTGTGTGGGTAAGTGGGAGGAGGAGATGGAGAGTCTTAAAACAACAGAAACAGAAAGGGGCTTGTAGCCATTTGGCCTCCTGTTGTTTAGTGGAATGCAGTTCCTTGGCATTTACATGTTTGCGTGATTTATTGGCACTTGCGTCCCCTTCTGTTTCTGTCAATGCTGGCTTCTCAGAGCCAGGATAAAACCCTAAGCCCAAGGAGACAGCCGACCTGGGCTCCCCCCCTGCACCTGTTCTCCTGGCAGGGTAAATGATAGCCTGTAATTATGTGTGAAAGGGGTTCTGCTGGATAGCTGGTGTGATAGTGTCAATCTGCTAATGTTTTATATTGGACTCTGTATGATCCCATGAGAGTAAGAGAGACAGCTCTCAATAAGTCACTGGAAGGGATATACATGTGTTTGACCTCTGATGCTGCTGCTGCTGGGTATGATTGTGTATTAATGTGCTGAATGGTGTTGACCAGGTTTGATGTTTTTATATGAAATATCCTAGCTAATGCTATCTCTTATTTCAGTTCAGTTTTCATGAAAAGTATGACATGCTTAGGTGAAAACACTACAACAGCTTTCTTTTCCACCAAAGCTATAAATCCTTTTTCATAGTAGGCAATTATAGGGGCTGCATTAAGCCACTCTTTTCCACTTCATTCCTCCATTAAGCAAAGGTGGGCCTCTATTGAAACTTATCTTACAGGTTTGAGCTACCATAAGAGCACACAGTACTTAGGTTGAGAAGACACACAGCAAGTAAAGCTCAATCCACCACACACCAAATTACGGCTGGTTGCTTGACTAGCAAATTAATCATAAAATTCTTTCCTAACTGTCAGAAGGTTGATGATAATGATTTTATACTGTAGCATAACCTCATCCAGGTCATCCAGATCCAAAATCCTTTCCCTTTTCTGAACCTTACTGTTGTATTTCATAGGTTTCATAGCCTCTAACATCTTCCACGCTTGCGCTGTATTTTACTCCATCCATCTTCCTGTCAACTCTGATCTGCTCCCTTCTCCTGCTGAAGATAACCATCCCCACAGCATGATGCTGCCAGCACCACGTATCACCACAGGGATGGTGTGTATAAGTTGATGTACATCGGTAATTTTTCACGACACATAGAGGAGGGTTTTAAATCGCAGGCCAAAAAGTTCACTTTCTTACTCATATTTGCCATTTCCCCAACATGGCTTATGGCAAACCCCACACAGGACTTCTTATGGCTCTGGTTCAGCAATGGTTACTTTTTACCACTGTTTCATAAAGGGCAGATGTATGGAGTGTTATCGTATGGAGTGTTATTGTTGTCTTGACATTGTTATATTGTGTTTCCACTTATCACCGGCAAAGTGTGGGCTGTGCAGCAAATCTAGGTGTCAGATTTACTTTTTGTGTATACGTATTGATACTCCTTCATTCTGCACTGATGTTCTGTGTGTAAGTATGAAGGTTTCAAAGTGAATGTGCTATTGAGCCTACAGCAGAGGACTGAAATTTTCTATTAGTGAATTGGACTGTAAGCATTAGGCAATGTGCTGCTTTGACCAACAAAACAGTTGGACAGTTGGCATTTGACCGATTTTGCTGTATCAGATGTTTTTTGTTTATTTATATGCCATATGTAAAAATACTAGTTTAGTTAAGGTTGGTTTTCTTCTATTAATTTCTTATCATCACACAGTTAATGTCTTTGTTAATGTTGTGTTGACGCGCATTGTTTGATCCTCACACATATATATGACTTATATGACTAACGTGCCAATGTTGCTATCTGCATCAACATGAGCATAGTGCTATGAAAAAATCTTCACTGGAAAGATTCCTTGTGTGTTTTTGATTTTGTCACAGTGACATGTTTCAGATCATGAAAGAAGTGCTCATATTAGATCAAGACAATGCCATTTTCAAATGATGTTTTAATATATTAAAGACAAAAATTCTATATAAACAAACTTGGCCCCATGATGTAAAGTAATTACCTGCTAAACCAAGTAGTTGAGGGCAACTACTAGGTATAGCAGATAATTACTTTACATCTCTGGTTGTTTTTGTTTCAGCTGGATCCTTCCGCTAGACAGCCTGTCATTCCATTATTCCTATAACTTTCTCCGTGTTCTGCCTGTGTTTCAAGTCCTGTTCTGGCGATTCCCCCTGTAGGTTCTCTTTATTCTCATTATAAAAGTACTTATTTAACCACAGTCTGCATCTACGTTTGAGTCCTTCACAACAAACAATCATGACACTCAGAGCTTATTTGGTTTTCTGTTTCTCTAGTAAATAAAGCCACTAAAGTAGCTACTACTGCCATTTACTCTTTACTTTTTATTTAATGTAGAAGGTACTCTTGGACCAGTGATTCTGCATTTTTGTGTGTATGCTCTGTCTTCTCAAACCCTAGTCAGATATTGCACATGGCCGTTCACACTGAGCCAGGTTCTGCTGGAAGTTTTTTCCTATTAGAGAATTTTTCTTTTCGCTGTTTCTACATGCATGCTCAGTATGAGCGATTGATGTAAAGTCAACGACTTAACGCAAGCGGATGAATTTCCTTAGGTTAAAAACCTTTTACCAATATGAATAATAAAATTAAGTTGAATGTGTTGTTTGATAATTAGGATCATATTTGAATTGACTTTAAATCTGTCTATATGACCAAATTGAATTGACGTGCATAAATTGGATGAGTGCCTTAAGATTTGTTGTAAACTCCCACTGTATGAATAAACTTTGGATCAGGGCATGATGTGTTCCTTTTTGAAATCTTTTAGCCTACTCCCTGTTGTCAGACAGGTTGTATTAAAGGGATTTCCTGATTCTTAATATACAGACTGGGTGTATATGACCCAGAAACTCCAATTAGTCATAGTTAACATCACTTTTTTACATAGAACGATGCTGGTTTGGATAATGAAAAACTAATTTGAAAGCCGGTTTTGGCATCAACTTAGGTTATCTCTGTTTTATATTAAAATGTGTTTGATGATACTTGCACACTGATCATCTGCACTGTTGTATTGCTCTTGCATCTTATACTGCTCTATATTTACTCCCACTCACTTAAAACTGTGCACATATATTTATATTATATTGCAGATAGGTTTATACTGTTTAATTTGTACTGTATTGCACCGACTACGCCAAAACAAATTCCTTGTATGTCCAAAAACGTACTTGGCAATAAAGCTTTTCTGATTCTGATGATCTGAAAGATGTATGTATGACAAAAAATAAATAAAAAGAGGAAACTCTATAAGGGAGTAAATACATTTTTATAGCACATAAATGACAAATTTCTAAATTATAAAAAAATATGATAGCTCATTGGGTAAAGTAATTGAAACTACAAAGTAAAGGAAGTGAAAAGTTTTGTGTGTACGTGTTCTGCTGGAGTGCACGCAGTGCACTTTCATTTAGAAAAACAAAATTGTTGCTGGAGAGAGCAGACTCGAAAAGTACCACAGTTTATATGCATTAAGCAGAGAAATAAGGCAGAAGACAGAGACAAAATAAAACAGTAGTATAGCCTTTGATCTAAAAAATGCATCCACACACCTAGAATAAAAGCTCAAACCAGTCAGCATTTTGGAACAAATAAAGAGACTACAGGACCAAACCCGAAAATTTGTGGAAACACGGTAAACATTAGAACAACAGTAACATTTATGTGAAGTATAAATAATTTTCAGGAGAATTATTGTTTACTCGTGTGGATAAATGCTTTGTTGCATTTAGCATTGTTGTGTAGATATTTTTATATTTCCATCTGGTATGTCTTTGATGGTGACTTGAAAATGCTTGCAGTTAATTCAGGTATTAAATGCAATATACATGAGTACACCATTTAGTGCACAGCATAAAATGTACTTTTGTTGAATTTCTTATATTTTGCTGTTGGAAAATAAAATGTTACTTAGCTAGTGGACAGAAAGAAGAGGCAAAATAAGGAAAGGGAAGGAAAGGAGAGGAAAGGAAATGTTAGGTTTGCTGTGGTAGTAATGGTGTGGGAAAAGACTGGTCTCTCACTCATCCATGAGACAGGCAGGGATAAAAGAAAGTTTTATTCTGTTTGCCAGGAAATGTGTCCGGTATTGTATATATACAGTAGGTGTGTGTGTGCACATGTGAGTGTATGGGTGTGTGTCTTGACAGCAGTTAATATATGCAGGAAACCACAAAAAGCTAACATTTATCTCCATAAAATGAGGAAATGGTTTTGCTCCACCTGCCTGATACAAAGAAAATCATAAAGTACAGCAGTCAGACGAAAACACCAATGATTTCTACAGCTACCAATAACTTTGTGGGCCATCTGACTGTGCGTATGTGTTTGTGTGTGCATGTGTGTCTGTTTAGGAGGAAAAAAGAGAGAGCAAGAGAGAGAGAGATTGTAGCGCAACACTGAGTCATGGAGAGGCTGCAGGTGATTGGTCAGGAAGTGGTCATGTTATTATCTCTAATTGAGGGGTAATTGTGGAGCCCAGTTTAACGTACTGTATGTGTTAGTGTGAGCCCCTGTGTATGTGTGTGTGTGTGTGTATCTTTCTATGTGTCTGTGTTTGTGTTTAGGTGTTTGCAGAGTGGAAAATTACATCTAGAGTTTCGGCTTGCTGTGATTAAAAACAAAACAGAGTAAACAGTGGGGTTTAGCGGGCAGTGGTGGGAATGGTGGGATGGTGGGTGTCCTGTCTGCTTGATGGTGTGATACTGTTCTCAACCTTTAGACTGGGGGGAAAACAGTCTACATTCAAATTTACATAAGTTGCCAACTGTACTCTACTCAGTGTTCCTTTGATAGTTTGAATAAATATAGTATATTTAACTCATCCAAAGATAGATTACCTCATGAAAAACATCATAAAGTAAGTTTATCACTGAGACCTCCCAGGAAACTTGTGGAGTATTTTTAATTTATGCTTTAGAAGTCAGAAATAAGGGTACAGATCAGTTAAATTACACAGAGAAAAATATCTCATACAGTCATGGGAACAAGGCAGTTTACATGACTTTCCACATGAGAAAAACTGAGTACACTCTTCCTCAGGATTTAGGTGTGACAGTAGCAGCCATCGGCTGATCAAAAGAACTTGATCAACTGATGATCAACAAGTGTGACCACTTCTATTAAAGCAGGAGTTGTGTCAATTTCCTGTTTTGGAGCATAGAGGTACGTGTTACCACAGTTTCCTAAAGGAAAGATATCAGCAATGACAGACAGTAAATTGTTAGAGTTGGGCCCAGCATTGAGAGGAACAACAAAGGACTGAACTACACAGAGCAAAACAAAAGAGTCATGTAAAATCCAGGGTGCACAGTTTTAACTCATTTTCATACACAACTCCCAGTAAGGAGGAGTCACATCTGGAATCCTTTTGATAACATGGAGCTACAAAACTCTAGATGCAACAGTATCTCTTCCTCTTTGCCTGCAGCTCCCCAAAGGTTGCATCGGGAGAACGTCTTGGTCTCACTAGCCGAGTAAAAGACTGCATTTTCAAAGAAACCTTGGATCCAAAGTAAAGTTCTGTCTGCTGCTAGTGTATCCGGTGACTGTAGCCCAGCTGAAATTAAGACAAGCTGCCTCAACCTGTCTGTCTGATCTCCTGCAGGAAAAAATCTGAAAGAATTATAGATTCCCCAAGAAGACACAGTGTCCCTATGTGTGTGAAGAGCTTTTCACTCCACTGCCTGTAGAAGATGGCATTGAAACCGCAGTTCATCTCAGCCAGTCTGAGCAAGCACTCGTCCCAGCTGCTAGACCAAGAGTTGCCACGCAACTTGATGGCCTAATAGGACATCCTCCTGTTCATCAGAACTGTTCATGTCAGAGGAACAGTTAATTGTCTGGGCAGAGAAAACTGGTTTTGGATAAAATAATTAAAATATTGTTTATTTCACTGTGTTTTGCCTTGTTTGTGGTGCTTAACTGCTAGCAGACCACTGAGTCTAATGGTAAAAAGCTGATGACTAGCAAAGAGTCACTTTACTGTATCACGTGAGCTTATTCCATCTAACATGTTTCCTCTTCATCTCCTCTCACAACCCTCCATAAAAAATAGCCACATGCTAAATTGTATCTATTTATCCCTAATGCTAAAGCTCTGATACATGTCACTCTGTTCGAACTGCAATCAGACATAGCCTGCTACTAGCGCCCATACACACATTAATATTGGTACTATTGGTACATGTTAGACTTAAAGAGGTTGCTAAATGGTGCGGCAGTTGCTATTTTTCTTTGTTGTCAGCTGAACTGCTAATTCTGGATGTGACTTCACTGCGCCATCCATCCGTTCATTCCCCATCTTGTGAGTCAATAAATGTTTTTTTTCTGCCATCTTAGTAGTCCATTACCTCATTCAATCACAATCAGTCACTGTGATAGCTAGTTAACACATTAAAGCTCCAGTAGGTAACTTTGGTAAAAATCTATTTTTTACATATTTGTTAAAACTGTCACTATGTTCTGACAGTAGTATATTAGACAGATAATCTGTAAAATCAATGTCCTCTGGCCCTTCCCAGTGGTTCTACTGCCATTTGCAGAAATACACTGCTCCTGGTCAGAAATAACCAATTAGAGCCAGGAGGAATGTCTTAGCGTCAATCATGCACTGCTTACATCCCTTCTCCATGCCCTCACCCAAGAGTATGGAGGAGGGACCTGTAAGGTGTGTCTGTTTAAGTGTTTGTTTAAGTTTCTCAGAACTCTCTACTGCAGCCTTAAGAATCAGTTGTCCAAATGGTTACTGATTTCTAATTCAGCAAATTATTTGTCTGGCAAATTATTGTCCACAATGAACATCATGTTCAAGCATAAGGGTGTTCATCAGTGCACTTGGCACCAGGACACCCTAGGCCGGAGGTCGATGATCAACTTTGTTGTCGTGTCTTCAGACCATATGTCTTTGAAACTCGGGTTAAGAGAGGGGCTGAGCTGTCCACTGATCACCACCTGGTGGTGAGTTGGATCCGTTGGAAGAGGTCAAAGACAGACAGACTTGGCAAGCCCAAGCATATATAGAGAGGGTCTGCTGGGAATGTCTGGCGGCGCCCTTGGCCAGGGATGTATTCAACTCTCACCTTTGGGGGAGCTTTGAGTCCAAGTGGACCATGTTCTCAGCGTCAATTGTCGATGCTGTCGTCTGTAGCTGTGGCCGTAAGGTATGCTATGCCTGTCCTGTCGGCTGTGGTTGGCTTGTGAGACTCTTGAGGCGGCTGACGGGTACCATGAGGCCAAGCGTGCCACGGCCCAGGCTGTGGCAGAGGCAAAACTCAGGCTGGGAGGAGTTTGGTGAGGCTATGGAAAAGGACTACCAGTAGACGTTTCTGGCAAACCTTCCAGCACCTCAGGAGGGGGAAGCAGTGCTTTGCCAACACTGTTTACAGTGGGGGTGGGGAGCTGCTGACCTTGACTATGGACATTATCGGGCAGTGGAAGGAGTACTTTGAGGATCTCCTCAATCCTGCCCTCATGCGCCCCTGGTGGAAGCAGAGGCTGGGGACTCGGGGTTGGACTCTTTCATCACCCAGGCCAAAGTCACAGAGTTGGTTAAAAAGCTCCACGGTGGCAGGGCTTCGGGGGTGGATGAGATCCGCCCTAAGTAGCTTAAGTCTCTGGATGTTGTGGGGTTGTCATGGTTGACACACCTCTTCAACATTGCGTGGTGGTCGGGGACAGTGCCTCTGGACAGGCAGACCGGAGTGGTGGTCCTCCTTCATAAGAAGGGTGACCGTAGGGTGGACCAGTGGATTTCTTCTCTTCTTTATGCAGATGATGTGGTTCTGCTGGCCTCCTCTAGCCAGGACTTACAGCATGTGCTGGGCCAGTTCGCAGCTGAGTGTGAAGCGGCTGGGATGAGGATCGGCCCCTCCAAGTCCGAGGCCATGGTTCTCGACTGGAAAAGAATGGTTTGTCCTCTTCAGGAGCTCGGCCATCCGGGAGGGGCTCGGAGTAGAGCCGCTGCTCCTCCACATCGAGAAGAGCCAGTTGAGGTGGCTCGAGCATCTATACCGGATGCCTCCTGAATTCCTACCTCGAGAGCACGTCCCACCGTCCCCCACCCAGGGGATGGCCCAGGACCTGCTGGAGGGACTATGTCTCTCGGCTGGCCTGGGAACACCCCGGTGGAGCTGGAGGAGTTTTCTGGGGAGAGGGAAATCTGGGTGCCTTGACTGAGTCTGCTGGCCCTCCGACCTGGTTCCGGATAAGCGGAAAACGACAACGATTTTTAAAGTTTTATTTCATTAAAATAATGTTTTATTTACTCTTTTGCTTTGCATTGTTTGAAGACCTAGCCACTGTCATTCTCTGTTACTTTTTAAAGCTAATTTGGCCTCATTACATATTCCTCAAAAGAAACACTGAACCATGATATCACTGCATTGTTTTATTGGTTTATTTTATTTTTCCTTTTCGTTCTTAGTACAATTTGTTTTGTAGTTTATTAGTTTTCCTTATTTTTTTCATTTTTACTCAGTAGTTTAGTTGAATGTTACTAGCTTTTTTAAAGAGTTTGTTGACTGAAGCATTTTAACTTGAAGTTGAAGTATTTTTTTAGTTAATATATTCTTTTAAGTTATTTGTGTTTATTCTGTATATGGGTGTAGTGCTAGCTGTTCGAGAACGCCAGTGTGCAAATTCACTCCATCTATTGTTCTATAATACCACACCTCATCAGGCAGGTTTTCATAAAACAATAACTGTCAGAGACTGAGGGCTGTTCGGCTTTTAATTCCCGATAAAAGGTGGTGCCCGACTTGTTAATTTTTATTTAAATTACTAACTTTGTTAACAGTTGCCTTTGGCATTTATAAATAGTTATACACAGCTAAATCAAATCCACTGTTGCACATTAGAAAGGTAATAAGATGATTAACATTTTGAAACCCACTGTTGTTGGGTAAATGTTATTTACATGTGGGAAACTTTTAAAACAGCTGCAGGACATTTCACCTAATTCTTAGTTTACACTGTGCAATGCTCAAAAATACCCAAGAGCTTACATCTCACTCTATTGACCTCAACAACTATTGGTTACACTAAAAGGAAAGGCTGCTAGGATAAAGCCTCTGAAAAGAATAGCGCCACCACCTATATTTCATAATTTGCAATTGTTTTAGAACATTTAAAGACCAGATATGCTGATATATAAAATGCGAGCACTAAAATACTTTATTTTCCCATAATTGTTAATGGATTCAACAAATTCAACTTGGAAGACTCACCTCTACATCCGGCTCCATCTTACTACTCCACTACGTTCTCCGCTCCAACCAATCAGCTTCTGGTCCACATTCCTCTTCAGCCAATCATCCCTCAAGGTTTTGCTTTAAAAGACCTTCATACGCAGAATCTTCTGCTCTTCAGCGCTTCAATCCTCCTCCACTCCATCTCCACCATCTGGCATCCAAGCTCCTTCCGAACTTCCTCAGGCCTCCACTCCACCACCGGTATCAGGATCCCGGGGGAAGACTTCTCTAATTCTAACCCTAAGATGTTCATTCAAGCTCATGTCATTATCAGCATCCATGTCTTCCACCGTGGTCCGAGTGCCAAGAGAAAACCAACATCAGCTAATAAATGTCTCTAATTGCCATCTCTGTTTCTCTCATTTGTGAGTCTTTTCAGGTTGAATTCACATATAGTCCAAATATTATTGTCAAAAAGCAAAAATAGTCTCAAATCTGGATTGAAACAATTCAATTCAATTAAAAAATACTTTATTAATCCCAAAGGGAAATTAAGTGTTGTTGTAGCTCACACAACCAATTAGACAATTATTTTCACTATTGTCACTTTAAAGCTTAATGGTTTATTTAATAATAAAGTCCAAGCAGAATTACACTTGGAATGCACAGTGTGAGCACATGATGTGTAATATAGTGGACCCTGTTTTTGAGATTAAATATTGGTGTATTTCATTATTGAGGGCACTCTACTGTATAACCACAAATGAGAGCAAGGTGGAATAATTTCTCCCAAATAAAAATAAAATACGATAAAAAAATGTGAACCATCTTTTTTATTTTTCACCAGCTTATTTTATACCAGCTAATCATCTCAAGCATCTTTCATCATTTCATTGGAGGACAACGGAACGATTTACGGATTTTTATCAGGTATGTAGTTTACGTGGCTTGTATGCTCATGTTTTTTTAAATATGTTTTTGTGTGTATTTTTCCTCCCTGCCTCTTTTCACCAGCATTAAAAATACTGCTTCTCGCTTTTCCATTCTGTATCCCATACATAAGGTGCTGAGGCTGATGGAAAGAGAAATGGGACAAAAAGAGAGGCTGGCTAACCTCTCTTGTTGATTGGTACCATTGTGTTAGACCTCTGGGAGCACCTCCTTAACATCACGGGATGCAGCGTGTTCTAAAAGTGCTCTACTTTTAACTCCTCTTGAGGCCCCTATTCTATCTGCTTACCCTTCTCCATTGTTCTACTATTTATGGTGAGTCAACTTGAAACATATATCAGACTTTGATATACATTTTTATCATAGTGTGTCTAGTCATTTGTCTATTTTTTCTATTTTACTTGGGCAGTTTCCTACATTGTGTTGAAAATGTTTGTTTCTTCCCCTCAAGTAAGAAGTAGAGTGTTCTCAGACTGCACACAGATCCACTAGGTCTATAATGTTGATGTTATATGCATACATACCTAACATATTATCATTCTATTTGTATAAAATGCACATCTGGTCTTATTTGATTATGTGCACACATTACTTTATTAACATATAACTTTGAGAGTTGTTTTTACTACACATATAATGTTTTTCACAGTTACAACATGATACTTTTGGGAAATGACACCCCTGGAAATCTGTTGCAATGCCATTATGCATCTATAAAATATGCACAGTAATTGTAAAGCCCTCAACATGGAGAGGAACCCACAGACTCTTCTCCCTCTTTCACTCAGTCCCTCTCTCCATTCACAGAAAAAGAGTCGACGATGGTGTCATTGTAGTGCGACTGGTGGTATGACCTCACAGAGCAGATAGGGGGCTGTGGGATGGAGTTGGGGTGCTCCGAGGGTAATGGGGTAAGACAGGCTTTTGTCGAGTGATCCAACCCCACTTGGCACCACTCAGCTCCTCATAGTGTCTGTACGCTAGGGCTCAGGGTTTTTCTAGGTCTATTGATGCTCCTTGTCAAACCAATTTGGTTTTTAGCTACATTAAGATTTTATAATGTTTCTTCCCGTAACATAGTCATTTTCTTGTGTCAAGCCATCACAACACAGAAAAGAAAATCTGAAAAAAAAAAAAAGAAAAATCCAACCTATATTTGGTGGAACTGGTGGAATAATTATAATATGAAAAATGATTTAATATTTAGTAAGTATAGAAGAATTTTTTACATTTAAACTTTTTCATTTGATCAGAGTTTCTTGGAACTTCTATTCAGTGATCTATAACATTGTTTTGAAAAATAATCTAAATATTTGTTTTTATTAATTTAATTTAAATATCCTTTATTTTATCAGGATGAATTTAGTTTAGATTCAAAATCTATTTGCAAGGATTTGTGAACAAGAGAAGTATGAAATGACACAGCAGATCATTTGTTTCAGCTTCTGGCCTCTAGGTTGGACTGTAAAAACCTTTCCAAACCTCACTCTGCAGCAAAGAGAGTCATCTTGGGGCCACCAAGTTACCCATATCAACCATTAGACACATTCTACATTCCAACCAGCTGTTTTGTAGTAAAACACAAATGTAGAAATGTGGCTTTACTGGGATATCAACTGTGTTCTTTGGTCAGATGAGACTAAGAAAGAGCTATTCGGCAACACCCCGGTGGGCCTGGCATGAAACAAAGGATGGATGTGTGTAAAAAGCACCTCATGCTCGCTTTTAAGTATGGCAGACAATCTGTAATACTGTGGGGTATTTCTCCTCCAAAAGGCCTTGGGGATCTTGTTAAAGTGCATGTTTCAAATGCATTATGAAACAAGCAGTTTCATAGTGCAAAATTACTGTTATAATGTGTTATTTTGATTTGCTTCAACTGAATAAAGAGGAAAGGTCCAATTTCATGTAGACGGTTTTATTCACTTTATGTTTTATGTGTCTTTTTTTGCCAAGACATGTGAATTGAATAAAAATGAGTTCGATATTAGAACCAAAAAAAGCTATAATATTCATCAGTCAAAGGTAAAGGGCTCTTAGGAAACATTTTTCTCCCTTACCCAGTCTATTGTAAATGTATGAGCCACTAAGTAAAACTGACGGAAACTTTTGTTTGATCTGTAATGTGAATTGGAGCTGTTGTGCTGTGGAGGTTAATGTTGTTGGCAAAATTGAGTTTTATGTGTGTGTGGTAGTATTGTGAACAGTGGGATGGTGAGCCATCCAACCAGAGGACCCCTCTCACCGGGCAATTAATCCTACCAGCTCAGTCCACTTGTGGCTGTCACCCAGGTTTCTCTGGCTCTCTGTGCCGGCTAACACACTTGCAGGAAAAACATTAGCATAAGTAAGCCCTCTACTGACAATTCTTTCCATGCCTGTTTCTCTCTTTTCTTATATTGAACCTTTTTTGCATTTTGTTTTTTGTTTTTTCCATCTCTTCCTGTTTTTCTATCCAGTAGGGAAAACATCACTGTCGTTATGGATAGAGGGGTGACAATGAAGCGGCCGCAAATCCCACTGATTGTTAGTGCTGGACCCCATGGATGGGGAGAGGGCTAATGTAATTGTCCAGGCCCTCCTCACTGTTGTTATACGCTCTTGAGAAGGTGAGGTGATTTAGCTAAAAGCTATCTGTAGGCCAAGTAATTAGACACACCATTCAGAGCAGCATTAGCTCCTGTCATTGTGTCCTCTACACCTTGTGTGAAAACAAACACACAACAATCATTCACACTCACACACACTCTCACAAACCAACCTCGTGCTCAGACATTACCAGAGCACTCTGGGTGTTATTCAAACCATTAGCAGGGAGCAGAATGTTCTGGGATTGGAACAAGTGTGTATACATTTCTGTGTGTTCAAAAAGGGAACTTCACACATCTGCTGTGTTTACCCCCGCGTATCATTACCATCAGGCTGTCTCTGGCAGCTGACACGGGCATCCTAAGATCGAGCTGAGGTGGTGCAACACACTTGACTTTCCTAAAGCATCCCTTGTTCCCCATCTCCCACTTTGACACCATGCACTCCCATTAAATCAATTAAGCCAATCCAACACTCGGCTTAAAACAGATGGGGCAGAGCAGAGCAAGGCACCGTGCCCCCCTCTCGTTCAGCATGTACTTCAGTGGCATTCTAACCTAAAACCCATGAAAATTGGAATGAACTGTGTTGGATTGTTTCGCTATACTCACTCCAGGATAATGCTTTCTCTAGAGGCTCGTTTACATTTGAGACCTTAAGATGAATAAGAATAACAATATGTCCAATCTGATTTTTTTTTTTTTTTGTTGTTGTTGTTGTTGTTGTTGAGGCAGTACAGATGAGTCCAGTTTGTAGTTGGAAGCACAACTGCCATTTATGTCTAGTAAAAAAAAAAAAAACTGAATAAAACTAGTGTCTTATTTTTAATAAGTCTGTGTACCGAACTGTTTCACACATACTGTGATTCACACATATTATGGTTTTACTATGTTCATGATTCCTCATATTTGGCTGAAAAGTATTCTTAGTACATTAGGAGACAAGATTATCAAAAAAAAAAAAAAAAACCTGACTGACATTTACAAAATATTTGAGAAGTTGAACATGGGGAAATGAGGACTATATACCATTTTAGCAAAATGTTATTTTGGTCTTCACTCACCCTGAATTCGAACCCAGCTATCCTTCCGATATTGCTATTTTCTTACATTCTGGATGCAGCAGTCTCTCATTTATCCATTGTTTTCCTGAAAGCAGCAGATATTTTTGGTTCCAACTGTAATTTCTGCAGGGCAGAAACTTACAGGTTTGAATAATAAACCGAATTTTACTACATTGTTTGATCAAATTAGAATGTAAGTAGTTTAGAGTAGTTTGCAGAACAGCAGCATGTTTGCTCTTTGTCTTTAAATTACTCATTAACATATTTCAATGCAGTTATAGTTAATTGTCTGTGAACAAAACCTGTTCACTTCCTGCTGCATAAATTTAGCCCACCATTTTTGTGCTTTGTTTAACCATATAGTGAGATTCAGAGTCATATAAAATACATACAGAACGACAACTTGTACAATAACATAGCAACAAAAACTACATAAATGACTACAAGGGCTGTAAACAAAGCACCTTAAAAAAATTTTTTAAATCCCAGAAAAGTTAGTGATGAAAAAAGAATATATATTTTTTTGTTTTAGGGGCTTTAACTAAATTATGTGGCTAAAGTGCTTAAGAAAGATCAGGCTTTTGGAAGTGAGGTTCTGTTAAAAAATTTCAAGTTGTCGTTTTACAGGCAATCATAACTGTCTTGACATCATTCATTAGCTATATCTGGGGGCAGAAGCTTTATGCTAGTATGAAGGGCCAACACCAAAGCACTCTTCTGCTATCTTACTACAACTCTGATCTCAAAAATGTCATGGAAATACATGGAAATCCTATTTTATCAACCTTTAAACTGCCTTAATTTTTCCGTTTGGTGGTTACTTACACAGAGCCTAACAATTATATGCAGAACAGCATATAATATGTTTCACAGACCTATGATCTGTGAAACACTGAACATTTGTGCTTTTAGAGTAACTACCTACTATAAAAGTCAATAGTAAGTACATAATAGTAAAACCAGTGTCAAAATCTGGTCTAGCATTCACTTTTTTTACTTGGTTTACAATCAGGTAAATATTGTGTGTCAAATTAACATACATGAACACCATTGCATCAGGTTTAGCTTTCAGGATTTTATGTTGTAAAAAAAAATCTTTTATTATTTTATTTTTTATTTTATTTTTCCCAGCCTGGGGTGTTTCTGCATGGAGTTTGCATGTTCTCCCCGTGCATGCGTGGGTTCTCACCGGGTACTCCGGCTTCCTCCCACAGTCCAAAGACATGCCTGTTAGGTTAATTGGTCACTCTAAATTGACCTTAGGTGTATGAATGAGTGTGTGCATGGTTGTTTGTGTGTTGCCCTGCGATGGACTGGCGATCTGTCCAGGGTGTACCCTGCCTCTCGCCCATAGACTGCTGGAGATAGGCACCAGCTCCCCCGTGACCCACTATGGAATAAGCGGTAGAAAATGACTGACTGACTGACTTTACCTGTAAATATTTTCTATGTTTTGGTTCTGGTTTAAAACTCTAAATCATTCTCACAACAAATCCAATACTGAAGAGCACCTTTATCTTATCATCAAATACCTGTCACAAAACACATTTTCCTTAATTGTAAAACATTCCAATTGAGTTTTGATTGGGTCTCTTTGGGTCTCTAATGCTTCTCCAAACAGTCCAAACGTGAAAAAAAAAAAAAAAAAAAAAAGCAAAAAACATTCAGCCGTGTTTTGGCTATCAATAAATGTTTTTTAGAAAACGCATGGTTTTAAAAAGCTGTGTAATTGTGACATCACAATTACGCTGGCACCTACACTGGCACCTAGCAACGTTACCTGAGTCCCTGACTAGCAACTGAAGCGGAGCTCCACCCACTATATTTTCAGTAGAGGATGACCTCTCGTCGTCTGGTTGTACCTTACACATGCTTTACAATAGCTACCCTCAAAGGCAGATGTTCTGTTGTTGGCTGCAAAGACCCACATGTGTCCATGCACATTCTCCTGCTGTTAGATAATAGAGGTTCGTTGCTTTATTCTATTTTTGAGGGCAATGTTTCAGTCACATTGCCGAAGACAGTACTAGTTTGTGCGAATCACTTCACCGCGGACTGGTTTGAAAGCTCACATCAGTGCACGTCAGGATTTGCAGAAAGACTTAGACTGAAGAAAAATTCAATCCCTACTGTTTGTGGCAAATCTGCAGATGACAGAAATGTAGGTATTTTTATTGTGTCTTCTAAGTTCTGTAATGCTGTTTGGCTTGAACGTGCTTGTCATATGCTGGCGGCCATTTTCACGTGTGCGAAGTGCTGGCCATGACCCCGACACTAAGATACAGCAAATTGCATAAAAGTGACAGAGCAAACAGCTCATTCTGAATGGAGCTCAATAAAGGGGCAATTGAGGAGGTGAAATCTGTAAGGTAAAAAATATAATTAATATGTTTTGTATAGCCCATAGACCTATCCCAAATTTTTAAAAGGAAGTATAATAGGTCACCTTCAAAGCATTTTAACATGAGCGCTAATGAATGTGGTTATAAAAAGGCTCCTTCTGTACTGTGCTAGATCAATTCAGCTGTGTGTTAAATGAAAATGAATGATTGTGCTTCGTACTCAGATTTATTTAGCTATTTGTAACATGTTACTTTGTCAATATGACCTTCAAAGAAGTAAGACTTTGCTGTGTAATTGTGGCTCTGAAAACTTTTTCTCTGACCACAAAACCTAAACATTCACTTTGCACTCATGTCAGCCTGTTAAGATGTCAACCTTGAACACTTTCACAAATGTGTCTCTGGTGTCAGGAGACTGTAAAACAGTGACTATCACTTTATAATTCTGTCATAAAAAAAACTAGTAGCATTACTTGTTGCGTTAACTTTGCTGTGCAAGCATAGCCTATGGGAGAGGTTTGTTTTAATGTAATGTAAGTGAAAAGTAATAAATCCCCCCCTTTAAAAATAATTCCCTCTTCCTTTATTTTCCACTGTACACCCTTCCCTCTCCCCTCTGCTTTGCTCTGCTCCCTCTTTATGGGGACACCAGACTCCCTGACAGTTTGTTTTAAATTTGACCATGCAGATGTTTCTCTGGGTGACTGACATTTATAGTTTAGAAAAGATTATATCAGCTTTCCCTAAGATTGTGTTACTATATTTAAAACAATATTGAGAGTGAAAAGGAGCGGCTAAAGGGGACTGAGGAGCAGGAGATTTGTGCAGTGGGAAAGGGAGGGAACCCAAAGGGGTTTGTAGGTCTCTGAATCTCGGGTCTTCTCCTCGGCACCAGCAGCACCGGCTGAAAAGGGAGCTGCTGGGGAGCAAGGAGGATGAAGAAGAGTGAGTAGGAGACAGGGATCTCATGGAGCAGCCGGGTTTGTCTAACTGCATTACACACAGATTCTTTTAATTTTAAGCAACAACACCACCGTCTAATTTAAGGATATTGGTTTTTGATGGGCAGCTGAGGTAAAACACACACAGAAGGTTTCCAAAGCGACAGGGTAACCTTTTCTCGGGGTAACCCTGGCAAATGTTCAAAAATCATGTTTTAGCAGGAATCTTGTATTTCTATTTTTGCTGGTGTAACACCATGTCCCATTTTTATTCGAAACAAAAATGTACAATCTGAGGGATAAAAGCAAATGGCAAGAGATTAATTTCCTTAAAAACTGTACAATTAATTAACAAAAAGGCAGCACAATAAAAAATATACATTCCCAAATCCGGAATTATTTTTGATTAGTGAACATCAGGTCACTCATGTCACAAATGCTCTTAAGGGTAGAAACTAGATGGTGCGAATAGTAACATTCAATGAGGATTGAGACAAAGATGTGAGTTTCAGGGTGATTTGTTGGCAGTACTAAACACTATGTTGGATGAGCAACATTTGACAGATTCTGGTATGGAGGTCTCATCAATATTGACTGACCTTTTCTATAAAGAATGAAACTCACATGCAAGAGAACACGACAAACAAGCTGCAAGGGGTTCAATGTTGTTGAACTAGAAAATGACTTCAATGATCCACATCCATGATAAATGCTATTGTGGAGGCAGAGGCTGAAACAAGTGGTGTGGACAATAATGATCATCTTCAGAACCTAATTTGCTCTGACCCGAATTATATTTCTTTTTGTAGTTTTTTTATATGACTGATTTCTGAACATCTTCGCCACATGTGATCATGTTCTTCTAGTCATATTATATACTAGTAGATTAGTGAAATAACATACAAATCCAATGCAATATACATTAAGAACCCTTCAGAGCAAGTTAACAGAGCAGAGGACTCAATCTCATTATCTGTTCATAACTGAATTGGGTGCTGTGGTCAAAATGTCCTCTCGTTCACCCACAACAATGCATATGACATGCTGCAACTAATGTATGTTTCAGTCTTGGTTAGAGGTAACTGGTTCAACTGGATCCATCATAAGTGTGTGTGCTTGGCGATCATTATCAACAGTTGTGGTGGATAATGTGCCAAGTTCCTGGCAGTATATATTTTTGGTTCTTGATATCAAAATCTGGCCATTTCAGTCTGTCTTGGTCTTTATCACAGATGACTAACATGCATTTTTTATTTGCAAACCTCTGCAATGTTCTCACATACAGCCTGGGATTTTAGCACAGCCATACAGGTTACAAGTTAACACAACAGTACAAGTACAAATGTGGACAAAAATACAGAGAAAAACTTGAATACTCATATTTTAGTGCACTAGTCTCACTTAGCAATACTCTGTTCTGTAAACTAAAGGCTCCCACAGAGTTGGAGTAATGTGAGCGGCGTTGAGTCCACTCGCACTCTCTGTGGATATTAGAGGTTTCATAGTTGAGTTTCTGGAAACAAATTCCTATATTTACCATACTTTCTGCCATTGATTCATCATGCAAGGAGGAAGAGCTTATTTGCCTTGTAGCATTGGAAAAACAATAAGAACAGAGTCAAGTACACCCAAGTATGTGGGAGCCTTTCATGTAAATTGCAATTTACATGAAAATGTCTTCAGAATTCCAAAACAAGTACCCACCATTCTACTTAATGAGGTACTGACCAGTTTAAAAACAAAGCCTTTTTGTTATTTTGATCATTAGTCAGTTTCTGGCTTTTTAAGTTAAAAAAAATCAAACACTCTTCTGTTTAGTTGGAGCTGTTAGGTAAGAATACAGGACGTTTTAAAAAAGGGAGTGATGGACAAAGAAAAACAATTTTGTGTTAAAACATGTAATCTTTACATTAAAAGGGTCTTACTTTCCAGATAGTCAAGACTAATCAATTAGGTCATTCATCTAAATTCTTTAAAAGGGCAAAATGCATCAGTGGCAACTCCTAATGTTTCCTTGAAAAAATATGCAAAATGGCAACTTGAAAGATTACAGATATGGAGGGGAGCCATTCAGACTGGCTTCAACTGTAGCTCTAAGGGATTTTCTTGAGAGAAGAGGAAAGAGTGATGCGGAGATTCTCTTCACAAGTTCAGTTTGTTTGTTTAAGAAAAAGCTCAGGTTACGTTAATTAAACCATGCCTTTTTGCTCCACTGTAAGGGTGCAATGCATACATTATCAGACTGCATGGCAGAGACATTCTTTTACTGTCTGACTGCTAGCTGGCTGGGGTGCTGTCTGACTCCCGGTCGACCTGGTCCACTGATCTGATGGCCCCGGTGGATTACTGGAAGATCAAAAATCATGATGTGAAATTTGCTCAAACAAAAACAAAATTCATATCCTAGGTTAATGAAAGAGTAGGTCAGGATACGTAACAGGAAATAATACTTCTCTAATGAAAGTTGCACTGCAGCACTCACTGGGGTTAATTATGGATGACGTTAATTGTTCATCAGTTCCAGTTGTGGTTCTGGTTCTTGTAGCAGCATCAAAACAGCTCTTAAAATTAGAGATATACTGACTTGGTGCATGAGAGGAAATTGGGCTTAGTGTTTGTAATTTTCCAGTTGCGGTTGCCCACCAGGGTAGAAGAAAAACATAGGAAATGCTAAAAGATGTGACAATCATTGCTTGGGCTGCTGAGGTCTTACTGGAACCTTGACTGGCCTACCGTTTGTTGTTCGTAAACATTACAGTAAAACCTGTAAAATGGAAACAGTAAAAGATATCCAAGAAAGGAAATTACTGTAGCAGACTGTTAATTACCTTTAATCAACAAACAGTAATATGGTTTTTATTTTTTCAGTCTGTATTTTTTTTAAATGATATTTGGTAAATCATAACCTAATTAATGTAATATAACTTTCTGAATTTTGAGTATTAAACCTTAAATCATTTATTCAAAACATATTTTGTTTTGTCAGTTGTTAAACATTAAAACATGTAACATCTGTCAAAGCATTTCATAAGACAACCCACCATAAAGTTTGTAAGCTTGTAGTAAACAAGTAAGTGTCTCTCAGTTCCTACGTCTGGTCTTGGACTCCTTTGACATAATTGTCTTCTTCTGTAGTTTTTTATGTTGGTGTATGTTTTGATATCTATAAAGTTCAATAATCCTTTATTTCTGTTGGTGTCCATCGCTATGGTCTCTTTTTTTTTACAGCTTATAAGGTATTTTTCAATAAATATTTTCACTGTGCTCATCCATCTACAAGCCATTGGTGAAAAGTGTCTGTATGGAAGAAAAGTGAACCTTACAGTGAAATCCTCAACCTGTCTGAAATCTTCCCTTGTAGGCTTGAATATTGCAACAATATCAGTAATAGTTTTTTTACTATGTTCAACAGGCATTAGAGAGTAGCTGCTTGAAGAAGACTGGTCCAGAGTAAAAACACCTTCTTTTTTTATTCCAAACAGATTTACAAATAATTCAATTACAAACAACATCTAACTTTTAGAGAAATAACTTTTACTTTTTAGTGAAATAACTGAATAAAATTACATTTTCTGTTAGCTTTAATGTGTAAACCACAATAAAAAATATTACCAGGGCTACATCAATATGACCACCACATATGAAGTGTGAAAGGGGATAATTTGCTTTGTGGAATCAATTATATTCAGCGTTGTAATTTACAGCATGTGAAGTAGACACACAGTGTGTGTATGAATACATTGAGAATGTTTCAACAAAGCAAGGTTATTCTAAAGTAGCAATTATTTAATGTTACCATACTTTAGTGTTTTAAAAAGGTGAACATCCATCTGGTTGCTGGCGCCGATACGAGGCGAGTTATAACCTGGACAAGTTGCCAAATGACAGGACATCCATGCAAATACATTCACTCATATGATGTGGCCAATTAATCTCACATGCATGTTTTTGGACTGTGGGAGGAAGCTGGAGTACCCAGAGAGAACAGGAATAACATAAGAAGCATAACACAAGGTCTGACATCAGGAGGTGAACCCAGGATCTTCTTTCTACAATATTATAGTTGCAACCCAAATGCAACCCATGCTGCCCAAACTGAGAACAATCTCCTAAATTTTTCATGATTTTTAGTCTTTGTTGTCAAAGTAGTCATAGTAAAAAATAACCTTGACACAGAAAAGCATAGAAGTAGTAAATACATTTCATGCAGAACATAACTTTCTTGGCATCGTCATGTGTTATAAATCCAGATTAGTTGGTCCATGAGGGTGAAGCTAATGACAAGTCCAATAAGTCTTTCTACCTGCTTGAAACAATGCCCGTTTAAAAAATATCAAAGCTGTTTATGCAAAACACAAATGTATAAGTATGGATATAAATAAAGAAAATACCAATCACTTAAATGTCTTTAATATTTTGCTTTTTACCTTACTGATATTAAACAGTTTCTCTTACCGGAAATGTTTTTAACATTCTGTGCACCCGAGCGCAGGCAGGAGAGTGGGGTGAGCATGGTGACAATTTATTAATAAAGAAAAAGCAAAAACTTACAGGGGACCACAAGGAGAACTGGACAACACGGGCAGAGGACGGGCATGGTGACAGAAGAATCCAGCAATGAACTATGAACCCTGGGGATCTTAGATACTAAGGGAGGTGTGGAGAATGATGCCTAAAGCAGGTGGGTTAATCAGGAGATAATGTGGAGTAGCTGAGGCAGAAGGTAAGCAGGTAGACTGAGGTAGGAGACTAACATGACATGGATGGAGCTGAACTGACACAAAAAGAAACTACAGGGGTTGGACCATGAAACTGAAACACCAGTCATTTTAGTGTGGGAGGGTTCATGGCTACATTGGACCAGCCTTGTAGCGAGTCTTCATTGATTGCACATTGCACCAGTAAGAGCAGAGTGTGAAGGTTCAATTAGCAGGGTAAGAGCACAGTTTTGCTCAAAATATTGAAATGCACTCAACATTATGGGTGACATACCAGAGTTCAAAAGAGGACAAATTGTTGGTGCACGTCTTGCTGGCGCATCTGTGACCAAGACAGCAAGTCTTTGTGATGTATCAAGAGCCACGGTATCCAGGATAATGTCAGCATACCACCAAGAAGGACGAACCACATCCAACAGGATTAACTGTGGACGCAAGAGGAAGCTGTCTGAAAGGGATGTTTGGGTGCTAACCTGGATTGTATCCAAAAAACATAAAACCACGGCTGCCCAAATCACGGCAGAATTAAATGTGCACCTCAACTCTCCTGTTTCCACCAGAACTGTCCGTCGGGAGCTCCACAGGGTCAATATACACGGCCGGGCTGCTATAGCCAAACTTTTGGTCACTCATGCCAAACGTCGGTTTCAATGGTGCAAGGAGCGCAAATATTGGGCTGTGGACAATGTGAAACATGTATTGTTCTCTGATGAGTCCACCTTTACTGTTTTCCCCACATCCGGGAGAGTTACGGTGTGGAGAAGCCCCAAAGAAGCGTACCACCCAGACTGTTGCATGCCCACAGTGAAGCATGGGGGTGGATCAGTGATGGCTTGGGCTGCCATATCATGGCATTCCCTTGGCCCAATACTTGTGCTAGATGGACACGTCACTGCCAAGGACTACCGAACCATTCTTGAGGACCATGTGCATCCAATGGTTCAAACATTGTATCCTGAAGGCGGTGCACCAATACACACAGCAAGACTGGTGAAAGATTGGTTTGATGAACATGAAAGTGAAGTTGAACATCTCCCATGGCCTGCACAGTCACCAGATCTAAATATTATTGAGCCACTTTGGGGTGTTTTGGAGGAGCGAGTCAGGAAACATTTTCCTCCACCAGTATCACGTAGTGACCTGGCCACTATCCTGCAAGAAGAATGGCTTAAAATCCCTCTGACCACTGTGCAGGACTTGTATATTTCATTCCCAAGACGGATTGACGCTGTATTGGCTGCAAAAGGAGGCCCTACACCATACTAATAAATTATTGTGGTCTAAAACCAGGTGTTTCAGTTTTATTGTCCAACCAAGGGCAAAACTCTAACAGAGATCTAACAGAAATAATTCAACGTGGAAAGAACAGAACACAAGAATAAATTAAGAAACCAAACGAAAAGGAAAGGAACTAATAGGGCAACACCTGGAGAACATAAACTAATTATGAAAACAGAGACTCAAAAGAAACCCAAAAAACCCAAAACCTAAAAATCATAACATTCACATTGTAAAGGGGACACTCAAATATATATCTGTAAAATAGAGGAAATATGTGAATTACTCAAGAACTGTTTTTGTTTGTGCGCATCTATTATAATGCTCTCTCTTTCTCAGTTTGTCGAAAAGGAAATAAAAACACATACCACACCACATTAAACTTTATAAGGGAAAAAATCTTAGAACATCTTATTAAAATTGTCCAGTGCCTGGAGAAGAGCTCTACACTTTAATGTTTCTGTCTATCATTCTGGTTAAGGAAGTGTGTTTCAACAGTTCGTGTTTATCAACAAGTTTTAGGGGGTCTAAAGGCAAGCAAGAGTCTACCTGAAAATCATCAGTCACTTCTTACTTTTTGTCCTAATTTCAATTTCCTCAGCACTCATTTTGGGTGGTAACAAACAAATAAATTTTTTTTTGTGTTATACCTGAGTAAGACTGAAAGCAGTCTACAATGTTTTGGTGTTATGAGATAGTCACATTTTGTGTCAAAAACAAAGATTATGTACATGATAACCTTACCACATAATGGCTCAATTTAATCACATATTTAATTGCTAAAACTTAACCAAGGTGTTTAGGTAGCTAAACCTAGCAAAGGTGGGGTAAACAGACAGCAAAACAAAAATAAATATGAAGTGTTAAATCATTTGTAGTCATAAAATTATAGATTTAAAATTTAAACACATGAAGATACTCTGTATGCCAGCTATGGGTGTTGGACCTGTGCCACCTTAAATTATTCCCTAGTTCAGTCTTTTTGCTGTTCAAGAGAAAGCGGTCTTGGCGATCTTATGTACATGCACATATAAACACAAACTTGTCAAAAAACTCATCCCAGGAGTTAAACACCGCCAAAATAATTAGAGATATTGTGTACAAGTCGTCACGGAGTAAAAAAACTACATTGTGTTGATCACAGTAAAAGGCATATTTGATCAAATATATATATATATATATATATATATATATATATATATATATATATATATACAGTATGTGTCAAGAAAACTCTAAAAGTCTTAAAAGTTTGAAATATTAATGAAACACAATCTGTATGTTTTTCATTACATAGATAATTGATATATACAGGTCCTTATCAAAATATTAGCATATTGTGATAAAGTTCATTATTTTCCATAATGTCATGATGAAAATTTAACATTCATATATTTTAGATTCATTGCACACTAACTGAAATATTTCAGGTCTTTTATTGTCTTAATACGGATGATTTTGGCATACAGCTCATGATAACCCAAAATTCCTATCTCACAAAATTAGCATATTTCATCCGACCAATAAAAGAAAAGTGTTTTTAATACAAAAACGTCAACCTTCAAATAATCATGTACAGTTATGCACTCAATACTTGGTCGGGAATCCTTTTACAGAAATGACTGCTTCAATGCGGCGTGGCATGGAGGCAATCAGCCTGTGGCACTGCTGAGGTCTTATGGAGGCCCAGGATGCTTCGATAGCGGCCTTTAGCTCATCCAGAGTGTTGGGTCTTGAGTCTCTCAACGTTCTCTTCACAATATCCCACAGATTCTCTATGGGGTTCAGGTCAGGAGAGTTGGCAGGCCAATTGAGCACAGTGATACCATGGTCAGTAAACCATTTACCAGTGGTTTTGGCACTGTGAGCAGGTGCCAGTTTGTGCTGAAAAATGAAATCTTCATCTCCATAAAGCTTTTCAGCAGATTGAAGCATGAAGTGCTCCAAAATCTCCTGATAGCTAGCTGCATTGACCCTGCCCTTGATAAAACACAGTGGACCAACACCAGCAGCTGACACGGCACCCCAGACCATCACTGACTGTGGGTACTTGACACTGGACTTCTGGCATTTTGGCATTTCCTTCTCCCCAGTCTTCCTCCAGACTCTGGCACCTTGATTTCCGAATGACATGCAGAATTTGCTTTCATCCGAAAAATGTACTTTGGACAACTGAGCAACAGTCCAGTGCTGCTTCTCTGTAGCCCAGGTCTGGGGAATGCGCCACCTGTAGCCCATTTCCCGCACACGCCTGTGCACGGTGGCTCTGGATGTTTCTACTCCAGACTCAGTCCACTGCTTCCGCAGGTCCCCCAAGGTCTGGAATCGGCCCTTCTCCACAAACTTCCTCAGGGTCCGGTCACCTCTTCTCGTTGTGCAGCGTTTTCTGCCACATTTTTCCTTCCCACAGACTTCCCACTGAGGTGCCTTGATACAGCACTCTGGGAACAGCCTATTCGTTCAGAAATTTCTTTCTGTGTCTTACCCTCTTGCTTGAGGGTGTCAATAGTGGCCTTCTGGACAGCAGTCAGGTCGGCAGTCTTACCCATGATTGGGGTTTTGAGTGATGAACCAGGCTGGGAGTTTTAAAGGCCTCAGGAATCTTTTGCAGGTGTTTAGAGTTAACTCGTTGATTCAGATGATTAGGTTCATAGCTCGTTTAGAGACCCTTTTAATGATATGCTAATTTTGTGAGATAGGAATTTTGGGTTTTCATGAGCTGTATGCCAAAATCATCCGTATTAAGACAATAAAAGACCTGAAATATTTCAGTTAGTGTGCGATGAATCTAAAATATATGAATGTTAAATTTGCATCATTACATTATGGAAAATAATGAACTTTATCACAATATGCTAATATTTTGAGAAGGACCTGTATAAGTTGGTTTTGCACCCATAAAAAGAACAAAAAACATTCTCTATTTCAAATTTGCTCCTTTGCTCAGGGACTAGAATACACTGAAATCCTTTGCAGAATTTCTGCTTCAAGGGAAGGGTCAGCCCAAGGTTTAGAGACAAGGACGCATCACAATTACGGCAATGACAGAAAGCCTTAGGGGAGTCAGCAACCCAACCCTTGAGGCAGCTGTCAGTGTTGTTCGTGAGCACAATGTTTCACGGGTAAGAAAATGTGATTTGATTTTCTCTGAATCCTCTGTCACTAAAAAAAGACTGCTGAATTTCACAGTTCTAGTTATATCAATCAATAATCCCTTTCTTCAAATCTTCTTCTTGGATAATTTGACATATATTATTTTTTTGCAGCAACAACTTCATTCTTTATGTGTAGCATTGTCTTATAGTGACTTTTTAGGGCAACACAACGTGGTTGTGTAAAACTTACTTTAGGTTTAGAGCACGTTTAGAGTGTGACAGACCTTTATATTATTGTAACATAAAAACCTTAACAGGTAAAACACAGACTGATTATGTGTAGAAAAGTGAGATTTTTAGTTTCCATTCACCTGCTTCCAGGTTGTGCCACAGTTATTTAAAACAAAGAAATAAAGAAAGTTGTTCTGCATAAAAAAAAAATACTGGTCAGAACCAGAGAACAAATTGCAATGTCTACCTGAATGCTATCCAAATATTTGTTTTATCCTAAGCAGTTATTCATTCAGGCAAATTACAGATAGACTAGGACCACCACAGAATGATTTTACATGTCTTGGTAGCATGCAGATCTGTATAATGCAAGTCCCTAAATAAGCCTTTGAACTCACATTAATTATAGAGACTGCTATCATAAAACAGTATCCACTGTTGCCTGAGTTAGGTGATTCAATTCAATTCAGTTTATTTATATAGCACCAATTCACAACACATATTGTCTCAAGGCACTTCACAACAGTAAGGTACATACATTCCAATTAATACTAACAATTAAACAGTGCAGTCGGAGTTAGCTATTTATTCAAATTGGATAAAACGTTTTTCTATCTAAGGAAACCCAGCAGATTGCATCCAGTCAGTGACTTGCAGCATTCCCTCCTCCTAGATGAGCATGTAGCAACAGTGGACAGTCACTGGCGTTGACTTTGCAGCAATCCCTCATACTGAGCATGCATGTAGCGACAGTGGAGAGGAAAAACTCCCTTTTAACAGGAAGAAACCTCCAGCAGAACCAGGCTCAGTGTGAGCGGTCATCTGCCACAACCGACTGGGGATTTGAGAGAACAGAGCAGAGACACAAAGAGAACAAAGAAGCACGGATCCAGGAGTACTTTCTATGGGAAGGAAAAGTAAATGTTATTGGATGTAGCTCCTTTCGTCGTTTCACCTAGAAAGAAAGAACAGATAAACTCTGAGTCAGTTTTCAAGGTTAGAGTCTGAAAGAGAGCACATAGAGTTAGTTACATAACATCCTCAAGGATCCTCAAGGATGATGTTTTTGTATATATTTCTTCAGACATGCAAATTAATGTAACCAAAAGCCTAAGGAAAATTAAAAAGTTGAGTTTGTCAGTCATTTTCTACCGCTTATTCCATAGTGGGTCACGGAGGAGCTGGTGCCTATCTCCAGTAGTCTATGGGCAAGAGGCAGGGTACACCCTAGACAGGTCGCCAGTCCATCGCAGGGCAACACACAAACAACCATGCACACATTCATTCATACACCTAAGGGCAATTTAGAGTTACCAATTAACCTAACAGGCATGTCTTTGGACTGTGGGAGGAAGCCAGAGTACCCAGTGAGAACCCACGCATGCACGGGGAGAACATGCAAACTCCCTGCAGAAAGACCCTGGGCTGGGAATCAAACCCAGGACCTTCTTGCTGCAAGGCAACAGTGCTACCAACTGCGCCACCGTGCAGCCAAGTTGAGTTTGTAAAAAGGAAAAAAAAAAGTTTACTCTCATTAAACTATCTGAGACTGCAAATGTAAATAAAATTATACGATGAAAACAATAAAATGAATTTAGCACTTAATGTACTTATTTCTAAGAACTTGTTCTCTAGTCAGAACCACCAAGGTTATGAGCAAAAAGTATTATTCAAGAGTTAGTTGTGCCACCACCTCTTAACTTCACCCTGCCTTTGGCTCCTTGTGAAGGAAGCAAGGATTGATAGTTTGCAATAATGTACATGTAGAACTCAACATGATTGTCTTGAAACAGATGAAAGTGCATATTTGCCTTGAACTTTGAGTGGCTTCTATCTTCTTATCATCTCCTGTTCTGCTTGCCCCTCCAGGCTACTCAGAGACAGGAAAGATGGCAGGGGAGACAAAGAGCCTGCACCTCCACCATCTCGCCTTCCCTTTGTAGCTCTCTCTTCATCGCTGTTAGTCACACATGATTATGCCCTGTCAACGGCCGACCAAGTGTTGCTATTTGCCTGTAATAGCATCACAATCAGTGTCAATCTGTCCAGGGCTCAAATGTTGTTCACACTGTGTGTCCTTTGACTCTGCATTTTACATATGGTTAGCATACTCATATTTGGCCTGTTTGATCTTTTACGAAGATCCACAATGTACTGTGTACATATACACAGTTATTAACAATGTGCATTCCTCCATGTAAATATAAACTTTAAACAGTGTTGCCACTTACATCTCAGAGATACACAATCAACTGCTCGCACCTTGTTGAAGCTCTTGTTTTGGTGACCAGCACGCTGGATGAAAATATGATGGGTGTTCAGAAAGAAAGGGCTGATGGTTGAGAAAAAAATTGAAACAAAGTGGGAGCTTCAAAGCGACAATAAATCAATGTTCATTTGCTTCAAGTGTTTCTGTCTCACCTTTAATCTATGGAAATGTATGGAGCACAGGAAGTATAATTGTAAGGTGGACTTTGACCACTGAAATCTTTCAAGTGCTTGTTCCAGGAGACCGTGCAGTAATCACTGCTGGTTCACTCCACTGATGATGGGGAGGGAATTAATTTACCCCGGAGAAAAACAAATTAAGGCTCTACTCAGCCCAGTGCTCTGTCACACAATAGCATATATAAATATTTAATCTTGGGCGATCCAGGTTAGCAAAGGTTTAGGTACATCTCCATTTACACAAGGGCCTGCTCTCCAAGCCGTGGCCTCCGTTTCCCTCCAAGCTCTCCTACTGATGAGTGTCTACTGCCCTCTCCTTCACCTCCCTGCCTTCCTCCTTTCACTTTCCAAACCACCTCTCCATTTCCAACAAAATCTTCCTTGCTCGTTTTGCTACTATTGCCCTCTACTTTGCATGAACTCTCACCATCTATTGTCAAGTCCTTAACTCCATCCCATTCAGTTCTCAAATGTAAAATATCAAAATATTCACTAGAAGACTGGATATGTAAGGCCCCAGTGCCCTAATCCCCTCTGACACAGATGTGTCACTTGCTGACAGTGTAGAGTGTACCATGAAAAACAAGATTCAGCTGACACTGTTGAAAATGCCACAGAGATTTATAGACTTCTATATAAATTAAGTTCAGGGCTCCACTGTATTATAGAAACAACTCTCTTTCCTATTTTAAAATGGAGCTCTGATCCTGTTAAATGTTTTGAATTGCAATAAATTTGCTCAGGCAAAAATGTGGGCTTTGTTATTTTAGCATCCTGTTTCACATTGCCTTCCAGCTGAGCAATAAAAAATAAGAGTGTGTCATATTATATTATAGGAAATAGAATAATACTGTAAAACAGCCTTGGACTCAATTGGACCTCACTTTGCTCTTGCTCCTTGTAAAAGAATACTTTCAGTTATAGGTCTCCTGAAAGAAAGCTCTCTTAGCCCACAGCCAGACTGGTACAGTGTTGATCAATTTAAAGGTAATAATGGCTGTGTTTACCTTGAAATAAAATTAAGTTGTGTTTATGTTAGTTCATGTCGGGCTTCTAGGCTTATCCAGAGTGATTATTCTGACCGAACAGAAAATAAATCCATCCATCCCCTGTAGGGTCAGTGTATGGTTAAGATGTAGTTATGTACATCTTATGCACATCTTAAGCATGCTTATATATGCTTATATATTTCAGTTAAATACAATTAGGCTTGGCTGCATGGTGGTGCAGTTGGTAGCACTGTTACCTTGCAGCAAAAAGGTCCTGGGTTCAATTCCTGGCCGGGGGTCTTTCTGCAAACTCCTGCGCATGCGTGGTTTCTCACCGAGTACTCTGGCTTCCATCCAAAGACATGCCTGTTAGGTTAATTAGTCACTCTAAATTGCCCTTAGGTGTATGAATGAGTGTGTGCATGGTTGTTTGTGTGTTGCCCTGCGATGGACTGGCGACCTGTCCAGGGTGTACCCTGCCTCTCGCCTGTAGACTGCTGGAGATAGGCACCAGCTCCCCCGTGACCCACTATGGAATAAGTGGTAGAAAATGACTGACAATTAGGCTTGATTTAACTCATTCCTATTCAGTTTAGATTGACAGGGGTGTCCGAAGTCAGTCCTCAAGGCACACTGACTTGCATGTTTTAGATGTTTCCTAACACACCTGATTTAGATCATTTCAGTTCAGCAAAGCCTGTTAATCAGCTATCAATGGAAATCAGGTGTGCTGAAGCAAAGAAGCATCTAAAACAGGGGTCTCCAACCCCAGTTCTCGAGAACTACTGCCCTGCAACTTTTAGATACAGCCCCGCTCCAACACAGTTAAATCAAATGGCTGAAGGACCTCTTTGGCATGCCATCAAGCTTGGCAGAGGCCTGGTAATGGGTCATTCATTTGATTCAGGTGTGTTGAAGCAGGGATGCATCTAAAAGCTGCAGAATAGTAGCTCTCAAGTCAATACTGTATTCCTAGAAAATGTTCTAAGTCTGTTTGTGCATTTACTTGTTTCTTCTGTGTTTCCAGGTTGAAATATTTATGTTGGCTTCTATCCAAACCTGCTTAAATGAAGCAAGTCTTCTGGTGACAGAACCTTCTGGAACTCCTTCCACGGCCGTCCCCTGCAGCTCCGGCATTCTCAGTAGTCACCTGCCTGCCTGCTCTCCAACTGCCGCAAACCAAAAACTGCTGAATCCTTTGAGATCCAAATGCTCTTTCCATCCCTTAACTCAAAGGTAATGTTGGGAAAGATAAATAAAGATAAAAAGTGAACAAAATTACAAACAATATAGTACAGAATTATTTGAATATTTACAGAATGTAAAATGCTTTCATAAAATAAATTTAGAAAAAATTGGATACAGTACAATAATCTAAGCATTATATACATAGAAGGAGGATGTAAATGAGGTGAAAAAGTATTTGCTGTGTTGTACATGATGATGTCAGTAGCCTCAGCCTAAATATGGTCATCTACAACACTCCTTGTCTGTGGAGACGTTCTCTGGTGTGCTGCTATCTTCTAGTTTCTAAATGCAGCAGGAACCAGAGCTTCTCACATTCCAGGCTGGTGCTGAAAGCAGAGGGAACGACGCATTGATCTGCTTGGAAAGGCCTGTTTGTTCTAAACTAAACTTCATCATACAAGAAGACAATGATAGTAAAATGCTGAATTTTAATAATATGAAATGAATTCATGATATAGATGCAGTATGAAAACGACCAGCATGGTGAGTAAACATGATAATAAGCAAATCAAAATAATGACAAGTGTGCAAAGAAGCTACGTTCAAACATGCTGATGCTGTGTGACAATGAATTTAATATTGCTGAGTTTTCATCATGATTTACACATTTGTGAATCAAGTCTAAATTCTATTGTTGGTTAATTTCTCTCCATTGATTACTAGGAGCGCATTTTTGTTTGTTTCTTTAAAATGACCAATCTCAGCTATCAGGAGACAGCATCATACCTAGCAACCGGGTCAACCACACCTCCTCACTAAGACTGGAATTTTTGTCATCTCCTTGCTCAGAGTCACCAAAGTTAATCACTCTTAAGCTAGGAGTCCTTTCCAAGAATTTTTAGGCTATCTAAGAGGACTCTGACAATTTTTGTGAATACGGGAATATGTGGTAAAATTCAATGATTTAATGGAACCAAAATACTAAATTTCTTAAAATGCTGGAAATTTGCTTCAAGCAACTTCGGGTTTTGTCTCTTATTCACCATTTTCTTTGTAAATTTGGCTATGTAGCGAATGCCGCAAATTTGGCTTGCCATTCAGATCAAAATTAATGGGTTATTATGGCATTCTTTTTGGAGTCCGGATTGCAAAATTTAAAGACGGATCAAACTTGGACAGCATTATGCCACACTAATAGTGGATGCTTTAGAACAGTTTGTAATTTGTGAAATATTTATTAAGAAAAGGGATTTCTAGTTTTATCAAAACCTTTGTTCTGTTTATCCTTCAGTCTAGATCTATAACCAGATCAATCTTTTTAAGCTCTGAATCACTTTACATGTTAGGTTTGTTTTGCAGAATGGGCTTTGTGTATTTTGTCTATGGGCAACCAAGCTGAGGGTAAAGGAAAATAGTGGTTGAGAGAATCAAACATTAGTTCCTAAATATAAGATCATGTAAATTAAGAAAGTTCAATCACAGTGCTTTTCAGGGTAATTATAGCTAATATTATGTATGATTAATAAAATGTTGTATGTTTTGGCTCTCATTAAATGGGCTGCTGGTGTTTTGGCGGTAAGGGAGCACATGATCCAAAGACCACTAGACTCTTCACATTTGATATTCCGATAAATATAGTTGGTTAGGTACTCTGGGTATTACCCAAATTAACCAAAAGAATCAACTATCTGAGAAAACTGTTTACAGCTCAGTCAACATCACATAAATCAGTTGTTTCTTTTGTTTGTTTATTTTTAAACAGGCGTAAGACCAGGTAAGCTTAAAATGGCCCCTGAATAAAAGTAAAAGACAAAAAAATTAAAGATGTTTTAACACTGGTTTACCTTAACCTAAAATCTAGCCTCCCTTCTTCTGGCTCACAACACAAGACCGAGTCACCCCTCTGCTTTGGAAAAAACTATACTGTCAACCAAAGGCTTGCAAGTCTGTTAATCAAATGTAATGGTATTCCATAATGTGATGGTATTTTCTGTCCCACTGTTTTAGTTAGCTATTCATGAGGTTTCAAAGGTTTTTGTAAATCATCTTCATAGAAGGAGCCTAAGAAACATAATGCAGTCTAATGTTTAACAGTTTTAACAAAATAAAGTAGTTGCCTTACTGTTAATAGGCCAACTCCTTCAATACAATTGCTACATTAAGGAACATTAACATTTAACATGGACTAAACTTAGGGATGATCACTTATTTTTCCTAAATGGTCCCATAAGTAAAGTTACTTATAAATAAAGTTCCACTTATTGTAGAAGGCCATTGCAAATTTGGCCTGCATGTACTTAAGTATTCAAAATATATTTGATAACGGTGTAAAACATTTTTGTACATGATTACAATAGTAGACTGTCATACAATTATAGCTGATGTATTTTCTAGCAGTCTTATTTTGAAAATGACACAAGTTTAGAATATTTGCAAAAACAACAGGAGCTTTCATGTGTGCCTGATCCTGTTGCATTTTTTGTTTAGTCTGGAAATATCAGCTGAGTTTTTAGAAAACCAATAATTCACTACAATCTAAATATTGTAGTGAATTAATATAATAAATAATTAAACCTTTATGTCATGCTACATCAATACTTCTGTATATATTTTTATTCCTTTAAGCGTTTTCTAACTTTTCCTGGGATATCTTGCATATTGGTGTACACCACAACGGAAAGACTAAACTGCTTGCTTTCAAAATAAAAGCCAGCTAACAAAATTAGAGCATGACATGATTTCAGCACACATTTTGCTTCCAATTAAGAAATACTAATAAGAGAAGGATCTTACCCCTGATTTCACTGGTTTATTTGGGTCTGTTGCCATTTACTTTAAGTCGTTAGGCATCCTCCACAAATCCTGATGATACGTTCTTGTATTTTGAGAGAAGCTGAGATGGGATTCAGAAGTACCTGGGCACCCCTAAACAAGCCAAACGTCGCCTCTGACTAATATGAGGCTATACGAATAAATCTGCACACCTTAACTCGAACTACTTAAGCAGGACTGTTAGTTGTTCTCTATAATATTCAGGCTTCCTAAGTAAAGAATATGATGAATGCTTACACTATTTCCCAGCATTTAGTTAAAGAGCGTGACTTGTCCCCTCCCCATGATGTTGTTTTTGTGAGTTAAATTGGGCAATTCAAGCCACAGCAAGCCGGTAATGGCTTCAGTGCGAATTGTGCGCGTGGGGGCACGCTGACACCCACTGTGAGAAACTGCACGCGCCCCAGTTACATGTCCGCGCCTTGCCGTGACGAGGCTCGCGCTGTGATGAGAGGGGATGTAATGGATTTATAGCGCCGGAGGATTCCTGTGGGTCCGCAGCCTCAGTCGGGTTCGCCAACTAGTAACTTCTGTAATAAACTGGTGAGCCGCCTCCATCGTAAACACGAGCCAAAGATAGGAAAACATGCATCTCCACTTCTTTCCCACGGAGGGATACAGGTAGTTTACAGCAGATCAGATGCTGCGCTCTGGAAATGGGTTTAAGTAAGAAGATAATGGAGTCTTTGAGCACTTTTTGAAATTTTTGTATGCATGTTACCAATTTAGTACCAATTTAGATGTAAAGTGCATAGTATTTAGAAAGATATAACAAAGGTCCATCATTAAACTTTCCCAAAAAGGAATTTGCAAATAACATATCCTTTACTTATAACTAATTTCACAAATAAGAGTTAAATCATAAAGCATATCCAAAGAATGACAATTTTGTTGTGATATATTCAATAGTTTATCAGCTGCATGCTTAAGAGGTGTGTGTTAAATACCTTTTGCTTGTATAACACTTTTTTCAGAATTTGGTCTGTTGCAGGGCAGGGCCAGCCTAAGCTTATATGGGGCCTGAAGCAACATTCAATGCAGAAGCCCGCTTCCTGTTAAGCCCCTTACCCACCAGCCACAACTATCAGTGTTTAAATGCAGTTTTGGTTGAATCTGGAAGAAGAAGCCAAATTTATTTTCTGGACTTAAAAGCAACCACAGAATATTGGCATTTATTCATTGAGAGGTGTTTGCCAAAAGTCCTACACAAATAGCAGAACACATAGCATTCAACTCCAACTATTTTAACATGGCTATTAAACTATTACTATTATTCTTTGTCCATATTTGAAATATAATTCTTTAAAATTTGAATTTCAAATGATATAAAGTATTTCAATATAGCTACCCTCAAAGCAAACAAGCAAAGCAAAGCAAAATGTCAACAAACAAATTTGGAGAAAGTTTGAGATCTATGATGATTGCAACAATTTCTGCACTCTTGGGGTCCCCCTGTTGGTTTGGGTGGCTCTAAGCACCTGCAGTCTGGTTAAGTAACATTTTTTAGACAATTTAGTATCAGTATAGAAGAACTCATCCTTGATTTATTTATTGCATTTACCCTGAAAAATCAAAATGTCAAAATTTGCAATTCAGTCAAAAACCCGTATCTAAAATGGCCAGTTTATTCCCCTATATGTGTGTAACAAGTTATGACCAATAAATGCAAAATATGATGCATATGAATAAATATTTATTGGGATTAATTTGGAAATCTCCAACAGATAAAAAAAGCTTTTATTAGATGGTGTAATGTGATTTCATTTTGGGTGCAGCTAGGTGGTACACTCCCTCTTTTTCTCATGAGACCATCTTGTTAGGCTAGTTCTGCTGTCGATAAAGCTTTGATTTTAGGGGAATAATTTATGGTTTCTGTTGTCTGCTCCTCTTTGATCCAACCTTTTAAGCTGACCCCCTAACCAGCTGTCACTGAATCTGACTGTGCCTTCTGCTTAAGTAGTCAATAGCCCCATAGCCAGCTAATTTATTGTTAATATGTGCATTGATCACACTCCCTCTGGGACTGGACATCACTTAAGCTGATTTTAACTAAGTTGCCAAGTGGCATTACATGATGTAAACACCATTAAGTAACACATTTCAGGAATCTCAGTTAGATGAACAAGCTGTTGTATTCTTAAAGCTAAGTTATAAGTGCTATGAAGTGATTATGGAATTTTCCGGTGTGAACTATAATGAAATTTTCATGTTAATGTCATGCAAAACTAATTTGCTTTTGCAGTTCCACTTTTATTTTTGATGGATTAAAAACATATCAGGTCTTGTCCAAATATCCTGTCTTTAAAATCTCATTTGATTCCTATGTATTGCGTCAAAATGCAAACAGTGCTTAAAACTCCATGAGTGCTTACTAAGTTAACAAGTTAACTTCTCTCCATCCCTGCTCACCACTCACTGGCTGACCAACATTCCAGAACAAAAGAAACATTTAGTGTCTCCTTGTTTATTCCTGTGCTCGCTCTGTATTTATTCACTTCTGTCACTCATCTTTTTTTTTTTGGTCCTTCTCCCCACCTCCCTCTCCCCTGCGGCTTTCTCTCACACACAGCCATAGTGATGGTGCTGCAGCAGAAGGAGAAAGATCTTGGTGACCATCTGAAACCAATTATGGCGGCTCTGCAGCCACCCAGAAACTCTGTGACGGATGGGGATCTTTGTATTTATAGCTGGGGTAATTGGCAACATTCAGACATGCAGACACACACTTACACACACACAAAATATGAGGAAGTACAAAGAAAAAGACACTTTTAAATGTACACACAGTTAGGGTAGTTACACATTGTGTTTACACTCAGAAATAGACTTTATACACACACACACGCACAGGCCTCACAGGCAGCAGGAGTGCTGCAAAGTTGCTCCGTGCATGCATGTCTTGCCCGCAGTCAAAGTGACGTACCCTGTTTATGAATCAAAGATCTTTGTCATGGGAAGACAAACAAGGTTCCAGGATGGTCAGAGAGGCCTGTTTGTGTTCTCCACGGTCTAATCAGAGCTGATGTTTACGGCCCATCCTGCAGTCGGGACAGAGGTTGTGCATCCCGGCTATCTGTCTCGGCCTGTCAGCGCGTCAAACCTGCATGTGAAAACATATACAAAACACATCTGCCTCTTGTTAGGTGCCATAAATGGCTGCCATGTGGTCTGCTGATAAATAGGCCAGTCTATTTATTGGAGCTCAACAAATTGGCTACAAACACTGACAAGGACTAGAAGAACCATAAATATTGCTATGTGATGAAATCTTTAAACATGCTGCAGGTATTTTACAAGAATCCCACTCATTTGCCTTTTTTTATGTAGGAGGTGTTTCTTTTCACTGCTTTCTTCTTTTGCACACCGCCTTGTTAAATAGGTGTGGGTGTGGGTGGGAGACAATGGCACTCTAACCCCGAGAAGGTCTTAGGGTAAGTAGAAGGCTGGGCTGTTGCAAAAGCCATGCAGATCCACCACTCGAGAACGATAAAGAGCCCCGCTAAGGCGAACTCTCCGAGAGACGTAACCAGAAATTCCTGAATGAATCGGCAACAGACAAGCCCTAAATCCCATGTAATTACATATTTGGAGTTTATCAGGGTTTATGCGAAAATGCGCGAGCTTCCCTTCCCTGGTGGTCCTTAAACACATCCATATGTCTAGCATGTTTCCATTTCTGCTCCTCCTCCCTCTGCTGTCTCCCTTTCTCTTTCTCTTTACCCCCTCCTCCTTTATCCTCCTTCTCTCATTTTTCCTGTTCATGAAGAATGGCTGTGCCGTACAGATGGATGATGTGACCCGTTGGAGTGGTGTTTTCTTATTGTTAAGTTGTTGTTGACTCTCTAGACTCATAGTGTGACAGATCCAGTTTGGCGTTTTGCAGCATGTTGAGGCCATCACCAGCGAGCCGGAGAACTGGGTGGAAAGTGTGAAGCTGCCGCCGGTCCACATCGCACAGGCTGGAAAACACACACACACACACACACACACACACACACACAAATGTGGGGAGGCCTTCTAACGTGTGTGGGCCACTTTTTTTCATCTCCATTCCTTTTCGTCTGAACCTCTCTTGCTCCTTTTTTCTCAGCTTCTCCCTGCTTGAGAAAACCGATCTGTTTTAAAACACGTGCTAAATATTACCATATTTATATTTTCCTGTTTCAAAAAGGCAGCAAAGTGGGAGTGTGTGTTGTGGATTTGCTTTTGCTTTTTTTCCTTTCCTTTTTCATTTTTTCCCTCTGCAAGAGTCTCGGTCTGGGGGTTAGACTCTGTTTGAAACTTTAAACCTTTTTCATGGTTATTTGTTTTATGATTCTGCAGGACACTGTGTTTACACTGAGAGTGCAACATCTGGATTAGTTAATTTGTTGGGAATTAACTGAGCTCGGATGCTTACTGACCTCATCAGATGACATCTGTTTGATGTTTGGTGCTTTTGTTTCTCCAGCGTTTATTATTTTTCAGCAGGCTCATCAGAATACACTTCTTGTTATGTTTTTTATTTTTTTGAACAAATTAAGTCAACCATGCTGTTACATATCCCCAGCTACAGCTGTCCATAGGTTATTTGATACCTTATTTCTAATTAGATCATAGTGGTACTGTTTAATTTCCTAATAAGGGCAGACGTATTTGTAGTATGATTATATTAAAAATCTAACTGATTACATTCGCTTCTCTAAATATAAAGTTCTAAATCCTGTCAATGTTTGCACACAACAATAAATTAAGACAATCACTGTCCAAGTGATAAAAAATATTAATGAGACTTTCTTGTAAGCGAAAGCAAAGTGTAGGCTTCTCTCAGTCATCTTACCAACAGAGTGCAGCAACAGGTGGGGGAGGGGGGTCTTTCTGTTTGTCTATCCGTCTGTCTGTCATCTGCTAAGATTTTAGGAAAGGTATGATGGAAAATGTCTGTGGTTTTTAAACCACCTTTTAAAAACTCTGATTACCCTATTTCCTAAAACCAGCCCATGCTTGTTCTTAATATAGTAAGTGAATAAATCAAGTACAATAGCATAAAAGAAATATATATTTTAATATAGATACAATACAAGCATTTCCAAATGTGTAAAAAAGATTTGTTTGTTTTTAGATCTGTTCTTTCCACTTTTTCTCATAAACCAACAGCAAATATTCCTTCCTGATTCACACAGTTGGTAAGATGTCCCAAATAAGCCACCAAACAACTCACGGTAATTGAAGTTGTATCTTAAAGGATGTTTAAAGATGGGCAATTTTATCTGAATTAAAAGCAACCTGGTTGGAAATTATTGAAAGGACACTGGTCTCTCTTTTTGTTATTCAGAAATTATAAGCATGTGACTAGTTTTATAATTAGATCAGATAAGATTTAAATTAGTGAGTTACCCCAACAAGACTTTATGCTTAATATGCTGCTTAGAATTCAATCACACGTGTTGTGTATTGGCTTGGATGTCAATGAAAATGCCAAAGGAGATGGTGCAAATTTACATCTACTCATCCAAACATCCAAGTTAAAGCAGCAACCTAAACCAGAACCCCCAAAGCAGTTAGAGATGCATGATGTTACATTTACTTCCTGCTCCTTTAATGCTACTTTCTTTATCTGACTAAATCGTATGTCGTCCCCCCTTCCGAGCCTTAGTCGTGCTTTCTCTCCATGCTGTAATCCATTACAAAGCTCCTAGGGGTTCCCCTGGGTGATCTGCCCCGTTCACCTCTAATCTGGCTGAGCTGCTGTGATTCCATCACTCCCGTTGAGCCACACAGAAAGATAAGTCGGCCTCTACGTCCAACAGATGTGTCCGGCGCTTGATTTGTGTGTGTTTTATTGACTCTGGCCATCTGTTAATACAGTTGCTGGTTTCTCCTCTTGTGTTTGTTGATGCACACAGGCAGGGGAGCTCGGTTCCAACAGAAACATTTAGCGAAGGAGAGATTAGAGGAAAAGAATGAAAGATGGAGGGAGAGCAGGGCTGGAGTAATATTTCACTAAAAAGACTGCAGGTTTAACTGTTAACCCATGGCCTGTGTCTTGCAGAACAGAAGCATTTACATTTGTTTTCAGTAGAGTCGAGGTATTGATTCACAATAACACATGAGCAGTGTTACTTGATGGATAAGACTCAGATGTTAAGTGCTCTGCTTTCACAAAAATGGTAAGAGCTTAAATTCCTTCACTAGGAGGAAAGTGAAAGATGGCTTTAGAGATCTGAAATTCCTCCTTGTACCATTCCTCAGATTCTGTCTCAACTCAAAGGGCACATAAGCTGCAGTTCCTGTCAGCATTCCATGGATTCTCCATGTGTCTGTATTTATAAATATATATGTGCATTTCTGTGCATTGCAGAAATATCTTTGTTTGCAAAATGATAATAATGTGTAACAGTTGGAGATTCTGGGTTAAGTCTTTGTCTTGTGTTCTTGTGGAGGTTCCACTCAACTCCTTGTCTTCACTCTTACTGTGTCACTCCTCCTCGCAGACTTCACTCCCATGGTGTCTGTTTCCCTCTCCTCTTGTCTCACATAACACTTGTTTGAATGCCTTGAAAGCCACAGAGCTTATGAAAACTTTTGTCGCTCATCAATTATCCCCCTGTCTCTATAAACTGTAGAGAATGTGAGAAAGATTACACCTCCAATCCTAACCTGCTCATTTGACTTGAACTGCATCATTTAGTTTTCATGATCTCTGACAATATTTTACCACTGATATGTTTCATTTGTCGTTCATTTGATTTTGTTTTTCTCATGTGTTCCACCAAAAAGCCACATCCTAATTTTTTACTACCTCTTAATAAAGATCTAAGAGCCATCCACATTTTGCTGCCTTGCTCTGTGTGGCTACAGTGATTCTGACGGTACGCTCTGCACTTTGTCACGGTGAGGTGATTTCTTGATGGAGGCATCACTCGGCCAGCTAAAAGGCCCAGAACTCTTTGTGAACCTGCTGAAAGGGAGGTGGCAACCAGCCCGAGTAAGCAGAGTGAGGGGGAGCTGGGGACACTGCCTGTTGAAGGGGAGAAAAAAAGTCAGTAACTGGTCCTGTAAGAAGTGTGTTGAGCCAACAGTTACACATACTATAACAGAGAGGACGAAGGTTGACAGTTGAGATGAACAATAAAGGATTGAGTCTTATTTTTGCAAAGAGTCAATCAACAGTATAGATTTTCTTTAAATGAAAAGTTAAAAACAACCACATGGTGACTGTTTTCAATAATCAGAAGTAAAAGTAAGTGATTCCTTATTGTAATTTATTCAGTTCAGTTTGATTAAGTTTACATTAAATTAAGGTCCTTTTTTTATCTAACTAACAAGAGTAAAATTCTATCCAAATTCAAAACAATAAATCATCATTCCATTGCTAGTTAACTCAAGTGCAATCTCATCATACATTTAGATTCAGATCCACTTACCATGTGATAAGATCCACCATACTGTCCAATAACATCCAAATTATAATCCGGTAGAATTTGTGGTTAAAAGGGATGGAGGAGACATATTGAAGAAAACATAGAAGCACTGGGCCAGGACAAGGAAAATTGCGTATATAGAGTTAATGGCAGCAATGCCTCCATCAGTGGGTTCATATCGAGGAAAGAAACACAGTTACACATAAAGGCAATGAACATGGAGTATTTCCTTGGAAAACAGAAACAGAGGATCTCTAAGTTAATGGCTGCATTAACTTCATGAAGTGCTTTTTCAAGAAAGAAACACAGCTAAACACAGAAAACCCTGTGCCAGGAATGCTTTCTCGAAAAACAAAAAAAAGTGGACATATTAACAGCAGCAAAGGGAGTACATATATTCAATGGCTTCAATGCCTCCATCATAGTTTTTGAGGAAACACAACTAAATACAGGGTTACTGTGCCAGCAGTACTTTTTATCAAAAATGAAATCAGAGGGTACAGAATGAATGGCAGCAATACATTAATTAATGACTTTGTTGAGTAAATAAACACAACTAAACTGTTAAACACTGAGCCACCAGCATTTTCTATGGGAAAGAAAAAAAGTAAATGTTATTGGCATTATTATCTCCATCAATAGCTTTATCAAAGAAAGTAAAACAGCTAAACACAAAAGCTGGGGCAGGAGTACCTGGGAAAGAAAATCTAGGAGAGTACATAGTTTATGGCAAAAATACCTATGGCTTTAACAAGAAAAGAGACACAGCTAAACACAAGCAGTGGATCAGGCGTACCATCAAAGGCCAGAAAAAGACAAAACCAGAACATAAAATTCACTGCATTGATTATTAGAAGTAAAGCATAAATGCAGACTGTATTTTGTTTTAATTGTAAAATATCTGCTTTTGTCAATACAAGGAATATAGAGCTTTAATACTACTCAGATTATTAATCCTTATTCAACCCTCAGGAGAATTTTCTGGTCTCTTATCCTCTTACCTCATCAGTTCTCAGTTCACCTGACAACTTTAACCATGCAGTCCACATTCAAGCCTGAGAAATATATCAGAAAGAAAACTACTCAGAGTCAGAGCTTTTACAATATATGTCCTATGAGGTAGAACGCAGACAGACTTGAAGTGAAAAAAAGTATTTGGTATACTTTAACAGGCTAGAAGTAAAGTAATGTATCTCCTAAATAAATTAAGTCTCCTTGAACCGCCACCTTAACGTGGTGGATTGGTTTGAGTGCTCGAATGATCGTAGAGGCTATGTTGTCTGGGGCTTAAATGCCCCTGGTAGGGTCTCCCATGGCAAACAGGTTCTAGGAGACGGGTCAGACAAAGAGCGGTTCAAGAACCCCTCATGACGACTACTAAATCAAGGAATGTGACATCGCCTGGTACGGCGGAGCCAAGGTCCCACCCTGGAGCCAGGCCTGTGGTCGGGACTCGTCGGAGAGCGCCTGGTGGGTGGGTTGCTCCTCGTTGGACCCGGGCGGACCAAGCCCGAACGAGACACGCGAGGCCATCCCCCAGTGGGCCCACCACCTGCAGAGGGAACCATGAGAGACCAGTGCAAAGAGGATTGGGCGGCGGACGAATGTGGAAACCTGGGCGGCCCGATCCCCGGATGCTTAGGCTGGCTCTAGGGACATGGAATGTTACTTCGCTGGGGGGGAAGGAGCCTGAGCTTGTGCGGGAGGTCGAGAGATATTGACTAGAAATAGTCGGGCTTGCCTCCACGCACGGCGTGGGTTCAGGAAAAAATCTCCTCATGAGGGGCTGGACTCTCTTCTACTCTGGAGTGGCCCATGGGGAGAGCCGGCGGGCTGGGGTGGGTTTGATTGTTGCCCCCCAACTCAGCCTCACCTCAGTCTCGTGTTGGGGTTTACCCCAGTGGATGAGAGGGTCGCATCCCTGCACCTTCAGGTTGGGGACAGGTCTCTGACTGTCATTTCGGCCTAAGGGCCGAGTGGTAGTGCAGAGTACCCGGCCTTCTTGGCGTCCCTGTCGGGGTGCTGGATAGTGCCCCTCCCGGGGACTCCATTATTCTGCTGGGGGACTTCAACGCCCACGTGGAAAATGACAGTGACACCTGTAGAGGCGTGATCAGGAGGAATGGCCTCCCCGATCTGAGTGGTGTTTTGTTATTGGACTTCTGTGCTAGTCACGGATTGTCCATAATGAACACCATGTTCAAACATAAGGGTGTCCATCTGTGCACTTGGCACCAGGACACCCTAGGCAGGTGGTCAATGATTGACATTGTTGTCGTATCATCAGACCTTCAACCGCATGTTTTGGACACTCGGGTGAAGAGAGGGGCTGAGCTGTCCACTGATCACCACCTGGTGGTGAGTTGGATCCACTGGAGGAGGAGAAAGCCGGACAGACTTGGCAGGCGTAAGCGCATAGTGAGGGTCTGCTGGGAACGTCTGGCGGAGCCCTTGGCCAGGGATGTATTCAACTCTGACCTCTGGGAGAGCTTTGACCAGATTCCGAGTGATGTTAGAGACATAGAGTCCAAGTGGACCATGTTCTCTGCATCTATTGTCGATGCTGCCGCGCGTAGCTGCGGCTGTAATGTTTGTAGTGCCTGTCGCAGCGGCAATCCCCGAACCCGGTGGTGAACACCAGCAGTAAGGGACACTGTCAAGCTGAAGAAGGAGTCCTATCGGCTGTGGTTGGCTTGTGGGACCCCTGAGGCGGCTGACGGGTACCGTGAGGCCAAGCGTGCCGCGGCCCGGGCAGTGGCAGAGGCAAAAACTCGGGCCTGGAAGGAGTTTGGTGAGGCCATGAAGAAGGACTACCGGTTGGCCCCGAAGCGATTCTGGCAAACCGTCCTCAGGAGTGGGAAGCAGTGCTTCGCCAACACTGTTTACAGAGGGGGTGGGGAGCTGCTGACCTCGACTGGGGACATTATCGGGCAGTGGAAGAGTACTTCGAGGATCTCCTCAATCCTGCCATCACGCATTCCCTAGTGGAAACAAAGGCTGGGGACTCGGGGTTGGACTCTTTCATCACCTAGGCTGAAGTCACCGAGGTGGTTAAAAAGCTCCGCGGTGGCAGGGCTTCGGGGTGGATAAGATCCGCCCTGAGAACCTCAAGTCTCTGGATGTTGTGGGGCTGTCATGATTGACACGCCTCTTCAACATTGCGTGGCGGTCGGGGACAGTGCCTCTGGACTGGCAGACTGGGGTGGTGGTCCCCCTTCATAAGAAGGGTGACCGGAGGGTGTGTTCCAACTACAGGGGATCACAATCCTCAGCCTCTCTGGTAAGGCCTACGCCAGGGTATTGGAGAGGAGAGTCCGGCTGATAGTCGAACCTCGGCTTCAGAAGGAGCAGTGGGGTTTTCGTCCCGGCCGTGGTACACTGGACCAGCTCTATACCCTCTACAGGGTACTCGAGGGTTCATGGGAGTTTGCCCGACCAGTCCACATGTGGTTTGTGAACCTGGAGAAAGCATTCGACTGTGTCCCTCGTGATGCCCTGTGGGGGGTGCTCCAGGAGTATGGAATCGGGGGCCCTTTACTAGGGGCCATCCGGTCTCTGTACAAGCGGAGCAGGTGTTCGTTTCGCATTGCCGGCACTAAGTCGGACCTGTTCCTGGTGCATGTTGGACTCCGGCAGGGCTGCCCTTTGTCACCGGTCCTGTTCATAACTATTATGGACAGGAGTTCTAGGCGCAGCCAAGGGCCGGAGGGGGTCTGGTTTGGGGACCAGTGGATTTCGTCTCTTCTTTTTGCAGAAGACATGGTCCTGTTGGCCCCCTCTAGCCAAGACCTACAGCCTGCGCTGGGGCAGTTCGCAGCCGAGTGTTAAGCGGCTGGGATGAGGATCAGCACCTCCAAGTCCGAGGCCATGGTTCTCGAACGGAAAAGGGTGGCTTGTCCTCTTCAGGTTGGAGGGGAGTTCCTGCCTCAAGTGGAGGAGTTTAAATATCTCGGGGTCTTATTCACAAGTGGGGTTAAGAATGGAGCGGGAGATTGACAGACGGATCGGTGCAGCTGCCGCAGTAATGGGGGCGCTGTGCCGGTCCGTTGTGGTGAAGAGAGAGCTGAGCCAAAAAGCGAAGCTCTCAATTTACCGGTCGGTCTTCGTTCCTACCCTCACCTATGGCCATGAACTTTGGGTCATGACCGAAAGAACGAGATCCCGGATACAAGCGGCTGAAATTACCGTCGTCCGTAGGGTGGCTGGGCACTCCCTTAGAGATAGGGTAAGGAGCTCGGCCATCGGGGAGGGGCTCGGAGTAGAGCCGCTGCTCCTCTACATCGAGAGGAGCCAGTTGAGGTGTCTCGGGCATCTATACCGGATGCCTCCTGGACGCCTTCCTTGGGAGGTGTTCCAGGCACGTCCCACCGGAAGGAGGCCCAGGGGATGGCCCAGGACACGCTGGAGGGACTATGTGTCTCGGCTGGCCTGGGAACGCCTTGGGCTCCCCCCGGAGGAGCTGGAGGAGGTATCTGGGGAGGGGGACGTCTGGGCGTCTCTGCTAAGTCTGCTGCCCCGTGACCCGGTCCCGGAGAAAGCGGAAGATGACGAGTACAAGTACGAGTACGAAGTAAAGTAATGTATCTCCTAAATAAATTAAGTCAGAGACAAAATTCATACACTACATACTTTTCTGTTGAAGAACAATCAGTCAATAAACTGACTATAAGGAAAATCAAATCATCTGCTTTCATTTTACCTGGAAGATCAGCCATTTTCCTGTTTGAAGATACAAAACTTGTCTGTAGAAAACCTCTCCCAGTGCCTCACCCCAAAATTAAATATTTCAGCAACAGATGCCGACAAATGAACATCAAGAGAAATCTGCAGAATTATGAAATAAAGTTCAAACAGAACAACTGGGAGAAGGTAAGGATAAAGAATTATTATGGGGAAATTGAACAGTACTGCTTTAGGCTTGTGTTGTAGCTCATAGCACATTCCAGTGTTAAAAAGAATAATGAATTAATTAAAAAGTTTGGCATGGCTTATAAAGCATAATAAATTAGCTAAACAAATCAAATTGCCAGCTACATGGACTTTAGAGGCATGATTATTTGTCAAATAGTTATGAAAGATGGGAACAAAAGTTACCAAACCTTTTGTCATGGCCTTGTATCTTTTCATTTCATGGAAATATGTAAAAATTGGAGCACTAAAAAACTTTAGGTCATGGAGTGCATTCCTTATGTTTAGCACACAAACTATCATAAAGTTAACCAAAGAAACACAGATTCTATGATTTTTTTGACTTTTTGCCTAAATTTTGTCTGGATTAATCTGTAAATCTTCACCAAAAGATTATAAGACCATAAAAAGATGGAACGAGTTTTATAAGTTTAAAGTTATTTTTTTTGTTTTACAATGAATCAAGTTTGCAATAATAGGATGTGTTTTGAAATTGCAAGTTTTAAGTCATATTTGGCTCAAGACTTGGAGCATTTTGCTGAACACACAGAGCAATGGTTGGAAAAATCTGTTTTATTTCCCTATAAGCTTCAACTGTGAAGTAATGGCTCTTTAAATACGCTGAAGTCATCCTGTCTCACCGCAGTGGTCTGTTCTCTTCTTCTACTATTTTGTAGGCCATAAAAAGTGCCACCTAATCCATGTCCCACTCCAGTGCTACCTCACCACGTTCAGGAAGTAGATAATGCTTTAATGGGTACTTAATTAGGTAACTGACCCCGCTATCTGAGGGGGGATTGGGATAACAGGGTGATGGAAGGGTTGGGGGCACAGGTGAGAGTGGAGAGGGTAGGCCCAAGGTGCTTCCTGTGTCACATGACCGGTGAAGGTTTCCCATCAACCCTTTGAACTAGGACAGGAAACACTGGAAACACTTTCATCGGGCCGATGTGTCATCACACCCAAGTCCTATGTATATGTATGGGACTGTCTGAAAATATACAAAGTCCAATTTGCCCGGGACAGTCCAACCTCAGGATAATGAATCACATGTGATCTGCATCTGATACGCAGCCTGAGTCATCTCCAGATGTTTCAACAGGATTACTTCCAGTTCTGGAGTGGAGCGGTGGATTTTCAAAGTGAAACCCTCAGCTTGTTTCATCAAAAGACAGAAGGAGTCAACAAACTGGCATAAGGAGCAAAAGAAAGCCGTTAAGGATTCTGCACCAGAATGCTTTTAGTGCCTCTTAGAAGTATGCCAAAGTGTTTGCCGTGTGTGTAATTGGGAGCACAGATGCCAAATGAGAGGAGTGGTGAGGTCAAGCACAGAAGAGGAAGTAACTTAGGTACCAGGCCATCAGATAAAAGCCTACAGGTGGAACCTAATACAGTGCTGCACATGCATAGCTGTGGAGCTTGTTTACTCTGTTGCCGGTATGTACAAAATGCTGCTGCCACTGCATCATGTGTTTGCTCATGCAAAGGGTTGCCCATACAGTGTTGCACTTCTACTTTTTGGTTTTTGAAAACATGGTATGAATTTGTGAAGCCTCGTGCAAACCTTGGCATGATGACACACGCACGATTGTAGCCTCTCATCCCTCAAAATATATATGTGGTATCTTGAGTTTACAGCTTAATCTGCACTGCGCTTAGGGTTTCATCTGCATTCACCTTACAGATTAATGGTATTATGAAAGGGAGGAGTACTCTGGGAGGCCTGAAGTGTGTGTGAACCTGTGTGTGGGTTCCAGCGATTGCCCCTGTATGTTTCTGGCTGTGTGCATCAGAGAGAGAAGCCCAGCAGGCAGTGTTGTTGTAGGTGAGGGTGAGGAGCCCCCTGATGGGCAGCTGTGGCAGAGAGGCCAGCTTTGATCACAGGCCCCCAAAGGAAGAGAAGGAGGAGGTTAGAGGAGAGAGACAGGAGGGGATGCAAGTGCTACAGAATGGTGAAGCAGGATGACTGTCCTTAAATTGGTTGGACTTTGTCAACCATGACAAGCCGCCTGCTCTGCTAAAGCACTCAATTGGCTTTTACAGGTGTATCTCAACAAAATAAAGTATTTGCATAAGGTTAATTGTTTTGGTAATTTACTTCAAAAAGTAAAACATATATATTATGTAGCTTCATTACACAGAGAAAGTGTTTTTTTCTTATTAATGGTTCTGATTGTGAAAACACATAATTCAGTTTCTAAGAAAATTTGAATATTAAATAAGACTGAATTTTAAAAAGAAGTTTTAATGCAGAAATGTTATGTTAAGGCCATGTTATGGTCAGCAGTCATGGAAAATACTGCTGTCTAGCAGACAATCATTTGCAACCTAAGTGCTGTATCCATCTTATTAATGGAAAGTTGATTGGAGGGAAAAATGGGGTCTAAAAAAGTGCACAAGCAGCAGGGATTACTGCACCCTTAGGAAGATTGTGAAGCAAAGCCTATTGAAGAGTTTTGGTCAAATTCATAGGGCTTGAAATGTAGTCAATATCCACCAGCAAATGGTCTGCAATTATCTTGTTCCTTGAGTCAAGTCATTTCTCAACCAAAGACAACGTCAGAAACATCTTAGCATTGCTAAAGACAAATAGCAACCCGGGTTTCCATAACGTCTCAGCAAAGCCATAAGCAGATCATCTCCATGCTATACTAATGCAGTAATTTAAAAGGAGCCTTAACTGAAGTATTGAAGCATTATACTGTAGTACATGGGCATCTTCTGAGAAACCTTGGGTTTTCATTAGCTGTAAGCTATAATCATAAAAATTAACTAAAATAAACACTGTGTAATTAATCTATATGTTTCGATTTTTGATGTCATTTATTTTCCAACTAATTTCAAATGTGGCCACATCCGAACTTCCTCCGCTAATGACAGAAACAAATGAGTCCTGTAAGGTGTGTTCCAAACAATTGAATAATTCATACATTCAATAAGCTCCTGGCAAGGAATAGATTGTCGCCAGATAGGGTTACCAGCGATTCTGTGGGAATCGCAGAAGGAGACAACCTAACCAAGGGCATATGTGCAGAGAGCTGTGCGGCCAGAAAATGTATTCACACAAAATTCATGGTTTGCCTAAGGTGGCTGTATTTAATTGGGGCCCTTTATTCTTCTTAACGAGGCGCTCTTGCTGTGACCTCTAGATTTCTCATATTTGTGACCTCTTTAATCGCATTTAAATGTGGTCCTTTGTTTGCAATCTACTGTTGTAATATTTTGCATAAAATTTTCTTTCTAAAAATGCTCTACAAAACCAAATGAGATTAATTCCATGAGCAGTTTTGAAATCTGATTATTTTCTCGCAATATGTTCTGGTCCATACATACAGGGGCTCCTGTGCAAAAAAATCTGCAAAGCTCAGGGGAAAATAAATGATACTTCAAAATGTAATAAAATCATGAAAGTTGTCTTTGAACGGCGGGACACTGCAGTCTTGAGGAGTCGCCTGCTTTCTCTGCCAAGCACTGCAAACATCCCCCCGTTATTCGCCTCTATTGGCCTTGACACACTCCGAGAGAAAATTCAATTTGACAAAATAAATTAATACCAGCGCGCCACTGCAACAGGAGTGCAGCTGCAGCGACATGTAACTGGTTCTGCTGGGATGCGAAGACCCTGTAAAACGTGTCAGCTATGCAGCGCTTTTCACTTTCTTTTTTTGGTAGGATTGGATTCCGTATTTTTTTCAAATCAATTCAGTTTTATTATATAGCGCCAAATCATAACACCTATCGTCAAAAGGCACTTTACAAAAAAAAGTAAATTTAACTGAATCATACAGATTCCAAATCAAATACATATGACTGATTGATCCATTAATCCTAGTTATCAAACAATGCAAATTCAGCTTCCCGGATTATTTATGGTGCAAAACCTATTGTTATTATTTTTAATTACAGGAAACATTTATGTATTATTTGTTTTCATTTTTATGTTTAGAAAGTATTTATGATTTTTTAAATCAGCTTAAATATTTACTACTATTATTATTATTATTATTATTATTAATAATAATAATAATAATAATAATAATAATAATAATACATATTATTAATATTATTAGAAGTAGTAGTATATTTACATTTATGAAGGGCATGTTTATAAAAATTATCTATATTTTTACTATAAAACAATAACAAATTAATGTTAATAAATAAATACATAAATAAATTAAAATGTTCCCTTGTTTTTCTAGGTAATTAATGTCATCCTTCACTGTACAACAGCTTCTTCAAAGTGTGTGGAAATGGTGAACATGTGTATCCGCTTTAACTGCATTATGCAGCTTTCATCCCGTCACGTGGTCCAGGGATGAAGAATCATTTTCTTAACCCCTTCGTTCAACTGCATAATGTTCCAATGTATTAGAATGGATGGCATTTAGAAAGAAAAAATCTGAATAGAAGAAGAACAAGAAAGAATCAATGACAGAACTTGGACATGGATACTAGATGTTGTCAGGCCCAATTGTATTGGATAGATTGGATTATATTACTAACAAGTGTGTGTTATTTGGTGCAGCAGAGCACACAACTCACATCAGATCATCTGCTCTCTATGGCTACCAAATCAAACTGATGACACAATGAGGAAAAAAATTTAAACAATTTTATTTATTTTAATTTAAAAAATCAAGTTTTGCCTTTGAAATTGCACCATTTTGCAGATACTTTCATTTATTTTTGCAGATGGGAATTATTTGGAACTGGCGCTCAAACAGAAATCCCATGCGTTTTAATTATGGCCTTGTTGATCTCCGTATGTGGAGAAAGAGTGACGCTTGTTGGGCCACAAGCGCGGAGCACCGCTTCTCTGCATACAGTGAAAGTCCTGCATGCGCACACTGCGTCTGGTGTGGTTTGCAAGGAGTACAGATGCCATATGCTGCTTGTCCTGCGTAATGCATGTGCGCCTTGTGGGAGTAAGCTAAAAAAGAAAAACAACGATTAGACTCGAGTGTGTGAGTCCAAACAAACGAATCAAAGCCCCGTTGTGTTAGTGGGAAGATGACTAGGGGGTGATCACCTCCCACCCCTAGTCTCTCTGCTTCTCTGTGCGCTGACCCCTTGTTTGAGTCCTGCAGAGTGGGGCCGACACACACAGATGGGCTGCAGTCTCCTTCTGTGACGCCTCTCAGGCTTTCACCATCTCTGATTTAGTCTCAGTCTAAATTACATCTGTCTATCTATCTATCTATCTATCTATCTATCTATCTATCTATCTATCTATCTATCTATCTATCTATCTATCTATCTATCTATCTATCTATCTATCTATCTATCTATCTATCTATCTATCTATCTATCTATCTATCTATCTATCTATCTATCTATCTATCTATCTATCTATCTATCTATCTATCTATCTATCTATCTATCTATCTATCTATCTATCTATCTATCTATCTATCTATCTATCTATCTATCTATCTATCTGTCTGTCTGTCTGTCTGTCTGTCTGTCTGTCTGTCTGTCTATCTATCTATCTATCTATCTATCTATCTATCTATCTATCTATCTATCTATCTATCTATCTATCTATCTATCTATCTATCTATCTATCTATCTATCTATCTATCTATCCGAAAAAAGATCAATAAAACATCCTGACACCCAGGCAGACAAAAATACAGTGTTTCTGGGTTTTCCTGCTGACACACAGAGGATGTGGTTGTGCTCCATCAAACATAATGACAGGACCGCCTAACTGTCACGCTTGGGACATCTTATCCAAAAACAATATGAAGCTTCATGATTTACTTAAGCTCCTGGCCACACTTTAAAATTGGGAAATTGTTGCACAGTGATAATATAAACAATCATATGAAAAACAGTCACAATATCTGGATGTAGACAACAGTGTTTGCAAAAAATTATATAATTATACTCAGCTGGATTTGCGTTTTTTTGTTTGTTTCTTATTTAGCCTAGATATCCAATGTTAGTGAAGATAGGGTCTCTGATTTTAAGTTATTTTAAAGCGACAAACTTGCACTTATTTTTTGTCGTGTCTTGTGAAATATCCGCGCAGCCTGTGTGGGCCTGCAGCGGTGAAAACCTCATGTCTTAAAAGCGCTGCAAACTATCCGAGCCTCAACCGCTCTCAGTCCCTCCCAACCTCCCAAGCAGACTTGCACAGAACTCGTTGCTCTGCTCCAGAAGTAGATATGGAGTCTGAATGGATTGCTGGGGGCCCCAACAAAGCGATGGAGCATCGGGGGCCCCAGCTGTGCAAAGGGGGCTGTGTTTGCAAAAGTCTCCGATCGGTGGTGGAGATGATGTGGAGGATCGGGTGGGTTGTGGAGTCTGGGGGGGGCTGGGTCTCCCTCTGCATTAGGCAGTAATAGGTTCGGGATGACCTAAACGATTTGTTGGCTGGGACAATAAATCTGTTGTGTGTTTCTTGGCATGCTGAGGGGAGGATTACAAGTTGTCGCACAAAGGAATGCAAATTGCAAGCCAAACTCTCCAAGAGGCCTGTGAAGTAGCCAGCTATTTAGAGTATTTGTGCCAGATCTCTGCTTCTCTCGCTCACTATTTTATGTTTCTCCATTAGTCCTAATAACCGTGAAGAGCTTGAGAGTAGCCACTGTATTCATCTCAAATCAATGGCTTTCCCTGCACCAGGCCCTATATGGACCCCCGCATTTGCATTCTATCCTGTGAGATGACCAGCGGAACAATTGGCGTTAAGTCTCTTTCAGGTGGCCAAATGGAAAATCTTGAATCCTAAATAACGTTTTTCTCTCAGCCCTGCCGCTTGAATCCACTTCACCCGATTAATTTTTTGAGCATACTTTTTGCCACTGGTTGAACCCTTAAGTGTGGTGGAAAATACCAGATATAGTGCTTTTTAAATCTCTGATTTGTATTAATATTTATGAATGATGATATAAATTGCATTAACATACATTACAGACTACATTAAGCAGGTTCATTATGAAGGCTAAGAGTTGAAGAAGTCAATGTCAGGACTTGATTGAGTTTAACCTAACTTTTTTGGTTTTATCTAGACTTTGATAGATCTTTCTGACATGTTTCTGTGTTGCAGATGCAGGTGCTTTGAGGGGCATTGCAGAGGAATTGCAGCTTGGATTCATCTACCCTCTTTCACACCTCCTCCTTGTGCCTGCAGAAGGAAATACAGGAGCAGCAGTCATATTTTCTCCATCAATCTATTCATCCATATTGTATGCCCACTTAGCTCTTGGAGGGTTGAGGTGGTGGTGGAATCTGGCGACTAATGTGCAGAGTCAAATAGATCAGCAAATGTTATTTTGAATATATATAATGTGAGGTTTCCAGTTGAGTTAATCATCAATAATGACACCAATAAATTGATTTGCATACTCTCTTTCAACATTCCCCCCATTTATCTGTAGACTGAGTTCCCAATTAACCACATTTTTAGTTAGCTTATTTCTTTAGTTACATAATTCAGTAAATTTTCTATATCATATCCATTGCAGAAAATGCTTGTGTCATTGGCAAAAAATACCAGTTTCATTACTTCTGATTTAATGTAAGTCATTCACATGCAATATAAAGAACTTGGGACCCAGCAACAGCCCCTGAGGAACCCCACAAGCAATGTCCAAATATTTTGAACACAGCTCTCAACACTATATATGGTTGTCTGTTTGTCAATTAACTTTTAAACCATTGCAGAACATCCCCCCAATATAATACAGTTCTAGGTTTTGTTTTATCCATAAATCATGATTCATTGTATCAAAAGCTTTTTTAATGTCAACAAACATTCCAATAGCAAGTTTTTTTTTTCTTTATTGTCAATAGCGGTTATTTGTTCAATGGCTTCTAGTATTGCCAGTGCTGTTGACTGTCTTAAATCTAAAACCGAAATGATTTTCGCTGAAAAAATAGTTTTTCTAAAAAAAGATTCTAAACCTTTATCAAAGTTTTTCTTTGTGGCAATAGAAAAAAACGGTCTGTAATTGGTTCATTGGAGTTTATCTCCTACAGGGGTATTGTCTTTTTCACATTATCCAGAAATAAAAGAGTTTAAACAAGAAATTACAGATGTGCGTTATACATTTTGAAATTTCCTCACTTACAAGTTCAATCAGAGACATATTCATGCTATGTAATGCAATGTGTTCAGTCTTATGTGTTTAAGCTAGAGTTTACTCAGATGATCCAGTAGCTATGATGGATTCTGTCATGAATGGCAGAGCTGAAGCAACCGATGATGATGCCGAACTCCTTCACAACTTGATCAGTTCATATTACTTCTGTTTTAATGACTTTTCATTGGTTACAAGTTCACTTTAGAATTCATTATAAAAGTCTGACTTCAACCTTTAGGGTCATGCGTGGTTAAATTTCCTCCTATATTACCGAATTGTTTAACCCACATAGTCCAACTCAAGCCTTCAGGTCCTCAAACCAAAATCAACTCGTTGGCCGAAGAATCAGGTATATAGCTCAAGGGATCGCTCTTTCCAGGCTGTTGCAACACCACTGTGGAATGAGCTTCCTTTGTTTTTACTATATTTTAAGAATCTGGACTAATTTAAAAAGCAGCTGAAGACATGTTTTTTCAAATGTACTTTCCCTTTTTAGATGTATTTTAAGTATTATTGTAATCATTTGTTTTAATCATTTGTAATAATCCATTATTTGTTTATCCTTTTAATCATGTTTTAATTTTCTTGCTTTGCCTTTGTTAAAAACTTTAGGATTGTATCTTTGAAAAGCTGCTATATTAAAACAAAGTTGACTTATTTTCTTCTAATGCCTTATATAATCTCACCAGCTCTGACACTTATATTTGAAAATGCTAATATTTCTATTTGCTATTTAATAATAGAAAATGCTACATAATGCATGTCCATAATCTGTCATAAGTCAAAAGTCTGCCATAGGGTTTACTAATACCAGCAGAGCATCTAAAGTCTTGTGCATCTTGTGATGTCATCGACCCAAATACAAGTCAAGGATTTTTTTTTCTTTTCTTCTGAGTTTTTTCTTCAAGGTTTTTAGAAAAACTTTGTATTTTTCTGAAATCTTGCTTTGGAAGTCAATACTTCATTAACCAGCTGTGTTTTTATTGTTCACATACATTTGTTTGTGGAAAGAATACATACCTGGATGCTATATTTCAGTTCACTATCAAATGTTATGAATTTTCATCTTTAAAGAAAAACTACTAACTATATCCCCAGTGGAAAAAAATATCAGCACAAAAATACATGTGTACTATAATAGTCCAGTTTTGTTATTATTTAACTCAGGAAAGCTTCATAGATTGACAGTCGAAAGTTAAATATGAACAAGACCCATTTAAAATAAACAATTTATCTCAAGGATTATTTTTTAACTAATGTGAAATGACTGATATGACTCTGAAGCAAATTGCATTCTGTCAATTTAATTCATTGTTGGCTTGTTAGTTACCCGTAAATCAAGTGGAGAAAAGGAGACACAGGAGCACTGCGGTGAGGTTAACAATAGTTAGGCCCCCAGATAAAATTCTGCTTAGGGCTTCATAAAGCTTTAGAGCAGCTATGTCTGTTTGTCAATGTGGATCGGGCTGGTTTGTGCACCAGAGTGGACAAATCTGCTTGGTACGGAAGATCAGCATGATCTTGAATGAATAAATGTCACACGGTAGTTTATTTAGAACATTTACATTGCTTTACTTCTTTATTTACAATGTTAGTCCAAATTAGAAGATTATAGATTCTTAAATGCTTTCTGGTGTAACAGTGTTTTTACACAATGCATGAAATAAACTATTAGGACAAATATCCAGTCCCACTGCAGACAAACTGCTACAGTCAGGCTAGACTCAGATATATAGCTAAATGCATTACTAAGTTGAAATAAATCCCTTGTCTAAGCCTATGATGTGTTTTAGCTCATAGGAAACAGCAACATTTCTCTCAGCTTATTTGCAATACATTGTTAGCATGTATTCATATACCAGAGATCCACCCATGCGGCCAAGGTGACTGCCCATTTTCTCCTTTGCGTCTTTAAGCTGCACAGCATAGATAGCTTAATTAAAGAACAACATTATCTTAGGGGGCAGCAGCGTTCCTCAAAGCGAGGAGTGTCCAATTTTAAATGCTGTGTCAGGCAAGAAAGAGAGCGTACAGTTGCTAACACCGCTCTGTGTGGTCCAGGCTTTGTCAATGTTTTTTAATAGTGTGACTGTAAAACATTTTGTCACATGAGAGAGTTACAAGGATGTTTTATGGCCGTTTGCTTTCAAAGATGTACTATAATCTTGTACCCTGTAATTTCTGATCATTATTTTTAATTGCTCATTTAGTATGTGAGTTCTGTTTTCAAAGCCGGAACAAGGTTGCATGGGGCCCTAAACAGAATGTGAATTGGCAGCCTTTTAACCACAACTCAACTAATACTAATCACCTGTGTTCCAACCTTTATGCTATAAACAAATTACAACGTAGAAATGCAACTAAAATGTAATACTATGCACACAATAGTTAAATCTGGGCTGCTTGAATCACATTTAGTTCACATAATTTGTGATGGGAAAGTTTAAAGGACATCAAATATACATTCTTTTGGTATCTAGAGCCCAGAAGTTGATACGGACTGAGTAGAGGATGAAAATGATCTAACGAATTGCTAGTGGGTTTCCATCTTTTAAAAAACATCCCCAAAAATTTTTGGTAAGTCAACATTTTTTTTTAAGGTTTGTATGCTATTTGGCTTAAGCAAGGACAAACTAACCTTACATATGTATAATAACATCCAACCTGTTCAGCAACGTAATATTTTACCTAGAAAAAAGTCTCTACAGTCTGAATGCACTCATTTATGTATACAATTAAAATATCAAGAATCACAAGTTTTGTTTTGCACATTTTCCACTGCTGTATCACTTGTACAAAACAATTTACAGTTTTAAACCCGATTTGTGTAACATTCCCCGTACTCTTGGGGGCCGCCTGTTGCTTTAGAGGCCTGAACAGTTAGATGAAAGCAGATTGGTTGTCAGAGGAAGAAAACTGAGCTGATTGCCTCCTCTTTTAAGCATTATGCCAAGCTTCCAACACTGAGCTTTTTTCATCTGTGATTATTATGTGTGTTCCTTTATCTAACCTGTTTCTAATGGGTACAGGTTTCTGAATGCTGATATGCTGGCCAGGTGAAGTCTGGTCAGCCTCATGATATCAGAGGCCAGCAGGGGGAGGGTGGGCTGTTTAAACAATTTTTATTTTTGTTAATCAACACAATCATAACCCCTGCAGAACAAAGGCGCAAATATCCATTTCCAAGGAAAGGGTGAGCGCCCTCTCCATGCGCCCCCCTCGCCCTCCTCACCCCTCTGTCTTCTGTACTCGTTACCCTGGTAACCCATGGGCAGAATGCAGATCAGGCGGCCCAACGAAGCAGCGGCCCCTTGTCTCCCTTTACAATTCGCCCTGATGATGACTAACACTTTTGTTCTTTGAGAGGACAGGTGGGAGTTACAATACGTCTCAAATTGTTGTCCACCCAAGATCTCCTTTCCTCTGTGACCTCCCCCACCTCTCATTTTTTTTTGTCTTCCTTTAACTCAACCTTTATTAATTTTTTCAATTGATCCAATTCGTCTGTTTCACTCTCCTTCCTTTCACTCACTGTGACAGCGATTCCCACAGAGCACCCCCTTACAGCAGATGTGGCAGTGGTTTGCGAGAGGTCAGTGTTATCTAAACAGACCCATTGGGCTATTTGCTATAGCACCCTCCATCAGGCAGGAAGCCCTGAGGAATCAGCCCATCACTTCAATCAGCCACAACAGCACACAATGAATTTATAATAGCCAGATCATAGCAGGGAGTGAAATCAGATGAGAACTGGGAGCAAGAGGGAGAAGAATGGTTGGGGGGTGTTTAGGATAGAGCAGGAGAGGGTGGAGTGAAGAGCATGAGGACGATTGAGTTTCAGTCTGTGTCAATGACCACGGTTGTGGGGAAGTGTGTTGTTTGTTTGTGGTCTGAAACAAACAAGAGATTGTTGAAGAGAGAGGAGATGAACTGTGACTTTGTTTGACAGTAAACTGTACAATATGCATGTGTGTAAGGTTTTGTTTTTAGCATTTTGTATGTCCACTGAATCCATTGAGCTGCAGTTCACATACATTTACAGCTACTTGAAAAAGTATTCACTCCTTTTAAACTTTCTTACACTTTGCCGCACCACAAACGACAAACTTAGGTGTATTTTACTGGAAATGTATGTGAGAGAACAGCAGAAATTAGGGCAGAATTATAAAGTGGGTAGTAAAGGCTCTTAGTTTTCAAGCTTTTACACAAATCAAAATCTGAAAAGTGTGGCATGCCTTTATATTCAGCTTTCCTATACTCTCATACCCCTAAATAAAACCCATCATCTGAAAATGGGAAGAGTATGGTGCAAGTCAACATACAGTGCCATGAATGCACTGTGGTTAGCACATTATGCTGTGAAGTTGCTTTTCTTCAACAAGGACAAGCAAACTGATCAGAGCTGATAAAAATATAGAGGAGATAAATAGAAGAGATAAATAGAGGGAAAAGCTGTTAGAGGCTGCAAAAAGGCTGCAAAAAGCTTTAGCCAGGTGGCGGTTCACCCTCCAAAAGGAAAACTATAATGGAATGGTTTAGATCAAAGCAATGTTAGAACGATCTAGTCAAAGTCCAAGTCTAACTTCAATTCAAAATCTGCAGCAATACTTGACAACTGATGTCACAGAAACTCACCATCCAATCTAAATGAGCCGCAGCTATTTTGCAAAGGTGAAAAAGCAAAAAACCTCAGTGTCTGGATGTACAAAGCTGGTAGAGACATGAATGACTTGAATCTTCAAAGACTTTAACTGCAACATAAGATGGTTCTGAAAATGGTTGATTTGGGAATTGTGTATGAATCCATGTCATGCTATTCAGAAATTTCTTTCTGAAAGGAATTTTGAAAATCATCTATAATTTTTTGCACTTATTATTGTTATTATTTGTACTACTTTGTGTTGGTCTACAGCATAAAATCCTACTCAAATACACTGAAGTTTGCGGTTGTAAGGTGACAAACTGAAAAAATTCAAGGGTTGTGAATGTTTTTTTAAGGCGATGTGTGTGGGTCTTTAGGTTCGTGCTCTGAACTGTATTTAATGACCTGTTTACAAAGAGAAGCAGCAATCTTATCGTCGTTCAGAGGGTAAGTACATGTGACAGTAGATATATACAAACTCTTGATCTGTATCTTGTTAGATTGTCAGGTAATGACTTTTCAGACTGATAGGGACAGTTGCTTACGTTTTCTTGGCTTGTGTGCAGACATGATGACGGTTTAAAAGTTGCTCATGCTCCACTTTCAACTGGGATTCACTGACTAAACTCCTTTCTTTGTGCTCTGCTCCCAGCGTACAGCCTCTGACCTTTGACCACATTAAATGGTGCAATCAGACTCATCTCTCTGTCCTGCCTTATCACCTAGAATCAAACATTAAAAGAGGGAGGGTGCCAGAGTTGCTCGTAAAATTGTAGAAATATAGGCACTGAAGGAGAAAGAAGGAGGGATAGAAAAAAGACAAAAGTAATCGCAAACCACGATAATGTAAGACAAATTCTAATAGGTGAAAACAAATCAGAATGCGAAGGAAGAGGAAAGAGGGGTGAAAAACAGTTTAAATGATCAATTATGGCACAATGTGCAATGTTGTTTGCTGTCTCCCCAAGTTTGGTGCTTAAACCACGGTGGGCGGAGCCCAGCTGTTAGCAAACACGCAGTTTTACGAGTACCATTCTGCAATTACCTGTTACCTTGACTGTCAGGGTTTTAAGACCGGCCTGGCCTTGGAGTTACCTGGATACACCTAGAGGGGAGCGATAAAACGAGCAGCGTGTGTTGGAAACGCAATGGGAGTGAGCTCCTATCTCTGTAGCTGCAGTCTGCACCCGAAACTCCATCTGTCTGACTGGCGCCCACTGACACACACCCTGTCTGTGTGTCTGTCTGCCTCTATGTCTGCACATCTGTCTGTTTCAGTGTGCACAGATTCATAAACTAAACCAGCACACACACTCTCACACACAAATGAGAGTTCAGGATTTCAGGTGGTTTGCAGACAATGATGGGTAGGAAAATATTTGATGTACCCAGCCTCCCCATTTAACATTCTGAACCTGTGCTCTGACCTTAAAGACTGCGCATGCATGCATACAGTGTGTTTGACCCTGTGCGTGTGTGTGTGTGTTTGTTCGCTTAGCTTTTAGCCCCGAGTTAGCCCGTCAGCCCTTTTTCAAACACACACAAAGACACACAGCAACCTATTAGGAGGATTTATCAAGGCCCATTTGACCTCCACCTTCTCCATGACCTCCATCTTCATCCCTCGGGACAGCCATGGTCAGTGGAGCAAAAGTGTGTGAGTGCATGTGTGTGGGATGGAGGGACTGCTACACCGTCTGACTGTGATTAAACACTGATGGTCAAACACACTTCCTCCACCCCTTGTATTTTCACTTCCACTGCCATCTCCCTACATCCCATGTTGGTGATGTGATTTGCATCAGGGTCATGTCCCCATTTTTGTTCAATCACAGCCTGAAAAATACTGCTTAAAATAATACAGAAATGGTTTTTCTGCAGAGTTATGTAACACATTTCACTCAGGTTTGCAAAAGGCTTTATTTTATCCATCTGCATCAAGAAGACTTTGTTTTTAATTCAAAAATGCAGAAAAAAATCTCTGATATATCTTATATTGCTGGGAACCTTGCCATTAATGATTCAGACCTGCAAACATCATAATCATTGTTGAAGTGATGATGTGCTCTGCTTCTATCCCTGTTTTATCCAGACACACTGGATGGCACCAGCAGGTAAATGTGTAAAAAACTCTAAAATAAATGTATCAGTGACCACAGTAACATCATCAACAAAATAGAGATCTCTACTTTTCACAGGGGTGGAGCATACAGAAAGAGATATTTGACCATTCCTGTTTACACAATCTTTCTGCATCAACCAGAGCTCCTTCCTATGTTATCTCGTTTTCAGGTTTTCCCACAAGTTTTCTACAGAATCTGGGTCTGGGGACTGATAAGTCCATGGCAGGAGGTAGAGGTTGTATTTGGTGAACCATTGCTTAGTTAATTTCTCCAAATCCCGTTTAAAGGAGTTGAGCCATTTTAAATTGACTTTCAGAAACCATCCTATTTTTATTTAAAATGTACTAATATTTAAAGAGTCCATGATGCCATGTACTATAATAAGGTTCCCAGGTGCTCTGGCAGAAAAACCCAAAGCATCACAGCTACTCCACCATACTTAACAGTGTGCATTAGGTGCTATTCTACATATTCATCTTTTATTTCATATCAAACCCACCTGGATTGCTTGTTGCAGAAAAGATTAGTCTTAAGGGCAACACACATCTGTAGAGCCTCTTTGTGCCTTTAACATGCATTGGAAGCGTCAGAACATACAATTGGGAGAAGTATTTGATACACTGCCAATTTTGCAGGTTTCCCACTTGCAAAGCATGCAAAAGTCTTTAATTTTTTATCATAGGTACTCTTCAACTGTGAGTGACACAATCTGAAAAAAGAATCCAAAAAATCACATTGTGAACGTCTTCCATTTTCTTAACATTGCGGCAACAGTCGTTGCCTTCTCACCAAGCTGCTTGGCTATTTTCCTGCAGCCCATCCCAGCCTTATGATTGTCTACTATTTTATCCCTGATGTCCTAACACAGCTCTCTGGTCTCTGCCATTGTGGAGAGGTTGGATGTTAGATGATCAAATACTTATGTCATTCAATAAAATGCAAATTAATTACTTAAAAATCATGTGATTTTCTGGATTTTTGTTGTATACAAACCTCTTCAAGAACTACAGGAAATGTCTTATATCTGTAATTGCAAACAAAGGTTTCTGTACCAAATATTAAGTTTTGTTTTTCTGATGTATCAAATACTTATGCAATAAAATGCAAATTAATAACTTTAAAATCACACAATGTTGATTTTCTGGATTTTTGTTGTAGATTACATCATTTACAGTTGAAGAGTAGCTATGATAAAAATTAAAGACTTCTACATCAGCAGTGTATCAAATACTTGTTCTCCCCACTGTATTTGTAGTTTTTTGCCAAATGGAGTTTTGACGAAAATTCAGAATGAAAGACTCACCTTCACTGCCTCCACCTTCCAGTGACTCTTTGGTGCGTCTACCAGCCTTCCAATCAGCATCCTGTCCGTCTGATTCTCCATCCAATCACCTTCCGACGCCTTGCTTTTAAAGGAGCTTCTACCGTGTTCATCTTCGCTTGTCAGCTGAGCTCATCCCTCCTCCACCCCACCTCCACCATCTTCCTTCACATCTACTCCTGGCTTCCTCGCTCCACCACCAGTGTCGGATCAGGGGAAAGACATATTTAAATCTAAGCCTTATAAATGATCATCTTAGCTCATGTCATTCTCAGCATTCATGTCTTCCTCCCAGAAATTTACTCCTTTTTGCGTTTCTGTTCTATTCAGCAGCGAGGACGTTAACGAATAGCACAGGTCTAAAAATGATTGCTACCTTTGAATGTCGGACTCCAACCTCATGCGGTCGGTTTGTGTTGTTTCAGAAATAATAATTGAAACATATTATTTGATGCGACTCTGACGCCATTGATGTGCATTGCCTTTTAGTCTCATCTTACCAACGCATGAGGAGTTTGCTAAACTCCTCATGTTTATGTTTGTGATGGTAGAACAGGAAAGGCTTTTTCCACTTTGCACGTAGATAATGTCTCAATGTTAGTATGGTGACTTATTCATGCAGAGATACCATAGATAAATATGGATTGTCGTTCAGGCCGTGTCACATCATATTTATACCTCCTAGCCATAAAGTCATATACCAATTAGAAATTTTCAAACATTCAGATCAACTCAAAAGTAAAGATTAAATTGAAAAAATACCTTACTTATATCTATTTTAAAGAGATTTTTAGGAAAACGAACAATTGTTCCACCCATTAATATAGCTAAAAAAACAAACTTTTTTCTCTAACATGGAACTTCTCCTGCACTAAAAATATTTACTGAAAAGCTACTAAAATTTTCAATAGGAAATTATGCTACAGCAATAAAATACAACATATTTTAAAGCTTATTTACAATATATTACCAAGTTACCTGAGTGTGGTGCATCAGTGTTTCTCTTGCAGACATACCAAACTGGCATTCTCCTTATTAATTGGTAATTTACCGTTCCAATTTACAATCTCTAAGTGGCTGATTAAGCTTTGGTCCTTCTTCTTAAGTGTTTTGAAGCTTAAGCGTGAAATACAAGCAAACTGCATACATATCTAGCATTTAAATGATCAACTGACTGCTTTAATTTAAATCTTTCACCCTGACATGTTTTTCCACTAACTTGAGATTTGAGGTGTTTGTTGGAGCCTGTTTTGACCTGTTGAGTTTAAGACTCCAGACTGGGTGAATTTCTAATTAAGAAAACATTTTAGTTTCTGCAAAGAGTCATGTCTGAGTTAAAGCAGCACAGTTAGCGCCCCACACTTTTTCCACATCCTTCTGCTTTTTCAAGCATTTTCTAGCAAAATGGGAACAATAGGGTCTTTAATCACAGGACGTTAACCCTTTGCTACTTTCTGGGATCAACTGATGCCACACAATGCTTTGTAGCAAGTAAACAACATAAAAATATGTTTATGAAAAGAAAATTAATCACAGTGGATATCTTTGGATAAAGTCATATTTCCCCCAACTGTGTCTAGGGGGGCTTTCATGTGGCTGTAATTACCATATTTCATTAGCGTGTGGAGTGTCACCGCTGGAGCATCAAAGCGATTGGCTCTTCGTATATATGTGCGGAAACCGCTGCCAGGGAAGTACACAACTATCTGTTTTTCTCTCCCCCCAGAATAAATTCGCCCTCGCCTGTTTTTGAGTGCACTCTCTCCCTCAAGCTGCTGTCGATATCAAAGAGAACCCATTCCGCATGTGAAGTGCCCCTTGTGCAGAATAATAAAGCAGTGCATCATGGCAAAAAACGGTGAAACACAACACTCTCGCCATCATCCTTCAATGCACAACCCAAGGACACACGTGTACGCATGAACACACAAGCACCCATGGTATTCCTTTCTCCTTTGTGGCGTCTTTACACTTCTTGGTACACATTCACTCTTCCTGTCCTGCCACTTTAAAACATACTATCTTGTCTTGCCGGGTGTTCTATACAGAGCACTGTATGGCTGTTTACCTTTCTCATGAACTACAGGTCTACTGCCAACAAGACATCATTATTTTATCTGTTAAAGTATGGAAACTTGACTAAGTTGCAAAGCACATTTTTATTGTGAAACATTATTCTTATAAGAGCAAAAAATTATAATAATAAAAATAAAGTTTCATATTTTCTTGTTTTGAGCATTGACAACATATATAAAGCCAGATTGATGAACTGGGTGTTATATTATCTTTATTCCACCAGGTTTACAGTATGTCACTTGGTGCAAACATTAATCAATATTTTGGAAAACAAATCTCGAAAAAAAAATGACTTAAAGTCTAAGCAGAATAAACAATAAAAATAATTCTAATTTTAGCTAACAAAGATATATAAAATAATACATATTTATTATAATTGCTAAAATATTGTCTAGCTTTTTTGCAACTTGCATCTGACCTGTGTTTAGGCACTAGAATGCCATTGGGCTCAATTCAGCAGCTTAAAGCCACAAAACCTTCAACAGGATTTGGAAAATGGGAGAAACTAATATCTCAACCAGCACAAACAGAGATGAGCTGCAAGTTTGCAGAACCCTCCAAACAGCCTCGCTTTACACCGCTATCAGAGGGATTATCTAAAAAGGAGAACAGCTATCTGCTCCAGGGCTAAACACACTTTGTGTTATCCTAAAGCTTTATGGCTTCCCTCTCGGCTAGCTCTCCTTGGTACGCAGGACAAAGGGAAGGTGGAAAGACGGTCACTCAGAGGTTTATATGTTAGTTAATAAATAAAAAACGTATTATTCCTTGTTCAGCAACAATCACTGTGAAATACAATGTGATGCTTTGAGAGACATGGTTCACTAGGTGAAAATAGATCTGAAAGGAACCTTCACTTGTTGTGGGGACTGTGATAGCAAAGTCTTCTGGAGAATATTGCTGTCATCATTGTGCATGCTGCAGCTCAACAGTCAAACCAACACACTCTTGAAATGCTCTTAACAGCTGCAGCTACCTGAAATCAATGTTCTCCTTGGCTCTAGTGACACTTTATCAGGTATTGATCGTTTTTTAAGCTATACCACTTATTCCATCTGCTACTCTGCATTTTTTGTCATTGTGTCCTTTACACTGTATGCAGAGCCAGGCAGACATACACCTTCTACACCACTCTTGATATTTTTTTGAAACCTTTTTTTCCTCAATTTTCTTAAACATTTACCTACAATAAAACATCTGTCTTATTTATATTAAATTCCCAAAGAAGATCCTGAGCATGGGTAAAGGAGTGCTGGGCTAAAGATTCTTCTAAAACAATTGCAAATAGAATTACTCTTTCCTTCATGTCATTAACATCTTTATCTTAAACTTGAAGTTTTATTGGAGCATAAAGAAAACGAAGAGAGATAACCCTTTCAAAATTTGCCACTTTTCTGGCAGTTTCTAGCAAAGAAAATGATAGTGAGCATGTTCAAAGATGGCTCCTACATCATAATTTCTGATGATCTGCAGATATCCAGTCCACATTAATACAATACAAACTGAGTTTTTAAAAATCTTAAATCTGGAAATGTTTCTTAGAAATGCTTTACACTTTTACCCCTATGAAGGTTTGCATGGATTAGAGATGCAAATCCTGCACACAATCTCTTTTCCAAAATGTCAGAGTCATTGTGGACAGGCCCTCCACTGCGGCCTAGGGCCTCCAAAACAGCAGGGGTCCCCCAATAGTGCTTAAATTCTCACACATAATGTAGATCAAGTATGGGCCTGTTTTTTTTCTGCAGTTCTGTTTGACCATTTACCATTAACATATTTAAAAGGTTAATTGTAATTTTAAATTTGTCTTTTCACAACTTGATAGATGTACAAGTTATAAGCATCCTGGCTAACCATTACATGGGACCCATATCAGTGTGAAATGAGTTGAAAAGTGGTCCCCAGATGGGATTATCTACAGGTTTCTGAATGGGTTTTATGTGGGGCACTTCTCAGTAGAAAGTAGGACCCACACAGGTCCTAGAAGCACTGCCCAATTTTGAATTATTTTCTTTATACCCATTTGATTCCCACCTAAGACCAACACAGGGTCCCCAGCTGGTTTTCCTGGTATGGTTTGCATTTAGTGGGTCCCATAGAAAAAATAAATTTTGAGGCGAGACTGCGCAAAATCCATATGGGGCCTACAGACCCATGAGATACAAAAGAAAATATTCACAGTTTTGTAACAGCATTAATAGCTATATTTTGATGCAAAAAGTTTAGTTATGTCTGTTGCTCAGACCACAATATTTATTTTTTATGTTATTTAGTACACACCATAAATGTTTGCGAATACATCTCAACTTCTTGCCACTTTTGTGTTGTTGCTTGGAAGGACAACCACTTAAATTCGGCTCCACTTTCCTATTTCAGAACACAGTTTTAGGGAATTTGTTGTTATCTCGTAGTTCACTGTAAACAAGCTGTGTTAAAATCAATATCTGTAAATGACATGGCATTGACCACATTAGATAAAATATCAATAATTTAAAAAAAAATTGTGATAACATAATAAGTAATGAGCTTGTCGGGACATGGGCCCCAAAATTAAATCCTGCTTAGCCCCTATCAAATGTTGGCTTCGCTTTAACTGCATGTGAAGGTCTCTAGAGCCTAAATGAAGAACAATTTAACAAATTGACTCTTACTTATCTCCTATTCCTTGCCTTCTGTCACGTTAAGAGTTATAAGTTGTCAGTAAGCCTCTAAACACTTTGGTCTGATTCTTAATCCTTTTAACAAGGGGGATCTTTGACAACTTCCTGGTCTCCTTTGAGTGAAAATGAAGCCGATCCTTGGTGGGTTTCCAAAGGCCCACAAAGCCTTAACCTTGGAATCCCCCTCCCTTCCAGTAAAGTGGATATGGAGAAGGAGGTGGTTTGGTTGGAAGGTGGATGGGAGTCTTTAGACTCAGTCGTGTCTGAGGTGTACAGGAAAAACCGAGGACCTGCCACATTATATGCTCCAACATGACTAGCAAATCCACCACGGTTAAGCAAACTTAACCTTCATTTGTGAAACGGTGCAAATCAAAGGGCAAAAACGACTTGTGCAAGTAATTACCACTGGGGGGGGGGGGGGGGGGTCGGGGGGGGGGGGGAGCAACAGGGTGAAGAAAGGACAGAGGAGAGGCAGGAGGGGAGGGAGGGGGCTGGACGAGGTCTAGGTAAGCGTTGTTGGTCTCAGGGACAGCTAGGACTTAACAGGTTGAATGCAAGGAAATGGGAATCATTTAAGGTGAGGGGCATTTTTAATGAGTTTGCTCAGAAATTGATTTTCCACTGTAATCTTTTATTTATATGCGGCCGGCGTCGTGTCCCTGGCGGAGGGAGGGTGTGCTCTCAGAGCACCCTGTCAAGGCCCCACTTCCTCAAACAACATCCAAAAGCCCAGGGAAAATGGTATTGTAGCTAAGGCAAATATTGCCCTGTCTTGGCTTAAGGGGATGTTTGCTCTAAAAGAGAAAAAGTTGCTCTTCTCCTGTTTTTCCAGATTAACAAAAAACATTTTAGGAGAGAAAACCTCTACAGAAACAATAAAGGTTGATACATCTCACTCATCATATATTGGGATCTTTATATTATAAACACATATTAACATCATTTTAACTTTATTTTTATAAGGAGAAACAAAGCTTAATTCATAATATATTTAGCACTCTTGATTCATTTTGCTGATTATAAATTTAGTCAAAATTATTAATTAAATAAATATAATTATAAATTCGTTAAGAACGTCTAACATTAGTTCTATTAAAAAATTATGTTTTATTCATTGGAAAAAGTATAGGTAGTTGTTCATGAAACTGATTAATACTTAATTCAATGCATCTTATTTATTTAGCACCAATTCACAACACCAAGTCACTTTACAAAAAAAGTCAGTGCAATCCAATCATTCATACAGATTCCAAGTCAATTGCTTACATTCCTAAGGGTCATCAAACAATGCCGTCAAGTTCAGTTTACTTTTCAAATTAGTTAAAAAAGGTTTTTTTTTAATCTAAGGAAACTCAGCAGATTGCATTGCATCACAGACTTGCACCATTCCCTCTTGAACTGATCTGATTATATTTATTGCAAACTGATTTGTATTTCAGTTGTATTTTTCATTTAATATAGCCTGGTATGCACTTCCTTCTTTTTAACATTTTTTAACATTTCAAAATAAAAAACATGCATGTTTTAAACATGGTTTAACAATAATATATTGTTAGTATTTTAAGTCTGATAGGGAATCTGATAATAACTTAGAAATTACTTACACTAAATCTATGTTAAGAATTATTCCTGGTAAATATCTCTAAAGTTGTTTATTGTCTAAACATAAATATTACACTAAAATTAAATATAAATTATTGGAATATTTTTACACAAAAAGAAACGCCAAATGGCCTAGCTGTCTCTGTGCGTGAGGCCTTTATACCCAGCTCCCATGCTGCTTGTTTCTGCGCCAGTTATTTTGAGACTCTAGTGTCATCTAGTGGCAGACATTATAACTACAGCAGAATGAATGAATGAATGAATGAATGAACAATGTACTTAGGTAACCCAAATACAGAATGTTTGGAAGACTGAATGCTTACACACAAACAAACACACACGCACACACACACACACACACACATGTATATATATATATATATATATATATATATATATATATACATATATATATATACAGGGATTGGACAATGAAACTGAAACACCTGTCATTTTAGTGTGGGAGGGTTCATGGCTAAATTGGACCAGCCTGGTAGCCAGTCTTCATTGATTGCACATTGCACCAGTAAGAGCAGAGTGTGAAGGTTCAATTAGCAGGATAAGAGCACAGTTTTGCTCAAAATATTGAAATGCACACAACATTATGGGTGACATCCCAGAGTTCAAAAGAGGACAAATTGTTGGTGCACGTCTTGCTGGCGCATCTGTGACCAAGACAGCAAGTCTTTGTGATGTATCAAGAGCCACGGTATCCAGGATAATGTCAGCATACCGCCAAGAAGGACGAACCACATCCAACAGGATTAACTGTGGACGCAAGAGGAAGCTGTCTGAAAGGGATGTTCGGGTGCTAACCCGGATTGTATCCAAAAAACATAAAACCACGGCTTCCCAAATCACGGCAGAATTAAATGTGCACCTCAACTCTCCTGTTTCCACCAGAACTGTCTGTCGGGAGCTCCACAGGGTCAATGGTGTAAGGAGCGCAAATCTTGGGGTGTGGACAATGTGAAACATGTATTGTTCTCTGATGAGTCCACCTTTACTGTTTTCCCCACATCCGGGAGAGTTACGGTGTGGAGAAGCCCCAAAGAAGCGTACCACCCAGACTGTTGCATGCCCAGAGTGAAGCATGGGGGTGGATCAGTGATGGTTTGGGCTGCCATATCATGGCATATCATTCCCTTGGTCCAATACTTGTGCTAGATGGATGCGTCACTGCCAAGGACTACCGAACCATTCTTGAGGACCATGTGCATCCAATGGTTCAAACATTGTATCCTGAAGGCGGTGCCGTGGATCAGGATGACAATGCACCAATACACACAGCAAGACTGGTGAAAGATTGGTTTGATGAACATGAAAGTGAAATTGAACATCTCCCATGGCCTGCACAGTCACCAGATCTAAATATTATTGAGCCACTTTGGGGTGTTTTGGAGGAGCGAGTTAGGAAACTTTTTCCTCCACCAGTATCACGTAGTGACCTGGACACTATCCTGCAAGAAGAATAGCTTAAAATCCCTCTGACCACTGTGCAGGACTTGTATATGTCATTCCCAAGAAGAATTGATGCTGTATTGTCCACAAAAGGAGGCCCTACACCATACTAATAAATTATTGTGGTCTAAAACCAGGTGTTTCAGTTTCATTGTCCAACCCCTGTGTATAAATATACTATTAATCAACCCTTAGAAAATGTTATGGTTGCCTATAGTTGGTTGTCTGACAGTAATTTTGTTAACAAATTCAATTTTAGCAACACCTCTTGACTGTGAGCATCATAAAGAATCCATCCATCCATCCATCCATCCATCCATCCATCCATCCATCCATCCATCAATGACTTTGACTGGGAGTAATTTTAACACACACATGTGCTTTGATCCTGCCATTAAATTGGAGCTCTGGCTGTGTTTAGAGTTATTGTTCTGCTGGAAGGTAAACCTTTGCCCAAGTCTCAAATCTTCCTCTTCTTCCTGACTTCTTCTATATTTAGCTTCATTCATTTTCCCATTAAATATGATCAGTGTCCTTTTCTCTTCTAAAGAAAAAGATTCCTATGGCATGATACTGTCAGCACAACATTTCACCATGGAAATGCTGAATCAAGTGTGGTTTACAGATAGTATTGTGGAAGTAGCCGAACCAGGGACCTTCTTTTATATTTGCTGTGTTATTTAAATAACTTGTGATTAGCTACATGATGTATTATGATTTTCTTTTTTCAATGGATTGAAGAATGTCAAGTCAAGTTAAGTCAAGTTTATTCATATAGAGCTTTTCAGGAACAAGGCACTCAAAGCGCTGTACATGAGAAAAAACATTACAATGATACGGAAAATCAAACACAGAAAAACAAATCAAATTACATTAATAATCCTTGGGAGTTTACTGGTAAGACTTGGTTCTAATCCAATCTTTCTAATAGAGGTAATTAGCTCATTAAGTCCTCTGTGGTAAGGAATTCATCCTGTGCTAGAAGAAAAATTATAATATTAATCCTTGAGGTCGCTGGTATGAGGCGGCCGTGGTCCCATCATTCAAATAGTAACAGTCATGGGCCCTCACTGAAGTCTAAGTAGAGAAGCTGGGTCACTGGTAGGTCCAAACTTTTTAAATACTAATAATGTTTGGCTTTCACTGGTATGAAATTGTTGTAATAAAATCCTTCTAAGAAATCTAAAAATCTATGAATCCTTCTAAGAAATTTAAAAATCTCTGGTCATTGGTGTAAAAACAACTCTAGTCAAATTTTCAAATACTAATAATAATTGGCTTTTGCTGGTAATCCTTCTGAGAAATCTGAAAATCTATGAAAAGTAATGAAATCACACATTTAGGTAAAGTACGATAGGAGGGAAAAAAATCATATTTTAGACTCTATTCTTAGCAGAATAGAGACTGAAATAGTACAAAAGACCTCAGCAGGGGTAAGCAACACAAACATAAGTAAAGATTCAGCAAGGCTACGGTGGAATCTTGAGGGTGCAAATGTAAGTCCGAGTGTGTTTGCAAGAATTAGACTGTCAACAATGATAGAAGCGCCATTCTCCTTGAGAAGAGAGGTGGAAGTTTTATCAATCGGCCGCATAGTCCTATCAGCACACAGCTGGTAGGGGAGTGCTGGGGAAGAGCATCGTGTTTATATAACATCCAGGAGATATTTTGTTGATAGCCAGTTAGCAGAAGTTGCCATGGCCACATTGGGGCGCCAGATTTAGAAAAACAATAAATGTTGTGGTTCAGGCAGTTGTGAATTTCCAACTACCTTAAGAGTTTTACTGGTATGTCTCAATTGCGAATCCAAATAGCCAAATTTCTGGTACATTCCGCAGATCTGGAGCGTACAACTTCTCCAAGATTATATCCTTTAACCTCTGAGTCCAACCGCTGCCAGGCTGCGATTCTGTTCAAGAAACGTGTCCAGCTTGCGATTCTGCTCTCTTAACATTTCAGTCTGTGTTGATCGCTCTGCAGACTCCATCCAACATCGCAGGCAGCTTTGGAACGCTTTGAACAGCCGCCTGCGTTTTGCGAATCACTCGATAAGCCAGGTAACCACCAACTCCAAAAAGCAGAAATCCTGTTATCAAAAGTTCAAATATGTACATATCTTCTACGTTCTCGACCGACATCGTAGTCAGGCACACAATCTTCCACTGCTGCCAAGAATCCATTGTGTATCCAGAGAAGAACGTCCCGTCTGGACAAGAGGGTCTCTTACCCTGTCTTCCCGTCGAAAAAACTTGATCAATTACGTTGAGAGTCCAGCTGACCAAATCCATAATTTACAAGTTTGGAGGATATGCAAAGCGAGGCTCTGAGAAAAATACAGACAAAAAGCAGAAGCAGGGATCAGCAGGGAGGGAGGGAGAGAAAACACGTGTGTCTTCTACCGAGAGCAAGAAAAAGTGATGCATGGATTTATTCCTCCCATTCCTTCATAAAGCCCAGATTTGTGGACAATAAAGATAATTATAAGTTTGAGGTTGTAATGTGACTAAATGTGAACTAGTTGAAGAGGTACTGATACTTCTTCAACTTAACTCTCACAAAGCACTGTTGTTCTGAAACATTTGTTTCAGCTATATATGTGCAGATTTGTGGAATGCATGACTAGTAGTTCTTCAGTCAACAAATTTTCCCACCAGAACTGTGAAATGTTGCAGCTCCACCAGAGTATGAATGTTTTTCTAGGCTGTTTTTTCTGATTAATGCTCACCTTGCCAGAACAATCAGTTTTGGTGGACAGTCATGTCTCTGTTGGTTTGCAGTTGTGCCGGACTCCTAAATTTCAGAAGATGATGGAACAGTGCTCCATGCAATGTTCAAAGCTTGACATATTGTTTTATATTCTATCCCTCCTTTCAACATCTATGCAACCTTATCCCTAACATGCCTGTTGTGTTCCTAGGTTTTCATGATGCTGTTTGTTCACTAGTGTTCTCTAACAAAGGCCTGAGGCATTCACAGAACAACTGTGAGATTAGATAACACACTGGTAGATCCTATGCAATAATAACAGGATTTTATTTATGGGTATCAGAGTAAAGAGGTCTAAATGCAAATGCCCACCACACTTTTCAGATATCCATTCATAAAAAAAAGATTTATACCAAGTATAATTTTTAATCCATTTCACAATATTCTATGTTTTTTTAATTTTCTCTCATTTTCAATCCCAACAATATATATCTAAGTTTATGGTTATATTGTAAAATCTGTAAATGTCTAAACATATGAATACTTTTCCAAGGCAAGTATGCTTTATTTTTATTAAAACAAAGCTTAGTCATGAAAACATTTTCAATAGGCAACAGAAAGTAAGTAATACAGAGCTGAAATGCAGGTAAAAACAATCTTCTCCTGTATTTCATGACAACACACTGCTGTTTCTTCAAGTCAGTTTACCTTTTGAAAGCACGTCTCTTTCCATTACTGATTTAGTACAGCAGTATTTGTGGGAAGGGCAAATTTGAGAAGAGTCGCTTCAAATTTCAATGCTTGTCTTAACTTAACCAGCAGATGGCAGATTGAGACTACCTGTTGCAAAATCTTCCCTTTCCACTTTACAAACCTGCAAAAGCTCTCAGTCCCTTCTTCAGTAAATAATATTGCATTTAAAAATATTTGAAATGTCATAAATCTATACAAAAAAAATAATCAGGAGGCATTTATTTTTTGTTTAGGCTTCATTTTGGAAATAGGCATTGGTTTATTTGTTTATCTTATAATTCCCTTCCACAATTTGTATATTCACTGAAAAGAAGAACTCACAGCATAGTTCATTAGTTTTTTTTAATTTGTTTTTTCTATTTATCAACTAGCAAGAAAATATACTCTGTTTTTTCAGAATTAATAAATACAATACAAATTTTCTTTATGAACAAATTCACAATTTACAAGTGACACCTCATGCACAACACTGTATGCAATGAAGTCATTTATCACAGTTATAACTGTCATTAAGATGTTCAGATCTCATTTTTAAAGTAAAACTTTTCTACACAATGTTACAACGTCATTAGGTCGAAGACTCCAAATCTTTAAAAAAATTCACTGTTCTATGTGTTTGTTATTCTAATAATTCAAGAGGCTTGGAGACCTTCTTCCATGGCCCATTTATTGATTATGCCACTGTTAATAGTCTATTCCTCATACTTGGACACTTGGTGGGCCACTAAACACTTCCAACAGGCCAGACATGATGTCTCTGTGTGGAGGAGGCTGACAGCAGGAGTGTTCCTTCTGAAGACCCGTTGCCCTGGCTGAAACTTCTCTCCATCATGTCTGCAGTGCTGATGATGGCCACCCTTGTTCCCCCTTATCAGGTACATTCCTGTGCTCTGGTATGGATGTAGTAGCATTTTAAATGTCTGTCTGTGAGATAACTCTGTTTTGTGGTCAGGAGGTGAGCAGCATGTGTGAAAAAGACCAGGCTAAAATACAAGACAAGATGAGGGATGTGTGAGCCGACTGGGCTGAGCTGAGGCTGCGTGGCATGGGTGAAGAGGAGTCAGCGTGTCGATCTGTGGAGTAGATCTCCAACTGTCCGCGCTGTTCTTGATGGGTCAGCGGAGGCTCCACTGTCATATACCCGTTAATTATTCTCACATTAGATGGCGGTGTGCTGGAGAAAGAATGACAAGCTGTTAATTAAACAAATTTGGTTTAATCTAATTTTAAAGAAAATCTTTATATTTTTTGCAAAAAAAAAAAAAAGAAACCTCACAGTTCATATTTCTTGTTTTTTTCAAAAGGATTGATACGCTGAATTTATATACATGTGCAGGTAATATATTATTAATTAAAAAAAATAAATCCCATATGGTCATCCTATTTAAAGCTAAGACTTGGATTTTTTTAATGGGGTTCTGTGGGGACAGCTATGAGCCATGATAAACAGCGCTTCAGAGTTGTTTTAGTTTGAGGAATCAGAAGTTTACACCCGTGGTTCCATCTATTGGTTATTAAGACCGGGGGCAGTTCCAAACTGCATTTATACCATCTTATTGGATTGGAATAATTTAGATTAATTTAATAATAATTTTGACTGAACAAGATATAAATGGAATCTGTTTTTCTTGTAAACCCGTCTTAAAATGACATCTGTTTTGAATTGGCTCTATGTAAATTAACTGAATTTAAATAAATTTAATAAGTTCTTCATGGTAAACTGTTTGGCAAAGTCTGTCTAAACTTTGATCATAGTAAATGTCTCACCTATCCCCAATGCGAACCCACAGGTCGCTGAAAAGTCGGGGCCTCCCATGGCCACTGCGAGCTTTGTAGGGCCGTTTGTGTCGCCCAAACTCCTCCAGCTGATTCAGGCTGTCGGGGAGAAGCATATGAGGCAGCTCCACCTCTTCAAGGCCAGGCACATCATCTGGGTCTTCGATCTCTTCCTCCAGACTGGCTGGCAAGCTGGTGGGAGTGAGTGTGCTGGTATCGAAAAGCTCCTCAACAGACCCTGCTACAGGCAGCTCTGGATCTTGTTTAATCCTGGAACAGAAGAAGATATGGAAAAAATAATAAAATAAGGCATGCATGGCACCAATTAATAAAACATTTCATTGAATAAATTTTAACATACCATAATCAAAAGGTTTCACTAAAACAATTCAGTCCCGCAGCTAATGGGAAATAAAAGGTCTTCTGTGTGTTGCTGTACACCTTCCAACAATTTTTAACCTGCAGCTAGTGAATGTTATTTTTTGGTGGTTTCTGACCACTCAGTCAGTTTCCTCGTCAAATACCCCAATTTAAATCAAGGACATGAATACAAGGAAAGCTTCACACTATTAATGATGCCCTGAGTAGCTTTAATACAAAGCCGCCAACATTAGAGAAAAGTTCAACATTTGTGGTTGCCAAATTTTCTCTACCTTTACCAACAATTTGACCACAAAAGACCACCCAGAATCTTCCATAAAAAAACACAACATGCTCATCTTTCTTAAATCCATTACTCACATTTCTCTAACTATTTTAATTTCTTTTTACTATCACTGTGAATTTATGGTTTAAAGTCAGTAAGGAATTAAGGATTCATCCTTACAGTAAAAAATAATAAGAATAATAAACACTCATATTACAAATAAATAAATGCTCATGTTAAACTATAGCCCTTATCATGAAAGCCGTGCTAAATAAAAAAAAGAAAAAATAAGAAAACAGCTCAAATTGGTGGCCCACCACCTGCAGGGGGAACCGTGAGGGACCGGTGCAAAGAGGATTGGGTTGCGGACGAAGGTGGAGACCTCAACGGCCTGATCCCCGGATGCTTAGGCTGGCTCTAGGGACGTGGAATGTCACCTCGCTGGGGGGGAAGGAGCCTGAGCTTGTGCGGGAGGTCGAGAGATATCGACTAGAAATAGTCGGGCTCGCCTCCACGCACAGCGTGGGCTCTGGAACCCATCTCCTTGAGAGTGGTTGGACTCTCTTCTACTCTGGAGTGGCCCACGGGGAGAGGCGGCGGGCTGGTGTGGGTTTGCTTGTTGCCCCCAGCTCAGCCGTCTCGTGTTGGGGTTTACCTCAGTGGATGAGAGGGTTGTATCCCTGCGCCTTCGGGTTGGGGAGAGGTCTCTGACTATCATTTCAGCCTACGGGCCGAGTGGTAGTGCAGAGTACCCGGCCTTCTTGGCGTCCCTGTCGGGGGTGCTGGATAGTGCCCCTCCCGGGGACTCCATTATTCTGCTGGGGGACTTCAACGCCCACGTGGGGAACGACAGTGACACCTGGAGAGGCGTGATCGGGAGGAATGGCCTCCCCGATCTGAATCCGAGTGGTGTTTTGTTATTGGGATGAGGATCAGCTCCTCCAAGTCCGAGGCCATGGTACTCGACCGGAAAAGGGTGGCTTGTCCTCTTCAGGTTGGAGGGGAGTTCCTGCCTCAAGTGGAGGAGTTTAAGTATCTCGGGGTCTTGTTCACGAGTGAGGGAAGAATGGAGCGGGAGATCGACAGACGGATCGGTGCAGCTGCCACAGTAATGGGGGCGCTGTGCCGGTCCATTGTGGTGAAGAGAGAGCTGAGCCGAAAAGCAAAGTTCTCAATTTACTGGTCGGTCTACGTTCCTACCCTTACCTATGGCCATGAACTTTGGGTCATGACCGAAAGAACGAGATCACGGATACAAGCGGCTGAAATGAGCTTCCTCCGTAGGGTGGCTGGGCACTCCCTTAGAGATAGGGTGAGGAGCTCGGCCAACCGGGAGGAGCTCGGAGTAGAGCCGCTGCTCCTCCACATCGAGAGGAGCCAGTTGAGGTGGCTCGGGCATCTATACCGGATGCCTCCTGGACGCCTTCCTTGGGAGGTGTTCCAGGCACGTCCCACCGGGAGGAGGCCTAGGGGATGGCCCAGGACACGCTGGAGGGACTATGTCTCTCGGCTGGCCTGGGAATGCCTTGGGCTCCCCCTGGAGGAGCTGGAGGAGGTGTCTGGAGAGAGGGACATCAGGGCGTCTCTGCTGAGTCTGCTGCCCCCGCGACCCGGTCCTGGATAAGCGGAAGACGACGAACGAACGAACGAAAACAGCTCAAATTTACCAAAGCCATGGCTAAAAAAATGCAAACAAAGAGTTATATAGAAAGTGGACTTAAATGGGAAATAATATCCTTTTGTTACAAACCTAAGTTAGTAGAGCACTGTTTGTGGAACCAAGTATTTTGGAGAGCCCATGTCACTCTTTCTGTCATGTATTTAAGTTTAAGGCGACTTGAGGCTTTAAAGATAAGTAAAACGATTTTAAAATCAATACAGAATAAGGTATGCAGGTAACAACAACGGCATATTTTTGGGGCTTTCTTCCCTAGTATTCTGTGTCACTGTTTTGCTTTGAAGCTCATTATAGTGGTAAAGATAAATCCACACAAAAATGTGCACAATTTATTTTAGATTATTATAAAAAAAAAGAATAAACCTAATTTATGATATTGTCTTGAGGTGGAAAAAACAAAGCTGAACAACAGCTTTAAAACAAGCATCAAATCTGAGGTTGAAAGACATTGTTACTCCTAGATTCTAGCAGCCGGGGTTATGTCATTTGATGTACTGCCATGCAAGGAAACAGTGAGAAAGAAAAATGTAGGAAACCTAAATGTAACCTTTCAAAACCTTTGATTTCTCCAGTGCGTTTAACACCATCCACCCTGAACTTCTCAGAGACAAACTAGAGCTGTCAGAGGTGGACCACCACCAGTGGATACTGGACTACCTCATTGGCTGCCCAATGGCTGTGTCACTGTCAGGCTGGTCTGCAATATGTGGGGGCTCGCAGGAAACTCTGCTGGCACCATTCACCCTCTACACTGCAGACTTCTCCATCAACTCCCCAGGCTTCTTCAGAAGTTCTCTGATGTTCCCAGGTGAGGATGACTACAGACAGACAGTGGACATAGGACTTTATGGGCTGGTGCCAGCAGAACCACCTCCTGATCAACACTGGGAAAACCAATGGCTGATGCAGCCGCATAACCACCACACCAACAGCGGTGAACATCTAGTGAACTGACATAAAGATAGTGGACTATTATGAGTACCTTGATGTTCACCTGAACAATAAACTGGGCTTGATTCACAGCACTGATGCTCTTAATGGGGAGAGTCAGAGCAGACTCTACCTGCTGAGGTTTTTTGTATTGCATGGGGTGTTCCAAAGACCTCTTTTGACTCTGTGGTGGTATCAGCCATATTTCATACTGCAGTTTGTTGGAGCAGCAGCTTATCCACAGCTGTGAGGAAGCAGTTAGATAAGGTCATTAGGAAGGCCAGCTATGTCCTAGGAGGCCTCCTCAATCCAGTGCAGATGGTGGGAGACATAAGGACTCTTGCAAAAATAACATCACTGTTGGATAATGTTGCACATCACATGCATGAAGCTGTTGCAGAACTGGATAGCTCCTTCACTGAAATATTGCTGCATCCTAGGTGCACAAAGGTGCGTTATCGCAGATCCTTCCTCCTAGCAGCTGTTAGACTTTATAACCATCACTACTCCCAAAAAACTCAATAAGTGTTTACATCCCTGCTGTCATTTGCACAGTTTTTTTTTTTCATTTCTTGCAAATAGTCTGCTGTTGTTTTATAAGGTCAAACACCACAACATTTAATTAATATGCTATTTTTAATAACTGTACAGTATTTTTTGTTTGTGCTGTCAATTTTTCACTTACTGTACAGTGTCTTATTCTTATTTGTTGATGTTTTTATGTTTTCTACCTATGGGAATGCTTCAAATGACCTTTCATTTAGCTGCTGGTATACCTGAATTTTCCCACTGTAGGACAACAAATGATGTTTCTATTTTTATGTTTTTCTGTTCTATTCTAATAATAATAATAATAATAAAAATTAAGTATTTTTCTTTATTTTGTACTTTTTTACTTTTACACTGTAACAACATGTTCAATGTAGGATATTCCAAAGTACTATGTGGATGAAAGATCTGCTTCCTCTAAATGGCAAATGAACTGTTTTTTAATTAGGTGATCCCTAAGGTTTATATACAAGGCAGACATATTGGATTTTATCCTTTACCCAATCATGCAGTCTCAATTAATAACATAATTGTTTTTCTTTTTACAGAATCTGTGCTATTTCAGTTTTAAAATATTTGTCAGTTGGGTTGTACTTGGAAATGAAACCTTGAAACTGATATCCGATTATCTGTTCAAGAGCTTTTTAAGTTGTGATTTTACCGAACTGCTCAATCAGCAGGTTGTTATTTTTCCAGTCTTTTTCATTTAGATGGTTTTCAGTGCAGATCCCGATGGCTCGGTTAGTGGGATAATATCTCCAGTCGTGCGGTCATGTTGCTGTAGGGTCAAACTCAGCATTGAACTGTGCTGTCTGTCATATCATAGTATTATTGCTCTTTAGGTCATTTTTGCTAGTCAGCTTGACATACTCCAGGTCTTTCATAAACACCTGTCATGCAGCCATCTTGGAGTGCTTTCACGTGCAGTTTGCGTAATCTCACAATAGGGAGGTACAAGTGTGTGTTTGCATGCACTTGTATTTTGTGACCAAAAAATACCACAGCCCCTTTGACAGCTTTTACAACACGAACTACTTCGGGCTAAAGCCTTCAAATTGGCAGAGGGGGGTAGCAGGGTTACTTTAAAAGCTTTAATTTGCAAAGAAAACATTGTAAGTGCTCTAAATTGATGGATGGGGATGTTCTTACTGTTGTAAAATTATTTTTCTTGTTGTACCTAGCTTTTTTTCCCTTCTTACTCTGAATGAAGTTGCTGTTTATCATTTTATTGGCAGATGGCTCAAGGCCCAAGGTAATAGGGAAGCTGCAGTATGCCAACAGCTGAAAGTAGAGAAAGTCGAAAACTGGTTGGAAGACAATCACCCTAGCCAACTCCAATTTTCTGTGTGGTTCTTGCATGTAGTGAACATCTGTGAGCTTAAGTGTGCTCAATACTGCCCCCCTATGTTCCTTGGCATCGTACATCATCCTACTTGTGGCAGCAAGCACGTGTGTGTGGACATGTGCTAGTGTGTTGTGGCGAAAACAGGCAGAACAACGTTTGGCAGCTTGCTTTGGCAGCATTAGATCAGAGGGTGGTGGAGAAAAGATGGACTAAGGTGATGGAGGTGTTGATGTTTAAAATGATTCTAGAATAACTGAGTTTTATGTGTTACTTAGCTCAGTTTGGATTTTATCTGTCTTCAATGAGCTATAGTAAATCTGTTGGGTTTATATGTCCCAAGAATTAGATAGCTAACAGCAGGTCGCAGTGCATTGAAAAACTATTCATACCCTTTTTCATATTTTCCATTTTTAAACGCAGCTAAGGCATAAAGTTACAGAGCTTAAAATTTAAAATTTAAAGTGACTTTAGGTTAAATAACCACATTGTAAACTTTGAACATCTAACAGAGGTCTGTTTAATCCATCATCCAAAAATGGAAAATAATTTTTGACACTTGGGACATATAAACCCAACAGATTTACTATAGCTCATTGAAGACAGATAAAATCCAAACTGAGCTAAGTTACACATAAAACTCAGCTATTTTAGATTACTTTGAAACATCAACACCACCATCACTTTAGTACAAACACAAGCCACACTTTTCAGATTTTTTTGCAATTTTGTGAGACATTTGAAAACCTTGTAACATTTTCCTTTCACCTCAGTCTAAAATTTATGGATAGCCTATACATACTGTTGCTAGAAGTTCTGTTTTATTGTTCTTAAAGTGAAGCTTGTCAAACAACAAATTGCCCTTTCTCAACACTTACTCTGTAACTTGCTCTTGATGGTCGGAGGGCAGGTGGACAATTTCATAGCCCTCATGCCTGAGTATGTCCAGCACACTGTGGTTCCCAAGGAAGTGACCTAGAAGTGGACAACAAGAAAAAGGTTATGGGAAATTTACTTTATACCAAGTTGCTGCAAAGCTCTTGTGTTATCTCCATGGCAAACTTCAACTGTGCTTCATTTAAATTATTAAAAGCTCATAACACATTCCTGTATGAAACAAACCATTAATTTTCTATAACAATGTTGATTATGATTATCCCACATCTTCTGGACACATTTCTTTCTTTACCAACACACAATGTCCCCACCACTCTCCTTGAGCCCTAGCATCTCAGCTACAAAACAATTTACAATATCAAAAGTTGCAACAAAGCAGTGTGTTATCTGTAGTTATGTACAAACAATTAGCTGAAAGTCAAAAATCTTAAAATCATGCTTGAATATATATGTAAATTTTTTTTTGTATAGTATCCTTTTCATTGTGCATGCACTTCAAGATTTAAGCAATCTCTGTTCAATTATATGACTTTGAGAGCCATTGCAACAGTTCTTCAGAAAGCTCTTTAAAAAAAAATGACCATTGACCTAAGTAATATTCGGTAATATGGTAATATTCAATAAGTTAGAATATGTGTTCTGATGAGACTCATTTGTCAGATTAAAAGTACCTTTTGAAAACAACCTTTAAGCAGCTATTAAACATACTTTTCATTAAGCCCACTTTTCAGTGTTAAATTAGTGTTTATTAGTCTGAAGTAATATCCTAATCTTAAATGTTTTGTAATTAACAGAATTAAAGGGTTGAAAATATTGGACACCGCAATGCTCAGTTTTGAGGTCCCTGACAAAACTCAACTCTGGTTAGCTATTGTTGGTGTAATGTCTGTGTCCACTGCACCTCTTGTGGACATGTTATGCAAAACCATTTTGTAAAAGATTATTTTGTTGTGCAAGGCTTGCAAAATAGTAATATAAATCCAGCATATTATTTTTTGTGTAGGTTGTTTGACTTTAAACTGTTTTTACACTGTTTCGTATATTTGGTATGCAATCTGGCATTCACGATAACAGACTTTGACACTGTCGATCAGACCATCTTAATTAACAGACTTCATAGTGCAGTGGGGACCTCTAAAACTGTTTTAGAGAAGTTAAGATCTTACCTTTCAAACAGAAACTACAGTGCCTGTATAAACCAGGTCATGTCAGATTCTATTGATCTAAAATGTGGAGTACCCCAGGGCTCTGTTTTGCACTCGATTCTTTTCCTATATACCATACCTTGGACAGATCATTAATATATTTAATATCTCTTATCACTTTTATGAAGATGCTAATACTGTAGTTACTAATGCATGGTCTACTTTAATACTGATGAGATGTGTAGTGTGTTATATACTGTACCTTGCCTTGATTTGAATCAAGGTATATATCAGACTGGGTTCTTAGTTTTGGCAAATTACTACTATTAATTTTATTTTTCACTTCCAAAACATGCATGCTGCCATGTTTCTACTTGTTTTGAGAAGATAACTGTCTTTCAAACAATATTTACAAGATGACTAAATGTGTACTGATGTGAGGCAGAAATACATTTCCATAACAATTATAGACAATTATTTCTTTACTGGGAGAACAAGACAGAAGCAGAGAAGCTTTCAAACACAGATTGTTCAAATGCAATCATGCTCATATCTACTGGGCTTACTTGTTGCTTGTTAATGACCCCATATTGTTGACACTCACCCTCTTGCCTCTCTTCCAATCATCCATCACTTTCAGTCACCTTGTCTAGGATTCCCTCAGCCTAACATCAAACATGCAGTCCTAAGTCACACACAGATGAAAGCTTTTTTTATTTCTGCTGTCGACCAATAATCCTGCGTGTCACTCATCTCAGCAATAAGCAGTTATTTAGCCTGACATCACCTTTGCAAGCACACATGCTCTATGAGAGGAATTCATATTTGTGCTCATACAAAGGAATTCGCTCTCTCACTCACACACCTCAGCTCTTCCTGCAGCTTATTAGCAACATGCTGACAATATTCAAGCCTTTTATTTGCTTTCTGTCAGGGCCCTCTGCTCCCACTCAGCTCTCCACCTCCTGTCAATTTAGTCATTATAATGTTCCCAATCATTCCTGAAAGTCAATGAGAGAAGCATGCAGTGTTACACTTTCTTGGCAGCCAAGTTCAAAGGCAGTCCATGGCGAGGCCACAGAGTGAGAGGCAGCTGCTAACAACAGTGTCGGGGTAGATGAGATGGGATTAGACAGAGGGCTGAGTGTGAGGTTTTGACTAGGTGAAAGTGGTTCTTTCTATTTATTTATGTATGAGTGTGTGTTCTTAATTTGCAGGGCAGAATAAACCAAAGGTAAAGTTAGGTCATTTTCTCAGTTATAGGCACATTAAAAAGAAAAGTAAAATAATGGCAAAAGTTTGACAGCAGTGAAACGTAATTGCTTTCACTCATAGCACTCATAGAGCAACATGGCAAAACCAGTAGAGGTAGAAGCTGCTTCTGACTGAATAAGATTGGGTTAAAAGACAGTGACGGGTGTTACGGGTAGCACCAAGGGTTTGTTGGTCAATCCAACACTTTGAATGATAATGAATTATTTGAACCTCAATATCATGTTAACTAGAGCAGTGTTTACCAAACTCGATAGCTCAGGCAGTAATGCCATAAGACATTGTTTAAATTCAGTTCAATTAAATTCAAAAACACTTTATTAATCTCAAAGGGAAGTCAAATGTTATTGTAGCTCATATGATGCAGGTTTCTTCAAAGAGCCGTTGTAGATGCTGATGGCTGTGGGCAGGAAGGATCTCCTGTAGCCGTCTGTCTTACAGCACATCTGAAGAAGCCTCTGACTGAAGACACACTGATGAAAAGGATACTCAGGGTTCTCCATAATGTTCTACATTTTATGAAGAATCCTTCTTTGTACAATGATCTCCAGAGGTTCCAGAGGAGTTTCCAGAGCTTGTTGGGTTTTTTAAAGTCCCTGGCTCTGATGCTGCTGCCCCAGCAGATGACAGCAGAAGACATCATACTCTCCACAGCAGACATTTAGAAGATATGCAACATCTTGCTGCAAACACCGAAGGTCCTAAGATTCCTCAAGAATTACAGCCTGCTCTGTCCCTTCCTGTAGATGGCTTCTCAGTTGCATCTCCACTCTAGTCTGTTGTCCAGATGAACACTGAGGTATTTATACTCCTCCACCACCTGCACTTCTTCCCCATGATAGAAATACTGTTTGGCCTATTCTTAATTTTCTTAAAATCTACAGTAATCTCCTTTGTTTTATTCACGTTCAAGATGAGATGATTGTTGTCACACCATGCCACAAAGCTGTCAACTAGCTTCCTGTACTCAGCTTCTTTTCCATCTCTGATCCACCCCACGACTGCAGAATCATCCGAGTATTTCAACAGATTACAGGAGTCTGTCTTGTACTGGTAGTCTGAGGTGTACAGAGTGAAAAGGAATGGTGAGAGTACAGTCCCCTGTGGTGCTCCTGTGCTGCTGACTACCTGGTTAGACTCACAACCCTTCAGTCTCACAAACTGTGGTCTGTTTGTCAGGTAGTCTTTGATCCAGGAGATTGTTGAGGCCTCCACCTGAGTCTTCTGGAGATTCTGACAAAGCAAATTAGGTTGGATTGTATTAAATGCACTGGAGAAATAAAAGAACATGATCCTCACAGTGCTGCTGGCTTTGTTCAGATGACAGTGGATTTATTGAAATCTCCAATTCCACAGCGATAAGCAAACTGAAGGGGTCCTGATAGTTTATTGTTTGCTTATTCAGGTATATACTCCTCAATACTCCGCAATAATTTCCTGTCTCCCTCTCTGAAGGCTCTTTTTTCCTTGTTAACCAGGTCCTTCAGGTCACTGGTGATTCAGGGTTTGCTACTGGGAAGCATCTCACTGTTCTGGTGGGAAACATCCAGCAAAAATTCTTCCAGCTGCACAACATCTGATACCGGAGACGATAACCGTCCAAAAAATAAATGTATATCCACCACAAGAGGAATCTGAGTTCTTAAAAAAAATCAATTACTATGAAAAGTAACAGAGCTACTCCAACATGCTGTCACCTTGAGCGCCGCTATTGTAGAGTTCATATGTTTGGCACACATACTAAAGGATAGCATAATCAAAAGTGAAAATGAAGCTATGTTTGCATCAAATGTTGCTTTCACACACAAACCTACTTTACCCCAAGTGTGTTGAAGAAATTACATATACAGTCATTTTCAATAAATCAGAATATTATTGAAAAGTGTATTTGTCTCAGTAACTGATTTCACAAAAAATAACCACATTATATAAAAGAATTATACACAGGCTGCTTTGAAACATCTATATCCATTGCAGTGAAATGAATGAGAGGCGGAGAACATCCTTGACAGGTTGCCAGTCAAATTTGCCCTATGAATTTGGAAAATTATTAATAGGTTGGTGAGTTAGATCTTGTTTCAACGATGTCAACCCTCAGACGTTTCAATCTACCAATATATTCTAGTGTTAAATCAAATGCTGTGTTGGGACTTTAAGACATCCAGTGACAGATGGCATATGAATAGAACAGAAAAGAATAGAAAATGTTTTTATTGTCCCTCAATTGGGAAATTTAGATTTACCAGTAGCAAACTGTAAGGCAATACACCCTGTATGTACCTTATAGGACATCACAAGGATTTAGTAAACCAATATTTTGCTAATGCTAGACTGAGACCTAATAAGGGTAATTCTTCATTGGCTTATTTTATCAGACCTAGCTGCCACTTTCAAATTTCAAATTAAATTCAGTAGGAACATACTAATAAATTCTACTCTGTAAATTATAATTAAACAAAACTCCACAAATATTTGCTAAAACGGTACTGAGAATGACTTTCTTCACCTCTCCCTTCTCAAACATTCTTCTCTTTCTTTTCATTCCCTTCATCTTACAACATATTGGGGCCAAACGCGGCCGAGTCACTAACTGCATGCTGACAGACTCAACCTCTCTCATATCTGTGTCAAGTAGCTATTCCATCAATTTCTGTGAGCCAGAGGGAGAGGAGAGTATATTGTGCTTGTTTGACCTTTGTTAGGTCAGAACTTCAGGTACATGTGTTGACGTGATTTCCTCTGGTCTGGACAAAATTGTAATTCTCCTTTCAGGTTGACAATATTTGGGTAGGGGTTCTGGTTTTCAAGCAAATATAGTGTGGGCATATATTTTCTGTACCTATTTAATTGTGTTCAGCATCACATTGGGGTTGGAATCTATTGTTGAGACCACAGCCATGTGTTACAAAATGAAAGGCCAGTAGAAACTTTTCTGGAACTTTCAAAATTAATCCCATTAACTTACTTCCAGCACAGCCAGAAACAGGGAATAACAGCAGACGTCCTGTGACGTCACGGTCCAAATAAAAATCCCACTTTTGCAACAAACTGACCTCTTCCATGCAGGTCCCCAGCGGAACTGGATGGAAGGATACAGCGCGCTAATGTCTCTTTGCAGGCAAATAGACATAACTCTTCAAAGTGGATCCAAAAGTGTCATACGATCACGCAATCATATGCACTAAGTTAAGTGGGAATTAATTGCTGTTTGTGTATCCGGTATTCATTCATGAATGGGGGTAATTAAGGTACAAAAAATTAAGGTACAAAAAAAAAAAAACGAGCCACAGTACTGTGGTGTCGGGCCACAATCCTGTGGTCTCATTCAGTAGAGAGGAACTTCTCAACATCAGAGAGTGCTCTCTTGGGATTTTTTCACCATCTTTCATCAATCCGAGGTTCACTGAGCTTCTGGCAAACGGAGCTGCGGCTCTATACGGGATACTGCGCCGAAAGCGTCGAAGAGGAAAGCGTGCTGGCACGCTGGTAAAGCTCCGCAAAAGAGGACTTCGCACACCACTGCCTTCAATCCACCTGGCAAATGTCCGCTCTCTCAACAACAAGATGGACGAGCTGCTTCTTCTCACCGGTAAAAACACGGACCTCCGCGGATCAGCGGTTCTCTACTTCACTGAGACATGGCTGAGTGAAAACATCCCGGACCACGCAGTGCTGATGACGGACTTTCAGCTGCTCAGAGCAGATCGCAGCGCGGAGCTATCGGGGAAGAGGCGAGGAGGCGGAATCTGCTTTTATATAAATGAAGGTTGGTGCAGAGACGTAAAAGTGCTGGGAAAAACATGTAGTCCGGATCTGGAGTCATTTTCCATAATCTGTAAACCGTTTTATTCACCGAGAGAGTTTTCCTCATTTATAATAATCGGCTCATATTTTCCACCGCATGGCTGCATTTCTGCCGCGGAATTACAGCTGATTACAGACGTGGAGAAAAAATACACGGACTCTTTCATCATAATACTGGGAGATTTTAACAGAGCAAACCTCTCCAATGAACTCCCCAAATACAGACAGCATATTAAGTGTCCCACCAGAGACAAAAACACACTGGACCATTGTTACACAACTTTAAAGGACTCATATCATGCTGTTACCAGGGCTGCTCTGGGTTTTTCGGATCATTATCTAATCCACCTCATCCCAACCTACAGACAGAGACTAAGAGCTTCCAAACCCAAGGTTCACACTGTTAAGAAGTGGACTGAAGAATCAAAGCAGACGCTTTGATTGCACAGACTGGACTGTTTTTGAAACTTCAGCCACTGACCTAAACCAACTAACTGATGTGGTGACATCATAAATCAGTTTCTGTGAAGACATGTGTGTGCAGACCAAGACCTTCTGCACCTTTGGGAATAACAAGCCATGGGAAAAGAAAGAAGCTCACAGCAGTGGAGATTGGGGGCAGTACAGGCAGGCCAGGAACAAACTAACAAAGCAGAATAAAGCAGCCAAGAGAAGCTACAGTGAGAAGCTTAAGAACAGCCTTTCTACTGGTGACATTTCAGCTGTATGGACCAGTCTGAGAAACCTGACTGCCTATAAGAGCCCCTCCACCCATCCTGAACAGAGTTGTCTCCTGGACAACCGTCTGAATGGCTTCTACTGCAGACATGACAAGAAGCCATTCACACCTCAAATCCTCTCCTCCACATCCCATTCAGGAACAAGTTCTTCCCACAAAGCTACCAACCCCCTACCTTCAGATCCTCCGCCTGCACTAAAGATCTCCGAGGAAGATGTAAACAGGCTCTTTCAGCGCATGAAAACAAAGAAAGCTGGAGGACCTGATAACGTCTCCCCATCATGCCTGAAAGCCTGTGCAAATCAACTCGCTCCGATCTTCACAAGGATCTTCAACAAATCACTGGAGAAATGTGAGGTCCCCTCCTGCCTCAAACGATCCACCATCATCCCGGTGCCCAAGAAACCCACCATCGTAGGATTAAATGACTACAGGCTTGTAGCCCTGACGTCTGTGGTCATGAAATCCTTTGAGCGGCTGGTGTTGAAGCACCTGAAAGACATCACAGGCCCCCTGCTGGACCCCCTGCAATTTGCTTACTGAGCAAACAGGTCGGCAGATGATGCTGTTAACTTAGGTCTACACTTCATCCTGCAACACCTCGACCACCCAGGGACGTACGCCAGGATCCTGTTTGTAAACTTCAGCTCGGCCTTCAACACCATCATACCAGACATCCTCCACCAGAAGCTCACCCAGCTCAACGTCCCAGCCTCCACCTGTCAGTGGATCAACAGCTTCCTGACGGACCGACAGCAGCACGTGAGACTGGGTAGCACCTTCTCCCAAACCAGATCAATAAGTACTGGTGGCCCCCAGGGGTGTGTTCTATCCCCACTCCTCTTCTCCCTGTACACAAATGACTGCACCTCATCGGACTCGTCCGTGAAACTCCTTAAGTTTGCCAATGACACCACTGTCATTGGACTGATCCAGGACGGTGATGAGTCTGCATACAGAGAGCAGGTGGATCGGCTGGTACACTGGTGCGGTCAGAACTACCTTGAACTGAACCCACTCAAGACTGTGGAAATGGTGGTGGACTTTCAGAGAACACCACCCCCATACACCCCCCTCACCATCCTCAACAACACTGTATCGGCCATGGACCACTTCAGGTTCTTAGGAACCACCATCTCTGAAGACCTGAGATGGTCTTCACACATATACACTGTTCGAAAGAAGGCCCAGCAGAGACTGTACTTCCTGAGGCAACTCAAGAAGTTCAACCTTCCACAGGAGCTGCTGGTCATCTTCTACACTGTCATCATTCAATCTGTCCTGTCTTCATCCATCTCAGTGTGGTTTGGCTCATCCACAAAACAGGACAGGTCCAGACTGCAACGAATAATCAGGAATGCAGAGATAATAATCAGGGCTGACCTTCCCTCCATCCAGGACTTATACAGGTCTAGGGTCAGGAAAAGAGCTGCTTAAATCTCTGCAGACCCCACACACCCTGCACATAAACTGTTCAGAGCTTTACTTTCAGGACGCCGCTACAGAGCACTGTTCACTAAAACCAGCCGCCACAGAGACAGTTTCTTCCCCCAGGCTGTTTCTCTGTTGAACATTCAATAGAGTACAAAACAACAGCATACAGATGTTGCAAATGCACCTTTTTATTATATATGTGTATATTGTACATTGTAAATATGTATATTCTGTAATGCAAAAACAAAACAAAAGAGCAAAGTGTACCGGAGTCAAATTCCTTCTTTGTATGTACGAACTTGGCAATAAAGCTGATTCTGAAGTTGCTTGACTTTCTCTCTGAGGTCTACCGATGCAAACTGTGTTCCAGAGAGTTCCCAGAGACCCTGTCTCTACAATGGCGAGTGGAGCGGTTTTCCCGGTCCGAAGGCAGAACAACGGAACCGCATCACCGTGGTTACAGCTGTAACGTGTAGTTTGGCCGGCCAACAGAATGAGCCGCCCCACCCCACAGCTACGGAGGTTAGCTGCAAGTTAACCCTTTGTTCACTGTGGATGCTTTCTTCAACTTCGCCACGCACGGCTCTGCACGTTGTGTGTTGTATTTTAATAGGCCCGCTTTCGCTCCGCTGAAGGGAACATCTCCTGGAGGCTGGTTTTAAAGCATCATGTGTTGAGCGGCATTACCGCGACTGAAACACGTTGCGGCGGTATTGGAGCACTACCGTTCTTTGCCAATGTAAAGAAGTAGAAGACGGAAACACGTTACAAAAACAAGAAGAAGGAGCTATGGAAGACTTCGGGCCTGTGCTGTTGCTATTCTCTCACTCGCTTGAATGCACGTTTGAAAATGGCAGTTGTTTTTTTTTATGCTGGTCGAGGTAAGAAAGAGGTACCAAAAAAGTAGGTACTGGCACTGAAATAACAGTAATGGAACTGCTTGCGAAGCGAGCCGAGTGGAGCCGAGTCGGGCCAAATCGAGCCAGTGGAAAAGGGGCAGAAGAGGAATACACCTCTCAGTGTGAGGGAGCGAGTGCTCGTGAAGCTGTGCGTTCTCGCGATCCACCGCTTGGAGCAGTATGTCACATATAAAACAGTTCAATGTGGAAACTTTTTCCTGAGCAGTTTATTGTGTGGCACCGGGTACCCATTGAGTTTTGCGTGGACATGACTGGCAGACGTCCACTTTGAGTCTGTGCGTACATTCGTGGAGGCAAGTACTATGTACTATGTTTTGCCCTTTACTGTCAGAATGCTGAGTCAATATCCACACATACAATACTGCTATGGATTTGTGTGTTATTCAGTTGTTGCAGCGATCAACCAGTATTACATTATTTAATCTCATGCTACATTCTGCAGACTCTCTGTGTGAACTTCTCAACTCCGCATGCTGAATGCTCGTGTTTTCTCCAGCAGATGGCAGCTTGACCTACTTTCCTAAATACTTTAACTATTAATTATCACTTGAACACATTCATGGAGCACTCATGGCCATGTAGAGCTGCTGTCTTTTGTCAGTAGTCATTTGGTAAAAGGTGGGTTACACCCCAGACAATCTCCAGTCCAGCACAGGGCAACCCAGATACACACAGGACAAACCACTAAGCACAATGAGAGGAAATCGGAGCGCCTGGAAAGAACCCAACACACACAGGTAGAACACGCAGTCCCCATGCAGAAAAGCCCATCAGGATTCAAACCAAGGACATTTTAAATATACAGTGGCCTGTAAAAGTGTTCATACCCCTTGAACACATTACAACCACAAACATAAACATATTTTATTGGGATTTTATGTGAAAGACCAACACAAAGTGTTTTTTTTTTTCTTTCGTGTGGTCAGAGTGATGTGCAGTGCTAGTTCTCTGCCACACACAGCGTTTGGCATTTTAGACAAAAAGTTCAATTTTAGTCTGATCTGACCGAAGCACCTTCTTCCACATGTTTGCTGTGTCCCCAACATGGCTTCAGGCAAACTGCAAAAGGGACTTCTTATGGTTTTCTTTTAACAATGGCTTTCTTCTTGCCACTCTTCCATGAGACCACATTTGAGCAGAGCACGACTAATAGTTGTCCTGTGGACAGATTCCCCCACTTGAGCTGTGGATCTCTGCAGTTCGTCCAGTCACCATGGGCCTCTTGGCTGCATCTCTGAAAATTGCTCTCCCTGTTCGGCCTGTAAGTTTAGGTGGACGGCCTTGTCTTGGTAGTTTTACAGTTGTGCCACACTCTTTCCATTTCCAGGTGATGGACAACATTGCTCTGTGAAATGTTTAAAGCTTGGGAAATCTTTTTATAGCCCAAACCTGCTATAAACCTCTCCATAACTTTATCCCTGACCTGTCTGGTGCGTTCCTTGGACTTCATGATGCTGTTTGCTCCCCAATATTCTCTTAACCAACCTCTGAGGCTGTCAGAGAGCAGCTGTATTTGTACTGAGATTAAATTACACACAGGTGGACTCTATTTAGTCATTAGCAATCATCAGGCAACTTCTGAAGGCAACTGGTTGCACTCAGAGTAAAGGGGGCTGAATACTTTTGCACACCGCACTCAGTTTATTATTTGTAAAAAAAAAAAAAAAGGAAATCATGTATAATTTTCATTCCACTTCACTTCAATTGTATACTACTTTGTGTTGGTCTTTCACATAAAATTCCAATAAAATATATTAATGTTTGTGGTTGTAATGTGAAACTATGTGGAAAAGTTCAAGGGTCATGAATACTTTTACAAGCCACTGTATATAAGAAAGGAAATTAAAGTAAAAGTTTTTTTTTTTTTTTATAAAAATGTGTGTTTACAATGGTTCTACAAAAGATAAAGAATTGGTTGAATTAGTGCAAATGTGCACAGTATCGATCCCAGCACTCTGACTTTTTAGTGTTCATCAAAGAGACAGCCTTGGGAAAGACACTATCTCTGTGGTGCCTGGTTGTTGCAAATAGCGCTCTGTAGCGCTGACCCGGAGGTAAAAGTCTAAACAGACTGTGACCAGGGTGTGTGGGGTCTGCAGGGATGTTAGCTGTCCTTTTCCTGACCCAACACCTGTACAGGTCCTGGATGGGGAAAACGTCAGCCCTGATGATCCTCTCTTCAGATCCAATTCATCATTGCATTTTAGACCTGTCCTGTTTTGTGGATGAGCCACACCACACAGTGATGGATGAGCACGACAGACTGAATAATAGCTGTGTAAAACATGACCAGCAGCTCCTCTGAAACCTTGTTGCCACAGAAAGTACAGTCTCTGATGGGCCGTCATGCAAACAGTGTCTATATGTGAGGAACATACAGACACTATAGACACATCCTACAATTTGACTGCAGATGGCTTTAAATAAACGAGATGGTACAATAACACTTTGAAACATATCAGAAAAATGGCATCGTTGTGAAAAGGGAATTCCCATCTGCCACCAGCCTGGTTAACAAAGCCTTCCTTGTATGTCCAAAAACGTACTTGGCAATAAAGCTTTTCTGATTCTGATTCTGATTCTGATTCTGAAAAGCCAGTATACTGTTTTAGGAAAGATGCTTGGTTTTGGGTCAGTAAAGGTTTAATTTGTCTGTGGAATAAAAATGAGCTGTAAAAAATGGTTTCCACCACTATATTCCTCCAGAACATAATCTGCATTCAGACCCTCCAACACCACACTAAACCTTGTGATGGTTTGTTATGTTCAGGATCATTAACATGTACCCCGTCCTTGAAAAACCTACTGTACTCATAAACAAACTAGGCAAACAATCCCAATTTTTTGTTCTGGTCTTGACTCAAAACAAAACCAAAGCACTCATAAACATAATCAAACTGTCTGGCTCAGACTGAAAAACCCCACTTCTAAGAAATTATGTTTGAACTTCATTTGAGGGATTGCATGGTTCTCCATGATTTGGCACAATTTGTCAAACCAAACAGCAGCTGTATCAGAGGTTCCTTCAGATCTGGTATTTTGAAAAGAATTTACACAATAGTTTTTCATCTTACAACAGTGGCATGTGTATTTGTGCTTGTGTAGGTTTGTGGTTCTTCGCCATATGTGGGTGAGTGAGAGATAATAGCTCTTAAATATGCGTGGGAGGCTGATCTTGTGTATTTGTTATTGGAGCGTCCAGACGGTAAATTGTGTGGTGCTTCAGAAGCCGAGAGTAGACCCAACAAACAATTCCACTTGTCAAGATGTAATAAGAGGTCAGTTAATGCCTAATGGCACTTCTGCCTTATTTGACTGACTGGAAAGATTGAAGAGTAGCAAACAAACTGCTTTTTCATGTGAAATCTACTCCTACAGTCACAGATACATAGTTTTAATTTTTCACTGAAAAACAATGTTCAGTGACTCTGAAATTGTGTTGGCATGTAAAATAACCTTTTGGTCCTCTTGGGAGAGACAATTCTATTTTCCAAAAGGGTTACAAAATAGTTAAAAAGTCATGTTGTAAGATTTCAGTTTCAAATGAGAGCAGCAATTAAACTTAATTGCCCCCTCCTGGTAAGATTGGTAAATCTAAACATCTTTCAAAACAAAACCAAACGTGTCCTTCTATCTTGCCACCCTGAACCTTAATCCTTAGAATTTATTACCCTGAATCTTCAATCTCCCCTTAGCTGTTGTCATGTTTACTTACACAGAGGGAGCCACCCAACTCATTGTTTCTTTGTAGCATAATATTGCCAGGTGAACTGAAATATCCAGTCAATTTACAGCAAGTCAGACAACCAAAAACAGGAGGCAACCAATATGACAACATATGATGCAGCAGGAGATTCCTGTCTTTTGTCTAGTCAGAAACAAACTTCTTGGTTGAATGAAAATAATCTCAAATCTAAATCTGCCAGGGTTGTAGATAATTTGAATGGTTGGTGAATGGTTGTTGGCCAGTATTTCCTTTGAAAATAAATTAAAAAACAGTTTTTAAAAAGCTCATAAATATCTATTTAGTCAAGATCAGACTGTTTGTGTTTTGTGGCTTGTAGATGCCAAAACACGATTATAACTGTTTGTATCTAACAAATCGTGTGGACTTGTTCAAGAGAGTATAAGTGTTTGATTGTTTTTTTCTTCTTCTGCCAGTTAGGGTTAATTTTCATCATCTTTATACAAAAGTAAAGCAGAAATCGATACACCACTAGCTAATGCCTTTTATCAGAAAAGAAATACTGAAACTGTGTTGCTGTTTTAAATATTGGTGAGGATAGGTCAGTTAAGATCAAGCTGTTCACCATTTTAGGTTTTGTGGTATTTTTAAATATTCTTAAGAAAATTGTGGACAGATGAAATTGTTGCACAATGCTTTTATCTCCAGAGCTGTTGTAAATACTGTTTCATAAAAACATCTCCCTCTGTCAATTTCATTGTGATTTTTTGATGTAGTACATGGTGCAGGTCTCTTGTCATATGTTGAGGGTCTGTTTTTTTTCAATCAGATTTATTAGTTTGTAGGCAAAGTTTCTATAAACAACAGTTTTGTTGGTTCGTGCCCTATGAACTGCTGGACCAGAAATTATTTATTGTCATTTATATAGACTGTAGACATTACATGAAAACATCTTCCTCGTCAGTATCATCACTGCAGTTAATCTTTCCAGTAATCTGTAGCTCTGTATAAAACTTACTGTGATATCAAACTACTTACAACCTTTTTCACATGTCACTCGACCTCCGATTTTTCTTGCCGAAAGTACGGTCTCTGACGGGCTGTCTTGTGAACAGTGTCTATATGTGAGAACCATTCCTACAATTCAACTGCACATGTCTTTAAATAAATAAGATGGTACAATAACACTTTGGAACATCAGGAAAATGCAATCGCTATGAAAAGCCAGTATACTGTTTTATGAAAGATGCTTGGTTTTGGATTAGTAAAGGTTTAATTTGTCTGTGGAATAAAAATTGGCTGTAAAAAATGGTTTCCACCACTATGTTCCTCCAGAACATCATCTCTACCTCTGATTTTTCCTGCCAATTTGCTGTCATCACTTTTTCAGTCAATATACTTCATGTTTGCTTTAAAAAAAATTGTTTAAGAGGTGCAATTATGAGTTGTGCAGTACATACCTCTTGAACCAAGGTTTTTCCCATCTGTCACCCCTGGGAACTGAGGTAATGACCCAGCGATTCCTCAGTTAAAAACCCTGATGCATACTTACATTGGAAGTCTAACACGCTCCATCTGTGTTCTGGCGAGTTTTATTATGTCTGGTGTCCCAGACATAATTTTCTTAAAGAGTCTTTGCTTGTATGTCATTGCTTCACTGTATTTAATTCTGTAATTACACAGTGTCTTGTAAAAGCATTCATACCAGTTTAACTTTTTCCCATTATGCATGTTAATGTTAAAGTGTAAGGATTTGAAAACAGGATTTTCAACTTCAGTAATTCAAATCTGAAAAGTGTGGCGTGCATTTGGATTCATGTCACACCCTTTACTCTGATACCCCTAAATAAAACCTATGTCAACCAATTGCCTGCAGAAGTCACCTAAATAGCAAATAGTCATTCTGTGTGCAGTTTAATATCACTTAAATCCAGCTGTTCTGTGAAGGCCTTAAAGGTTTGTTAGTGAACATTAGTGAACAAACAGCATCAAGAACAAGGAACACAGCAGACAGGTTATGGAAAAAGATAAAGAGAGATTGAAAACAGGGTTAGGTTGTAAAATAATATTCTACGCTTTTAGCATCTCACAGTTTCAATCAGTTATTAGAAAACGCAGACAGCATGGAAAAACTACAAACCTTTCAAGACACGTTCGTCTATGTAAACTGACAGTGCAAGCAAAGAAAAAAAAAAGTATTAATCAGAAGTAGCCAAGAGGTTCATGATAACTATGGAGAAGCTGCAGAAATCCACTCTTCAGATGAGAGAATCTGTTGAAGGGGCAACTAATAATGCACTCCTCAAATCTGGCCTTCACTTTGCGGAAGAATGGCAAGAAGAAAGCTGTTGAAAGAAAACCATAAGAGGTATCAGTGGTGGTTTGCTACAAGTCATGTAGAGAACATTAAACATGCAGAAGAATGTGCTCTGACCAAATTTGACCAAAATTAAACTATTTGGTCTACACTCAAAAAGCTATGTGTGGCAAAGAACTAACCCTTCATATCACTGCATTGCATGCCCACAGTAAAACATGGTGATGGGAGCATTATGCTGTGAGGATGATTTTCTTCAGCAGGTACAGGAAAACTACACAATACCTTTTTGTTTTTTCAGTTTCTGTCCAAGTGGTTGGTACAGTATATATTTCACAATGCTGTACTTAAGATTGTCATTTTAATTCCCATGTATGTTTGACTTTGGTTACATTTGTATATCTTTATGCCAAGCTAATCCATGTGTGCACGCTTATCTGTTTAGTCATTTCAACTCTCTTGCAATCCTTTCCTTTTCAAATGTACAAGCAAAAGTGCAAAGCAATAGTGGAAGTAGAGAAGAAAGATGGGATGGAGAAAGAGAAAAGCATCATACATCTGAGGTTCATCCAAATGTGAAGAAAACAGGATGAGAATTGTGTGTATTTTGCTGTTTTTCACAAAGCAAATGTGTTTGCAATTAGATCATGTAAACACTGCAAGAACTGATATGTAGTGTTGGTTTAGAAAATCCCACATGGTTTGCGCACAGACCATGTGGGATTCACATGAAAATTACACAAACAAACGACAGACAGAAAACAAAAGAGTGGATAGCATAGCAGAATTATTACTGGAGAGTTATTTGAGATAAAGTAATAAGAAGAAACTGTAAACAATAGACAAAGAGAGAAAAGAGTCTGATCATAGAGAGAAAAAGAAAAAGTCTGATCACAAAGTAACAGGAAAATGCAATGGTGGGCACCATCCACCCCACCAAAATACATGTTGGGTACTGTCGCTTTATCATGGCTCAAACAAACACAAGGTTTTGCGTCAGAAGATCTATAGAAAGAAACAGTGGAGAAAGAATAGAAAAGGGTGATAACTCCAGTAAACAGAGGGAAAAAGTTACTTTAAACTTGACGTGGGTTAGCACCTCTTTAGATTTGTTTGAACATGTGTCTCATCTATATCCAATCAGAGATGATGAGGGGAAAATTCCTCTCATTTCTAAGTGTTTCTCAATGTGTATGTAGGTGTTAAATGGGGTAGTAAATACATCAAATGTATTGGACCACCATGAATAACCAGGGGAGTTTTAAAGCATTTTTGCCAATGTAATTTATAAGTCTCTAAAGTGAAATGGGCATTGTCGCCTGCTCAGGCATTTTTCACTGCCTTCAGTGACATTTCAGCCACTTTGGTTATTTTGTTTTAAGCAAAGTAGAATTTTTTTTTCCCTTTTTTTGATTCTAAATATTTACATACTTCTCGATGGTGGCTCTAGGTGAGAGTGGTTTCAAACAAACTAGATGTTTAGAGGTTTGCCCTTCCGTTTGTCTTTGGTGTAGATGCATAATCACGAATCAGCAATTATACAGAAAAAGTGCAGTGTGAGGATTTATGTGAATTAAAAACAGACAATAAAGAAATGAATGTAAATAAATGGGGGCGCACTGATTGCTGTTTTTTGGCCAATCTATGATCACTAATTACTGATTTTTAAAAAGCTTGTCCTGCCGATTCCAATTGTGACCGATACTGATTTGTTTTAAAACCAACATTGTCAGGTGTTGTAAGGTGACGAAACACCTTCATAGTTCCAATCTCATTTTGTTGAAAACCATTATATTGTTTTACGGGTATTGTTCAAACTTGTTTTAACTGCAGGAGGTGGTGCTCTAAAATATAAATTAAATGTTTAGGTAATACCGTGTTTTCAGAGAACTGACCTCAATGGGAGTAGGTAAAGAGAGAAGAGAGGCGGGCCAAGAATAGAGTCTGAGACACTCCACATGAGTGAGGTGCTGCATGGGACTCAGAGGCTCCAACATGAACACAAAAACGTCTTCCTATGAGATAAGACCTGACCCAATCTAGAGCAACCCCCTCAATGCCGACCCAGGTCTCTAGACAGGAAAGTCTGTGGCCAAAAGAACATAATTTAAAACCCTCACCAGTGCTGACTCAGTACCGTAACAGGTTTTAAAACCAGACTGGATCCAAGAAAGAACTAAACTGATGATAAACAATCTTCTCCAAAATCTTAGAGATTAAAGGGAGGAAAGGGAGTATCCATTTGAAATTATTTTATTTCTTTAACATGGAAGCATAAATGAATTAAACTGTGCTTTTACTGGGATGACATGATGGTATGACGAGTAGCACTGTTGCCTCACTGCCTAAAGCTTCCGTACTATAATTTTAAGCTTTGTGGGCATATATATGTGGAATTCTCGCATTTTTCCACCAACATAGATGTGTTTCCTCCGGTTACCCTGGATTCTGACAGTCCAAAACATTGACTTTAGGTAAATCTGTTAGTTTGAATTTACCTCCAGAATATATGATTTTAAGTGAATGTACAGACATACTGTGTGTGTCTCTGATGCACTGGCTTGATTTGAGCATGAAAGAACTATAGTTTTAAATGCTCCAAATTCATATACCCTTTTATTAGAAACACTGAGAAATGTAATGTTTCAGAGATTATGGTTTAGGAAGCAGAGTACTCATACCATAATCACAGGGTTGCTGGTTTCCTTCCCAGCACTGGCTTCTGTAGATGGCATAGCAGCTCATATATGCAGAAACGTTTTGGATCAGTTTAATAGTTGAGATTAGGATATAATGTTATACTTCTATTTTATATAAAAAATAACCTGACACAAGGTGGAAAAAACTTTTGGATTTATAAATTACGTTTGCTTGTCAGACAGTGGGGAAACAAAATTATTTTTCAAGGTTTGTGTTTAAAATTTTATTCATACATTAGCATTATCTTACAGTATTTAACTACTACGGATAGAAGTATAGTATAATAACTGAGAATAATAATAATTGCAATTAAAATATAAAGTTGGCTCAAAAACATCTGCAATGCATGCATTTTTTTGCAAAAGCACATGTGTTATGATCTCAGTCATGACTGATCTCTGTTTGAAACTGCTAATGTGCGAACCTCAATGATAAAAGCAGTCAGTAATTTGTGCACCTGTTTGTGTTATATGGGAAAGTTTCTTTCTGACTAACCATGTGTAGTACCCCCACACTTTCCTTTGCAAAACCTATGAGTAATGCAACAAAGATTTTAATAAGCCCATCAGCCATGTGCCTTGCTGTGAACTTCCCTGTACAGTTTAAGAGCGTTGGGTTCCTTCTATAAATCACACATCAGCTTTTCTATTAACAGAGCAGACCTACAGAAGCAACTACCCCCGCAGTGGCAATGCTTTTCAAATGATGTGTGTATCTACAATGATAAAGTCCAAATTTAAGGGTGGTGTTGGGTTTCTTTAAGGGTACAAATTTATATTTACCAAAGAGCCACCTTTACTGCCCTTCGTCTCTCACCCATTCCTCATTTCAGTGACTTCATTTCCTTTCCATGGAGCAAGACGTAAGCCTGTTTCACTGCACCGCAGCGAGGGTTTATGAGTGACAACCACTGATGGAGCTGTACATGTGCATGTTCTGGTTGAGGTTCTGGTCCAAGGGAGAGACCAGGAGTGTCACGATGTGGATTCTTGGTTCTGTATTTGTTTACATTTTATTTAGGTGGTTGCTGTCCAGTATGATTAGTCTTTGAGTTCCCGTTCTGGTGTCTTATTTTCTAGGTTATGTTCAGTTTAATGTATGTGGTTTTGATTTTGTAATTGTTTATGTTTTGTTAGGTGTTTTTCTGCTACTGTTTGGTTAGTCTTTGAGTCCTTGTTTCTGGTGTTTTGTTTCCTAGGTTCTGTTCTGTTTCATTGTGTTGTTTATTGTATTTTTAGATCTGTTATCTCCCTGTCTTCTGTTCCCCTGGGTTTGTTTACTGTTTGTCTTGTCAGGCTCCTCATGTTCTCGTTATCCCTACCTGGTTCACCTGCCCCTCTGTCTTGCTACACACCTGTTCCACACTTGTGTCTGTTTTCCCTGATTACCTGTCCTATTGTTTCATGTTCACCGTTGTCCCTATTTAAGTCTGTCTTCGTCCTTTGTTCCACGCGGTGTCGTTATGTCCTTTGGGTTACGTCTTCTACGTCTTGTTGGAGCTTTGCATTTACCCTTATTTGGATCCGGTTTTCAGTGCCTGTATCTGGACAGTTTGTTGCTCTGCACTCGCCTGTAAATAAGCGCTGAGAATTAAAGAAGGAATTTTTCTCACTCAATGGGGGCGTTGTGCTGGTCCGTTGTTGTGAAGAGAGAACTGAGCCGAAAAGCGAAGCTCTCGATTTACCAGTCGGTCTACGTTCCTACCCTCACCTATGGCCATGAACTTTGGGTCATGACCGAAAGAACGAGATCCCGGATACAAGCGGCTGAAATGAGCTTCCTCCGTAGGGTGGCTGGGCACTCCCTTAGAGATAGGGTGAGGAGCTCGGCCATCCGGGAGGGGCTCGGAGTAGAGCCGCTGCTCCTCCACATCGAGAGGAGCTAGTTGAGGTGGCTCGGGCATCTATACCGTATGCCTCCTGGACACCTTCCTCGGGAGGTGTTCCAGGCACGTCCCACTGGGAGGAGGCCCAGGGGAAGGCCCAGGACCCGCTGGAGGGACTATGTCTCTCGGCTGGCCTGGGAACGCCTTGGGCTCCCCCCGGAGGAGCTGGAGGAGGTGTCTGAGGAGAGGGACGTCTGGGCGTCTCTGCTGAGTCTGCTGCCCCCGCAACCCGGTCCCGGATAAAGCGGAAGACGACGAGTACAAGCGTGAGTACGAGTACGAGTTTTCTCACTGATCCTACTCTGCTTTTTCCGTACTTGTCTGCCTCTGGTCCACCACAAGAAAACGCATTATGACAAGGAGAGCTATGGGGATCACATCCTGGAACAACCTTGAGCTCAACGCTCTAAAGACAGTGGAGATGGTTGTGGACTTCAGGCAGAACCCAGCCCCACCTGCCCCCATCACCCTCTGTGACTCCACAATTGACACTGTGGAATCTTTCCGCTTCCTGGGAACCATCATCTCCCAGGATCTCAAGTGGGAGCCAAACATCAGCTCCCTCATCAAGAAAGCCCAGCAGAGGATGTTCTTCCTGCGGCAGCTGAAGAAATTCAACCTGCCAAAGACTATGATGGTGCACTTCTACACAGCCGTCATTGAGTCCATCCTCACCTCCTCCATCACCATCTGGTACGTCGCTGCTACAGCCAAGGATAAGGGCAGGCTGCAGCGTGTCATTCGGTCTGCTGAGAAGGTGATTGGCTGCAGTCTACTGTCGCTCCAGGAACTGTACACCTCCAGGACCCTGAAGCGGGCAGGGAAGATTCTGGCTGATCCCTCCCACCCCGGTCACAGACTCTTTGAGACTCTCCCCTCTGGCAGGAGGCTGCGGTCCATCCGGACCAAAACCTCACGCCACAAGAACAGTTTTTTCCCATCTGCCACCAGCCTTGTTAACAAAGCCCGGAAACCACCTTGACATTCTCCCTTTCCCCCATTGTTGTGTGGTTTTAGAAGGATTCCACCACGTTTAAATATTTAGACTGTGTGAACTTGCTGCTTCGATTGGGAAAGCACTACTGTTATGCAGATAGTTTAGAAAAGGAGTGAAGAAAGGAAATGTTTATGGAGAGAAAATAAAATAGTATTGTAAAAGGAAAAGTTTCATAGAAGAAGAAAATGCATAGTGGAACTCAAATATTAAAATACAAATGGGCACCATCTTTATTTTAACTTGGTCTAAATATAGTATTTGATAAGACATAATAAATAATGAGTGAAGCGCTGACATTCTCAGCCCTCTTCATCTTTTCACTCCTCACCGCCTCTTCCCTTTGTTCTTATTTGAATTGGACATGTAGATAAGCCAACATTCAGAAAATTTAAGTTATCGAATCTACATAACTGTGCACATGAGATGTTGACCTAAATGGCAAAAACATATCTCTCTTTGCAACTGTTCAGATATGTAACTGTGCATGTAACCAAATGTAAGTGAGTGTTTGTGCTGAGCTGTATGTGCCCTGGCTAAAACCAGTGTATCACATTTGCTGCTTTTTACCCTGCAGACTGCCTGGTTTTCATTCTTGCCCTTAAATCAAGGTCTGATTAACACCTGGGACAACAGGTGGATGTAGTTAAGGAATAGCCACAGTGCCACTGGTGCATTCTCATTCCTGCCCTGTTAAAGCACATGTAGTTTCTGCTGTGAGCATGTAGATCCTTTTTAGGACTAGAAAAGAGACTATAGCAACTGCCATGTGTTTATTAAAGGTTACATCAAATTTGCTGGCTCTCTGTAGGCAATAACAAGAACTTTTACTTCCCAATGACGTGTGAAATCTTTGAACAACCTAATGAGCTCTTTTGATTTAATTACAGAGATGAATCCAATCAGTGCATCTAAGAGTTACCAAAGTACACAAGACCCTGACCTTGTATTCCAGGGAATGTACAAGATCTGAGCTCAAATGCATGTATTTTTACAACTTTTGGTTGGGGGGACTCTTTCAACTACTGTAATAAGAAAAACAATGTGTCAGAATATCACAGACAGTGCCCTGCAAAAGGTTTTCAAAGAACAACACCAAGTAGTTCATAATTGTTAGGTGGAAAAAAATAATACATGAATTATAACACCTTACATGAATAAAAATCTGAAAAATGTGTCATGCATTCATGTTTAGCCCCCATGAGTACAATGTTGATCCACCTTTTGGAGACTTTTGGGGGTATGTCTTTAACAGCTTTCCGTATCTGTGGAGGGAAATGCCCATTTTTCTTTTTTGAAATAGCTACAGCTCAGTCAGACTGGATGAAGAGAATGTGTGAGCAGCAAATTTTAAGTATTGACATAGATTCTTGTTCGGATTTAGGTCCATTCTAACACATTAATGATTTTGACCTAAACCGTTCCAATGTAGGCCTGGCCGTGTGTTTAAAGTCATCTTCTGGTGGACTCTGTTTAACAATTAGAATACCTGTGAAGACAAATGGCACTAAATAATATTTTTAGAATAACAGAGTAAAGGTCACAGATTGCAAATGAATGCCACACATTTCAGATTTTATTTATAATAGGATTTGAAACCATGTATTATTTCCCACAATAATTTGATTCTTCTTGTTGGGGTAATACATAAAAGCCCAAGAAAATGAATTACAGTTGACTGGTTAAATGTGACAAAAAAATGAAAAACCTCAATGGCTATGAATTCTTTTACAAGGCTGTGTATTTAAAAGCATTAGCAATATAAGTGTTTACATGAGTCTTCAACTTGCAATTTAATCAGAAACAAGTTCTGTAAAATAATTCTGTCTTTGACTTTCAGGAAGCGTATTAACAGTTGTTAATCATTTTTTATGATGCATATTGCCATTCCATATGCATCATGTGATGTGATCCATGTTGCTATATCACAGCTTATTACCAATAGCCGTTTTCATTACTTTTATGTAAAAGCACCTTTAAAGGTCTTTTAAAGTTTGCTGTTCCCATCAATCTTTTCCAGCATACTACTTCAAAGAGAGCAGAGGGTGTTAAACGAAAACAACTGTCACACCTTGCCCAAAGGTCCAAATCAATGTGTTTAAAATATATATACACAATATATTCACATCCAAAAATATCACTTAGGAAATTAAGTCACTGAGCTTTAAGCAGCAGTTCAACACTGATACTAGTGCAGGATAGAAGGATCACAGCGCCAATCCACCAAATTACCCTTCAGAAAACAACACTAAACCCTTAGTCAAACCCCACTCTAGTTAAAAATAAGTCTAGATGCAGCATGGGTTAAGACGAAACTGTCATCAGAGAATAACTAAAATAACCCTCTCAGTCAGTTAATAAAACGACCAAGTTATGCGAAAGTTAAGAGTACATGAAGTGAGTAAAAGATGGAAACAATTTCAAAATAGCAACAGCAGCATAAGATAGACACTGATAGATGGCACAAAGAGGAGAGAAAGCTGAATTTTGCTGCAGACAGACTAAAGTGAAGGCTGAGGCATAAAGCAGACAGATGCAGAAAGGGGCTGAAGAGGCAAATATGGTCGAAGAGGGGAAGAGTCACAAAGTGACACGCTCGCCAGGCAGGCTCTCTCCCTAAGTCATCACCTCAACACCACAATACCACAACGTGACTCCAAAACACATGGGTATTTTGTGTCTGTACAATGGACTATTATCAGCTAGCAAAACAACAACTCTGAAGTGCCTCAAACTTCAAATCAAACAAAATGACACGTACTTCTGACTGCAACTACTTTTTTGGAGATAAATATCTGCAGAGCATATGATGTTTTTGTCAGGAACTACACTGCCACTTGTGTAATGCATGTCAGGAAATTCCAGGGGCTGTTTTCTATAAGGACGAGCCACAGCAGCCAGGGAAGTGGCAAATGAAAACCTGCTGAAGCACTTCACAAAGCTCCAACAACACGCTGCCTGCCCTTGCAGTCCTTCACTATTTAGCACAGATAACTCACATCTCCCTGTGGGTAAGGTTACAGCTTCTTTGTGACTCAATGACCCAAGAACAGAGATCCAGCTGAGGTCTGTAATAAACGAAGGAAAATGTTAATTCATTGAGTTTTCAGAAATAGTTTGTAAGCTGCATATTTCAGTATTATCATCTGGTGAGGCTATGACAGTTTGCCAAAGAGGAAACTGTGATGCATTCATTTGGCATTTAGAGTGCTGCGGTGGGTTCTCCTGATTGGCCCCCATTACATGATCCTAATAATAATAGTGAACAGCAGTGACCATGGAGCACCAAAGGAACAAGATCAGAGACATGGAGGACACAGAGGCCAATAAACAGAGGAGGAACATGAAAAAATTGTTATAAATGCCTGATTAAGATCAGCTTGGTTACAGTGCAAAGTAATATTCCAACTGTTTAACACAGATAAGAAAAATGTTTAAAAGATTTTCAGGATGCATTCCACATGGTATATAAGGGATCTCGCTAGCACTTGCCATATTACCCATGGCGTGTCCATGTGTTCAGGAAGTGACCTCATCTAGGCCCTGCAGGTTGTTTCATATTATTCTCTATCAGGTATGGGAGGCAAATATAACCCAGTTAGGAGCTGAATTTAAAACAACTAACAAAAATGTGTGTGGAAGGAGAAACAAAGAATTAAAATGCTATATGACTATAAGTGCAAACAGTAACAAAAATATAACTATTGCTCTAGGTTTGGTCTGATGTTACACATGTGGGCAAAATTGTTGGTACCCCTCGGTTAATGAAAGAAAAACCCACAATGGTCACAGAAATAACTTGAATCTGACAAAGGTAATAATGAATAAAAATTCTATGAAAATGAACAAATGAAAGTCAGGCATTGCTTTTCAAACATGCTTCAACAGAATTATTAAAAAAAATAAACTCATGAAACAGGCCTGGACAAAAATGATGGGACCCTTAACTTAATAGTTTGTTGCACAACCTTTTGAGGCAATCACTGCAATCAAATGATTCCTATAACTGTCAATGAGACTTCTCCACCTCTCAGCAGGTATTCTGGTCCACTCCTCATGAGCAAACTGCACCAGTTGTCTCAGGTTTGAAGGGGGCCTTTTCCAGACGGCATGTTTCAGCTTCTTCCAAAGATGCTCAATAGGATTTAGGTCTGGGCTCATAGAAGGACACTTCAGAATAGTCCAATGTTTTCCTCTTAGCCATTCTTATGTGTTTTTAGCTGTGTTTTGGGTCATTATCCTGTTGCAAGACCCATAACCTGCGACTGAGACCGAGCTTTCTGACACGGGGCAGCACATTTCTCTCTAGAATCCCTTGATAGTCTTGTGATTTCATGATACCTGCACAGATTCAAGACACCCTGTACCAGAGGCAGCAAAGCAGCCCCAGAACATAACAGACCCTCCTCCATGTTTCACAGTAGGGATAGTGTTCTTTTCTTCATATGCTTCATTTTTACGTCTGTGAACATAGAGCTGATGTGCTTTGCCAAAAAGTTCAATGTTTGTCTCATCTGTCCATTGGACATTCTCCCAGAAGCTTTGTGGCTTGTCAACATGTAGTTTGGCAAATTCCAGTCTGGCTTTTTTATGATTTGCTTTCAACAATGGTCTCTTTGGTCGTCTCCCATTAAGTCCACTTTGACTCAAACGTTGGATGGTGCGATCGGACACTGATGTTCCTTGAGCTTGAAGTTCAACTTTAATCTCTTTAGAAGTTTTTCGGGGTTCTTTTGTTACCGTTCATATTATCCGTCTCTTTGTTTTGTCATCAATTTTCCTCCTGCAGCCACGACCAGGCAGGTTGGCTACAGTCCCATGGATCTTAAATTTCTGAATAATATATGCAACTGTAGTCACAGAAACATGAAGCTGCTTGGAGATGGTCTTATAACCTTTACCTTTAACATGCTTGTCTATAATTTTCTTTCTAATCTCCTGAGGCAACTCTTTCCTTCGCTTCCTCAGGTTCATGTTAAGTGTGGTACAAACCATGTCACCAAACAGCACAGTGACTACCTGTAGCCCTACATATAGGCCCACTGACTGATTACAAGAATGTAGACGCCTGTGATGCTAATTAATGGACACACCTTGATTTAACATGTCCATTTGGTCACATTATTTTCAGGGGTACCATCATTTTTGTCCAGGCCTGTTTCATTAGTTTATTTTTTTTTAATAATTCTGGTGAAGCATGTTTGAAAAGCAATGTCTGACTTTCATTGGTTAATTTTCATAGAATTTTTATTCATTATTGCCTTTGTCGGATTCAAGTTATTTCTGTGACCATTGTGGGGTTTTCTTTCATTAACCGAGAGGTACCAACAATTTTGTCCACGTGTGTATCTAGTATGTGAATGCAACTCCTAAATTATGTTGGTTTATGCATTTGTCATCAGTAGAATAGTTATTTAAAGAAAAATTATGTTTTATTCATTTCTACACGTTTGTCAGTCACTACAATTTTAGAAAATATACATTTTGGGGTTTAAACCTTCAGATACTAGAACTTGTATTTAAGTTGACAAAGACTGGGTCAGTAACAAATGTAGATTTTCAGATATCTTCTGCTGAGTGCATTCAGGAAGTGGGGATCTGTGTAATAGTTTTCTCAACCTAACCAGCATCGGGCTTCTAGAGATCAGTGCTGGTCAGCGAGAAGCAAGACCTAGTTACTGCTAGCTGGACTGAGTGACACGTACATTCAAGGAGTTACTTTATTTTTACAACCACCACTAAACTACTGCTTGTTTTAGTCTGCAGAATTTATTCTCAAAGTTCTTTGTCTGCATTTGTAATAAATTGCTATTGGTGTTCAGTTTAAATCATGGAAATTTGTTTTTAACCAACGCTGTAATTGGGTTGTGGCTAATCAACTTGGCATTTTTATAGCTAAATTTGGCACAGTGCACAATGCCTTTTGAGCCCTAGAGAGACCCAAGAGAGAACTCTGGCATATTATATTCAGCTTACTGTTTACAAAGGATAGTCCAAGTACTCATTGCATCCTGCTACATCATTGTCATATTTGTAGCCAGTGTGTTTTGGCTTTCTGCTTTCCCTGAAAGCTGTATGTTACTGACAGCTTTTTAATTCTGCACTGATTATACTAATGGGAGATGTGTTGCCAGATCTCGTGACAAGCAACTTTGTTATTTGAAATGAACCAAAATGATCATTGCCATATGCTGAAATCTCACTGGTTTCTAAAGTGTCCCTGTCCCTATCATTGTTGGCTTCACTATTTACAGTTAAGAAAAAAAAGGCTCCATAAACATTTATTACACCATACAGAGGCTGAGTTTGTATATTGTGCAAAAATGTTGGTAAGAATATAAATTCAACTTGCATATCAAATTTACAAGGGATTTATAGGCAAGGAACAAGCTTTCTTCTCCAGTGCCAAAATGCTGCACCTTTGAATGAATTAGAAGAGTTCAAGACAGTACAATCCAGTTTTACACTGTGCCAAAAATTTGAATCCACTTTTGTGCTTTTTCTTTTCTGTTTCCATACACAGCATTCAAGTAGCTAGACTTTCTTATCATCTTTTCATGTCCTGCATTAGTAATTCGTCTTGCTTTAAAAAGATATGTCCAGGTTTTCCTTGGGTTTTAGTTGCTCCTTTTTTTCATTTTATTGTGTATATTTTGCAGTATGTGCTTAAAAATAATGAAAGTGATGACAATAGAAGAGCTGTAAAGTCTAAAAATCTATGTACAGCAGATTAAGTTTAAATGAAATTCATCTCTTTCAGAACTAAGAAAAGAAAATCCAGCAAAAGATGAGACATAACATCTGAAAGACGCATCATTATTCATTTAATCATCAAACCCTGTTCTGCTTTTGATGTTGCTGTAGCGACTGTTTCACTGCAGCAGTTTAAAAGGATTATGGAGAGGGTGTGATAGGTCTCTGATAATGTTCTGCACCCTGTTCCAGCAGCAACTCCAAAACAGAAGGTTAGCATTATCCAGTTACCTTCTTAGCCCCCCTTAACATCCTCTACAGGGCTGTAATTTACTGCATATCCAGTTTTCAACTATTAGCTCCAAAGTATGGTTGGAGCTAAAATACTACTACATAGTACACTGCTCAAAAAAATAAAGGGAACACTTAAACAACACAATATAACACCAAGTAAATCAAACTTCTGTGAAATCAAACTGTCCACTTAGGAAGCAACACTGACTGACAATCAATTTCTCATGTTGTTGTGCAAATGGAATAGACAACAGGGGGAAATCGTTGGCAATTAGCAAGACACTCAATAAAGGAGTGTGTCTGCAGGTGGAGACCACAGACCGCTTCTCAGTACCTATGCTTTCTGGCTGATGTTTTGGTCACTTTTGAATGTTGGTGCTTTTCACACTCGTGGTAGCATGAGACGGACTCTACAACCCACACAAGTGGCTCAGGTAGTGCAGCTCATCCAGGATGGCATGTGACAAGAAGGTTTGCTGTGTCTGTCAGCGTAGTGTCCAGAGCCTGGAGGCGCTACCAGGAGACAGGCCAGTACACCAGGAGACATGGAGGAGGCCGTAGGAGGGCAACAATCCAGCAGCAGGACCACTACCTCCACCTTTGTGCAAGGAGGAACAGGAGGATCACTGGCAGAGCCCTACAAAATGACCTCCAGCAGGCCACAAATGTGCATGTGTCTGCACAAACGGTTAGAAACCGACTCCATGAGGATGGTATGTGGGCCCGACGTCCACAAATGGGGGTTGTGCTCACAGCCCAACACCGTGCAGGACGCTTGGCGTTTGCCAGAGAACACCAGGATCGGCAAATTCTGGCACCCTGTGCTCTTCACAGATGAAAGCAGGTTCACACTGAGCACATGTGACAGACGTGACAGAGTCTGGAGACACCGTGGAGAGCGATCTGCTGCCTGCAACATCCTTCCGCATGACCGGTTTGGCAGTGGGTCAGTAATGGTGTGGGTGGCATTTCTTTGGAGGGCCACACGGCCCTCCATTTGCTCGCCAGAGGTAGCCTGACTGCCATTAGGTACCGAGATGAGATCCTCAGACCCCTTGTGAGACCATATGCTGGTGCGGTTGGCCCTGGGTTCCTCCTAATGCAGGACAATGCTAGACCTCATGTTGCTGGAGTGTGTCAGCAGTTCCTGCAAGATGAAGACTTTGAAGCTATGGACTGGCCCGCCCGTTCCCCAGACGTGAATCTGATTGAGATCATCTGGGACATCATGTCTCGCTCCATCCACCAACGTCACGATGCTCCACAGACTGTCCAGGAGTTGGCGGATGCTTTAGTCCAGGTCTGGGAGGAGATCCCTCAGGAGACCATCCACCGTCTCATCAGGAGCATGCCCAGGCGTTGTAGGGAGGTCATACAGACACATGGAGGCCACACACAATACTGAGCCTCATTTTGACTTGTTTTAGGGACATTACATCAAAGTTGGATCAGCCTGTAGTGTGTTTTTCCACTTTAATTTTGTGTGTGGCTCCAAATCCAGGCCTCCATTGGTTAATAAATTTGATTTCCTTTGATGATTTTTTTGTGATTTTGTTGTCAGCACATTCAACTTTGTACAGAACAAAGTATTCAATGAGAATATTTCATTCATTCAGATCTAGGATGTGTTATTTGAGTGTTCCCTTTATTTTTTTTGAGCAAAAATCTATGAATCTATGGAAAATTTATATTTTCCATAGATTCAGCAAAACAAATTGGATAAAAATTGTTGTTGTAACAGAAGGCAAGTAACAAAAAGCCCAAAGCCTAAAACTCTATTTTATATTCAGTTATTTGGGGAAGTGGTGGTCTAGTGGTTGGAGCAGTGGGTTAAATGCAATGACAAATAAAATAAAGATTACTATAACTATGCTAAGTTGACTGTTATGCATAGAAAAAAATGCAGTTTCATTTTTTCAGCTTTTTATTCAGTTTTTATTCAGTGCTTTTAAATGATTAAACAAATTTGCCAAAATAAAAAAAAAATGATTTTGAAACAGTTAATCAAGATCATTTCAAAAAATTACCTGCACGTCTGACAAAAAAGACAGACCAACTACAAGGTACATGATCTTCCAAAGTAAATTGAGTCCCTCTATGGCATTTGACTTGTTAAACTCTCAGATCTGCCAATACAGAAATTCTGTGATCTTCCAGAATAAGTTTATCACTTGGTATATTTGCACAAACACCAAAACTCCAACTTTAACGGAGTCTCTACAAGCATGAAAAAGCATCATATCAATACAAAAGATTAGCTGCATTATGAGTAAATAAGGATCATAAAAATTGTTACAATTTAGTTCCTGTATATGCAGCAGAATATGTGTTAAGCATTATTTAATCAGTGTAAAAAAATGTACAGTTAGAAAGCAAAAATCTTTTTTTTCATAAAATTATGATGTATAATTGCTTCAGGATTATCTCTGTGCACCTATAGGGAGGTTCATTCCTACAAAGATGTATATTACATAAGCTGTTCTATCTAGTAAGTATTTTTAATTGACCCCTCTTTTTGCAAATACAAACTTTCAAATTTTCTGTCACATTTCTGCCAAAACACATATAATAAAAATACCACATTCATTAGCAGAATGCTAAAGGATTCATAAACATTATCAAATTAATTAATTCCGCCATCACAGTTAAAGCACTTATTGCAAGCTTACTGTGTAGTTGAATGAGAGCATTAGCAGCTGGATAGCACAACAGCAATCCAGTCCAAAAACCACAAAAAGCTTCTGGAGCATAAAAGCCCAAAGGAAAGAGAGAATGTATGCATTATTCAAACACTGTTGCATGTTGCTGTTGATAACCCTAACTCGATAACTGCTAATTATGTCCTGCTTATTGCCATTGTTGTTTTTTCTTTGCATAAACAGCCCTTTCCTTTAAACCAGTTCATCAGCAAATTACTCTTAGGCTTTGAGCTTTTTTTGTCATCAACTGCTTTTTAAGTGTGACTGAATAGAAACACAGATCTTCCCGAGTGATGTCAATAAAGCAGTGGAGTTGTGTTGTTTTTAACTGACTGCATAAGTGTTATAAATGGTCATTTTTCTTATAGGATTTTTATCTATTTTTATAACAAACTTGAAAATTATTCAAAACAACTAATTTTGTTTTAAGAGCTATAAAAATGTGGTCATGAAAAACTTTAAACTTTTATTTTGCAGTATGTCTGTAGCTTTATTTTCTGTAGATATAGGTTCTAGCTGACATATACATTATTTCTTTATATTTGAATATCTTTAAAATTACAACATACTCTACAGTCATACTGTTTTATTATTACATAAACAGATGATGATTAATTAAGCATTTTTCTAATTAATATGTATTATTTCTTTAAGAAATCAGCCATGGTACCCAGCTCCTAATTAGCTCCAAATGTTTTAAATCAAAGACAAATTGCATGTTGTTACATGAGTGTTAGAATGACTATTTCTGCATGAACTCATATGTGCATTCAACACGACTTTATACACCTTTGAATGTAAGGCTTTGTGTTAGCAAGCGTGTTTGCACACGTGTGTGAGCTCACTCAGCAGGCGCAGCATTATGTAATGGTTTCTGTCAATTCACACTAGCTGTCAGTCTTGTCACATGTAGTGACTGCTGCCTGCAGGTGACCTGACACACGTTCACCTCTAAAGTATGTGGCTGGACACAGTGTAGTTTTCTTGTATGCTCGAAATAAAGACAGTGTAAAACTTCTCAAACTTGCTGCTGATTTGCTGTAGCAAAAAAACTGTTAAGTAATATCTAGTGAACTAAAAAACTTAAAAGAACAACTTCATCTAGTTTGATAAAATTCAACCAATTTCCCAAAAAAAATTAATCACAGAGAAGCTACAAATACATAAAGGAATATATAAAATTATGGTTATGCCCAAAATTATCCATTTTCCTGCTGGATTCAGGATTAAGGTGATTGTGTTTTATTTTATTTTTTAAAAATGTGTCTTCTGAATGGAAGTATTATTTACATTTTGATAGAGAATCTGTGGATGATGACAAGAACCTCCTCCAACCTCAAAGGCTTAGAACCCTTCACTGTCCATCCATCCATGCGTTATCTATACGGTCTTTTCCTTGCAGGGTTGTGGGGGGCTGGTGCCTATCTCCTGCAGTCTATGTGCGAGAGGCAGGATACACCCTGGACAGGTCGCCAGTCCATCACAGGGCATCACAGAGACACACAAGACAAACAATCATGCATGCAAACTATCATACCTAAGGGAAATTTAAATAAGCTGTTTAACCTAATGGTTATGTTTTTGGACCATGGGGGAAAGCTGGAGAACCCACACTTGCATGGGAAGGTTGCAAAAGATTCAAGATTTAAGAGATCCTGACATCAGGCCAGGGTTATGAACCCAGGATCTTCTTTCTGCAAGACAGCTGTGCTACCAACTGCACCACTGTGCAGCTCTCATTGCCACAGATGAATCAACAAAGAAATGAAAATGTGCAAAAAACTGGTCAGAAATTATAGGAATGGTTTGATTATTGTAAGGCCAATGAAGATTTTTCCATTATTTATTGAGAAGCACCCTTCTCAAAGCTTTTTAGATATGCCTGCCCCATTTCCTATCAGAAACAAACTTCTTGGTAGGATGAAAGTCCTTTGAAGTTTAAATCTGCCAGGAATATAAATAGCTTTGGAATTAACTTTATGTGAAATAGGAAATAATTAAATATGTCTTTTTAGTAGCTTATTCCTAAAGCCTCGGAGAGAGCCACATTTCACCTAAACCAGTGCCACTTTCAATTCAAACAATTCCTCCCAACAAGTCTTAAAACAACAAATTCACTCTTGTTTCTCTTAACCTCACTTCATCGAGGCCTTTCAGTCCTAAACTGATAAAGTCTCCAAGCCATCAACTGATTTTTTTGCTGTTTTATAAACACGATGTGTAACATTAATTTCTTTAACGCTATTTCTTCACATAGTGCATATTTATGTGTTTTACTCACATCTATCCCCACATGCTTAAGGCTTACTTGCAGTGTTTAGTTACGTCTGTGCAGACACACACTTAGCAGCTGGATAGTGCAACAGATGTCCTGTCCAAAAATCACAAAGAGAATTGGGAGCAACAAAGCCCAAAGGAAGGAACCAGGCATTCTACGTTAATCATACACTGTGGCACAGACTTACGTGAACTCACATGTTGCTACACCCACAAATACATAGCCCAGATGGAGTGCCACCCTTTAACAGGTTCAAAAACAGAAATATGCATTTGTACAGTAAACAGGCGCACCACCTGTTTGCGTGTGCCTATTTACATGGATACACATAAACATGCATACTTTTCCCAAGACACACTGCACCATTCAGGAAACAGTAGCAGCATTAGCCAGGAATGCTAACTTCATTTCTGAGGTGGGAGCTGGCTGTAATCAGGACTTCTGTGTTGTGTGTCTATGTACTTTTGCATTTATGAACATGAGCTTTGCATGCCAATGATCTGGGACCCATTGAACACTCAGCTTTCTCTCCAGTTTTGCTTTAAATCACAAATAACAGCAAATTTGTTCCCCATAAACAGACATCAACACTGACAAATACTGTTCCAGACCAAAGTAAACCTGATCTCTGTTCTTCACAATTACATGCAATCACACACTCCAACAATTCACTAGGAAAGATCGAATGCAAAACATGAATTGACAAGACTTGGAGCAATGATGAATTTTTTAATTTGGCCTGCTGCAATGGAAGCAACCCATAACCAGAAGGTAAAATAACATGGCCCTTACTTAACCGTTAACTATTAATGCAGACTCCATATTTTGTATAAAAACATGCTATACCTGCACCAAAAGCAAAAAAGAAAGTCTGGTTGGGATTCCTCTGCAGCAGTGCAGAGACACGTCGAGCCATTCGTTCGTTACGTTTGTAGATAAGTTCCTGGCGGAAGTAGCTGTCAATTTGCATGGCGGTGATCCGGTCATGTGCTGGCAGAGAGCTGTTGATGAAGTGAGGCAGCTGAAATAGACAAAGGGACTGTAAGAAAACATGATGTTGAAAGACTTTACAATAAAAATCTATGGTAAACTTAACAGATTATGAATTCTTTATGGGTGTTTTCACACCTGAGGGGTTTAACATTTAAAATGGACTGTGGTTCGTTTCCCCCCTTGAGCGGTTCATTTGTGTAGATATGAACACAGCAATCATACTAGGGTGCATCACAAAACAACTGTACTGAGACTGTTTTTAGAAGGTGGCGTCGGTACAGTTCTAAAGAAACTCTTGAGCTGATCATTTATCATTTGAACGTAATTCAACCTCGTACCCACACAACTACCAGGTGTAACGCTGCAGGCTTGACCCAATCCTTCCCAAATCCAGGTATGCGTTGCATTATTGGCATTATTGCATTATTGCATTGCATTATTATGTGGCAGAGTAAACAAGCTAATAAACAAATAACTTAATATTTATTATTATTTCCCTTTGTGATTAATAGTTTTTTTTAAACAAAGGTTGTGCTTCATTTTCATAAAGCATAAAGCCCTCTGCACCTGTCAAGACAGCTTCTCAAAATCATTTGGTATGTATAATCTTGTCGGAAATAGTATCTAGAAACATACTAAATACAGGTCCTTCTCAAAATATTAGCATATTGTGATAAAGTTCATTATTTTCCATAATGTCATGATGAAAATTTAACATTCATATATTTTAGATTCATTGCACACTAACTGAAATATTTCAGGTCTTTTATTGTCTTAATACGGATGATTGTGGCATACAGCTCATGAAAACCCCAAATTCCTATCTCACAAAATTAGCATATCATTAAAAGGGTCTCTAAACAAGCTATGAACCTAATCATCTGAATCAACGAGTTAACTCTAAACACCTGCAAAAGATTCCTGGGGCCTTTAAAACTCCCAGCCTGGTTCATCACTCAAAACCCCAATCATGGGTAAGACTGCCGACCTGACTGCTGTCCAGAAGACCACTATTGCCACCCTCAAGCAAGAGGGTAAGACACAGAAAGAAATTCCTGAACAAATAGGCTGTTCCCAGAGTGCTGTATCAAGGCACCTCATTGGGAAGTCTGTGGGAAGGAAAAAGTGTGGCAGAAAACGCTGCACAACGAGAAGAGGTGACCGGACCCTGAGGAAGATTTTGGAGAAGGGCCGATTCCAGACCTTGGGGGACCTGCGGAAGAGGTGGACTGAGTCTGGAGTAGAAACATCCAGAGCCACCGTGCACAGGCGTGTGCAGGAAATGGGCTACAGGTGCCGCATTCCTCAGACCTGGGCTACAGAGAAGCAGCACTGGACTGTTGCTCAGTGGTCCGAAGTACTTTTTTCGGATGAAAGCAAATTCTGCATGTCATTCAGAAATCAAGGTGCCAGAGTCTGGAGGAAGACTGGGGAGAAGGAAATGCCAAAATGCCAGAAGTCCAGTGTCAAGTACCCACAGTCAGTGATGGTCTGGGGTGCCGTGTCAGCTGCTGGTGTTGGTCCACTGTGTTTTATCAAGGGCAGGGTCAATGCAGATAGCTATCAGGAGATTTTGGAGCACTTCATGCTTCCATCTGCTGAAAAGCTTTATGGAGATGAAGATTTCATTTTTCAGCATGACCTGGCACCTGCTCACAGTGCCAAAACCACTGGTAAATGGTTTACTGACCATGGTATCACTGTGCACAATTGGCCTGCCAACTCTCCTGACCTGAACCCCATAGAGAATCTGTGGGATATTGTGAAGAGAACGTTGAGAGACTCAAGACCCAACACTCTGGATGAGCTAAAGGCCGCTATCGAAGCATCCTGGGCCTCCATAAGACCTCAGCAGTGCCACAGGCTGATTGCCTCCATGCCACGCCGCATTGAAGCAGTAATTTCTGCCAAAGGATTCCCGACCAAGTATTGAGTGCATAACTGTACATGATTATTTGAAGGTTGACGTTTTTTGTATTAAAAACACTTTTCTTTTATTGGTCGGATGAAATATGCTAATTTTGTGAGATAGGAATTTGGGGTTTTCATGAGCTGTATGCCAAAATCATCCGTATTAAGACAATAAAAGACCTGAAATATTTCAGTTAGTGTGCAATGAATCTAAAATATATGAATGTTAAATTTTCATCATGACATTATGGAAAATAATTAACTTTATCACAATATGCTAATATTTTGAGAAGGACCTGTATATGATTAAGTTCTCCATGTTTTCTACCAGTTTGGAACACAGCATTTGCGCCCTGTATTCACATTTGGTTATCCCGCCCCGGACACATCCAACCATTAAACAGACTGACCATTCTCGTGTGATTTCTAGAGACAGGTTTTTGGTTTGCTTGAAGTTTTCACTGTGTGCAAAGAAACTGATCCGCCACAAAAAGGTCAAAGTTAACCAACTCATCAACTACTTTGAGCCTAAGTAAACAAACTATAGGTGTGACAACATCCTTAGTTGCACATCAAACATAGAAAGAAAATTTTTAAAGAAAACAGGTATAGCATGAAACGACACTGTTAAACAGGAATGTTTGGAACGTTGTGAGTCCTGGAAGTAAGAGGTGTTTGTGTCACTTTTTGAAGTAAACAACAAGAACTACTAATCAATTCAATTATGTAGAGACTCACAATAAGAAACACAAAATGCGATTAGAGAAGTTACACAATGGATGTTTATTTGTTTGGCGCTCAGACCCCAGAGGAAGACATGAATGCTGATAATGCATGAACTGATGAACGTTTTAGGATTAGAATTAGAATTGTCTTCCCCCGGATCTGGTACTGGTGAAGGAGAGGAGGCCTGATGGTAATGGAACTGAGAATCCGATGGAGGCGATGGGGTGGAGGAGGGTCGAAGCTCGACTGACAGCTGAGAGATCCATGGATGGGAGACTTTAAATGTGGAGCCTTGAAGGATCATTGGCTGAGGATTATTGCAGACTTGAAGCTGATTGGTTGGCACGGAGACGCACGGAGAAGCCATTGGGTGAAGCTGGAGGAGGGGTGAGTCTGCCAGATTGAATTTTTGTCTTTACTCCATTTAATACAGTGTTCATAATTTGTTTCCTTTGTTTCCTAAGTAGCTACCTATATACAGCACTGCCTCTGAAATCAAACACTTTGACCCCTTTATAATATTTTAGAAGGCTTTTAGGCTCGCGTACTAACTGTGCCTAGCTAGAGCACTATCTTAGGCAGTCTGAAAGTGACTGAAAGAAATCTAGAAATATATATTTTCATAATTTGTGTTTGTGTTTGCTTATGTGTCTCAAATGGCCGTTCATGAGCAGATGTACATTGATGGGCACACATAAAGTCACTGGCTACTTTATTATATATACCTTACCAGTACTGGGTTGGACCCACCTTTTGCATTTAGAACTGCCATAATGCTTCATTGCATAGGTTGAACAAGTCAGATTCAGACCAAATACAAAAGTGCCTCACTTTTAATTATTCACTTAATATTTTTTGAAAATTAACAAAGGGTACCAACCTGGTGAAAAACCCAAAAGTATTATGAATGATGAGGATTGAGGAATCAGTGCATTCAGGGTGCATATTCGCTGTACTCACTTCTTTAAAGAGATCTCAAAAGATGCATGCTAATACTAGGTGTGAACAGGGATCAGGAGTTCACATAAGAAAACCTACCCTGCAGTCTTCTGTGCTGCTGGGAAAATAATGAAATGAAGGAGAGATTAGCGACAGAATGGTTGTTTATGTCCTGTGTTGAGCAGATGTGTTTATCTGGATTTTATTATTGTGACAAGGAGACACATGCAGAACTTGCATTGCTTTGCTGTCTACAAGTGAGTTACAGGTTGAAAGGACAGAATAATGGCTGGAAATGGTGGGTAAATCTGTGTATATTTCATAGTGAATGGTAAATATATGGAGAGATTTATTATAACATGGTATTTTAGCATAAAGCCAATGTTGGTTTATAACACATTTTCTCTCACTCCCTTGTGTTTGTTTTTTCCAAAGTCTGTTTCACATGAAGGCTGAAAGGCTTTATTTCAGTTATATAATGTACATGACTTATTTTTTTATGTGAGCCACATACAAAAAATATGCTAAAATGTAAGGAATTGTAATATATAAGGAAGATATAAATCAATTGTATCTACTTGTGTTTTCTCAGGGTATGTGACACAGGTTCAGTGAAGGCCACAGAACCCAATGTTCAATAATCAGGTTTTGTCTGACATGAAATATGTTCATATGTTTAAAGGATGTACAGACAGGGCAGGACTTTATGATTACCTCAGTAAGTGTTCTTTTAGGGCGAGACTGCAGCAGTAAATGCTGAAAGGTTTTCCAAGGAAAGACCACTTTGCCAACCCAGACAGGAAATGTAGGGTAATGGTGATAAATGTCCTCCCCTCCCTATTGGTATTACTGCTCTTCAGTTTTTTTGGTTTGTTTCCTGGCACACAACAATGTACTTCTGTCCAGCTGTGTTTTATCTTATTTTGTTCCTGTTTTTTAATTCTGTTCTCCATTTCTGACTGTTTTCTACAGCGCCGGGAAACTAACATGGGGAAAAAAATATATATAGCATGAGCACAAAATACTAATTTGTTCCTACGAAATATTAATTTGTGCCCACCAAATATATATAATGTGTGCACGAAATACTAATTTGTTCCCATGACATAGGTACAATGTGCACACAAAGTACTAAAACAGCGCACTTTCTCAAACATACGGAGGAACAAAACAACTTGATGGACAGGGATAGTCTGATCAAGTTTTATTTTAGGCTGGGGAGGAGCTAGAATTGAACCCAGGACCTTCTTGCTGCAAGGCAACAGTGCTACCAACTGCACCACCGTGCAGCCTGCGCCTAATGTAAACTGTTACATTGATTTTGCGCTTAATGTAAACTGTTACATTGATTTTGCATAGTGTGTGGCATTTAATGCAACTTTAGGGTCAATGATCGAGATTGACAATGCAGCACTACAAGAATGGCTTTTTGAATAAACCAACACAGCTCCAGCATGTGAATTTTTTGCATTTACATACTGGTCCTTCTCAAAATATTAGCATATTGTGATAAAGTTAATTATTTTCCATAATGTCATGATGAAAATTTAACATTCATATATTTTAGATCCATTGCATACTAACTGAAATATTTCAGGTCTTTTATTGTCTTAATACGGATGATTTTGGCATACAGCTCATGAAAACCCAAAATTCCTATCTCACAATATTAGCATATTTCATCCGACCAATAAAAGAAAAGTGTTTTTAATACAAAAAACGTCAACCATCAAATAATCATGTACAGTTATGCACTCAATACTTGGTCGGGAATCCTTTTGCAGAAATGACTGCTTCAATGCGGCGTGGCATGGAGGCAATCAGCCTGTGGCACTGCTGAGGTCTTATGGAGGCCCAGGATGCTTCGATAGCGGCCTTTAGCTCATCCAGAGTGTTGGGTCTTGAGTCTCTCAACGTTCTCTTCACAATATCCCACAGATTCTCTATGGGGTTCAGGTCAGGAGAGTTGGCAGGCCAATTGAGCACAGTGATACCATGGTCAGTAAACCATTTACCAGTGGTTTTGGCACTGTGAGCAGGTGCCAGGTCGTGCTGAAAAATGAAATCTTCATCTCCATAAAGCTTTTCAGCAGATGGAAGCATGAAGTGCTCCAAAATCTCCTGATAGCTAGCTGCATTGACCCTGCCCTTGATAAAACACAGTGGACCAACACCAGCAGCTGACACGGCACCCCAGACCATCACTGACTGTGGGTACTTGACACTGGACTTCTGGCATTTTGGCATTTCCTTCTCCCCAGTCTTCCTCCAGACTCTGGCACCTTGATTTCCAAATGACATGCAGAATTTGCTTTCATCCAAAAAAAGTACTTTGGACCACCGAGCAACAGTCCAGTGCTGCTTCTCTGTAGCCCAGGTCTGAGGAATGCGGCACCTGTAGCCCATTTCCTGCACACGCCTGTGCACGATGGCTCTGGATGTTTCTACTCCAGACTCAGTCCACTGCTTCCGCAGGTCCCCCAAGGTCTGGAATCGGCCCTTCTCCACAATCTTCCTCAGGGTCCGGTCACCTCTTCTCGTTGTGCAGCGTTTTCTGCCACACTTTTTCCTTCCCACAGACTTCCCACTAAGGTGCCTTGATACAGCACTCTGGGAACAGCCTATTCGTTCAGAAATTTCTTTCTGTGTCTTACCCTCTTGCTTGAGGGTGTCAATAGTGGCCTTCTGGACAGCAGTCAGGTCGGCAGTCTTACCCATGATTGGGGTTTTGAGTGATGAACCAGGCTGGGAGTTTTAAAGGCCTCAGGAATCTTTTGCAGGTGTTTAGAGTTAACTCGTTGATTCAGATGATTAGGTTCATAGATCGTTTAGAGACCCTTTTAATGATATGCTAATTTTGTGAGATAGGACATTTGGGTTTTCATGAGCTGTATGCCAAAATCATCCGTATTAAGACAATAAAAGACCTGAAATATTTCAGTTAGTGTGCAATGAATCTAAAATATATGAATGTTAAATTTTCATCATGACATTATGGAAAATAATTAACTTTATCACAATATGCTAATATTTTGAGAAGGACCTGTACATGTGTTATGGACCAACTAGCCTTTTGACAGCTCTATGGGAATGCTGATGGTAGCTTTCAGCAAAGGAACTGAGTCAATGTCAGTAAGAGGTGAGCAGATGAGTTTTCAGTTACATTCAGAGCTATTAAAGTGTCAGACCATCAAGTAACTTGGGGCTAAGTAGGATTAATATGGCAGTTTGCAGATTTATGGAACTGATGTGTAAGCATAATGTTTGAGGTGATGATTATGTAATGGCAGAGGAGCAGAGAAGAGATAGATGCCAACTTAAATCCAGTCTTGACATATTTGGGTTTTTGAACACAGAGGCTTTTAGATTTAATCTAAAAATAGTTGGTGCTAGTCACATATAAAACACTTAGAGACGTTCTTCATGGTTCAGGTTAAGGACTCCTAATCTAATATTATGTGCTCAAAACACCACAGAGTAAAGTCGTGTACTATTGCCCAAGCATTATCTGTAAAGAAGAAAATCATTTTATAGGATTATATTCTTATAACTCAGCATTCTATGAAGTATTTATGCACAATTTATAAAAATAGAATTTGCATTCTAGGTCTGTAGGCAGACTGCAGCCCTGAGTTTTTATTTTCTGTAGAGAATAGGGTATGAAAATAATTATATGTGGTGGAGCAATAAATACATAACCAATTGCAAGTTTTTCATTAAATCAGCTTCCAAAGCTGAAGTACTCACAAGCGGATTAACATCGACATGCAACATTTCAACAAACGTCTTTGCTGATGGTAAACTTGGAGAAAACACTGCCTCAGAACATGAAACTAAACAAGTTTTGCCAAGCATCTGTTGAAAATTTAACAAATTTATAGATTTACTGTTGGTGTATGTTATGATGGTGGCTTCTTGGTTTCCAGATGAGCTATTATCAGGGCAATACGGTCCACTTCAGTCCTAGCATTAAAGTTATTTTCTATCTGACAGAATCTTTTGGCAAAACCTTTACGCATTTAGAGTAAAGGGTTTGTTGGAGCACATTGTTGTTGGACAACTTGCAGCTTTGTAAATGGTAAAACAGGGAGGATAATATCAAATTTTCTGTGTTTATGAAAGATAAATAGATCAGATCATTTGTACTGTGTTCAACAGGTCATTCATTCATCTTCTATTCCGCTTGTTCCATAGTGGGTTACAGGGGAGCTGGTGCCTATCTCCAGCAGTCTACGGGCGAGAGGCTGGGTACACCCTGGACAGGTCGCCAATCCATTGCAGGGTAGCACAGAGACACACAGGACACACACAATGTGCACACTCATTCACATCTAAGGGCAATTTACAGAGACCAGTTTACCTAACAGTCATGTCTTTGGACTGTGGGAGGAAGCCGGAGTACCCGGTGAGAACCCACGCATGCACGGGGAGAACATGCAAACTCCATGCAGAAAGATTTTAGTGCACAGTGCTACCAACTGCGCCACCGTGCAGCCTGTGTTCAACAGGTGATTTTTAAATATAATATTAAAAATATTTGAAAAATCACCTGTGTTATATTCTGTTGTGAAACTTTTGAAAACTCACAAGATTTAATTGATTTCCATTGTTCTGCAAAATAACTGATAAAATTAGTTCTAATGTGATGTAACAAACCTGTGAGGTGTCATGGTTAAAGATGATAGAGTTGAGATCCCCACAGTTGTAATGTGTGATGAGATCTTCCGTGGTGTAAGATCCTTGCAGGCTGCCTGCTCGGACACCCTCATGCTGCAGCAGTGTCTGGTTCAATGCAAACAATACCTGCAGACAAAGAGACCAAAGTAAAGAAATGGATGCCCTGAGGTTTCTGCAATTATAAATTCTGCTTTCTCTACTCTGTTCTCAAGAAGATTTAAACAGAAAGCTAATGGAACTGCACTATCAATATAAAAACGGCCTGATCTTAGTTCTGTAGCACTGTGCAAAAGTATTCATTCTGCTAGAACTTTTTCACATTTTGTCACACTATAACCACAGACTTTAATGTATATAATTTGGATTTTATGTTATAAACCATTACAAAGTAGTGCATAATTATGAAGTGGAGGAAAAGGCATACATGGTTTAGAAATGTTTTTATAAATAAGAATCTGAAAAGTGTAGTATGCTTTTGTATCAATCATAACCATTCCAGATCTGGTTGTATGTTTAGGGTAAGGTTAGAGTACCTTTCTAACAACGTCTTTGATGTCTGCTGAAAAAAAGCATCCACACAGCATGATGCCATGTTTCACGGTTATTCAGGGTGATATGCATTGTTAGTTTACCAACGCACATATAATTTTGCAAGTGGGCCAAAATGTTAGATTCTGCTCTCATCTGACCAGGGACCTCTGAAGGTAGTTGGTTGCACTGGATATCATTTAAGAGTATCAGAGCTAGAGGTGTAACGGTACACAAAAATCATGGTTCAGGATGTATTTGGGTTTTAAAGTGATTGTTTAGTAAATTTTCGGTAGGCTTCAATCAAGAACAATGAATGAAAAATTCAGTATCTCACAAAAGTTAGTACACCCCTCACAATTTTGTAAATATTTTAGGACAACACTAAAGATATGAAACTTTACTACAATGTAAAGCAGTCATTGTACAGCTTGTATAACAGTGTAAATCTGCTGTCCTTCAAAATAACTAAACACACAGCTATAAATGTGAGTACACCCCTAAGTGAAAATGTCCAAATTGTGTCAATTGGCCAGTTTCTCTCTTCAGTGTCATGTGACTCATTAGGGTTACAAGGTTTCATGTGTGTATGAGGAGCAGGTGTGTTAAATGTTGTGTTATTGCTCTCACACACTCATACTGGTTACTGGAAGTTCAGCATGACACCTCATGGCAAAGAACTCTCTGAGGATCTACAAAAAGAATTGTCGCTCTACACAAAGGTGGTCTAGGCTATAAAAAGATGGCCAATATCCTGAATCTGAGCTCCTACACATGGGCCAAGAAGTTGAGTGCACATTCGCAGTGTAATATCCAGAGGTTGTGTTCTGAAAATAGACATAAGTGCTGCCAGCATTGCTGTAGAGGTTGAAGGAGTGGGGGGCAGCCTCTCAGTGTTCAGACCACTCAACACACACAGCTTTCAACTGGTCTGCATGGCTGTGGTCCCAGAAAGAAGCCTCTTCAAAAACAGTTTGCTGAAAACAAGCAGACTAAGCACATGGATTACTGAAACTGTGTCCAGGGGTCTGATGAGACCAAGTTAAACCTATTTGGTTAAAATGGTGTCAAGCGTGTGTGGTGGCAACCAGGTGAGGAGTACAAGTGTGTCTTGAACACAGTCGAGCATGGTGGTGGGAATGTTATGGCTACAGTTCATTGAGGGAACAATGAATGCCAACATGTAATTTAATATACTGAAGCGGAGCACGATCCCTTCCCTTCGGAAACTGGGCTGCAGGGCAGTATTCCAAAATGATAACCACCCCGAACACACCTCCAAGATGAACACTGCCACGTTAAATAAACTGTAAAAGGTGCTGGTCTGGTCAAGCATGTCTCCAGAACTAAACCCTATTCAGTTTCTGTGGGGCATCCACAAACTGAAGGTGGAGACGCGCAAGGTCTCTAACATCCACCAGCTCCGTGATGTCACCATGGAGGAGGGGAAGAAGATTCCAGTGGCAACCTATGAAGCTCTAGTGAACTCTCTGCCAAAGAGAGTTAAGGCAGTGCTGGAAAATAATGGTGGCCACACAAAATTTTGACCCTGTGGGCACAATTTGTGGGTTGTCACTTAGGACTGTACTAACCTTTATTGCCAGCGATTTCTATATTAATGGCTGTGTTGTTATGTTGAGGAGACAGCATATTTACACTGCTATACAAGCTGTACACTGAATACTTTACATTGTATTAAAGTTTCATATGTTCAGTTTTGTCCTATAAAAGATATATTAAAACCTTTTTTACAAAACTGTGAGGGATGTACTCTCTTTAATCAGAATCAGAATCAGAATCAGAAAAGCTTTATTGCCAAGTACGTTTTTGGACATACAAGGAATTTGTTTTGGCGTAGTCGGTGCAATACAGTACAAATAAAACAGTATAAACATATCTACAATATAATATAAATATATGTGCACAGTTTTAAGTGAGTGAGAGTAAATATAGAGCAGTATAAGATGCAAGAGCAATACAACAGTGCAGGTGATCATTGTGCAAGTAAAGCAGTGCAAGTAAAGCAGGAGTCCATGCTGAGCGTTAATGTAACGCATAGAGTTACAGGTTACAGGTGTCCTGTCAGCAAAAAAAGGGGGGGTATGGGGGAAAGGGAGAGTGTCAGGGTGGTTTCCGGGCTTTGTTAACCAGGCTGGTGGCAGATGGGAAAAAACTGTTCTTGTGGCGTGAGGTTTTGGTCCGGATGGACCGCAGCCTCCTGCCAGAGGGGAGAGTCTCAAAGAGTCTGTGACCGGGGTGGGAGGGATCAGCCAGAATCTTCCCGGCCCGCTTCAGGGTCCTGGAGGTGTACAGTTCCTGGAGCGACAGTAGACTGCAGCCAATCACCTTCTCAGCAGACCGAATGACACGCTGCAGCCTGCCCTTATCCTTGGCTGTAGCAGCGGCGTACCAGATGGTGATGGAGGAGGTGAGGATGGACTCAATGATGGCTGTGTAGAAGTGCACCATCATAGTCTTTGGCAGGTTGAATTTCTTCAGCTGCCGCAGGAAGAACATCCTCTGCTGGGCTTTCTTGATGAGGGAGCTGATGTTTGGCTCCCACTTGAGATCCTGGGAGATGATGGTTCCCAGGAAGCAGAAAGATTCCACAGTGTCAATTGTGGAGTCACAGAGGGTGATGGGGGCAGGTGGGGCTGGGTTCTGCCTGAAGTCCACAACCACCTCTACTGTCTTTAGAGCGTTGAGCTCAAGGTTGTTCTGGCTGCACCAGTCCAACAGATGGTCCACCTCCCATCTGTACGCAGACTCGTCACCATCAGAGATGAGTCCGATCAGGGTGGTATCGTCCGCAAACTTCAGAAGCTTGACAGACTGGTGACTGGAGGTGCAGCTGTTGGTGTACAGGGAGAAGAGCAGAGGAGAGAGAACACAGCCTTGGGGGGAACCGGTGCTGATGGTCAGGGAGTCAGAGACGTGCTTCCCCAGCCTCACGCGCTGCTTCCTGTCAGACAGGAAGTCAGTGATCCACCTGCAGGTGGAGTCGGGCACACTCAGCTGGGAGAGCTTCTCCTGTAGCAGAACTGGGACGATGGTGTTGAAGGCAGAGCTGAAATCCACAAACAGGATCCTGGCGTAGGTTCCTGTGGAGTCCAGGTGCCGGAGGATGAAGTGAAGGGCTAGGTTGACTGCATCATCTACAGACCTGTTGGCTCTGTAGGCAAACTGCAGGGGGTCAAGGAGGGGGTCGGTGATGTCTTTTAGGTGTGAGAGCACAAGGCGCTCAAAGGACTTCATCACCACAGAGGTCAGGGCGACGGGTCTGAAGTCATTAAGCCCTGTGGTCCTTGGCTTCTTGGGAACAGGGACGATGGTGGAGGACTTGAAGCAGGCTGGCACATGACATGTCTCCAGTGAGGTGTTAAAAATGTCTGTGAAGACTGGAGACAGCTGATCAGCGCAGTGCTTCAGGCTGGCTGGTGAGACAGAATCCGGACCAGCAGCTTTCCGGGGGTTCTGTCTCCTGAAGAGTTTGTTGACGTCCCTCTCCTGGATGGAAAGAGCCGTCCTCGGCGTGGGTAGGGGGCTGGTGGGGGGGAACTTCAGGGTGGGGGTTGGAAGTGCCAAGGCCCCTCTTGAGGTTGGGGAGGTGGGGGTGGTGGATTGTGGCTGCAGCTGTTGGGGGGCGTCGTGGGAGATGGTTGCAGGACTGTCCCTTTGTCTTTCAAAGCGGCAGTAGAATTCGTTCAGGTCGTTGGCGAGGCGTCGGTCGTTGATGGAGTGGGGGGCTTTCGACTTGTAGTTGGTGATTTGCTTGAGCCCTTTCCAGACAGACGCAGAGTCGTTGGCTGAGAACTGGTTTTGGAGCTTCTCAGAGTACAGTCGTTTGGCCTCTTTCACTGCCTTGCCAAACTTGTACTTAGCCTCTCTGTATATGTTTTTGTCCCCACTCCTGAAGGCCTCTTCCTTATCCAGTCTTAACCTTCTGAGTTTAGCTGTGAACCAGGGTTTGTCGTTGTTGTAACTCACCCTGGTGCATGATGGTACACAGCTGTCCTCACAGAAGCTGATGTAGGAAGTCACAGCCTCTGTGTACTCGTCCAGACTGTTGGTAGTAGTCCTGAACACATCCCAGTCTGTACAGCCTAAACACGCCTGGAGATTCTCCACAGCCTCACTGCTCCACTTCCTTGTCGTCCTCACAACAGGTTTGCAGAGCTTTAGTTTCTGCCTGTATGCAGGAATCAGGTGGACCATGATGTGGTCGGATTGGCCCAGTGCAGCACGTGGGACGGCATGATAAGCGTCTCTGATGGTGGTGTAACAGTGATCCAGAATGTTGTCCTCTCTGGTCGGACATTTAATAAACTGTCTATATTTGGGGAGTTCGTGGGTGAGATTACCTTTGTTAAAGTCGCCAGCGACGATTACTAAGGAGTCCGGGTTGGTCCGCTCCACACTCAGTATCTGGTCGGCGAGCATGCGCTGTGCGACCTGCACGTTAGCTTGCGGCGGGATGTAAACACCGACCAGGATGAACGAAGCGAACTCACGGGGGGAATAGAAAGGCTTACTGGGTATATTTGTTTTTATTTCCATCAGCATCAATTTCTTAAGTCCATTTGATTTTATTATGTTCTAAATCTTTAGAAAAGTGTAGAGTATATAACTGACTGGAGATTTGGTTGGATTTTGTTAATTGAAAAAAGTAGTATAAGCAGGCATAGCCAGTGCCTGGCTAGATTATACAACAATATAACTACTTTAAAATGGTCAGTGTTGATGTTTAGGAATTTTTAAATAAAAATGTGCCTATATTTGAGAATAAAACACCTTTAAAACGCTTTGGAGTTCTAATCAGAGCTTAAGGGGCTTGAATACAAATTGACACCAAACGTTTCAGATTTTAATTGTAAAACTATTTGATACATTTTCTTCCACTTCACAATTGTGAGCTACTGTGCTTTCCTGGAGGAAGAATATAATGGATTTATAAAGGAGAAGGTGAAGAGAGAGACCTTCTGCATATAATCCCCCTTTTGTGCTCTCCAGTACTTGCGTGTTATAAATTTACAGCACCCATTAAAATCAGAAGTTAACCCTCTTTAGAAAGAATTTATAGCGTGTAGCCACCAGCCAGCCCAAGGGGTCCACAGCTGTCTTAGACACCTGGGGTTAACCTCCTTGCTCACACTTTCCACAGTCCCACACCTCCTCTGACTGGCCCTGGCAACCAAGGCCAAGTTGTCAATCATCGTAAAGCTCTCTTACAAAAATCAGAGCTGCATCAGATAGAGATTTTCTTGTTTTTTTTTTCCGTATTGAGCTTCAGCAAACATATACTTTGTGTTATATCTGCTAATGACCATTAGAACATAAACTGAGCTCAGGGCATCTTTAAATTAAACGAGGCTGATCTGTGTCTATGATCCCAATTATAAATGAAAACCTGCATTGAAAAATATGACTGAAAGACCATCGGTATCAGTATCCGGGCACGATTGATTTATAGAGCAGGTAAAGACCGATACAGCAGCAGAACTGATTGAGGCCAATGTCTAAATTCTAGGTCATAATTCACGCAATTGTGTTTTCTCTGTCATAACTTTTTTTATAAGAAATCAGAATATTTTGATTACATTTGTATTGCCAGGAAGGTGGTCTGGCCATATAAGACCAAAATCAAACTTTTTGGGGTATGCAAAAATGCACCTTACCCATAACACCCTCTTAAAAACAGTGCATTGGTAGCATCATGCTGTGGGGATGCTTGCCTTCACCAGGGAAAAGAAACCTGTTGAGAGTTAACGGGAAGATGACTGTAGGTCAATCAGGGTAATCCAGGAAGAAAAACTGTGAGAGAAGTGATGTTCAAGATCAGATCTCAAGGGCCAGTGTCCTGCATGTTTTAGATGGTTGTCTGGTTTTGTACACCAGGATCAAATGAATGGGTTATTAGCAGGGTCCTGAAATGCTGAGGAGTTCATTCAGCTTTTTAATTCAGCTATTTTGGAGCAGGGACAATTCTCCAACATGCAGGACGCTGGCCCCCTGCGGACTGGAGCTAGATTCCTCTGTGTTAGAGGGACTTAACATTAGGGTGGAGGTTCACTTTCCACGAGGACTACGCCCCCAAACATAAAGCCTGATCGTACAATGGAATGATTTAGAGCAAAGCAAATGTATATGCAACAATGGCTCAGTTTGAAGCTAGACCTAAATCCATTTGGGAATTTATGGCAAGCCTTGAAAACTGAACATCACAGATGCTCTCTGTCTGAATTGACTGAGTTTGAGGTATTTTGCAAAGAGAAAACTGGAAAAGATTTTAATCTCTAGATGTGCAAAGCTGGTAAAGACATGCCTCAAAAGACTTATATCTGTAAATGCAGTGGAAATTGTTTTACAAAGCATTGACTCCATTTCACAACTATGCTCTACTTTAGGTTGGTCTGTCTAAAAAAAACAATCCCAATGAAATACATTTTTGTTGTAACATGACACAATGTGAAAAGGTTTAAAGGGGGATGAATATTTTTGCAAAAATGACTGTGCAACTGTGAGTATGCTACTCACAGTTAGTCTGCCAGAGGCAGACAATCTCAGAATGATTTTTTGTTGCTTTAATCCCCTCAGATCTTTGCATCAGATAGTTTTAATGTATGAACTGGCTTTAGGGTGTCAGTTTCATCCATTTAGATTAAATTTCCATCTTATTTGGGTTTTGTAACTATTCTGAATTCCATGTAATATCATGGAAAGATGCCAAACCCAGAGAAGCTAAAGCTGCCAGGTGGGGAATTACCCAGGATCTACTGATGCTGCAGCATTGAGTTACTACCTCCATGTCTTCAGGTTTTTCCAAGGGAAACTGCATCAAATTCTAGGCAGATTCGTGGTTAGGAGCTGACAAAGCAAATACATTCGCCAGGATTATTGTAACCCTGACAGCCTCAGTAGTTTGTCTTACATGGTAAACTCTCCTGAGGCACAACAGACATGAGAGCAAGTACACGGACGGCTGTGTCGTCAAGGGAGCTGTTATTTCAATATTGTCTGTCTCCGGGGAAAAGAACATCTATGCAGCTGTAACTATGGTTACGAAGTTTGTGCTGGCCTGAATGAGGGAGCATGTCAGTCACTAAACGGGAGGCAAAGAAGAAATAAGGAGGCATAAAAAGGAGAGACCAAATATTGCTGTGTGTGTGCTAGTATATGCATGCATCTGAACATGTGTGCTGACTGACAGTTTGGGTGTTCCCATGCTCAAGTGACAAACTCTGTAGCCAACATGCCTCATCAGGGTAACAAAAGTCAACTTTTCTGATCTGAATTAATTGCAACTACAGGTTTTCATCTCTGTGATTTTGCATTCCTTGAATCATGTCTTTTACATGCGTGAGAAACTCTGATTGTAGTTAAATAAAGAGGCTTATAAGAACAACGATGGAAGGAGATAGGCACATGGCTGGTCTTGGAACCAGCAATCAGATCGCAGCGCTCCAAAAATTTATTAGTGAATGCTGGAAGGAAAACAGAAAGACAGGGTTGGGAAGAGGGGGAGATGAATAAATTCCAGAAATTTGGGAGCTCTTTTAAATCTTACACAATGTAATGTATTAACGTGTGTATACCACAACAGTTAATCTTGAAGTGCATTATCCTGGCTGTTACCTCGCATTGTGATGAGGTGCATTAACCAACAAAGTTCCAGTTGTCACATGAATCAGTCCTGTTATGTTTGTGGAAATCTGAACACGAGAAACCAAGTGATAGAGTAAAAGACTTTGGTTTGCAGTAAATAATTTAGTCTGGAGGTTCAAAGGCTTGCACTAATCAAAAACAACAGAAATGAAACATGTACAAAGGAAACCAACACCAAACCAAAGATACACAATTACATCTATACTGTTTTGTCTTTTGTTCCACTTACACACACTTTTCAATTATTCCCTTTTTGTTGGGAATAATGAAGCAGGACTAAATTATATTTTGCTAAGTTTAACTACCTAAAACTGAACAAAATAAAGAAGAAATAAAATAAAGAGAACAAAAGCTACACCATGTCCTTCTAAAGACGCCAACTTCCAATGTATTTTATTGGAATTATTTAGATTATAGACCAACACAAAGCAGTGTATAATTGTGAAGTACGGAAAAGAGAATACATGACTTCCAAATGTTTTACAAACGACGTGTGCAAGTGTTCAGCCACTCTGACTCAATACTTTGTAGCACCTCAATACACTTAAGGCACTGGCAACACATGAATATATTTTGTTGTAAACCTTCCCGTTGCAGCTCTGGCTGTATGTTTAAGGCTATTGACCTGTACTGTTTTACAGCCTCTTACAGGTTCTCTTCCAGGACTGTCCTGTATTTAGCTCTATGCATCTTCCCATCATCTTTGTCCTTTCTAAAGAAAAACCATCTCAGCATGATGCTGCCACTACCATATTTCACTTTGGGGAGCAGTGTTTGTGAACTGTTGGTTTTCTTCATCAGACCAGAATACCTTCTTCCACGTCTGCTGTGTCACCCTCATGGCTTGTGGAAAACTGCAAACCGGGCTTCTTATGATTTTCTTTTAACAATACCTTTCTTCTTGCCACTCCACCATAAAGGCCACACTTGTGCAGTGTCAAAATATTTGTAGTGTGAAAAGCTTCTCCCACCTAAGCCGTGAGTTTACCATGGGTCTCTTGACTGCTTCTCTAATTAATTCTTAGGTGGAAAGCTAGGACTCATTAGATTTTTAGTTTTGTCATACTTTTTGCATTTTCAGATGTTCAAAGCTTGGCATATTGATTTATAACAAAACCCTTCTTTAAATTTCTCCTTAACTTTATTTCTGATAGCTCTGGTGTGTTCCTTGTTTTTTTTAAAGCTCTTTGTTCTCTAATGAGATCTTCACAGAACAGCTATATTAACACTGAGACTAAATTATACATGTCATACTTATTTACTAGTTTGGTGGCTTCTCAAAGTTATGTTGAATCCACATTGGATTTAAGAATAACAGAGAGGAGGGGTTGAATACAAATACATGGCATTTTTCAATGATTTATTTTAAAAAAAAAAGGAAAACAATTAAAACCATGTAAGCTTTATTATTCCACTCGTCAATTATGCACTACTCTTTGCTTGTATGTTATTTAAAATCCAATTAAAATAAATTGGTAACATGTCAAAATGTTCATGGGGTATGAAAACATTTCCAAGGCCTTAAAAGTATTTGAAATATGAAACAGTAAGGTAAATAATGTTATACTTGCTGTGAAAACCCAGATGAAAGAGAGCAGAGTTCGAGTTAGTACACAAAAAGTATGAGTCATGTCTAAAGAAAGGGCACTCAGTATATCTCTGAAGTCATAAGGTTTAAGGCTCCTCCCTCTGATCTTCAAAGACTCTAAAATACATTTAAATTCAGAAAATGGTAGAAATTCTGCTCTCTCTGCAGCTCTTAGCCATTGTTATTTAATCAGCTTCCAAACAAAAAAAAACAAAAAAAAACAGTCTTGAGGTGCTTTTTTCCCCTCAAACACTCTCGTTTCCCCGAGAGCCACTTGTGTTTCATTGCCCGAGAAAGGGAAGAGCTGGACCTCTGACCCAAAACACACACTGCTGAGCTCCTCTGGGTCTAACTGACCTTCCCTATGGGCTTCAGCTATACAGACTACAAGAAGGCATTGGGTTCACAACACCCAGGGGTGTCTAAAGAGATGGAGGCTGGGAGTTGAAATAACATCCTGGGCAACCCAAGAATAGATGAAGTGCAATATCTCATCTCTGTTCCCCACAGAGGAGCCCCAAAGGAGGTAGTTACCAGGGGTCTGTGTGTGTGTGTTTGAGATTGTACTTTCCTAGCCTCAGGATAGGGCCATAAATGAACTCGTAAAAAATATTGTTTTATCTTATTTTTTGTTATTTTTACTGTGCAAACAAAACAGCCGTGTTAAAACATGCTGTGATCCGACCCTCCACTTTCAAGGCTAGTAAAGGTACCTTAAATACATTATCATGACGAGATGGCGTCCCAACTAGGAAACTATCTGGTCAACTAGGAAACTGTGGTCTTCTACAACTTTATCAAGATGCCAACCAGAACCTGATGTTCTTTCCTTTCATTTTGAGCGAACTGTGTAAAGTCTCATGGACTTTTAACGGCACCAGTCTCAAATGTACCTAACGTGCTGGAGCATTTGCCTAAATAGTTTTGGAGCCTTTCTGTAATTGTTTTTTTAGATTAGCAGCAGGTAAGCTCACCACATCTGCAGGGAAAGTAGTTTTCTTCCAATTTTTGTATCCTTGTTAATACTAGGTGCACACAAACACACATACATGCACTATCAAAAACACATATGCAACCATACATGTGGAAATAATTACAAACACTGCAGCCCTCTTAGAGCAATACCTACATACAAACCACATAATGCAGAAATTACAAAGCCAGTGTTTGGAACACTGTTTCTGTTTTGCCTCAGCCTTATTTTTCATCCTCCAGTCTTCCTTTTTCTTTTTACCCCTCGCTCTATTTTGCTAAGTCCTTCACCGTGCCTGGTCTACCTCCTGTCTCAGCTCAGGAAATCCAGGGATTACCAGAGGGACAATCCAAGTGGCAGAGGCCTGCTGCTCCCAGCGTCTCCAGAAAACCCGCCCCCCACCCCCTTAACCTTCTTCCATCCATTCTGCCCAATTTCCTCTGAAGCAGGAGAGTACAATTTCCTTTTAAAATAGAAGCCATTGCTCTCTTTTCTAATTCTTTCTTGATTAACCCTGCTTATACGCTTGCCATTTCTTTGCTTGCTCTTTTCCTTGTGCTTAGCTTTTTCTACATGCATCCACAAAAACACTTATAAAACATCTCAAGAGTGTCCTATCTTCCCTCTTAATGAGACTGTCAAGAGACTCTGAGGTGGGGATCTCCTCTGTATACACTTGTCCACGAATAAACCCTGCTGTTTGACTTGGCAGAACCACCGCTGAGTCAGTCATACTAGCTTTCCTGTTTCCCCAGAAGGCAGGGGGAGAAAATAATAAAGCATCAGACCAGATCAAACCAGAGGGAAAAAGCAAGCAGCTGGCTACTGATCATAAATGCCCACCAGAAAGTGGAGCAGGATGTGGGCAAATACAATAAAGAAGAATAGACTTACAGATTTTCAAGGTTTCATTGTTGTCCTGACGGAACTAAGAAACAACAAAACTGTCACACCATTTGATGTGGAACATTTATTTCACTGTCATACACATGTAAGTCATTTAAAGTCATGTGTTCAGACAGAGGTGTAAGATTAGGACACCCCATACAATAATATACTCTTTGAAAAGAAATATTTTCAAATATTGCTGACTGATCTTTTTTTATTTATATCTGGTTGTCCTCCTTTTTGCATAAAACAAAAGATTAAAAAAAAAAGTATATTCAAGATGAAATAAAGATTTTGACTTTTTTTCTCGATTTTCATTTAGTCCTTGGTGGATTTACTGGACATGTTTAGGGGTGCTGTCATGTTGCATGCCCTGTTCTACTTTGATGTTATTTCATTTTTTCACAGATTGCCTTATATATTCCTCAAAAACCGCCTGATACACAGCATAATTCATGAGTTGACCAGGTCCTGCTGCAGCAAACCAACCCTTAAACCATGACGCTCCCATGTCTCTATGCATTAGAGATGCAAAACAATTTGTTTTCTGGGCTGCTGTATTTACTTAATGCCAAACATGTTCTTTGTTCTGGTGCCTATATAATTCAATTTCAAACTTATTTCACCAAAGAACATTATTCCACAAGTCCTGGTCTTTGTCTAAATTTTCTCTGGCAAACTAAAGTCTGGTCTTAATGTTTTTTTTTCGTAGAGCAAAGGTTTCCTTTTTGTATACCTTCCATGGAAGTAAAATACATACAGAGTTTCACTGGGTGTTCTTGTTTTTTTCACATGACTCTAGAATTACATATTTTTCTATTTTGTTCTTAAGGAAAATAACATTTTAATGTCCTGCACAGGCAGACCTTGCATCAAGTTACGTTAACCTTATCTCTCCCAAAACTCATGGGCTATCTCTGCCATCATAGCTTCCACTAATCCCAACACATTTCTCATCTACATTCTTTCCAAGAGAAACGCTCTTATTGAATTCAGTCGGATTTATCTGGCTTTCCACTATTATGTGTGATGCTATGCAAACCAGATGAGTGGAGCCATCTCCACAACATGAGAAATGAACAGTTTCATGTTTAAAACATACGTCCCCGACCCCAACCACTCTGTCTTATCTCTTTCTGTCTCTTTGGCAGGACTTAGGATTTAGTCAGAATCATTCCTAAGGAATGGTTTGTCTGTTGCAAAGTCTAAATTTGAAGGGTGGCTGAAACACAAGAACAGCACATAATCTTCTGCATGGACATAAACTTTGCAAAATCCAGAATTCATACTGAGAAATGGGATGTGACTGAACAGATAACAGGGGTTGAGTCCTTTGGAATCCCTGCAGACATTTCTGAAGATGTGAGTAATATAAGCATTAAATCATATCATTCATTGCACATCATTCTGTTCCATTGCTTTCTTTTTGCTTTTACTGTTTATGTTTTTCTTTTAAGAACTGTGTTAAATCTTTTGATCTTGTTTTTGACACAACGTTTTCCACAACAGACCTTTAATAAAACCACACAATATACCTAATCGAATTACCATTGTTGTATCCTGTAAATTAATGCTGCCCTTGATGGCTAAACATGATAAAGAGTTTAGTGACTGTGATTTTAGTGACAGAGTGGCATTGGGTCATTGTGATGATGCATGGTTTTATGTTATTGTGCAGCAGCCTGATAAATGATGACAATCATAAATACATCAAGACATTTAAACTCATTAGGATACATGGGCTAGCATAGGTATTTCCACACCTTGAACTTTTTCACATTTTGTCACAATACAGCAAGAAACTTTAATGTATTTTATTGGGGCTCAAACTGATCAACACAAATCAGTGCAGAACTCTGAAGTTGAAAGAAAACATTGTTAAGAGAATCTAAAATAGGAGGTGCCATAGTTTTTGAATAAGATTTGATGGCTATCTTTTAAAAATACCTTTGTCTTTGCCCCTGTGCCATAAAAGCCAGATAAGTGGAGTGTGCAGCTATTTTTTTACCAATCAACAGATTCTCTGACTTGAGCTGTGGATATGTGCAGCTCCTCCAGAGTTACAATTGACCTCCTGGCTATTTCTCTGGTTAATGCTCTCTTAGTGTGGCCTGTTAAGACATGGTGAATGGTCATGTCTTGGTAGGTTTAAAGTTGTGCCATGCTCTTTCTATTTTCAGACAATGAATTGAAAACTGCTCTGTGAGACGTTCACAGCTTTGAATATTGTTTTAGAACCTAACCCTGCTTTAATTCATCTCCAGATCTTCATCGACAACCTGTCTGCTCTGTTGCTTGATTTTATGAATGTTGTTTGTTCACTTATGGTCTCTAACAAACCTCCGAGCCCTTTAAGGGTATTTGGATTGTATTTAGTGCTTGCTAGAGTAAAAGAGGCTCCTTTTATTTCAGAGTTGAGTAATGCTTTTTGTTTGTCTGTCACATAAAATCTTTATTGGATACATTGAAGTTTGTGGTTTTAATGTACAAAACATTTTAAAATGATCAAGGGGTCTGGATCCCTTTGCAGGGCACTGTAGGTGCAATCTCACATCAAATAAGAATAAGGGAAAAAAATCTAAATCAATCAAAAAAGTGTCTGTTTCTAGCATTATTTAAGAGCATTATTTCTAGCATTTTTAGCATTATTTTAATAAAATATCTTTCAATGTCTAACATCTGGGTTCAAATGACATTCAGATTGTCTCTGTCTCTTCTTATTCAAGTGTGCACATCTTACCCTTTATGAAAATCAATGTATCACTTACATTACATATCGAATTTTTGCCACTGTTCATGGAAGAATGCTGAAAATTACAGCTATAAAAAAGCGCATATATGTTTACTTTGTGCATCCTTGTTCTTCCGTCATAATTTAGCAGAGAGTAATCAGAAAAGAAAGAGATTTGAGATGAAATATCATCAGAGGGAAAAACAGATAAACAGCTAGAGGCTTAATCTATTAAATATCCACAGGACAAAAACAAAAACAACAACAAAAAGAAACAAAATACCAGATGCTTACAGTTAACCCCGAACTGTAAGAGATGAGTGTGCGACTTTTTTCTCTAACCTCTTCATCCTCCTGGTCGAAACATATCTGCAGCACAGATGGTTCAGCCCTCATGTTATTTCATCTCATCAACCGTTGATTTGTTTTACACTTAATTATCAGCCATCCTCTTTTTATGTCTCCAGGTTATATGTTAACTGTGACAAATTCAAATTTTTGCCATTTCTCTCCCTTCCACTCACCACAGCCTCATTCTGCATTTTCTTTCATCTCATGGCGGATCCCCTCCCACCGTCACTGATCTCTGTTTATTTAGCTTTTGAATCCTCTCTCCTCCCTGTGCTCTACATTCTACACACTGACACAGTCCGAAAGGAGCATGAAAGCTTGTGTGCATATGCACATGCATGAGGATACCCTGTTTGTATTTCCCCATGCATCTGTCTACACCACAAAATTTGTCTAAATTGCACAGTGCTCCGGGTGACTTGAGTAGCAGAAGGCGCTGTAGGTGGACCAGGCTTCCTTTCTTCCCTTCCTTTCCTGCAGTCTGGTCCGTGTTACGCTCAGAGCTGAAGCTGACAGGGTAATCCCACACAAGCACACCATTTCACGGCAAATCAGCAGGAGAGATGTTCGATTTCACGCGAGTGTAGTCAGCCGGCAGGAAAACAGAGAGACACAGAGAGACTGAAACCTTCAAGCACAAAAGAGGCACTGACTGAATGGTAATTGCATGTGTGTGTCAGATTTGAATTCAGCCTTTTTAAAGGCTGAAATCACACTGGTAGAGCAAAGAGAGGTACAGTATCATCAGAGGTTCACATGTAACGTTGTTTACGGCTGTTCCTATCCTGTAAGTCAATGTCTGTCAGGACCTCAAATTGTTGGACCACCAAAGAAAGCTCTGATGTGTTTAACACACAAAATGTTGGAAACATAGTGTCTGCAACGTTTTACTGCTCTCCATGCATCATTCTGTCTGATGTAATTTAGTGGGTTTTGTAGCTTTTTTGTTGCATAAAATCAAATGAACACGTCCCTGCTTGTTTGGAACGTGTTACAAGCATCAAATTGAAAATGAGTGAATATTTGCAAAAAAACAATAAGATTTATCAGTTTGAACATGAAATATCTTGTCTTTGCAGTGTTTTCAATTGCATATAGGTTGAAGAGGACTTGCAAATCATTGTATTCTGTACTAAGCTAAATTACATTAAACTGAATCAAATGTAATTTAATTGAACAGAATGGAACAGAATTGAACTAATTTGGTATGAACTGAGTCAAATCAAACTGGATTATATTAACTGAGCAGTTCCATTCAGTTCAATTGAGAATTGAACTGAATTGAATTGAATTGAATTGAATTGAATTGAATTGAATTGAATTGAATTGAATTGAATTGAATTGAATTTAATTTAATTTAATTTAATTTAGTAAAGAGTGTGCTGTAGGCCTGACTTTACCACATCTATGAAGTGACCATAAACTTGGCTTACATATGTTTAGAAGCAGAGATTTTAAATTAAATGTTTTTGCCTTCACATGCTGTACCTTATTACCATGATCAGCTGTTAATAAAAACTAAATCATATCATCAAGCTTGTGCTGAAGTATGGACTTGGCAGGAATTAATCATGTTTATGAGCCACCCATGAATGAGTCTGCCTGCATCATCAGAGCAACTAATCAAAGCTGGAGTGAAGAAAGCTGGAGAAAACATGGATTGGCTCAATGACTTAAGCACATTTCAGTTTGACAGACAGACAAAAAAGATACAGACGTAAAATACATCTGTATGTGTTGAAAAGGTACGGCAGAGTAAAAGACATTGAGGCCAACATGGAGACAAGGCAAAACAGGCACACTGAAAATTTCACAGAAGCACCAAGAAGGTAGGAGTGATAGGGAATGAGAGCAGAGATAGGATAAGGGAGGAAACTTATTTATGTTGTCAGTGGTTTTAAAGATTGGGAGGCAGTGTCTGTATAACGTGATAAAAGAGAAAATGCGATGCCGGCCCTAGATTAACTGACCTTCCTCTAGCATGCCTTGATTAAGAGCGGAGCTGGCAATCACATCAGAGACCGGGTTTTTAACTACCCTCGTAAGACTCTCATTATTTCATAAATCTGCAGTTTGGGCAGTCAGCTCTGTTGACTTGAATCCCAGCCAGGGCTTAGAAAATGTTTTTACAGTCTTTTTAATTTATTTACAGCCTTGAGTTTTATGTGTGTACAGCTTTGAATATGTGTGTCTAGATGTTACAGCAAGGAACAAAGAAAATCAACAGTACTAAATGGAGAGATGATGGTGAAAAGATAATCACAATCTCTCTATAGCCACTTAATACTGGTAGCTATCTCCAAGAGTCAAATCCTCCATTGTGTTTTGCATCTAGATTAAGGTGCTACCTGACATGGGTACCCTCTTCTACATGTTTGGTGTGCCTCCTACATGACTTGAGGCAAACTTTAAATGGGGCTGCTTCTTCTCCTTCAGAGCTATCATTCACTTTGTGACTGCTTCTCTAATCAATACTACTTGTCCTATGCCAGTCATATATTGTATGGCCCAACAGCCTAGTTTGGCAGTTGTCCCATACTCTTTCTATTTTGGGATGATGGATTGAACTGTTTGCTGTGAGATCTTTAAAGCTTGGGATGGAGTTTTATGATCCAATCTTTCTTTAAACTTCTCTACAGCGTTCTTTGACCTGTATGTCATTGGTCTTCATGATGTTCACTAATGTTCTCAAACAACAAACCAGTAAGACCTTCATAGAACAGCTGTATTTCTACAAAAAATAAATTACACACAGGTGTACTCGATTGCATTAGATTTTGTTTGAGGGTATTATTTTAAAGGGGCTTAATACATGTGCGCATACACTTTTTGCAATTGTATGTGTAACATTCACAGTTATGCAGTGCAATAAAATCCCAAAGAAACACATTGAAATATGTGTTCTTAAATTGCCAAATTGTGAAAAGGTTCAAGTCTTACAAATACTAATGCAAGGCATTTTATAACATCCAAACTTGTGCTTATTGTTGTTAGGCAGTCTGGTCGTTTAGTATTTCAAATGGCAGCACAAAGAACAGAGGCAGACACACAGAGACCCTCAATAAGATTTGGAATTGACCTCCCACCAGTAGGTTAAAGTAAAGTAAAGTGGAGTGCACTCCCTCTCCTCTGCGTCTTTGTGCACCTTCCGACGGGAGCTGTAAAGTGACAATTTTTATACAGTGCCATCACATCTGGTGTGCACATGAAATTGTCCTTTGATAAAAATGCGACACATATTTTATTTTATTTATCACAGTCACATTCCTGGCCTCATCTTTATCCCTGCATTGTCTTTGTTATCAGGGCTCTTCCCACAACAGAACATGTCATCTGCTGACGTACCGTCTACGAAAACTCAAAACTCTGCATCTCTGCAGTCTCAGACATAAACATACACTAAACTAAAAATACACATAGGTTTATAATGTCTGCACTACTCTAAACACGTTGGGGAGTGACACAGACTATTTTTCTTTTCAGGTTTGCATGAAAAAACTTTTTTGAGTTGGTTTTTTTTTTGCTTTCACATAAATGTCATCCATCATCCTTTTAACCACCTAGCACTCACAGCCTGTAAGGAAAACTGCTTGGTATTAAGAAATACAATATTCTTAAGTCTACAATTGCTGTTTCTAATAGTTTTAGCACCCATACCATCTATTAGGAAAAATAGAGAGGTTTAAACCCACAGCTCAGCATAAGCTTCTGACCGAGAGGATCAGCCTGTGGGAAAAACCTATAATTCAGTGTTTAATATTGTGTATGTACATACAATAAGTGTGAGCTGTATATACATCTGAATATGCCTGACTAACTTTTTCCTCCACTCTCTTCAATGTAATTTATGCACATGCATTGTATTCAATGCATGTAAAACTGTAAGCTCATGTTGCTTTTGAGTGTTTGTGGTCAACATGACCAGCAGATCACAGGATTATGGCTATAAGTGGGCCACAAATCATCAAAGAGGCCACACCGATGGAGAGGGATGCCAAAGCAGACAGGAAGAGAACAAGATAAACAAGATTACAACCTCTGCAGTTTATCAAGAAGACAAAAAATAAAACCTGTGGAACAAAAAATAAAAAGTCTCAAAGTGGAAGTAGAGCAGATTACAACCATGTGTACAGTTTTACCATTTCATAACAGGGCAACTTTCTTTATACCGTGTGATGTTTACATAGTCCTAAATCACAATCAGCGTAGGCCTCTATCTCTCCAACAGCATTGTTATTAAACACAGGATATATTTAAAATATACCTTTTCTTAAATGTTTATCACAATCTCCAAACTATGCTCCACATTACTTTATTTGAACAGTCCACTCTAAATTGAGCAAAAGCACTGCTGTCTCATAAGCCCTTCTAGTGCTGCCACCATGTCCTTCCTGATTTATTTGACACATATTTCAAATCATACTTACAGAAAAAGCTAACAGGGATTGGGTGCAGGGCTCTCAATTCAAAAGGCAATCTTTGTTTTTCTACTCAAATGCAAAAAGCAGCTGTCATTAATACATTTCTGCTGTATCACCACTGTTAAACTGCTGTTCCTAGTTATAGGCAGTTATCACAGGACCTTGTCAAGAGTTCTGCTAACCGTAAGTCACACCTTTGATCTTAAAAAAGTCTGGGACTCAATAGTGGACTAAGAATGGAGGGATTTTTCTCTAATTACTTAAAAAATAAAGATATTGAGGCTTTTAAATATCAACTCTAAAGCTAGACCATTAAAAGTATAATAAAGCATATCAGATTATTTTAATGAAGGTGTCTATTTAAGGATTTTTCAGTCCCCAGACTACTAGGTTAAAACTAGTCAGTGACTGATAGTTTACATAGATTTTTTTGTTTTTTTGTTTTCTTTTTATTGTTGATTACAGTCAGCTTGCACTTAGGCCACCATGTAAAATGTTTAAACAGAAGTCTATGTGCAGTAATTAATGTAAAAAGAAACCATCCAGTGGCATCTGCAGAAAACAACAGGTTGTGCTCAAGTTTTGATCAAATGTACCAATGCATTATATATTTGTCTTGCACTGTCACTACTAAGGTTTTTATGACACAATGCCATATTTTATCACTGATTGGTGGTCTTTCATTGTGTTTTTTTAATTTTGCTCAAACTAGTTGTTTTACAGTAGTTGCATTGTTTCCTCGCATCCAGAATGTCCCGTCTTCAAATCCCAGCTGGGGGCTTTTGGGTTGCATTTGCATGCGCTCAGTGTGCATGTGTGGGTTTTTTGCAGATACTCTGGCTTCCTCCCACTGTCTAAAAACATGCATGTTAGGTTTAATTGCCCACTCTGTTTGTGTGTCTCTGTGTTGCCCTGTGATGGACTTGCAAACTGCCCAGAATGCACCTTGTCTTATTGACAACTAGCCACCACCACCCCACAATTCTGCAAGATTTAAGTAAGCTTAGGAAATGCTTAACCAAAGGATGTACACTCACCGGCCACTTTATTGGGTACACTTCTCCAATTGCTCGTTAATGCAAATTTCTAATCAGCCAATCACATGGCAGCAACTCAATGCATTAAGCATGTAGACAGGATTAAGACGATCTGCTGCAGTTCAAACCGAGCATCAGAATGGAGAAGAAAGGTGTTTTAAGTTACTTTGAACGTGGCCTGGTTGTTGGTGCCAGACGGGCTGGTCTGAGTATTTCAGAAACTGCTGATCTACTGGGATTTTCGTGCACTACCATCTCTAGGGTTTATAGAGAATGGTCCGAAAAAGAGAAAATATCCAGTGAGCGGCAGCTCTGTGGGCGCAAATGCCTTGTTGATGCCAGAGGTCAGAGGAGAATGGCCAGACTGGTTCAAGCTGATAAAAAGGCAACAGTAACTCAAATAACCACTCGTTACAACCAAGGCATGCAGAAGAGCATCTCTGAACGCACAACATGTCGAACCTTGAGGCAGGTAGGCTACAGCAGCAGAAGACCACACCGGGTGCCACTCCTGTCAGCTAAGAACAGGAAACTGAGGCTACAATTTGCACAGACTCACCAAAATTGGACAATAGAAGATTGGAAAAACGTTGCCTGGTCTGATGAGTCTTGATTTCTGCTGCGACATTCAGATGGTAGGGTCAGAATTTGGCATCAACAACATGAAAGCATGGATCCATCCTGCCTTGTATCAAAGGTTCATGCTGGTGGTGTAATGGTGTGGGGGATATTTTCTTGGCACACTTTGGGCCCCTTAGTACCAATTGAGCATCATGTCAAAGCCACAGCCTACCTGAGTATTGTTGCTGACCATGTCCATCCCTTTATGACAGCAGTGTACCCATATTCTGATGGTTACTTCCAGCAGGATAACGCACCATGTTATAAAGCACCAATCATCTCAGACTGGTTCCTTGAACATGACAATGAGTTCACTGGACTCAAATGACCTCCACCGTCACCAGATCTCAATCCAATAGAGCACCTTTGGGATGTGGTGGAACGGGAGATTCGCATCATGGATGTGAAGCTGACAAATCTGCAGCATCTGTGTGTTGCTATCATGTCAATATGGACCAAACTCTCTGAGGAATGTTTCCAGTACCTTGTTGAATCTATGCCTCGAAGGATTAAGGAAGTTCTGAAGACAAAAAGGGGTCCAACCCGGTACTAGCAAGGTGTGCCTAATAAAGTGGCCGATGAGTGTATAGTACATGTATTATTCATTCATTCAGATTTTTAAGAATTAAATTTTTAGCCCAGTTTGAACCTATTTACTTAGACTTTGTTCTTAACTATTTATTGTTTCTATTAATATTGAATATTTTGTGGTGGATGTGTGCAACACAACTTTATTTTTAGGTCATACAAAGAAATTACAAAGTTTATGTCCTCATTCAATGAGTGGAAGTATTGTTGTACTAAAGTAGATTTTTTGCATTCACTAAGCTATTCGCCCATTATCTTATTGGATTGTGTTACCTGTCACTAGGGAATGGTTCAATACCCAGCCTAATGTTTAATATGCAGAGAGAAATCAGAAGGTTACTTGAACTGGCAGATTTTAAGCTTGACCCAAAGATGTTACTGAGTGAAGAAGACTCAAACTGTGTAAGAAGCCAGACTTTTACACAGCATTTTACAGAAGGGCTGAACATTTTAGAGCAAAATTGCCCGTTTTATTTAAGCTTCCAGACAATTTCTGTCAAGGAACATACTGGATTTAAAAAGTTATCCAAAGAACCCAAACAGAGACTGTTGTTTATAGCAATTTTTTCTATAAACCTGTCTTGAATTCTGAAATGTACATCTGTTTCTTTACCTAAAAGACTGAATATACTTGCTGGAAACCTTGAGGGTAAAACACCTTCAGACAGAAGGCAGTTTTATTAACAGGAATAATTGTTTACATTCCAGGTCTTTACCTGAGTCAAAAGAGCATAGTTGAAAAAAAAACAGAAGAGTCCATTTTTTCTATTGGCTTCAATATACATAGCTTAGCCACACTTTGTACAAAGTCTGTTTCTGATTGGTTGATCACCACCTCATGACAACTCCTTCCATAGAAGCTCTGGCTCCCGGTGAAATGTGTTTTCTTTATTCTGTTAATTATATTCTTTAAAGTAATATATTTTAACTGGAATCAGTTCAGATTTGAATAGGAAAGCCAGACATGTCATAGACTGGAAATCTGCAACAGCGCTGTCACCAGTTGATTACATTGTTTTAACTCCAGATCCTAAATAATGGAAGGAAGATGCAACAACTGAAGGCAGACTAAAACAGGCTGCAAAATAAGCCTAAAATTGGGATTCATTGATACTTTGTGTTGCATTTCAGTCTGGTGATGATTCATAATGCAGGTGCCTCATGCCATGTCAATAAATTCTATCAAAACACAATATCTTTTAAAGCCTTAAAATTCTCCTTTTTTTCTTTTTGGGCAGACTTTCTGAAAAGCATAGTAAGTCTGCATGTCAGCACATATATGTAGGACTACATCAGCACTTATTCACCTCTTAAGAAATAAAAGAACAATCACAGTTTTATAAACAGTTTTGTAAGTCATGCTAAGTCTTCAAAATTGACTGCATTTAGCTAAAAATTGAAAGGATAAAATGTATTCATGCTTGCCAATTTAAAAAAAAAACTCAAAATGTTTGCCCTCTCAGCAAAGAACAGATGTCATTATGCCTCTCACTGTAGAATGTGTCTATTAAAGGTCTATGTAAAGGACAAAACCAAACACACACAAACACAAACAGCACTTTGTCCATGTAGTCTACGTTAAGGTTATCTCTCTTCAAAACACTGACAGACACTGCTGGTCAACTTTCAAACTGAACTGAAGCCAAAGAACCACAAACAAACATTTTCTCACAGTTTCTCATACCATCGGTTTAATGGGCCAAGTGTTACTACAGAGGAAACAAATTCCTATTGAGACCGTGGATTTTCCAAGCTCTTTATCTCATTATTTTTATTTGATACTCCTTTCTTTCTTTTCTCATCCTTTCAATCTTATATCAATTCTTTGTCTCGTCTCGTCGTCTTCCGCTTATCCGGGACCGGGTCGCGGGGGCAGCAGACTCAGCAGAGATGCCCAGACGTCCCTCTCCCCAGACACCTCCTCCAGCTCATCCGGGGGGAGCCCAAGGCGTTCCCAGGCCAGCCGAGAGACATAGTCCCTGCAGCGTATCCTGGGCTGTCCCCTGGGCCTCCTTCCAGCGGGACGTGCCTGGAACACCTCCCGAGGAAGGCGTCCAGGAGGCATCCGGTATAGATTCGTATAGATTCAATTCTTTGTGTTGTGCTTAAATTTTTAAATTAATGATAGCATTGAGTGAACCTAGAAACACTTGTTTTTCAGATGCAAAGCGCTTCAGTTATCTTTTGCCTCCATTCCTGATGTAACAAAACCTGCATTAATTAACACTGAGATTTTACTACATTACTATTGGTTTAGTACTGGCTTTGACAGTAATTAAGTGCTAAAGCTAAAGCTGAGGCGACAGTGTGTCAACAGAAAAAGAAGGTGTCACACAAACATGATGTTACCTAACTAAAACAATAACTGTCAAAGTGAGTGAGTAGAGTTGAGCCACAAGAAGCAATAATGCAGTATACAAATGAGTGAGTGTCCTCCGGTGTTTATCTATTCTTCAGCATGCATCAATGCATGCCAGCAACCCAGTTGTGATGGTGTGGTTACGGGTGAGTACCCGTGGTTTCAATGGCTCCACACATTCACATACACACAAACAAAGGGCACACTGATTGATGCTCAACACGGTTATGGGTTACACACTAAGAAAAAGGAATGAATGTACACTCCATGTGCCACAAATAAATACCTTGTTAACCACAGCCATTTCTGTAAAACTATTATAAAACACTACACATACACTGATAAACATTCACAAAAACAAATGCTGGACAGGACAGATTTTTGAAGAGGGCTTACTTGCTAATGGAGATGTGATCATGGGAGGCTCTGCACCAGAGTGTTACTGATTGCATTTTCACCAAAAGCCTCCCAAAAGTGGTTTAGCATTCAACTATTATTATGCAGATGTGTATTTTTGATGGTTGATAATCATAATCAGCAAAGATCCAAAGTTGTGAAAAATTGCTTGCCCCCTTACAGGCTTCTTTTTTGTCAAACTTAAATTTTTCAGATCATCAAACAAATCTTTATTTCAAATAAAGATAACCCGACTAAATAAAGAATGCAGTTTTGAAATGACGATTGCATTTATTTAGGAGAAAAAAACTATCAAAACTATCCCAGCCTATCAATCATATATAATGTTTGCAGGACTTCTGGCCCAGTCTTTCTAACAGAATTGTTTTAGTTCATCCACATTGAACTGTTTACTTATTTGGCATGCACAAACAAAACAATATTTGAGCCAGGTTTGATATTGGAAATAAAATGAACACTTCTAAACTCCAGCTACTGACCATGAATCAGGGCAAATAAGACATTTAACATCTGATTTATCTTAGGATACCTATACCCATACAAGGGAACAAGCCCTCAGACTCTTGACATGTCTTTGCTACTTGCATAGAAGTAAGCAATGCAATCTCTTCACTATCACTGTGCAATAACCATCATATTGTATATCCCCTAACTTGTGTACCCCCACACAACAGCGTCATTACAACAAACCACACTCACGACCAGGAACAAAAGCAAGATCTTCAGTATGTATATGAAGTGTATATGGACATCTATGTATATGCAGTGTCCATTACATCTTGTTTACAATTTAGAAAAAAATAGATTCACAATATATTGCAACATAGCCACAAAAACCACATAAAAAAAACTAATCAGTCATGAAATCATGACAGAAAAGGACATACATTTTCTTCATGTTTTTAAAGTTAGACAAAATCAGTTTGCCGCATAACCATACAGCAAGCTAATGCGCACCCGAAGATGCGTTGTTTTATGGGGTACAGAGTAAAACCAGAATCATGATATTGTGCTAATTATCTCTGAGCTGCAGTTTAGATTTTGCCAAGGCAGTTTACTCAAAGAAACTCAGCTTTGTTTAACTTGCTTCTTAGTTCACCCATTTGGCTGTAGTCTTACATTTACAGTATGTAGTAGTCTAATACCAACATGAAGAATTCCTATTCTTCTAAAGCAAAGCCAAGCAGGGTGTGCCTCAATGCTCAGAGCTTAGAACACACCTCTTCCTCCTGGGGATATAGAGAGGGACAGAAACCCCTCTTCAGGACTCCAAATCAAGATATCCAAAACTGGTGCAAGGGTTTTCACCCACACCAAATGATGGCAGCACACCCCTCTAACCTATATTTAACTTTACAGGCTTTCAGTTATGTTTTAAATCAACCTCCAAATCCTCATTTTTACCAATAATCTCTCTAAGCCCTTTCTTCAAAGGAATCGAAGGCAGTCTAATAACTTTATTAATAATTCCTATACCCTTACAGTCCCCCATCAAACATGGTGTGCCTCAAGGCCCTGTGCTGGGAATACACATCTTTTTCATCTACCTACTTTCTAATCTCCAAACCACTACCCCTCAGTATTTCCACCATACTCCTCAGCTGGATGCCAAAAAACGTCTTAACTCACCAACTGTGAGTTGAGCAATACACAGCTATCCAAATCCATGTGGCACATCCCTATTACCCTTATTTAATTTTACTGGCTTTCAGTAAAATTTTACATATACTGGAAAATCCTCCTTATCTATAAATTCCTCAATACCCTTGGGTCACAGTAATTCCCCTACCTTCTTCATACTCATACACCGTTGCATAACCTCTGACACTGGGATGTTAAAGTGGAATATACATTTGAGTAATCACTGCCAGTTTCACATTTCACAAGAGATTTTTATTGTAATTTTTTTTACAGAGAAAGCTATACAGCAATGATTAAAATACTTTAAGGTACCTCATCTAAGTGTACAATTATGTCAAGAGCAGATGTCTTAGAAGTGCTCTATGAGCTAATGCAAAAGTATAATGTTAGAAAGTAGTAGCGGTTTGGACCAAAGAATAGAAAAGATGAAATACTTTTGTATCTGGGTTGTTGCTGTGCTGAGAGGATGATGGTTTTTGTCAGTTGACACCCCTGCTGGATATTTCCCTGGCTGTTGCCAAACTGGTGAACGAGGTGTCGTGTCTCTGAGTGTATATCTTCATCTGCATCGTGTGTGTCAGGAATCAGTGTCTATAACAACGCAATGATACACAGTCTCACACTAACACACACATGCATAAATAAAGTCCTGGGATGGGTGACACAGACACATGTTTATCATTGAGGGGATTGGTTGGATTCCTTTCATCTGAAAATGGCTGTCTGGTCCATGGTTCTCGTCCTGATCCCTTGGCTGCCTTTGTGTCACTCGTGCTGGTTGTCTGTCTCTCTCTGTCTCTAGCCTTCTCCTAGGCACTATGTCTTTTACGTGGATTTTCATCTCATCTGTCTTCAACTTTGACCTTTGGCCTTTATCTGACTCTATGCCTGTTTAATTCCACCTTATGTCTTTCATTCAGTCTCCCTTTGACGATCTTAAGCAGCCATCTGCTTTCCATCTGTGCCGAGATTGACGAGTGGAGAAAGCTGGTGGTTAGGGCCTTGACGCAGTTAAAAGAGGAGGGAGGGAGGGAGGGGGACATATACCTTACATTTCCAATCAAGTTCCTAAATATTATTATTGCCAAGTGATTGATATATGTAGAGCATGTGTGATTGTGTCTGTGTGTGTAGTTTAATCAGCTGCATGTGTTTATGCTGGAACATTCCTAGCATGCACGCAAGAGAAAACAATAAGTTATTAAGCCTTATCAGGGATGTTTGCATTCTCATAATAAATGAGCACAGATATTTGGCACACTCCAAGAGAATAACCCTCCCCTTCACCACACACACATTTACACACACACACTTCCACCACCACACACACATGCATGCAACAGTGTTCAGTGCGATGAGCTGTCAGTCCCTGTTAGGCTTGGCATTCCTGTTAGCAGGCGGTTAAGATCCCCTTTCAGAGAAGGTGAACCTGGGACCTTTTTCCATCAGCACTTCCAGAGAGTGTCAGGAGCTTGTGCAGGCAGGAAAGGAGCAAAACACAGAGGAAACAGGACAGACATGAAGTGAGAGCCAAGGACCTCTCATGGTACCAAAGAGTTTATATTTAATCATTTGTTCAAATAGCTTCAATGCCGTGTGAATTCTAACATTTAACCAGCTGCAGTCCTTAAACGTTTAAGCCCTCCTCTGTTCATCTCCAATAACTGAGTCTTTATGTAAACCGCAAGATCACCCTTGTGTGCATCAAAAGCCAGCAGTGGTAGAAAAAGAAATCAAGCTGAAGAAAGCAAATTTACCTTATGAATAACAATACCTTAGATTTGATTACATTCTTTCCAAATGAGGCCTGGACAATACATGGCTGATTAAAAGGAATTTATTTGTGTTTCTATGGAAGACGACGTGAAATGGGGATTTATTTTTTATTTTTACAAGCTCCAGATCAGCAGGAGCTCCTGGGTGGGCAATGGTACCCAACCCAAACCAGATATCTTTCGTCAGGATTTCATCCCGAATCTCTGATGTGCTAATTGCTGTGGCAGATCCAAGATAAACATTAGATATGCAAGAAAATTCCCTCAGTGGACAGAAACATCTACTTTTCCACAAACATTCCCAAATACTTTTTTTTAGCAACTGAAGTCCTCCCATCCAACATGCTATCATATCCATAATTCAAAAACATCCCAGGTTAGTATGGGCAACATTAGTACGGGCAAATTCTTGAACACTAGAGGTATAACAATACAATGAGCTTATGAGAACAAGATTAGACAAAATTGCAACAGGAGAGGGCATGGGCCACTTGGCTATTGCCAGCTTTGTTTTCCCACCCACACAAGTTTGCAAATAAAAATTAAAAAAGATTGATACCTTGATACAACTTTAAGGTTTGTAGGCCTTGTCTATATTAAAATTGTGTATTTGCAAAAAAAACAAAACAAAAACAATGTTTCTATCCGTTCTAAAGGGTTCCTTATCAACATGGCATCATTTTTTTTTATTTCTTAATCAGGGTATCTGCAGGTTTCAGCAACTTAAATTTGAGACTTTTAAAGACCGTTTTAATGTAACCTTCAATTAAATTTAAGGCCCAAAAAACAGTAAATATAGGGGATGGTTGGGGGATCCTGCTGTGTTACAATCAAGCATAGCATGTGTGTCCCACAGTAGCTGCGTTTCCATTTCAAATGTGCGCAAAACTTTGTCAATATTCTGCCAATGTCGAGAAAACTAAATTTCGCAATTGTGGTGTTTCCATTAAATAAGAAAAATAATTAAAATCACACGTGAATAAGTTTGTTTACGCGACAACTCATTAAAAACATGGAAGCGACGGATTTAAACGCTTGCTAACACTTGTAAATGCTCGCATTTTTTTGCTTTTTGGAATCTAAAATGCTGCTAATGCCCCTGTCACGAACTAAATTTCCAAACATGCCACGCCACCATCCTCCTACTACTTCCAGTCGTCTTCTTCATCTTTTACACCAGCAGTACCATCCGGTTGTTGATCACATGACTTGTGTGATGCGAAAAAAGTGTTTCCATTGCAGTTTACAACAATTTCGATATGGCCAAAAAAAACACCTCATCCTAGCGCAAAAACTTTTTTATAAAAAAAAAAAAAAAAAAAGTTTTTTCGAAATTGCCTTGTTTCCATTAAGCGATTTTCTTTTTTTTTTTTTGTAATTCCAATTTGATCAATGGAAGCGCAGCTAATGAGACACATTTACGTTTAGTTTTTGTCTATTTATGAATACAACAACTGAACCAGAGGGTGGTCTCTGGTTCAGTTGTTGTATGAACAAGTGCATAAAAATGTGCTCGCAATTTGTGAGTCAGGGAACATCAAGCGAAACGCATCACCTTATCCTCTCATTGGAGTTGTAAGACTGGTGCTTGACCACTGTTTAAAATCCACAAAACTTCCAACTTTAGAGTTTGCGTTGTCCAAATGCTGCTCTTAGATCAGTGTTAGTAGTAGCAGCGGCGACCATTTTCTGAGGAGCTTTAGCCACGCCACAGTGAAATTTCTGGGGTCTACTTTGTACCTTTTCCACTGGCTGGATTTGACCCTGCTCAACTCCACTCGGCTTGCTTTACGAGCATTTCCATTACTGTTTTTGTCCGTACCAGTACCTACTTTTCTGCTCCTGAGCAGGCCCGACTGAAGCTGAGTCGGGACTACATGTTACATGAACAGACTGCAGTTTACTGATTGGCCATGGGACCAAGGGAAATGAGAGGGTTTTTACTGAAGTAGTTCAACAAAAAGTTAATAAAACTCAAAGCTACTACAGTAATATTAAGGATTACATTTGTGGGTCAAATCGAAAAATAATTGTACTATTTACAAATCATAAATGCCTGAATCCCATGCCTGAAGTCTGAGAGAAAAGAAAAAGGACACAATGACAGCTTTCTGAATTACACACAGGTAGGAGGAGCTGTATTTAATAACATCCTAAACCAGCTGATCACACATAAAATCAACTGTTCAGACGCACAAACATTTCCCCCAAAACACACAAAACAAAACCACCATGAAACAGTGTGTTCGGCTCCGAAATTTACTGACGGTGCTTTAGCGAACCAGTGTCTGCAGGAGGAGGGAGCAGGCAGAGAGCTGCTGCCCATAAAACTAACTTCACCGTGGCCAGAAAGTCCTTGTCCTCGGTATTGCCATGGCTGAGCCAGAAACTTTCTCATAAAGCTCAAAATCGTAACTTCATGCAAACATTTGTAGCTTCACCAGTCCAGACAGCAGCATCTCCTCTTCTCCACACCCCCTTGCATCAGAACCCCTGAGCCTTATTTCATAAGCTCTGGCTGGGCTGTGGTCCAGATAATTCTCCCAGTGGATCATTTTATAGATCACAAAAAGGTATATAAGACATTCTGGCATATACAATAATACAAACATTATTAGTATTTGGTTTATCATGTTTTTATTTTGTGTTTAATTATTTATTTTTTAAGCAGACTAATGTGACAATGTCACACAGTAACGTTAATAGCAGAACAGCCCACTACACTGACGGCTGGAGGCGGAGCTTTAGACGCCAGTGGGTCAGTTGAAACACAACTGGTACCAGTACTGAGTAGAGCAGAGGGGAGCAGAGCCTCGTCGCCTAAAAGGAGCCAGTGGAAAATGGGCATTTGTGGCTCTTTGCAACGGCTTTGTTCTTCTCATACTTAAAATGGCTCTCTAACCTCATGGTGCAAAGCTTAAAAGGTTTTTTACACAGAATGTACCTAGCCTAGTATGGGTCGGCAAAGGAAGAGAGCCAATGGCAAAAACAAGCGTAATCCAGCCAACTGCCGATAAATGCGCACTTACTCATAAGAAGAAATTTCTAAAAATTATGCCATGAATAAAAGCGATGCCAAAATGATCCAAAATATTTGAGTAAGTATGCCAGGCCCTGAACGGCGGTGCAGTTGGCAGGACTGTTGCCCTGTAGCAAGAATGCCTGGGTTTCAAATCCTGGCCTGGTGTCTTTCTGCAAGGTGTTTTCTCTCCAGGTACTCTGGCTTCCTACACAGTCTAAAAACATGACTGTTAGGTTACTTGCATGTCTTCCCCTCTCTCTCTCCACAACATTTACTGTCGATCAACTAACAAAATAAAAGCCACTAGTGCCACAAAATAACATACAATTTTTTTTATGTCAAATAGAGCACAAAGAATAAGCCCAAAGTTTTTTTTTCTTCCATTTTATTTTTATAGTAAATAGGAAGCGTTGGCTTCTCCTCAAAGCAGACTTGGGTACACCAGTTTACTAAACATGGTTAAGTAAACCATGCCTTTTCAAATTTAACTATTTTTGTTGCTTAGAATACACAAAAAATGTCTTGGCCAAGAAAACAGAAACAAATCCACCCATAGGACACAGGACATTGTATGCATTTTTAGGGCTACAGTCTACAGGATCTAATTATCCATTTTCTACAAAAATCAAGGTACTTTGCTGGTTTCATCAAAATATACTGTTAAGTTTCTTGAGTATCACACAATTTTTAAGGGTTTTCAAATACTAATTTATTTGGTCTGTGAGTACCTTCAACTTGACTATTTTGGCCGACGTGGCAAACAGTTTGTGTTAGTAAGTTACAGTTTCACACACAGCGCTTTCAAACTATTTGTAGCTTGTCTGTCAATGTTTCTTTTTCTGCCAAGTACCAAAAATGCTGCAAGACAAACACTTTAAAAGTGTTTGAGACTTCTTCAGTGCTTCTGTAACTGAGCGTTGTCAGCCTGCAGGTCTATCGACTTTATCATGAAACCAAATGGCTTTCTAATTTACTTCAAAACAAATGTCATAGATTTTGAATGTAAAACCTAAACATTTGCCGTTACTTTTATATCTGGAACTTAAACAGCAACTGTATAGAACAAACCTATCCTGGTTTAATATCTTGAGATATTGTTACACCCCTGCTGAGAACCTTGGAGAACTAAATTGGTATTTTCATATTTAAATTTATCTCTCACATGTGTAGGGGAGTTTTAAAAAGGTTTTAGGGTGAGTTTAGGTTAATGTCTATTGTGCTGCTGAGTAACTTGCAAGCAACAGGAAAGATGTCATTACAAAATTTCACGTTATGATCAATTCCTTGGAATGGTGTAGTCTGACCAAAAATGTCATATGTAAGAAGCCATTTTATTGCCAAGCACTGAGAATGGCTCATATCAACTTACAAAGTGACAGCTTTAGTAAATTCCAAGCAGCTTTCCCTACTGTGCGTTAATCATGGAGAAAGTAAAGGCTTTAGGAATATTTTTGAAATAGCTCTTTGAAAAGTGAATGCAGAAGTAACAATAAATCAAATTTAAAAAATGCAAGAGTCATTCATATTTAGAGAAACCCGGTGTCCTTAGTTTTAATTCTATTTATATTTTTTTTGTGTGAACTTTTTCAACACCTCCTGTTTCCTCTGCTCATTTTCACACCTTCTCTCTACAGGGTTTTCAGATAACCTTTCCAACGTTTGTTTAAATTAGAGACAGTCTTGTGCAAATAGCATAGATAATGTATTTAATGTTGTTTATTTGACTTGATGGGTTTATTATATGATTGTTCTGCACCATCAGAGAGAGCATTTAGCGTGCGCACATTTGAAAGGAATGCTGCATTTGCCTGATATCAGAGTCTCTCTGCAATATACTTTTTCTGCACAGCAATTTAGAGTAGGACAACAGTCCCTATTTCATTTCATCATTGTCATATATTTATTTATATTTATTTTCTGAGCTATTGTTTTTTCATCAATGTTCAACAATTCAGAATTAATGTTTCATCAGTTTTTTGTGATGTTGTTTTATACCTTTTATTAGTTTTTATATTTCTTTTGCTGTGCAGATGTTATTTTTGGTTTCCGGCCTCGTTTTACATGAGAATTTGTGATTCAAAGCAGAGAGGTTTTTGTCGAATATATTTTATTTATTCTGCTTTAGCTACAGTAAAACATTCATTGGATATAATTTCATTGAATCATACAGTGCATCAAAAAAAGTGGTGAGTGCAGCATGTATTGGTCGCAAATATTGCAGGGAGTGACAGAGACAGATAGTAAGTCAGAAATTCATCGGGAGCGGGATTAAAAAAAACAGTCACTGAGGTTTTCCCACAGTTTGATGGGATTGTGACATTGTTTAACTGACATCTGTAGCCGCTTAAAATTTGATCCATACTTATTTGCTCAAGTCTAACCTTGACTTTTATTTGGTAAATTATGAAAATGATGTTTGAAGACTATAGCAACACTTTCTCTTTTGTGCTTTGATTTGTTGTAGGAAATAGTGTCACACAAAGCCAAGAATAGATTAAACAGGAGTTGGGTTCACGTCAAGATAAAAACAGCTAATGCATGTCTTGTGATCACTGCCATTATACTGTACGAATTTGTTATAACTGCTATTGATACTGTGTTTTACTTTTGTTGGATGCAGTTCCTTACCAGCAAATTAAGCAAGTGAGTAATCAGCAGCCAGCTGGATAGTCATGTACAGATTGAAGAACAATAAAGGCGATTGCTCCTGTACTTTCCACAGCTTGGACAACATAACAAGTCTTAACAGAAACACAGACACACAACCAAGATAAATGAGACTGGAGTGAGAGAAAAGACCAAAAGGTTAAATATACAATCACTGATAGCAATAAACCCAAACTGCACTTAAGTCTTGCGGCCATTTAGAGTCAGTAGGACTGGCAGCGGTGTAGCAGCAGTGTGGTCAGCTGAAACTTCTTGTCCAAACATTGTTGGCACTCTCACTCACTTCCCATCTTTTCAGTTCCTCACTATATCACTTCATCCATCCGAGCAACCCACTAAAATCCCTGGTTGTTAGCAGGCATTAAAAAGCAATTCCGACCACAACTGAAGTGCTTCAATTGGCTGCCACCACGGCTCTGTAAAGAGACTTTAAGAGATCCTAGACTCTTCCTCTCTCTCCGCCTGATTCTCTTTCTCTGAGTCTGCCAACTAGTCCTCTTCTTTACGTTTCTGCAGACCAGTATAATCATTTTCTACATGCTTTTCATACCAATCTAATTTTCTGCTGCCATCAAGGATACACATCCCCTGCTTAAATGCTTAAATTTTTTTAATTTCCTGCGAATCACAAAATATTTAGGAATGTAACCACTGTTTGCTTATAATTGCTTATAATTGTGGTGAATGGAGATGAACAACTTCAGGTATTACAGCCCAGAATGATTAAAATTTATTCCATAATGCCTTTGCATTTTTCAGTTTTGCCGCAAGTTTTCTACTGTAGTAAAATTTAGGTAGTAGGCTTGCCCCTTTGTATTGTTAATCTTTTTGCTCTGGAATCAATTTGATGCTCACTTGTTGAAACACCCAGTTTAAGACCATTTCCTCTTCAGCATATGGCAACATGACCTCTGCAAGTGTTTTCATTTACTATGACCAATACATGATCCCAGGTATGTGATAAAAAAGCCCAGACACCAAAGTATGGGAAACATTCCCATAGTATGATACCTTAGCTGCCATGCTTCATAGTGTAATGGGGCTTGATGTTTTTTCAACAGTGGGACTTTGTAGGGACTTCTTGCTGTTATCTTGACTTCCCACTGTAATTGTTGCAGTATTCACAGGTAGAGTTAAGCCCAAAATTATTAATTCCCCACATAGATTGAGATTTAAAGTAATCATTTCACTTTTACCATCTTGTTTTTTTTTTCTTACTAGAGGTATTATTAACTTTATAGATAGTGCTTTTCCACCGCAGGAACTATCGACCTTAAACCGGTTCAGTTTGCATGTCTTTGAACTTTGGTGTTTTGTTGTGATCCGACATGAGTTTCCACTAGCAAGACAATGGTACAGTGTTTTCATTTGCATAAATTCAGTATTCGCAAATGAAACGGGAACAAGTAGTTGTATATGTATGCGTGTTTAGTGTGTTTTTGCAAACATATAAATAATTTTTATGCGGTGCGTTTCCGTCTTCACCTTTGTACTTGTTACTTCTATTGTCTGCAGCTTCTACCCTCCCATGGGTGACGTTATGGTTTGCAAAGAAGAATCAAGTATTCTGTGATGCTCGAGCTGAACCAGAGTTCGCGCTCTGGAACCTTGTTTCATTAGTGGAAACAGGCGTCACCAGGTCGAAATCACTTTCAGGAATCAGAACGGGCTCCAAACCGCGTTGGTGGAAAGGGGCTAAGAGTGGTCCAGCCAGAGACCTGGCTTGTATCTGATAGAGAATCTGTGAAGGGAGTTCAAGAATAGTGTGATGGCAAGGAGGTCTTTCATCCTCAAAAACTCTCAACTTATCACTAAAGATTAATCGTTAAAATACAAGAGGAAACATGCAAAAAGCTGGTCAGCTTGTATAACTGTTTGATTGCTGTAGTGCCAATAAAGGTTTTTCACTGATTATTGAGAAGGGCATAAATCATATTCTACATAAAATTTTTAAATAAAACATAAATAAACAGTGAGAAGTTTTTTTTTATTATACTCTATTCACATTATTTAATTTTTTTGAGGAATGCCAGTCTCTTTTCCTATCAGAAACAAACTTCTTGGTTGAATAAAATTTAAAATCTAAATCTGAAAGGTGTGTGAATAAACTTGGGCTTGTCAGGATCTTGCTATGTCTGTTTGTTTGGTGCTGTTTACTGTGTTTAGCCTCTAGATGGCGTTGGAACCTGGAGGAGAGGTGACAGGTGTTCTCTATTCTCCCTGATCATCACCAGAGGAGTATTTAAGGAGGAGGCGGCCAGCAACTCGTTGCCAGAGTGTCCTCTGCTTGGATTACTGTCTTCTGGAAAGAAGCTATCCTGCTCCATGAATAAAGACTCAAGCCTCTTGTTACTTCATTGGATTAAATCGGCTGGCAGCCTCCTGGTTCCTTCGTTCCTTGGACCTCCTTCTGCCAACCCTGTCCACCCTCCTTCGTCCACTGCACAAACATCAGATACTCTTGGACCTATTAACATCCTGACACTCCAGTATTCAGTCTCCAGTCTCACGGGTAAACAATCCTTTGGTCTCTCCACACCCCCTCTGGTGGATCTTCCCATCTATCCAGCAAGACTGAATTATTATTTAAAAATATAGGTCCTGAGTTTTCCCTTGCTTACCGTTCTGTTTATTTTACAGTTTTTGTCCCAGTTCCAGTTTCCTGCACTTTCCAGTACACTGTAAATAAACTCCTTACTGTTAAACTCAGTCTCCTGAATTGCTTTCTGCATGTGGGTCAAATACATAGAAATATAAAAAAAAAAAAAAAAAAACAGTGACTAATCTGGTTAGTGTTGTTGGACTGCAATTATCTTGGACACGACTGTATTTGCTTGGCCCAATTAACTGCCCTGGTTATTGACACTATTCCAAGTGACAATATTAGAAAAATCTTTGAATAATATGGGAAGTGCAGATGTCAAACCAATGCAGCATTTAGTCACACTTAGATGGGCATTTATTTTTTCCTCTATTAAGATTTTAAAGTGGCATGTGTTAAAACAGGTGTTAGATCCACGATGTGTGGTAGATCCATGATCTTAAAGGCTGAAACATCAGCAGCGAATGCCTTCCAGATGCTACCAAAAATACACCCATGCAAAACCAGTGGAATCAAGCTCTAATCAGGAAAAGTTTATTTAACGTGAAACTGGAACCCATTTAACAGGAACAAAAGCATGGAAAAAAAAATTTTTAAATTACAGACCTTTCATAACCCTGACCCAAATCTAAAAAGGAGACTAATTTTGTGGACGTAAGACAAGACCAATATGGAATGCACTGATGGATGCTGCCGATCATCAAGTGGAAAGGAAACCTACTGGCCAACAACTGGACCAACATAAAGTTCTGATTAGGAGGCAGTGGGAATGTAATGTGCTTTATTGAGGAATGGCTCCAGGAACATAATTTAGCAACTGAACCCCCAGACATCAAACTCCTAGCTGTCAGTTATATTTTCTACAATATTTTCACTTTTGTTTCTTCGGTCGCTGTGTATCATCCGGTCCCGGTACTGATGATGCAGGAAATGTCATCAGCTCAGTAGTACTTTCTTTTTTTTGTTTTTGCTGCAAGATTATATACAAAAAACGACTATAGAAAAGTTTGACAGCATCTGAAGACAAACAAAAGAGTAAGACAGATTTTATCATGTCCTTCACATGTAAAAATGAATTTCTTTTTAATTTACTTTCATTCTGTCTTTTAGATATAAAAACACATTTTACTTAGTCTTTTCTTTCAATTAGCCTATGTACTTTTACAATATCCAGTATATTTTAAAGATAAGAATACAATTTTGTTGAGTCAATAATTGTATCAATTGAAGTTGAATTTAGACAAACCTTTAGATTTAGTTATTTTTAAGCAAATAGCTGTAATTGATACTAATTCTATTATGTATTAGCTGTTAAAAATCCCAGATAAATTGGTAATGAAAGTGGTGCCTTCACGGTACATTTGATTTTTGAGAATCTGCCTCTGTTCAACAGGCAGATAAACGTTTTTTCACATTCTTGTATTCTAATAACATACAAGTACCAAGAGAATACTACCTAAATGAGGGATATCAGTCCATAGAAGAACCCATTACTAGACAAGATTGTGAAATAGAAGTCCACAACAAGTGCCCAAGTTACCTAAGTGCAGTTTGAACAACTAATATTGGCATTACAGGTAATACAGATTGACTTTTTCTTCTTATTAAATAGCAGTATACTTTAGTTCAATGTAAACACCTATTGAAAATGAAAGGCTCTCTTTAGCTACAATGAATAACACCAACCTAAGAGAGCTTGGAGATTTTCAAGCCAAAATGTGATGGTTTGGCACAGAGCTGACAGAAGCATCAAAAAGCAATAACTGGATTTGCTTACACACCTTTCCTAAGCCAAGTTAAACTTAGATGTGTGAATGGGCCTGTACAGTGTGTCCATGACATTCCTTTATAGCTGCTATTTTCCTTAACAGTCTCTAATTGTCTGTCTCCAGAGCAGGGTTACAGGAATGCTCACTTTGCGAAGGTTTCTCTTATTCCCTGAACTGACTGTACATGAGAGCATTTCTGAGCTATAGATAGAAGAACATAGCTTTTATAACTACTATTTTCACAACACAGCTGATGGATCCAATGTTTGTCAGGGTATAAAAATTATGTGGTGTCCCTAATGTAATTGCTTGATACTTTCAGGAAAATGTTCATTCTTGGAAAGGGAGTAAGACATACATTAATGTTTAGCTGCAGAAAAATATACATGCTGCAAGGCTTTTTATTCAACATTAGTGTAAAATGAAATTGGTGAAACACTGAGCCCACAACAGTTTGACAGTTAGGGGTGTTCATCAGTGCATTTGAATTCTCTTAAAAATCAGTGCTAATGTTTTCGTACACCACGCTAGATCTTTCTACATAATAAGATCTTCAAATTTAACCTGGGGAAATGAGAAAATAAATGTTATTTATATAAACATTAATACAAAAAACTATATTTTACATATTTCATCAGATAAGTCAAACGGTAAAACTTTGTAAGTTACTTTGACATATTAAGTTTAAAAAAAATAACAAAACAAGAAGGACCAACAGCAAGGTTTAGGAACCTTCATAATGCAAATGAATGTGCTCTTATTTCTGGCAAAAGGTACTTCACCATTTTTATACTTTTGGAGTTTTGATTATTTTGTTCCCGTGTTTTTACGGATACACAAAGGAACTGTCTGCCGCAAGACCTACTTTGACAACTGATGATTTATTCTTTCTAAATGCTACAAATAACCTACTGTAAGGATATGTGGCTCCAAAATCAATATCTTCCAGCTGGGAGTCATTTTGATTTGATTGTGGGACATATTTTATAAGAGCCACAGCCCAGGATCAGAACTGGAAAATAATTAACAAATAATTTTAATTATACACAAGATTTGAAACAGTTTTTTGATAATTTATTGCGATAGTTCAGCAAAGTACTTAACCAGCAGAAGGTAGGTCAGGACTAAATTGCAGTGCATTATAATTCAGAGGTAAAAATCAGTATAGGCAACTTGAGCCCAAACCTTTTTGGGCTTTGTTACATTTACAGTTCATCACATTTATCCAGAGTGCTGTTTTTGTTATACAACGTTAGTTCAGGGTGTTTTGAGGATCAATACAAAACCTTAAACACACATGCAGTAAGTGGTCTGGTAAAGATTGGTGCAAGTTCGTGCAAGAGTGTTTGCATTGGACATCCAGTATATGTGTAATGGTGCATAAACAGACCTCTATACTGCTCTTCCACATTTCTCAAGTGCCCTGGACAACAAATTTGTCAATGACAAAATCAACTGACCCACCTGTTCACCATTAATACATACCTTACTCCAGCAAACAATTTCCCACACCATCCCACATCTGGGAATTGCACAACCCATACATTCACCTCTACAGTCCCTCAGGCTGACATGTTTCCTTGCTAATCTGTTTGCACAACTCTGGTGTGACCACAGGGCAATTACATATGGTCACATGAAGCACACCCACAAGACAGAATGAAAAAGAAAAATGAGCCACCCACAGAGAGCCCCCTCTTTACCAATTTTTTCCCTCTTCTCACCCTGGTTTTCCTTCCCCTGAACCTTGATCCCTCCTCTCATGCTCCCCCTTCGCTTGGCTCCTACACTTATCCCACTCAGTTTGCAGGTGTAATTACAGCTGCTCATCTTTCAGGAAGTCTCTCAACAGCAGCACACCTATGTCCTCCTTGGGACCTCAGCGCTGCAAGTCTCACTAAGTAAATTAGATTTTTTTTTTCATCTCATATACTTTATGTAAACTCTACCATGTGGTTAATATTATGTTTAAACAGTTCCAGTGGATGCCAAGAGAGTCTATGCCTTGGGAAAAGTAGAGGAACTGTGCTGGAAAAATTGGTCTGGTGAATGGCAGGTGAAATTGAGCATGATGAGAGAGGGGAGCAAATCAGCACCAGAAAAAAGAAAGGGAAACCTTCAGAGCAGCATCTTATTTTTGTTAGTTTTTATTTCAGCTCACAGAAAACAGTTGAGAAGAGGGAGGGAAAGTCATCCTGTATTATTGTTGATTTTGCTCACTAGTTTAACCCAATCAAACTACATTGTTTCGTCCATCTCTCATTGCACATATCTTGCTTCTTCTCCCCTTTTCTTAGTCTTGCTTTCAACATTTCTTTACTCTGAACGCACTAAACGGTACAAGGAAATTGAATCACACAGAGGGAGTTACAAGCATCAGGAAATCTTTTATTTTCACGATTGTCCTGATGCTGTATACCCACTTTAAAAAAATATATTTGTATATAATGCTCCACTGATGTGTTCACTAAGCCTCTTATCTCATTGAAGCCAAACAGGCAATGACTAATTGACTTAGGTCTGTTTTATTACAAAGGAATAAAATGTCATGTTCAACTGCAGAGCAGGGAGGGGTGGAACCCACTGGGCCTCAGACAAAGTAGTGGGGTCACCCAGAGGGCAAGACCAACAGTCTCCCAGTACAGGGAGTCTGAGTTCTTCAAACCCTTGTTTGAAAGGTAAGACAGAGGCCTCTAATCCATAGAAAGGAAACACCAGTTTCAAAGAAGCATATTGATCAGAGTTTAAGGGATTATGGGCGAAATCCCACGTGACATATTAGTTTTCCAGGTTCTAAACTACAGATTGGGATTTTTTCAAAATTTTGAGTCCTTTAAGATTTTTTAATGTTTGCTACAATCATCCTGAACCCCATCCTTCTGTTATGTCTACAGCTTGGCTACACTTTATATGTTTGAAAGTCAGAACAAGTGTGTAAGAGAGGATGAATATCTAGGTGGAGGCTGGCATTTTTTACATTAAACTCAGTTTGACTTTTGAAGTTCTGATTTTGCACTTTCTCTCATCTCTGATGTAATCTATCCATGCAAAAATGTTATTTGCACTGATACTAGAACACCTGATATTTTTTTAACGTTACCGCAGCCTTCCTCGAGCTTCCCTGTCAACATATTTGTGCCTTGACTGTCTGCTTGCCTGATTCTGGGCCTCTCTTCTCGTTTATCTTTTGACCCAGTGACTCTCAACACTCCGGCTTCTGCTACAAAGTTGTCTTTTAAGGAGAAGTGTTCAAAGGGAGTCACTAAACCTACTTATAATGGTGAAGATTACGCAACAAGATTTATTTGCTCTTCAGTAAAGTTTACGAATGGAGCCTTGTCTCAAGACCTCCAACAAGGAGTTTTTACATAATTGGGGGAGAGAAACAAAAGACTTAACTGTTTTTAAGTTCAAAAGTGTTGGTGAAAAATATTAAAGCTTTACCCCACCACCACAGCCACCCCACTCCAAGTAAATCCACATTTTCCAATTACATTTGTAAGTCTGTTGGGGTATGAATCTATAAGTGTAGCACATCTAGAAACTGTTTTCACCAATTCATATTTGTCATCCTAATTGGATGTAGCAATTTTCAAGCTCTGCCACAAATTCCCAGTTAGAGTTAGGTCTGCATTTATATTAAGCTATTATAACACAAATATACTTTAATCTAAACCATTCCTTTCCTGCTCTGGCTGTACTTTTAAGATTGAAGTTCTGTTGGAAATTGAATCTCTCCCCCAGTTTGAAGTAGTTTGCTGCCTCCAAAAGTATTTCTTCCAGGATTCCTTCATCCATCTCCCTATCAGCTCCCACCAGCTTTTCTGTCATTGCTCAAGAAAAGTTTTCCCACAGCATGATGCCATCTCCCCTATGTTTCACATTGGGGATGGTGAAACCTCAGGTGGACATGAAATGGTAGGTGTTCACCACACAAAGCATTTTGAATTTAGAGAAAAGTTTAAATTTTGGTCTCCTCTGACCAGAACACCTTCATTCACAAGCTCCTGCATTTCTTGTGTCAAACTCAAAACAACTTCCTTTCGACAATAGCTTTACTTTTTTTTGGTTTACTTTTTGTTTATGTTTACTAATTAGGTAAATACAGAAGGCAATTAGTTGCACTGTGTTTTATTTAGACGTATCAGAGTAAAGGTTGAATACAATTCGATGAAACGTTTTTCAGATATTTATTTTATTATCACAATTAGGCCCGATGTTGTGTTGGTCACTTTTCTGGTTGGGGAGGGTGTAGACAGAGAAGAAGTATGGGAGCAGAGTGGGAGGAAAGACAAAGTGCTCCACTGGGTTGTATATAATGAGACATGGATAGAGGGGGGCTGAAGAGAAGCACAGGTCACATTAAAACCGGGTTCAGTGAGAGGGCTTAGCTAATGACATTTAATCCTAAAAAAGCCTGTAGCTCACAACACACAACATGCATTTGCTTGTCTATTTTTGATTGTTGGACTGCAGCGTATGTGTTGCTGATGTCACAGGCAGACCTGGAAACTGAGGTTATCATGGACCAAGCATCCAACATGGAAAGTTGCATACCATGGCATGCTGACCATCCGTTTTACATGTTCACCTTACTGAAAATAATACACCACATCTTCTAGTTAGTGATATGCACAATAGTGCTCTATGATTCATTCACAATCATGCAAAGTTTTTCAAATAATAAACATAATGTACCCTCTAAAACAAACAGAAAAAAACATTGCAAAATAGATGATTAACTGATTAAGCAACACTGTGTTTAAGTTACACATTCCTTTAATTTGCATGTGAATTATTTTTTTTTGCACTGAGAGCATGGGGAGTACTAAAAGTTGCAATTATAATGACTTACACAGTCAACAAAAAGAGAGTTTAGGGTGGGTTCATGGGTCAACCAAACACTGGACTTTAACATTTACAAACAGTTACTTCCTGTTTTCAATAAACATTGTGTAGCTCTAACAAAACACAAAGTAGTTATGATAATTGCTCGATTCTAAGCCAAAGCCTGAAACTATAAGATGTGGCTTAAGCATTTTTGTTATTTTAACAGAGGTGGGTAGAGCACCCAAACATTCTCCTCAAGTAAGAGTAGCACTACTTCATCATATTTTTACTAAAGTAAAAGTAAAAAGTAGCCATACAAGAAATGACTAAAGTAAGAGTAAAAAAGTGTTGGTAAAAAGGCTACTCAAGTGCTGAGCATCTCTTCATGACATCTGTGGTTATGATCAGTTAGTCGCACTTTTTCATAAACCATAGGTCTGTGTCTGAAGTATTTATGGTTAAATCGGGTTTGTTCTTCATTCAGTGAAGTTACCTGTGGTGGGTAGAGTAGTCAGGAATTGTACTGAAGTAAGAGTAGTGATACTTAATAATATTACTCAGGTAACAGTAAAAAGTACGGTATAGTAAAACTACATTACTTGTTTAACTCAGTTTACTGCTCCAACCTAAAATAGCTCTCGTTCATTTATCATTATTTGTCTAAAATAAAGTGAAGCAATATAGCTCATGACGTCATTCACAAATTAGCATTTAAATGGTCTATGAATGTCCCCAGGTGATCAAGCAATTATTAGCCAAATTGCTTAGGCAGCAAATGACGGCTTAAAATAAATAAGATTGTTTAACTAATAATAATCTGCTAGTGTAATGTGAGATTAACAGATGTTAATATTGGGTCATTGCTGTGACATGGGAGTTGCAGTTGCTTTGTTTCTGTAGCAGTGGTGCACATCTATACATGACATGAGCGCTGTGTCATGTATTCCTAAAAATCTGTGCCAGTCTGGTCAAAACTGATCAAACTGTGTATGCTACAGAGTAAAATATGAAGCAACATGTGGTGCTATGGGAGTGTACATTAATAACATATTTCTCCTACATTATAAAAATAATAAGGAACACCCCAGTTTTCCTGGTGCGCATGTAAGGTTGGGGCTATAAAGTGGAGGAATGCGATGAGAACGGATTTGGCCACATTTGTGAATGTTCCTGAGCATGTTGCTGGCCTCCTTAGATGCACTAGTCAGCTCACTGAATAAAGTTGAAGAAATGTTACATTAATTGAATGGGCCATTAATGTACATTAATGTATAGGTTTGTTTATATCAGCCAGAAACCAAATAGGCTACCATAATGAACTAAATAAAATGATGCAGTGAGTGTGTTGCCTTTCTTCCTAAATGTTATTGGAGGGAGGGCATATAATATCTCTAATTCTCTAAACTCCTGGCCTCAAACAAAGGTGGATCCTTGGTTAAACAAAGGCTATAAAACAACAATGTTCCTAAAGACAACATTCCAGAGGGGCCATGTGGGCCTCTGAGGAAATCAGTCATTCACATTCTTGCCTGTGATCAATCAGCCTGTGGCCCAGCCAAACCCAGGTCAAATCAACCAATCTTTAAAACTACCTGCCCTTCGCACAAAAAAAAACAACCTTCAGTTCTTTCTAACTTTCAGCCATCTCCGCAGTTTTGTTGTATCTGAAAAAAATTAACACAAACAAGACAACCTGCCAACAACAAAACAATTTCAGTCAGCCTTTACTGCAGTTTTTCTCCTTTCTTTAAGATTGACACAGTAATTACATAGAAACTGACTACTGTGTAGGTGTGCTTGGCAGCTTTGTTTTTCTCATGAAGGGAAGAAGTGTGTATAAAGAGAGAGACGTGAGGTTTTTACAATTTAAGCAGGAAGGGACATTTGTCTTCTCTGTGGGCGAAGGACAGAGGCATGAAAGAGCACTTTAGCCCCACACTTTACTCCCAGTCTCAGCAGCACTCAGCTTACACTGGAAAAAAGAAATGTCAGAACATAACCAAAAAACAGTAGCCAAAGTCCAATTTATTCCTAAAACATAATTACTAAACTGCTGTAAAATTATAAAACATGTAAAAGACATTAAACTAACTCAATAACAACAATATAAATCAAAATAAAGCATGTTACAGAGGTAAGGAAGGACACAATAAAACACAAACGATAACAGGAATATACCAGTTCACATTGTGCTAAAGGTCACTGGAAATACATGTTGTTAAACAGACTTAAAAACATAATGTGAAAATGTCTGTCTAATATCTGAGCTTGTGCAAAAGTTCAGGACCCACGACTGAAAAAGCCTAATCTTCTCTGAGTCTCAGTCTCGTTTATGAGGCAACAAAAAGCAGCTGGTAAGCTGAGGAAAGACCCTACACTGGAACATAACACTAAAGCAGTTTAGAGTGGTAGAGGGTAGCGAAACCATTTAAGTATTTACCATTTAAAATTAATTCTCTGGCATTAAGGTGGCCAACAGAGGTTGTACAGAGTTGTTGAAATGTGGTTTTGTGAGTGCTGCTGCTATAGAACAGTCTTTGACTTCTTTATTTGACAAAATTAAGTAAATAAAATGCCATCCAAAAGCTTTTTTTGCAGTGTAGTAACAATATGGTGGAGTCATCACTTTAGGTTTCAGGTACTTAGAGCAAAAGGGGACATTGCTTCAGTTGGAGTCAAGGAATGGAGACACCAATGAAAGTTAATAGAGACGCACATGTTTTACAGGCATCTTGGTTTGACTGAAAATGACTTATAAAAACAGTTCAATGTGATTTCTTTAAAAGAAAAAAAAAACATTTGGATACACAGTTAACTTTCTGCATTAGCATTTTCCAGTAATTTTTTCTATCTTTGTTAAAATGGAAGAGAGTTAAGGTTTTTTTCCAGACAGGAAAAATATTTGCTGATTATTTTCTACAGAAGCATGTCTGTAACCATGTAGGATTTTTCAATAAACTCCTGGCAGCAGCCTTCTGTTGAAGTGCATTCAAGGAAATTACTAATTTCTTCTCAAAATATGAATCAAGCAAAAGATTTGTTGACATGTATTTTGTCTACAGTGTACAGGGCCACTGTAACTTGCTCCATCTTTCCTACAGAGTTCTGGCCAGGAAATAATTCTTTAAGTGTTTCTGAATGGCAGTGAGCTATTTGGTCATTAAGAAGTCTATTAAGTCATTAGAGTAACAGTGGGACTGCCATCTGCCAGCCGAAGGGAACCAGATGATCAGCTTGATAGGTTGATAGGTTTTACCTAGTAGTTTTCCACATATTTGCACAGGTAATTATAGGTTAGCTGTAAAAGGCCCTCAGATGTCACGCTTAAAGTAGTAGACGTCACCGGCACACTTTAAAGGTAATTACCTCCCCTCTTCTCCTTCTATCTCTCACTTTTTTTCCACTTGGTGTGGGTGTGTTGATGTTGTGTGTTCAGATGAGCAGTGAGTCAGCAATGAGACAACCAGACCCTTGGGTCATGTCAGAGAGAAGAAAGGAAGCAAGAAGAAGGAATCAAAAGGGAGGGACATGGTCAGAGCAAACAAGAGCAGGGTTCAGACACAGAATTGCCTTTTACATCAGTCAGACCATGGTTAGCACATCCCTTTAAACCTAGACATACACACCCATCACTGAATGTAAATATTTGGATTTGGCCATGGTTGCATGTTACTGAAGTCCTCCCTTAAACATCTCTTGTTTGAGTAAATACTATCCAAAGAAAATATTTAGCATCATTTGATATGACATGTAAGAATTGTTGACTGTTCTTCAAAGCAGTACTTGCCCAGCAAGTGCAGACTTTACTGCCCCGAGCTATAAGTATTATACTAGCTACTTAACATAAATGCTTGTTGGAGAACTATTGTTGAACTACCAGAACCATCTGAATCTGCACAGTGGAGAGTCCCCCTGGATATCCTACATTATAGTTGCTTTACATTTTTTTCAATATATTTTAAAATATTGATTTGGTTTTTAAGGGATAATTTGTAGTAGGTTTCTTCTTCAACTGAAGAACTAAACACAAATAAAATTTAGCAGCATACACAATTATAGTGGCTTATGGAAAACACATATTGTGTGGCTGTAAACAGTTAAGTGGAACATTTTTTGGTCCAGACAGGAAATAAAACATCTCTTTAAAACCAGTGGGTGTAAACTCATTGAGTGCCATTGTTTTTCTTTCATTATATGTCGTCATAAAAATAATTAAGCATAAATGTTAACATGTTGCACATAGTGCTACCCTGATAATGTACACTGTTGTAAAATTTTGGCCACATCTTAAGATCTGAAGGGTCTGGAGAATATTATGATCAAACATTGACATCAGAGCAATAAACAGGCTATCTGTAAAGTCTAAGGATTGAACAATTCCACCAATTCATATGAATGTATTGGTTGTTTGCTTATACCTTGTAGGGTTGCTGGTCATTTCACCCAGTCATACCTTTTTAGTTTTGGTACCTTACTTTTTAAGATATGAAAAGGAGCCTGCACTGACCATGCTTTAGTTTGTACCTGTCAGGGCAGCACTCAGTTTTCTCTAAGACATAGAATCTGCCAGCAAGAAATATTTCAAATTTTTGACAGGTCTGTCATCTTTCATAAGAGCCAACTGACCCAAACGTAGAACAGAATCAAAACAAACTGAATTAGGGTGTATTACCAAGTACTCAGGAAAAAAGAAATAATAGAAAAAAATGAAATGAAGCATCTTGATGACTATCTCGATAATTCATTAAAAATAATTAGTTACCAACCAAAATTAACAGTGACTATTTAAGAGCATAGGTAAAAACCAAACAGGATGTTTACAGGTAGGAAATGGAAGTGGGATGGGCCAAAGGTACTACTCTGCAAAAAAATAAAAAAATCTTCCCAAATTGTCCGTGTCTATGAACGTGAGTCGCTTGGACCTCACCTACAAACTCGCACTCATTAACTGAGGTGAACCTCTACTTTTCTCCCAGGAAATAAGATTTTTTTACTAAAGCCTCTTTGGAAGTGATAATTCTCTTTTGAAGAAGATAACTTAAAATAAAGAATAATGATATTTACCATTAAATCAATACAGTGCCCTTGTTGTTGCTGAGAGAAAAGTAATTCAAATGAGAAGAAAACCCAAATCTCCAAACTTTATATTAAGTAAAAAACAGCATCCTTGTTTTTACTTCTGCTGCTTGTTATCTAAATTGTGGGTTTCTCTTGGTGCTTTGTACCTGGTGCCAACTTTTGAATGGGAGACCTATTTTTGCTGTTGGCACACACAGTCTGCACTGTTACAAAAATCTGTAGTACACAGCGGAGAGTTTTGGTGAACCCTAGAGGCCATGAACAGATGTCAATATTTCCATTGCATAGGCTTGGCAGTGGCGCAAAAATCAGAGCAAAGTGTAGGGTAATGGATTTGCCCTTACACAGGGTTTGATGTTGTCTTTAATATGTAGGGTTTACAAATACACCCGCTCTTTTATCAAGGATCTTAAAAATGCCATTGCTGAACTGTTAGATCCGATACCATCCGATACCATCCAATGTTATCCTGGATCTTAAATATATGAAAGGTATTATGACCCTTAAATATTATTTGCAAAAGTAGACTGAGTGCCTGGTAGAAACCCTTAATGTGAAACAACTTCAGCCTGGAGATATTACTTTATCTACAATGTTAAACTGGCTTGCCTCTCCGTGAAATTAAGTAGAAACAAAAGAGGGGTGCAGAGATAGAAGTGTGAGACGCATGTACGGAGGCTTTAGTCCCTGACGCAGCCCTTCACGTGTTCGAGTCCCGGCCCGTTGACGTTTGCTGCCTGTCTTCCCTTCTCTCCACCCCATTTCCTGTCTGCTTACTTTTTTTATCAGCTCACTTTCAAAAAAAGGAAAAAAAACGGCAATTAGTGCCACAAAAACCTAATACAACTCAAAATAGAATATTTTTTCGTATTGGCTGGCAATTGTCACCTAGTTGCACATTACCTAAATTCGGCATCTGATTGGCTGATCAAGCTCTCATGATGATTTCCATTACCAGATGCTGCTGGCTTTCAAGCAGCTAAGTGTTGGGACTCAGACAGAGAGAGAAATTGTAAGAAGCCCAGCCAAGTCAGAACCAAGGCCTTGTCACTTTCATCTAATTTTTTTGTGAAGTCCTGCAAAGCTTTATTTTTTCTTTCCTCCACCCCTCAGACATACTCAGCATCACTCAGTGAGTTTCCTTTTTCTCCTTGTCCAGTTCCATTTCTCGAGTATTAACTATCAAAACTACCTGTCAGCCTGGGCCAGATAGGCAGTTCAAACTCTCTGGTTTGAACTGCCCTTGTAGCAAAGGTTTTCTCCATCCTTCAAGCTGAGAATGGCAAGAACCACAGGCCCAGAGACCCAGTAAGGTTCACTTAGAGGTGACACAGCAAGATCCATGCCGTGGTATGGCAATCCGCTTCTTCTGCTAAGCTGGTTTTCTGGTGCTGGGGAATTAATGTGTAGAGAAAACTTTGAATCCCTCTCAGTTCAGTTTCCTTTCCCAAACTCTTATCTCTCAAATTGACCTTGATATTATAACTCAAAATTATAAACTCCAAACATCAAACAATTATTTTGAACATTCAGTTTGTTTTTCAGGAAACTTTCCCCTTTGTTAAGGTAGGAAATAGAAAAATACGCTTTAATGTCATTAATAATGAATAAAATGTGTGATTAAGTCCATTGGTGTGAAATAAATCGTAAATGTGTGAAATACACAGAGCCTCCTTGCTTCTATGCATGGTAAAATTGTTAAATGGGTAAAGAGTTAATCTTTCAGACTGAGTTTTGATGGATTATGTGATACATTATATGACACTGCTTGAGAGAAAGTATGTATGTTAATATAGTTTAACATAGATTCTTACATCCACTAGAAATAACACTTATGTAAGCATTTGCACTTTACAACAGACCCTCTCTAAAGTGTTTCATTTGACAAGCCGAAGAGTCCTCTCAAGGAGGAAAAATAGCACCACCATACATACACAACACTTTCAACTTTAAAGATTTGACCACATGCAGGAAGTGTTTCCTTGAGACAAGAAGACAAAATCATACAAGAAAAACTCTTCTGATGATTTTGTTTCATCTTGTCCTTGACAGCTGTTCACTGTCATTTGAAATGCATTTTTTAAAGCTTCTTATGCAGCTGCTCTGATGACCACTAGAGGTAGCATGTTCCTGAAGCTATTCTTGTAGCTACAGATTGTAAATTCCTGCATGAACACATGACCTATAGGTCTGTTTTTGGTTGGTGGAGAATCCCACTTAAGCAGAAGGATACTGCAGTAGTCACTGAAATAAGCATTGTAAACACCACAGACATAAAAAGATGATTAGACAAAGAGGAAACCAGATTATGTCACCTAGCATTCTCAAAACCTTTAACCCTATTTGATCTTCAGCCATGAAGTGATAAGTGACATCTCTCTCTTGCACAGATCCCCATAAAAAGCAGCTGATGGAAACTCAACTTGGTCAAAGACCAATGTGGGTAGTGGTGTTGCGGGCCAGCTTAGCAGTGTCCAGGCTTGACCCCAGCAGACTGCTAGTCTCCTTACTGCTTCGCTGCTCGTGACTCCACCACCACTTCCTACCATAACCTATGACCCCTGCCCAGGAGAAAGGCGCCTCCAATATGATGTAATTTCTCAACAACATGGGCCATTGGCCTCAGCTGAAATGTGACCCTGGGAAAATAAATACCGGTATTGGTGGAATAGAAGGAGACTCACAAGCTAAATTTGCAATGATGTTTCCCAAAATTAGAGACATTTCTTACAGACATGTTCAGTAGGCAAAGTATCATTGTAAAAATAATCCATTACAGTTATGTAATGTGCATCACTATTGATAACTTGTGAGAGCTGAGATTATTAAGCAAAACTGTTTTTAAGCAACTGAAGATTTGATCCAAGAGAAGCATTTTGTCTTTGAAGCAATTATTTGATATTTGACGGATGCATTTACTTGATAAACACGGATGGCACTGTAATGACCCACTCTTGTGGGAAAAAGCAAGCCTTTAAAGGGATACCGATGTGCAGCTTGCACTCTTTGAACTGACTAAACTTTCTCCAGCCTTTTCCAATCAGCGCTCAAAGCATTTGCTCCTCGCTGTCCTGCCCACCTGTCAAGCTGCATCAGCCCTCACAGAGCTGGAGAAGAACCATGCACCATAACCTGCCATTGTTTCCACAGCCTCTAAACTGCTTCTCATAGACATATTCACACCTCTCTGTGATCTAAAGAGACCACAGAGAGGTCTCAGACAGGCAGAGCTCATGGGAGACCACTGTTGTCTAATAAAGGCTTTAGTGTACCTATTGTTTCTCTTTAACTCCCAAGATTTAGATGATTATTCCATTAAAGCATACCTCTTCTTCCTTCTTCAGACAGAATCTTGTTTGCTTAGCAAATACAGCTTCCAGAAAGATCAAGAGCTGTATTAAACCATTCGAAGCTCATGACTTACTCTAGCTGTGTTTCAGATTCCTTTTTAAGAAATGTCATAGCAGTCGTTTTTTTAATTTGTTTATTAATTTACCAGATCTGGATAAATACAGAATGGCCTACACTTGTATAGGACTTTATCAAGTCTGAGGAAATCAAAGCACTTTACACTACAATCAGTCATCCACCCATTGTTGTTGTACCACTCTCGCATCCTATACTGCTCTACATTTACTCTCACTCACTTAAAACTGTGCACATATATTTATATTATACTGTAGATATGTTTATGCTGTTTAATTTGTATTGTATTGCACTGACTACGCCAAAACAAATTCCTTGTATGTCCAAAAACGTACTTGGCAATAAAGCTTTTCTGATTCTGATTCTGATTCACACAGTAAGCAAGCAAGGCAGGTGAAATGTCTTGCCCAAGAACACAAGAACTGAGACCGTCAACCCACCAGTTACAGGCCTAACCCCTACCACCTAAGCCACTGTCACCCCAAAAAAACGTAAAATACGGGTGGTGAGGAACCCAGTGTGCGGCGAGATAGTTCACCTTTCTGTAAAAGCTTCTCTGTGAATGTTACAACATACAGCTATTTGAGTGAGAACAAAAGAATGTGAATCCTGTAAGGTTTGGAATATTTCCACATTCAAATTTGCCTTTGCTAGTGATTCAGATTGCTGTTAGCAGTGAAGTGACGCAGCCTAGTCTCCAATTCTCACCCTTACCGCTGTTTCAGCACTCTGTCTATCCCCAGATAGTGTGAGTCTTTGACCCTCTCTCTCTGGTGCTTCACTTTCCTTTAGTTCACACCCACACAGTTTCCCTTTTGACTCGAGGTCTATCCATTCTCCTGACCTCATCATTGTTACAGTCAAGCGTAAAAGGATCCAATCAACCATGATCTTCAGATTAAACCACACATTATTGTAATTGAGAATAATGGTTTCCATATAAGTTTCAGTACAGCGATGAATTGTTCTTATACATATGTGGAAAGAGGAGACCAGAGGCTCAAAAGTTCAGAGCTGCATGAGCATGGGTTGGGTGGATTTCAGGTTAGTCATCTTTTTAATTAGCCAGTAAAGTCTGAATTTGAACACCTGCCCTGTTGAACACATGAGTTATATAAAATGTAGTGTGTTAAGACTGAATGCAATTCATATTTTCTACACTTACAGTGCCTTCCAAAGATATTTACACTCCTTGAATGTTTTTTAAATTTTGTTGTGTTACAACCACTTTAACGAATTTTGGGATTGGGATTTTATATGACAGACTAATATAAAGTAGTGCATAATTGTGAAACAGAAAAAAATTATACAGGGTATTTTTATAACAAATAAAAATCTACTCAGCCCACCTTAGTCAATTCTTTGTAGAACCATCTTTCTCTGCAATTATAACTACATTATAGCTTCTTTTTGGGAATGGCTCTACCAGCTTTACAAATATATGAAAGACTGAAATTTAGCCTTTTCTTTCATGCAAAAAAGCTCAGGCTGAATGATATTAGATGGACAGCATATGTAAACAGCAATTTTCAAGTTTTGCCAAGGATACTCAATTGAATTTAGGTCTGGACTTTGACTGGGCCACCCTGAAACATGAGTATGCTTTGAATTAACCTAATTCAATGTAGCTATGTTACCATATTTTCTGTTGTTCTGCTAGAAGGTGAACCTCTGCCCCAGTCTAAAGTCTTTTACAGCCTTAACTAGTTTTCTTCCACTTTTGCCGTGTTTTTACCTCCATCCATCTTCCCATTAACTCTGACCAGCTTCTCTGTCCCTGCTGAAGAGAAGCATTCCAACAGCATGATGCTGCCACCACTATGTGCTACAGTGTGAATGGTGTGTTCAATGGTAATACGCAGCATTAGGTTTTTGCCAAACATAGCATGGGGGATACTGGGCAAAACGTTAAAATATGATCTCATCTGGCCAGACCACGTCCTTCCACCAACACCCGTGAATAAGAATGAATGACACAAATTTCAGATTTCTATTTTTTAAAATATTTGGAAATTGCTTGTCCTTTCCCTCCCACTTTACTGTAAAGTGGTACTTTGTGCTAGCCTATCAAATAAAATCCCAGTACATTTAAGTCCATGGTTGTGAAATGTGAAAAGGTTCCAGTGGTAATAATTCTTTAGAAATGCACTGTATATTCAGCCATGCAGGATGCAATATACAACAAAGCTTTAAAATGACACTGTCTGCCACAAAAAATGCAGATCCACTTTAAATGCAAGGTACAGCTACACACATAGAACGAGAATACCTGCGCACATTAGGCAAATGGCATGTCTGGAGCACAAAACAGACCACTGCTAAGCCCACCCAAAGCTGGTAGCCTTTGCCCCTGTCATTACTAAAAAAACGGTTCTCCTTGCAGCTGCTTATTTCTAGGGGTAGCAACACTCTCAGGCATGTGCAGTGCATGCAGTGCCGTTTTGACAGCATAGTTAGAGAGCACTGATGAAAGAGGAGAGGCTCAAAAGGCACTGCCGCTCAAATTAGCTGTGAACCAATCTGCGCCGTCACATGGACATTTAGCCACCCCACAGATTCTGTTGCACCGCACCATGAATGTGGCTGTGTCGAGTCTCTGCATGGCTACAGAGAGCATCTTCTTCCTGCTGAGGCTCATTACTGGGTTTTCTACTACCTTAAATAGGTCTCATGATTTTTGTGTCAGCACAAACAAATTCTTTCAATAGATACTTTCATACTTTCGTTATCTTTTTACAAAAAAGTAAAGATCTAGTAGTCATGTTTCTCTCAACAACTAATTAGTGCCTCACTCATATTTTAGTCTCCAGTTACATTCAAAGTCAAACAATTTGTCAGAGACAGAGCAAGCCTACACCGATGGAAGGGAGAGCTCCATGCTCTCCTCACCTTCACTAATCTGCTCTTGTGTCTACTGCTCACACTGATACCCTTTCTGCAGATTCAGCTGTTGAACGTGTTTGTTTAGTGAGGTGGAGAGACATCCATAACCATAAAGCTGTCTCTATACAGACATGTTTTTAATGCTTCTTTCTCCTTATATTGTCCTTTCCCTCTTTCTCGTTTGTTCTTTCAGAATCAGAATGTGTGCATATTCACTAAACCTATATAGCACACTAAAAAGCCCCACCTCCTTCTCCTTTAGAGGTACTTTAATGCAGCCAGAGTTATGACTTGAGATTCTGCTCAAGTTCTCCAGATATTCCAGCTGTTTAGACTCAAAAACAAAACAGTAAAATCAAGAAGAAGAATCTTTCTTTATCCTCCTTACCTGAGAGAAGTTTAGCCCATTAAGGGGGTGACACTGCTCCTCAACCCGCTCCACCGCCCCTGTCTTCTTCCCCATTCGTTCTGCCTCTTGAGCCAAGAACAAGTCTAACACTGGAGTCCCTCTGGACCGGACGTCCCACTCTGTCAGGGAGTTAACCATCAACATCACCCACACAGGCCTCTTCCTCTCCCAGTTCCCTGCAATAGCTTTGAACAGATAGTCAGCATACAGGCCACGGCCTCTCTGGTCTGCCGTCATCCAGTAGGGCATCATGTGTTTGACATAGTCCAGGTGGCGCTTGAGGCGACGGTACAGGTCTCGAGGCAGAAGGGTCTGCAGGTTCTCTCCATGGGGGAGCAGCTGGCAGCTGGTCAGCTTGGAGATAGTCAGAGGATCTGTGAGATCCAGCTCAAAGAACACGTTACTGCTGCTTCGGAAGGCTTGCTTGGAGCTGTTGGGGATGTAGTCCCAGACTCGAGTGTAGGGCACGTGGATGGTACCAAACAAGTAAGAGGGTGGCTGAGGAGGTGTGCGGTTTACTCTCCAGAGGAAAGAGTTCAGCTCGCTTTGCTGTGGAAGAGGAAAACCAAAAGTGTCTCTTTAGAGTGGTTAAGCTTACATTTAAACTAGAGCTAAAGTATTTTTTCCTCTAAAACAGTTTTAGGTTCAATAGTGAGGAAATATAAGGTCGAGTCATGCTGGGGTTGAAGGAGTTTATAGTGAGGCCTTCTGGGCTGTAAACCGAACCCTCTGATGCCAAAGCCTCTTTGTGTAGCATTTTCAAGGCAACAGTGCAAATAGAGTAACACGTTGAAGCTCCAAGAAACAAAAAGCTGAAAGAAACCTGCTCTCCATTCTGACCTCACTGTCATCCTTTTCTTTGTGATGTTGTTGTGTTCTCCACAAGACGGAGATGCAATGCTGACAGTCCTAAACACAGCATTGTGTTTTTCTGCGGTTTCCATAACAGGAAGCATTTGTCTGTTATGCTTATATTCATAAAAAACAATGTCACAATGGAAATTAAATAATCATAGTCATTTTAAATGAACATCATGCTGTATTGCATATTAAATGTGTTTCTTGTTAAGAGCTCAGCCAATGTGCCGTGCATGTGCTACGACTTTGATGTTGGCATTATTCAAATATGAAAAAAGAAATTGCTTCTCTAAACAATATCAAACTGCTGGCCACCGACACACAGTGTAATCAGGCCACTGAGGGGATGAGACCCATTACTGTCAAATAAAGTTATTCTTAGAAAATGTTTACCTCTACAATTAAATCAAGAAGATTTCCCTGATCTGCGCTCCAGCCATACTGCACACTGCCAAGTTTTCCTTAAAATTTTGAAATAGCAGCCAAAATGAGTAAAGTCTTCTTGTAGGATGTTCTCTTTAATTAATTGCAATGAGCATCCAGTATTTTTCCTGGCAGTCCTATGGAAGGGCAAACTAAACAGAACTGCTATGGTCTGGATGATTTCATTACAGTGGTTTGAAGTCTTTGCAGATAAGCTGAGATATTTAAGTAGAGGAGATTGTTAGTTTTGTTTCATTTTTAATATTCTCCCGACACAGGGTTGGATTTGAACATTCTCCCTCCATCATGTTTCTGAGAAATGGGGATGCAGTATTTTACCTCTAATCACCAGAGCCAGCTCAAGGTTGTTTGAGGAAGTAAGCAGAACTCAATTTTGGGCAAAGCTCAGGTTAAGCCCACCATCCACCTCAGCACCACTAGCCTCCCATTTATATTCTCCATGCTTGGTAACGTCTGAAAGCAATTGCTTTCACTGGATTTTATTTTAGGCATATCAGAGTAAAGTGAACTGAGTACACATTTTCCGGTATTTATTTGTTTAAAAAAATAACTATTTCACAAATCTGCATTAATATATAAAATTATACATACATAAAAAATATGTGTAGAAAAAAACAAGGCAGTAAATCACACCTTTTTCAGTTCACTGGTTCCCGACACACTGGTAAAACTGGTGCACACACTCCACCCAGTAGGTGATAGTAATGCATCTAAAGCGTGTTTGTCAACCGCACAGATGACACACTGAGTACTTCAAGACTACAGTTTTACTTTAATGCAAAACATGTTGTCCCAGCACCGATAACAGAGCTAACTTTAACTACAACAGCCAACAACAAATCAGATGGTGGGGTTCAGAGCCAAAATAAGTAACATTGACATGACTGTCCAGGTATGTATGTCTAGTCATTGATTCAGTTGTCATTTAAATCTTATTTGATTGAAAAACTTGATTTGCCACTGAGAGTGTCAAATATTGCTATTTTATAAATGCAAGTTTTCACGTCCAAATTTATTTAAAAAAAGTGACTTCAGATTAACAACATACAAAGTCTCTAATTAACTGAGTAAAAATAATTTGTAGTGCATTGTCTTACACAGACTTATGCTTTCAACCCTTTATTTATATTAATTATGATGCTTTTCCACTTACAGCTAATGAAAACACAGTATTTCATTTCTTATAAGGTTAGAATATTGCCTCAGACCAATAACAACACATTCTTAATAAAGCAATGTGGGCTTAATGAAAAGCATGTTTACTACCTGCTTAAAGGTAATAAAGGCAGCCCTTTCACAGGACCTGAGGTAATTCTCACACATAGACACTGTGCAGAAGAAGGCCCAGCAGAGAGTGTACAACCTTCCACAGGACCCGCTGGTAATCTTTTACTCTGCCATAATTCAGTCTGTCCTGTGCACATCCATCACTGTGTGGTTTGGATCATCCACAAAACAGGGCAGGTCTGAACTGTAACGAACAATTTGGTCTGCAAAGAGGACCATCGGGTTGACCTTCCCTCCATCCAGAACTTGTAAAGGTCTAGGGTCAGGAAAAGGGCAGCTAACATCTCTGCAGACCCCACACATCCTGGACACAAACTATTTAGACTTTTAACTTTCAGGTCGTTGCTACAGAGAACTATTCACAAAAACCAGCTGCTACAGAGACAGTTTCTTCCCCCAAAGTTTAGCCTCTCTAATGAACACAACCTTACAGCCAGAGTAGTCAGCTACACTGCTATGAAACAAACCAGACTAATTTGATTCTGAAGGTTGTTATTTTCAAAAGGTATTTTAAAGATGAAAAGTGGGCATTATTGAAGTTTATTTTCTTATTCATTGAATATGACTGTGTATATTGTCAAGTTTGATGTTGTATTCACATGCAATCTTGAAAAAAAAAGAAAGTTTAAATTGAAATTCCACGAGAAATAAAGATGTTGCTAAATATATTTAAAAGATTATGTGAACAGATGTGTGAGACAAAAATGTAATGTAGTTTTTATAAGTGTTAAGAATGCTAAATACTGCCTGCAAAACATGAGGAAAAGGCTACTGTTTAAGATAAAATACTAGTTAAACCATGCAATCAACTGTTTTGGGGTTTTTTTAATCATAATTTTCTGACTCTCATTACTTATATAGGCTTTAAAGGGTTAAGAGGACGTTTAGACACGGAAAGTGTGGTTGTGCTTGACTTCTAACCGACGAGAGGCGAGATCCCCTTTGCTGAGGCAGCGCTGACTTTTTCTGGAGAGCCTTGACGCGCGGTGCTTTTTATGAGGGTAATTACTCCTAATGCAAAGCAGAGACCACTGTACTGACGCATACAAATCACACGAAGCGAAGGGGCACGAAGTCTTTATTGAACTCTGAAAACAAAACCATTTTTGAGACATAATGATATAATGACATAATGATAATGGCACTGCAAATACTTGGCAAGCAATTTTCAAGTGTCATCCACCTGTTTCTGAGGTGATGCATTTGTTCCTGACAGCAGAAATAAAGCATGTTAGCTATATGATTTATGCACTTCTGCGCATCATGAAAAATCGTTGATTTCCACCAATAATAACCTTTATTTGTTTAATAAGCCGCACGCTGTACTGAAACACGACCACTTCTGAAAGGTCAATGAAACTTTTCCAAATGAAGTCAAGTCAACCGTGGGTGTTCCCCACTTTGTCACATAAACAGCCGTAAAATTGGCGAGCGCGTAGTTTCTTTTGGCAAACCCGCTTATTGGGAAGGCCGAGATCTAAAGATTTTAAAATGAACCTTTTATTATTTTATTATTATTGTTATTATTATTATTATTAAGAAAAATAATATGTTGAGATATACAGATATATTTACTTTAAACATATTATATAACCCTGAAAGTTGCTAACCTATACAGTTATTAAGGTACAAATATATTAGTTTATTGAATACATACACTGAATAGCTAAATTCTTTTAGTTTTTCCACATTCTCCAAACAGTAATAGTAAAAATGCAATATAAAAGGGAAAAAAAGAGTCTACGCTACGTCTGACATGTGCCACAGACCTTTTGCCAAATTATGTCATGAGTTCAATAAAAGGACCCTTCTGCGTCACAAACCGTCCCCATTAAAACTTACCGACTTTGGTGGGTCGCACTGCGTTGGTCTGCCAGTACGCCCTGCGCCCCAGGGTGCCACTGTTTGCAGCAGACCGCCCAGGAGGAGCCAGCTAAACACCGGCGAAAAGAACATCTCCCCGAGGTGACAGGACACTTGTGCCAGAGAACTTTTTTCTCTCTCTCTAACTGCGTCCTCTCCTCTTACTCTCTGCGCTTTGAATTAAGAATAAAAAGAAGCGCTACCGGTGGCCTCTGGGCTCACATGTGCAGCTCGTCTGGAGCACCATCCCACCTCTTCATGCACTCCGCCTCTGAGTTTGTTTTGTTTCTGTCTGCAGTTTTTCTTGTGTCTTCGCTCGGTGCGCTCCTGAGGCAGGAGCTGAAAAAGTCTTTGGGAAAAGTTTGCGCTGCGCGAGTTTGGACGAGGGCTAGAAAGAGAGAGAGAGAAAGAGAGAGAGGTGAAACGATGTGAGTACACCCCTCGCCCCTCCACAACATTACTCACAAAGTATGCACACACCACCCCAGCTTCTTTAGAGATGAGCGAGCAGCAGATCCAGTGGTCTCAGGTTTGCGTGAGAAAAGCCCCTAAATATAGTCACAGAAACAAAGCTGCGTGGTTTAAATCGTTTTATGATAATGCAATAACCTCAATATTATCACAGCTGGATCTTTCCTGTGTATTAATTGGTGTTAACAGACTCCTTCAAACAATCATTTAACATATACAAACCGTACAGAGTTGGTGATTGTGTGTATATTTTCTTGCTGTAGGCAGGGCCAGTCAGGGTAAAAGCCAACTTTACAAGTGCTTGCCTTGGGGCTCAGGAGAACTTAAATACACACAAGACCTGTTGACAAACACACCAGTTGTACACACATATAAATGGTAAATAGTCTGGATTTATATAGCTCTTTTCTGTGCTTTTGTGGAGGAAAACCTTCATAATTTGAAAGTTATGGTAACAAAGCTATAATTTCAAGTTGATTTAATGGTTTCCATAGCCTATGTCTGAGCTTGGAAAACGTTTTAGACACATGTTAACTGCTCATAGGCTCTTTTTTGGGTTGCTTGTTAGCACAACATCAAATCTGGTCACTTGTAAAATTAAGTGATAGGAAAAAAACAAAATTTTACTAAACCTGAATAAAATATCCCCCTAGACAATAGTGTCAATCAATCATTTACCTTCAGAAGTCACCCAACACAAAAGATCAGGCATGGACAATATAAACAGAAGGTCAGTGATGCTGTGGTGAAGTTTGGGCTTAATTGGAGGTGGGCCCCAAATTAAATTCCTGTTAGGGCAGCTGTTTTTTGGCTATTAGCTGTTAATTTCTTGAATCCCCCAAGATGCTGGAAATGTTCTCCCTTTAGAAACAGGAGCTTCAATGCCTGGGCTGGTAAGCATCATCAAGGTATACCAAGGCTGAAAATAGTAACTCAAATCTCCAAAATATTCTGTGGTACTGTTCCTACACCTTAAAGAGCTTTGAAGGAGATGCTGGAGAATCTTTTACCAAGCTGGTCTTATTCACTATTTGTTAATTAAATTCCCAAAATCACAGTATTTACAGAAAAGCTGATATTAGATGATTCATTAGGAGCCTCTGTAGTAAGACACTGCTCGTAGGTGACTAGCTATAATTTTAAAAGAGTGTAAAAAATAGCGGTGGGTTGTGCTTGTTTAGTTTTCCATCACCACCTTCCATGTTTTCTGTGACCAAACATACACATATCCAAACAGCCAAATGTTTCCTTCTTCTTAGTAATGGAAAAGTGTAGTACCCTGATTTCAGGCAGCTCACCAGCAATGCATAGCAACAGGTCAGGGAGAGGCGAAGATGGCATTTTCTTTGGTTTCTCATTAAAACCACTTTAAACCATATAAAAAAAAATATGTTTAGCTGTTTTATAATGGCTTTCTTTTTTAGGCCCTGTTATACCACGATACCAGGTAGAGGCCAATGGCTACTATTTACCTTCTGAATGTTAATATTGTTCTTTTACAAAAGGTGACACTGCAGGGCAGCTTAGAGGTTTATTTTGCCTTATTTTCAGCAACTTCATTTCAAAGATGTAAATACGCAATATTTCAAATGCGGCCACTTGCGTGCTCCTCGAATCCTTGCTTGACAAACCTTTGTACAGGGATCTTGTTGAGGCAGATACCCTTGACCCCTACAAGCTTGATTAATGAACACAAATAGGTGCGATTAAAGAAAACCGTGAGAGTTGTTGAATTTATGTTACATGCAGTTCTCTTCTAAAGAAGCATTAGTCATGAAGTGGAGCAGGCGGATCTGAAATAGCAGCCAGTGTTGAGAGAAAGTGACTGCCCCCCTCCCCACAATGTCAGCACTCCACTACTCAGCTGTGACCTCAGTTATTGTTCAAGTGGCAGACTGTGTGACAGAGTCAAGTAGTGGAAATTTATCATGGGGACCCCCTTAAACAAGTGGCACCGGGCCCCCTACCAACCGTGCCGGTGATAGAAAGACCCCAGACAAGCGTCTCTTTGTCCTCGGCCATGTTCTCCCCATCCTCTCCATTCCTCTTCTCACCACTCAGCGTTCACTTTTGCTGTGACCCACTCTGCTCACAGCTGACTGTCCCTCTGCATCTTTATTGTGTTTTTCATTCACATGAGTGCTGAGTAACTTTGATCTAATTGTCTTTTCAACAAGTTTCACATTGTAAAAATTAGACATGAATAACTTTTACAGGCCCATTTATCAATCTCTTTATAAAATCAAAGAAGTAGAAAAGTGTTCTCTTCAGCATTACCTGAAATGCTTTTACATGCTTGCTGCCGATAAAAAGCAATAAGACAATAAAAGGATGATGATGTAATCTAATTACTATAAACATACTACCCTGTTTTTCACATTTTGTGGTTTTTGCTCCGACAGGTGTGGGATTTCATTTAGCTGCTTCAACTTCTCTAACCCTGCCACCTGCGGACTCTGGTGCCTTTCTGTAACCACACCTTGCAGAGGGTTTTCTCTTTGAAGGAGCTTTTTGCATTCTTGGCCTGTTAGAAGAGGGCTTATGAACGACCCTGCTGTTGGAGATTCCTGGACCGGGGCCAGTGCTTACAGCATGGCTCGCATATATAGCTGGGGAAGAAAGAAGATTGCAGAAATGCCCTCATCTACAGAGGACAAGTTTGGGGAAGGTGTTGGAGAAAAGGAAAGCTTCCCCCTGCTACTCGTAAAGATATTTTTTGAAATGCTGAACAATGTGTGTCTGTAGTTGACCAAGTTAATATGCTTTCCAGCACTTTATCTGGCTATTAGATTCTGCATGAGCAGATAAAGAGGAAAGCACACACGTTGAGGGAGGAGAATAAATGTCTGCTTGTCCTTGAGGAGGTCTGTCTGTCTGTCTGATGTTGTGCAGAAATTCCTTGAGAAATCTCTAACATTGCTCTGCATTCTTTCCTGTCATTAGGTATCCAATACCAAATGTATCCCTCTAAATACAGCTCCTTGCAGCGCCAAATAAAAACAATTGGGATGCAAGCAAATTGTTTTGTTTATTATGTGCACAGGGACCCCTAGTGGTGTGAAGAAGACTTGAAATTATGCACAGCGTGAGCAAAGAAGGGATCAACAGAGAGATGGATGACTGGAAAGAGGGCAACGATATAATTTACGATTGTAATGAACATGAAGGATCAATTTCTTGTTTGAAACTACTGACGTACATTCTTTCTTTATCATTTCTAGTTCTCTGTCTTAAGTTTAAAGACAGCACCTTGATGCTTTGAACCTTTGTTACATTTTGTTACCCTACAACCACAAACATCAATCTGTTCTATAGAGGTTTTATCTGATTGAACAACAGATCAGAAAGTCATACATATTTCTAAAGAGGAAAGAAAATAATACAAGTGCAGTGTGTATATCTGCTTACTCTGATGCCTCTAAATAAATTCCAGAGCAGCCAACTGCCTTCAAAGGTCACATAATTAGTTAATAGAGTCCACCTGTATATAATTTACCTTAGTATAAATCCATCTGTTCTATGAAGGCATCATGGGTTTGGTAGAGAACATTAGTGAACAAACAGCATCCTGAAGACCAATGAACAAAGCACGGAGAAAGTTGCAAAGAAGTTAAAAACACGTTTAGGTTATGAAAAAAAAGCTTTGAAAATGCGTCACTGTTCAATCCATTATCCGAAAATGGAAGGAGTTGGTACAATGTTAAAGTTAACGCAGGAGTATTAAATGTCAGCCTTAATGAGAGAAGCAAAAAGGCCCATGGAAACTCCCTATGGTTCAGGTGGGAGAAACTCTCATTGAGACAGCAATTAGCTGTGCAGTCCACAAATCTAGCCTTTAATGGCAGAGTGTTTGGAGAAAAAAAAACTCCTAGTTAGAAGAAAACCACAAGAAGTCATGTTTGCAGTTTGTAGGAAACATGTAGGGAACACAACAAACGTGGAGGAAGTTGGCCTGATGAGATGAGACTGAAAAAGAATTTATTTGGCCAACATGCAAAATGCTGTGTGGTATCCAAAATAATACTGCACCTCACCCCAGGGGCACAACTACCTACTTTCTGAGGGGTATGCAGACACATTGCAGGCACCCCGAACCCCCACCCCACCCCTAAAGCTGGACTTTTTCTTTTTTTATGTTTATGTATATAAATCTTACTTATTCATGGGCTTAGAAGATACAAGACTACTATTAAAGACTTTTATTTTATGTTATATATTACAGCAAAGGTATGTTTTTATAAGCTTCAGCTTATTAAAGGATGTCTCTGCAGATGCAACCATCAGAGGCATCAGAGGCATGGTAGGAACCACTCACCCCTTCCCTGTTCTTCTTTGCTACGTCATGTGGTCAAAGAAGCTTTATTTACTACTTTAAAGGTTTACACATCTTGTTAATGCACTTTTTCAACATAAACACTATTTTAAAATGAATCACTTGGTTCCTATACTTCCGCTGAATATAAGACCAACCTGTCGCCTTCTTCTGTCTGTCTTGACTCTTTCTCTCTGCATCTCTTCTTTTTCTTCATCCTGACACCTGAATTACATGACAAATACTGCAGTCAAACCAAATATAAAAACATGAAATTTTAATTTTAAATGATATCCTTGTTCACTTACTGATTGGATGTTGCATCTGAGCAGACTTGTCAGATACATCACAACAGCACTGTAGTGTTATATCTGAGTGAAGACATTTAACTCAAGTGTATCACTCCCAGGTTCTATAATTTATCTTTATTATGATTCACAATCTAGCTAAACAAATGATTACTGTCTAAACAACTAAATAACCACAAACAATTTCCTTCATTTTTCTTGTCATGATTTGTTATATTGTAAATACTGATCAGTACAGACTTGCCAGACAAAGGTAACCTGTCATTTTACTAGTTGTAGTTTAGCTAACCTGAATATTTACAAGCCTCCTGTTGATACCCTGACATATCTTACCTACTGTCTTTCAACCACTTTGAAAGCCTTTTCTTCATCCCTGCCACAACTTTATCCTTCTCCCTCTTCTGTTTTCTGTTTTGTGCTTCCGAGAGCTTTCTTTTCTGCCTCTCCATCTTTAGCTCCGTCATCTGATGACTACACAATTCAAATTGAAACCATCATGCTTGAGCGCAGTCTAGAGGGGGAACACAATGGAGAGCCTATAGTGTGTGTGGTGACAGGATGGACGGTGAAGGAGCGGAGGGGCGCATTTTCAGTGCTGTGCCTCTATTTTTGATTATATATTTTGACATTTAGATGGGGCAGCTGTGGCTCAGGTGGTAGGACTTTGTAATCAGTGGGTTGCTGGTTCAAATTCCCGCTCTGTCCGTCTCAGTCGTTGTGTCCTTGGGCAAGACACTTCACCCGACTTGCCTGCTGATGGTGGTCAGAGGACTCAATGGCGCTCTGTCAGTGCGCCTCAGGGCAGCTGTGGCTACATTGTAGCTCACCACTGTCAGGGTGTGAATGGATGAATGACTGACTGAAGTGTAAAGCGCTTTGGGGTATCTAGGGACTTGATAAAGCGCCATACAAGTTCAGGCCATTTGTCATTTTTTACTATATCATTTACAAATGCACAAACAAATATTAAATACGGAAATTGCCGACTAAAAATAATTTTCCCGCCATCACTTTGGCACCCCTTTAGCACAGTGGCCCTATGCGTCGCATGTAGTGCACACCCACTTTTTGGGCCACTGCGTCACCCTGAGCACATCATCCCCACTGTGAAACAAGGTGGTGGCAGCATCATGTTCTGAGAATGCTTTTCTTTAGCACTGTCAGGGAGTTTGGTCAGAGTTGATGGACATCTGGAAAAACGTTAAATACCGGGCAAAGAAACCCTGTTAGAAGTTACAATGATGTTCAGATTTGAGTTCATAGGGCCAACAGAATGGTTTAGATCAAAGCGCTTTGACACGTTAAAATGGCCCAGTCCAGACTTAAATCCCATTGAGAACCTGTGCCATGATTTGAAGGGTTATTGTTTAGAAATGTTCTAAATCCAACCTGACTGAGCTTGAGCTGTTTTGCAAGGAACAGTAAGCTACATTTTCTGTGTGCAGAAAAGCAAAACTGTTATAGACAAACCCTAAAAGACATACAGCTGCAATTGCAGCAAAAGGTAATTCAACCTCATATTTTCCTTAGGGTGCTGAATGCAAAATGCATACCAAACCGTATCTGTAAAGGTTTAGTATACATATGCATTCCACTTCACAATTATGCACTACTTTGAATTAGTCACATAAATCACATTAAAATACACTGAAGTTTATGGTTGTTTTCGTGACAAAATGGGATAAAGCTCAAGGGTTGTGAACATTTTTGCTGGGTGCTATACACACACATAGACTCACACAAACACACAGTCACATGCACACTCTGTCCTTTACGTCCACCCGTCTCTTGCTCAGGCTCCAATATCCTCTCTCCTGCTTTGAAGATGTCAAGGAATAATATTGACGGAGTCTCTTGTGAAATGTTACAGTGGTTTCCCTTTTCCGGATGTCATGGGAAAAGAGGGCCATAAGAAAGGCTTAGGAGGTGGAGGACAATAATAGTTGTTACAAAATATGACAGAACTCCAAAATGTTTAACACTGGGACTATACAAAAGTGAGGAGGAAGTGGAAATGAGGTTTGTTTTGTTGTCACTGAGAAACTTCACAGAGGCTCTGTAAAGGTGTTTCCCACCATTAATCAGACTGATATCTGCCATGGCTCGTCAACACATGCAGATGAAAGCTATCTGTCTATCTTCATCTTCCTGAATGAGCAAAAGCAGGAGGAGAAAGATGGTAGGAGGAGATAAAATGGCAGAGGTCACAGCCAAGTAAAGAAAGGGAAGAAGGATGTGGCTCTGAGGTAAAGGCATGATGGCGATGAATGTTTTTTCTGTTTTCTTTTTTGGTCCTTCCAAACAGAAGATTTAATTTGTTTTAAATCGCTTCTCACTGCTGATTTCACACATTTTACAGTTCATTTTTGCATTTTAAAGATAAACTCTTTAGAGTGATAAACCTAAAACTAAAATTTCAGAGTCTTGTTTTACAGAACAGAAAACATTAGAGCAGGGATGTCAAAACCTTTTGCCCTGTGGGCCAAAATTGTCAAGTTTAAAGTACTCAAGGGCCACAAAAATCAAACTTAGTTTTTTGGTTATCCACAATAAAGTAAATAAATGTATTGTGGATTTTTTTTGTTCACTTTTTTGTTTTAAATAATAAACTAAATGCATTCATAAATAAAAATGGTTTTGCTCAAATGTCTTATTAAAAGAAAGGCATGTATTCTTCTACATTTTCATGGACAAGGAACCTTCATTAGAAGGAAGGAAGTGTGTTATAAAGAATCTGTTCTATTGACACTGAGACCTCTGTTGAACTATTGGCACACTTCCTGTTTGGGTTTCTTTTGATAAGTCTACAAAAGAATTAATGGATTGATGAGATTCTATCTTAAGATAACAGTAGCCTGCTTGGTAATTGGGATCACTGCAATCATTGTAGAAATTTTCTTTTGTTCCAAGATTTTGGTAAAATAACTGTTTGGATCATAATATTTCTTATCCTTCAGTTTGTATACACAGATACCAACTTCCTTTAGAAAGAGGCATACCTCATGTTTGTTTTGTAGAGCAGATGATGCTCTCACTTCAAAGGCTGCCAAAGTCACCCTGTGATGCATTATGCTCTCTCCCACTGATCACCACCATTGTGAGTAATTGCATTATCCAAATCTGCAGGCACCCTGCCATCTTCTTTCTTCTTTCAACCCCATTTACCTTGTGAAAGCCAAAGCAGGAGAGGCGGAGGAGTGAAAAGGCTCCTCCTGCTGTTAGGCACATCTACCTTTTAGCTATTTGAATGGTAAAAAAAATAGAACGCAGAGAAATAATAATGTTTCCCCTCTTGTCATTTCAGCTGCCATAGTGGTGTTTCTGTAAATCCCAGAGCTGGACAATAGTTTTCACTGATATGATAATATTATGGAAGTAGAATATCTTTAATGTTGGTCTCTGTGATAATGTTGTCATTGTCATTGTCCTGTTTGTAGTTCAGAGGCTGCCACAGCCAAACAAGGCCTTTTTGTATTTGCTGGAGAGTATTAATGGCATGTGTTTTGATATCATGAAACCAAAGCCTTGGGCCTTTAGTAATGTGCAGGAACCAGACATGAAATCCAGCCTCAGGGATCAGATAGGCTCTTCTGTAAGACGAAGAAATAAAGGAAAAGGGATTTGGACTCGACGTCCTTTTGAAGAAGGTTGTATGCTTTAATGAGGTCCTTTGAAGATTAGCTTATTGTTCCAGGTGCTTTAATGTCATATGTTTGGCAAATTCATGGCATCAAAGTTTGCCTTGGTTAAAAGGTACCCTTCTTAAAGTGCTTCAGAAAATGTGAAGTGGATGTTTTAGCCACTGATGGTCTGTGGTTGCTCTTTCTAGCTTCTGGGAGTTTACACGGACTAAAGAAAGCTAAGCCCAGCCTCAGAGAGTTTAGCTTCTGGCTCAGCGTTCAGACTGACAGGATTTTAACTGTTTACTCTACATTCATGTAGAGTTTGTTTAGTGCCCTGCGGTACTCTCTCTGGTCATACAGCATTCCCAGTGCTGTCGCCTCAGTCGCAGAAAAAAAAATCATTTCAGGGAAGAGTCTCAGCCATAGTGTGTCTTCTTGAGCCAGGTGTTTAAATACCGAACTAAGTGAAGTTGTTTGCTTGGTCAGACATGCTGGATATGCTGACAGACTTGTACAGTTGATAAGTTTCCTTTCAGCTAACAGATAACTTTTTTAATAATAATGAATGGTTTAAAAAACACATGTAAAACGGAAAAATAAGCTTTATAGAAACTTCATAAGATTAAAAATTAAAGAACCAGAATCTAAATATAAGAAAAGCAAAAATACATTTCTGAGTATTTTAAGAATATGTTATGCAATCAGTTTCGCCATTTCACCTGCACCATGCTCCATATATACTCCTCTTTTCTGTTTACTCCTTGCGGAAACATCTCATCTGTTCATGCCAAGTCTGTTTTACCAAGCCTGTTTTGCCAAGCTTGTCCATACCTGCATCTGCTGCCTTTAGCCTGCTGTGAGTTTTCTTTTGTTTTATTGGAAATCTGGTTACTCACCACGCCACACTGCTTTCTGCTTGTCTGCAATCTGGGGTCCACTCTGAACACCATAGCCTGACATAAACGTGCAAATATTATTTTTTAACTGTTGTTTTTACTTTTGTTTTGTTTTGCTTTTCTTTTATTCTGTTTTTCTTTAGCTATATGTTTAATAAAATTCAATTCAAAATTCAATTCAAAATAAATGCTAAGCACACAAACAGAGTCAGCACAAAAGTGCTGCAGGCATGAGCTGGTGAGAGATTCCCTTAGTCTTATAATCTTGAATAAAAATACCACAGTTTAATTTGTATTTACGAAGAAAATAAATAAAATAAAATATAACTTGGTTGAAGTGCTTCTATTTAAAACAGAAAGTAACTATTGTTCCTATCACTATCACAAAAATTGAACAGCACATCAAAGTTATACAATTGATTTTATTGATATCAATTACCGTATATAGCATTTATTTGTTATTATTTTGATACAAAGGCTTAAGCAAAAATAAACCCCTGACAAATTGATTTGTACTTCAAGTGCAGAAGATTATCTCATTTCATTATTAAGGGTTAGGGATTAGGGGTAGTGCCTGACTTTAGCAAGGCTTTACCAGGGCAGTAGCCCCTCCACCAAAGTATTTGGGGCTACAAAACTGTTTTTCTTATTCAAATATTTTTTCAAGACATGGATGCTTTGAAAACTTGCTGTTTTACAAGTTTCCAAAAATGGGCAAGCCACCATGAGATGTTTTATTTAGTCAGATTTTTGTGTAGATAATCAATAAGCAGCTATTTGAAAACATTTATCATTGCATGACCTCTAACCCGAGCATCAAGCATGATGCAAGCATGTCAGGCATAACAACAGCAAACATGCCTCAGACCTTTTATTTTTGTGCATTTCACACTATAACACCACATACTGGCCTGGCATATTTAGATATTTAGGTCTTTGATTTTTGTGTGGATGAAGACATTTCTTGATTATTATGATGATCATTTAATTTCACTGATTAGTCACACCTGATTTTCTTGTCAACTATCTACCTTCGCTGTAGTTAAAAGCTTGTCAATTTCTTCACCTTCATGCCAGATGTCTCTTTACTACATTGATTCCTCCATGTATTTTAAGAAATTGTGTGAATTCATTCCATGTGTGTGCAGAGTTTAGTTGTTCAATAATGTCAGAGCTTGGCTCACTCTTTTCGATTTTGTCCTAACACCATCGCCTTACTGGGCTGGTATTCACAGGACAACCCTTAACAGACCGAAATATTATTTGATAAAATATTAATATTAAATATAAAATAATATTCTCAGATTCATAATCACAACAACAGTTACCTTTATAAGTGTGAAGATGTTGCTCCTTTACTTTCCACAACATTGCTGTTCATGTTTCTTGTGACTGGAAACATTTACAAATATACAGTAAAATTGTTTCTTCCTTTACGCAAAGAAAAGGGGTTATCAGCCTGTTTCAGTCAGCTAGTGGGCAGTACACAGCAACACGTGGTGGAGACCAGTGCTGCACTGCTCTATGCTCCATACAGCTGGAGAAAACTCCACCAGTACTTCCTCTGGCATCTCAATAAAGGACTTAAAACTGTGGAAACTATATGATGGAAAACATTGATTTTTTTTAACCGTTAACATTTTTTAAGCCTTGACATGGTTTGACAGTTATAACCCAACCATGTCTATACTCCTGTTGTTATTATTAAGCATATAGCTTAACCTCAGGAGTAAAATCATTACTTTATTAGCTGTGATTGACAGGGGCTGAAGAGTATGAATACAATATTGTGTAATATGTCAATTCATGCTGACTCTTGGTCATCTCTGAGTCTCGGTCTCTTACTCGCCGTACATTCAGACTTCAGTTCTGGTTATTTTCAAGATCAAGGTGGGGATCTGTAACACTTGACTGGTATGCTCCCTCAAACCTCAGGAGCCGAGTTTATGTGTCAGTGCTGGATGTGCATTCATCAGAGTCTGGGAGGTAGAGGAGGAGTGGGAACAGAAAAAAAAAAATGCAAAAAAGAAAAAGTTGTAAACAAAAGCTGTTAATGTGAGGAGACACAGGATTGTAATGGAGAGAGCTGATTAGGTATGATTGATGACTCTGAATTGATACCAAACAAATATGATTTATTGTTTTTAAGGGCACATTTCAAGTGTCTGTAAGTCATGGTTTGTGGAAAAACAGCCGAAAAGGAAGAAAACCTGAATCCATAAGCATAGTGTAGCTGACAAGTCACATAAACACACAGACTCACATAAACAGTAAAACATATATATGCACATAGACCTACACACACATGCTTAAACACACAAACACACACACCAGACTCCTTTTCTGCTTTCTGGGCATTGTTCCTTCAGCAGCTCCTCACCAACACTTAGAGCTCTTCTGGTGGTTGACAGGGAGCAGTTGGACTGTTGACAGGCCCAGAGTCTGCACAAAAGCAAGCTGCACCATCACAACACACACACATCGGTACTGATATAAACAGATCCATACAGACGCACACAGTCATGTCAAGCAAGATGACTCCTCTGACAAAATATACACAAACACACACGAGGTATGTCAGAGGAACACATTAAACAGTGGCGTTTGTATGACTGAGCTGCAAGACACACAAGCATCATACAAAGAGCTGAAACACATGAAAACAGTATGACTCCTGTGACTGAGTACAGAAACATACAAACGGATTTATAAACAGGCCTTCAGGGAAAGATCCACAAAAGGGATTTTCTTCTTTAGCTGATCCTGAACATGTGTCACGGTTTACAGTGTTTAAGTCTATAGTAAAAAAATCAAACAAAGAAAAAACACTAACTTCATCGTTCCTGGAGTTCTGTTTGGGACTCTGCTGTTGTGCTCCAGTGTGTGCCCCTATAGCCACTTAGTTTTCAGTGAGTAAGACAGAATTGAATGAATATCATCCAAAATTCATTCTCAAAATAATCATCGCATTTATTGCATTGCTACTCCATCAAGCAAAGATTAGTCTGGCTCTTTTAGCAATGCGGTTTAGGAGTATAGCTAAAAACCAGCGATGACAGCTCTCAGTCTCCAACCGGCCTCATGTAAGATAAATTACAGCCTGAATCTGACTAAGCTTTGACACTCACTACCCAGCAGCCGAGTTAATAAAACACTTGGAGCACTACATTCTGTTTCAGTAAGACTCATGCATACAATGTTACATGCAAACCTTTATGAAAAAATATGGAACCAAACATATGTTCACATACTACTGGGTTTAATGTGCTAGGTGAGAAGTTGCATGTAACAACATCAACCAACTTTACGAGTTGTACTTAATTTTTCTTTGACTGTATGGCACAAAGAGTGACGTCTGTTCAAATATTTGTTACTTTTTTAAGTGCACAACCTTCTACCTGACTTTGTTATGTCACAAACAGTCACACAATGAAATCAATTCTCTTAATTTTCCAGCTTAAAGTTTATTAGGTTTGACTTCTCTTTACCCCAATCACATTAGTGCATATCCGCTTTGCGTGTTAGTAGCATACAAAGATAAACTGCTTTCAGAAAATAATTATTTTTCTACCCATGCGGTTCTGCAGTATACATAATGTGATTTCCTGCTAAACTAGGCTGCCACAGAATGTTTGGGCATGTCAAAAAGTTGTCTAGCAATAGTTACACAATTTAAAATTTAAATATTTACCATATATAGATGCCATTGTTATCTATCTGTCCATTGTCTATACCCACTTGTCCTTGCAGGGTCACTGAGGGGGCTGGTGTCTATCTCCAGCAGTCATTGGGCGAGGGGTAGAGTACACCCTGGACAGTTTGCCAGTCCCTATAGAGGAGAGAGACCAGTCAAAGAGACCAGTCAACTTAACACTCATGTTTTTGGATTGTGACAGGAAGCCGTAGTGTCTGGAGAGAACCCACACATGCACTTGGAGACCATGCAATCTCAGCACAAAAAGACCCCAGACCAGGATTTAAAATCAGGAGTTTCTTGTTGCAAGGCAACCGTGCTACTAACTGTGCCACAGTGCATCGCGCCACTGCTATGGAACTTCAAAGAAAAAGGTATTGCAGTAATGACTTGATATTAAAATTACGTAAGCAGACGCACTGTCTGTGCATATGAAGATTCACTCAACATGTTGAATGCATGGATTGGCTAAGGTGAGAGGGGAGTTGGACTTATTTTTAATTAATTCAGACAAATAAATATTTGACTACTAAAGGGCACTCATTGTCTGTGAACTCAGCATTGACCTTTTAGCCCTAAATGGTCAGGCAGTAAGCCAGTAACATTACAGCAAAAAGAACTGAACTTAGTTTATACTCAGTTGTACAATGTCAATTTCAAACCCAACACACACACGACATACAAAACAGAGCCACATCATGAGTGACACACATCCTTCATAGATACTGAAGGATTTGATGATCCACATAATGTGCTTCATTTCTTGAGCTTTAGAGTTTTTAGTTATTCTGACATGTTTGGTACAATAGGAAAGCTTTATTGTGGTAGACATTGTTATTAATTCATCATTATCTTTTTAATTAAAGTTTGATCTGATCATTTTTGGGTCCCTCATTCGAAAACTGACAAAATATTGAGTTTATGTTGTTTGTAAGACAAAATGCTTACAGGAAAGTATTTATAAAGTTACTAAGATTGCAAGAAAAAATGAATGAACAGTAATTTAGAAAGATAATACAGATTATGTATGAAAATAAATAAATAGTGATTAAAACAGCCAAGCTTGAACAGTTGTGTATCATCATACACAACTACCATTTCTTTTTTCAACAACAAAAAGTTCTCCAGACAAAAAAATGCAAAAAGCAAAGTAAACAGCTGTAAATCTTTGTTGGCAGATCACTGCGATGACTTGGCTGGCCACTGGCCTGCCTGTAAAGACTACAGAGGGTTAACACTTACGGTGCATCACTCTATGGGGAATTCAGAATGCTGCAGCCAAACTGAGACAGTAGGTTGATTTATGAGCAAGAGCTGGGCTAAGCACATTCTGGTGGGCTGAGGCACGCACCATGATTGAAAGTCACATCTAAGCCAATGTGCTGGCCTCTCACTCTGCAGACTGTGCACACACACAGACATGACTGAGCTTTGTTTTGACATCGGAGGCTCACAAATTAAGTTGACATGTCAACTTTTAAGAAGAAATCTGAGCACATCCAATACAAGAGTCTACTGTTTTTGTGAAATGGCATTTGGATTTTGTTGATTGTAATTCTCTCCTGTGTTCTTTCCGTTTTTTTGCTCCTTTGATCATATACTGCATAGGTGTCCATTTGCACGCAGAAAACCTCAGTGATTCAGTAGCTTGAACCTTTTCTTAGTATAACTATGCAGAGAGAATGTGATTTTCTGGCTACTCATAACATTATTGCATGACCTTCTAATAACTCCGGTCAAATCAGATGTTTGTAGTACTTGTGATGCGAAAAATTTAAGGCCAAACAGAATTATGTTTAAGGATGCCTATTAACCTATGTGATTTGCCTTACAAAAGTATTTTAAGAAAATGCCTGAGACGTTTTTTCACATTTTGCCACATTACAACCAACCACAATGTAATTTAATGGGATTTTTTGTCATCAACACAAAGTAGTGGGTTAACGTTCAAGTGAAACAAAGTGAACTCATGGTTTTTTGACATGTTTTTCAAGTAAATATCTCAAAACTATTGGCTGCATATGTCTTCAACTACCTTGAGTCTAAATTTTGTGGAACCACCTTTTGCAACAATTTTAGCTGCAAGTCTTTCAGTGTATACCCCTGCTAGCTTTGCAGACTCAGAGCCTGATATTCTTGTCCATTTTCATTGCAGAATAGTTCAAGCTTAGATTGAATGGAGAGCATCCATCTATAACAGTGGTGCCTAACTCCAGTCATCAGGAGCTACTATCCTGCAACGTTTAGATGCATCCCTTCTCCATCACACCTGATTCAAATGGAATGTCTTTCAGTTCTGCAGAGGCCTGGAACCGAGCCAACCATTTGGTTCAGATGTTTTGGAGAAGGGATAGCTTATTAATTCAGCAATAGCTTTCCTTCAGGTCCCCTGCCATAAAGGCCAGATTTGTAGAGTACAAGACTAAAACTTTTACAGTACATGTGGTTCCATGTGGTTTTTATCTGGTTGTCTGCAGCTCCTCCAGAGTTACCATAGGGCTCTTGACCAATTCGTACCTGCCCAGCCTGTCAGTTTAGGTGGATGACCATGACTTTGGTAGGTTGATTTTATTTAGGGGTATCAGGGTAAAGGGGGATTATTATAAATGCACACCACACTTTTCTGAATAAGTTGGTAAAACATTTGAAATCATTTATACCTTTTTCGTACTCTTTACAGTAATTCACAACTTTGTGTTAATCTATCACATAAATCCCACTGACGTTTGTGGATGTAAGAAACGTGACACATTTGAAAAACACAAAGCCATGTAAATTTTTTTTCAAGTCATTGTATGTTTGGCTTTATTGATTCGTGCTAAATATTATGAAAATAAATACAGCAAAGAATTGGACACCATGCATTGCAAATCTCCATTTTCTCTAACTTTTTGAAACACAGGGGCAATATTTTCTTTGCCTGAGTCAGCTACCTCCGTTGCATTTAGTGCTGGTGCGTCAAAGGGTAAATCAGAGTTGTTAGTTACTGCAGACAGAAGTGGACGATAATAACAGCAGTAATGTACTGGACCTGACTATTGCAACAAAATGTATAAGTCATCTTGTGACAACTGATCATTGTTTGGTTCCAAAGCTGTCTAAGTTAAACATTCAATGTCTCCATTTATTTAGGTAAGAATTATAGAACACTACACAAATAAGTTTGTGATCGGTAAAAATAAATATCTGTACAGAGAAAAAATAATCAATAAAGCTAATCCAATCAAATTGTGTTAATCAATATGAAGATTCTCACTAATATAGGTTATCTTCATGTGACATTTGTTTTATTATACTTTCCTCAGTCCAGCCCCATGAAAATGCTAATAGCTCCACGTAATGGTGGTAATTTCCTCCTTTTCTCCGTGAGATCATTATTTTCATCCTGTTGCCATTTTCCGATTGTTCAGGGATATGCACAAAACCTCTTTCCTTTTACTTCTGCTTTGGTCCTTCACATCTTCTGTATGTTGTAACATCAAACGTTTCACATAAAAGCCTCTCCATGGCGCCTGGGAAGAGTTTCTCTCTTGAAATGTGTTCCTCATTTCATCCCATTATCATATCACTGGACATGTCCACATGCAACTTTTGTTTTGCAGACCATGGACACGGAGAGTAAATGAGCCACAGAGTCTGCAATTTGAGCTCTAATCCCATCCTAAGCCCCAGTGGAGTCTTGGCTGTTTAGTGGAACATTTCCAAAGCCCAGACATCATTCAGGGAAAGGAAGTGAAGAAGATATTGATAAAAAGGACCAAATAATCCCAGGGTTCCTGTTTGTCTTGGCTTTATTGGGTACCACATGATTTGTGAGACTTAGAGGAAGCAAAAAACAGAATTACAGATTGGATTTCAAATCACATTGCTAGCACTGCAATAAGCTAACCTTTCAATACTAAAATAACACAGTAACATTACCACTATTCCCGTTATTCAAACTGAATTATTTATTCTGATTGCTGTTTAGGCACAGAAAATCCCTGAGTTTTGAATCTAAACCTAAACAAAGGTAGTGCATCCAAGCTGGCAGATACTGGCGCCATAATAATGTCTAATATTGTCATATTGTACTAATGGGGCCACTTGAGGAACTAATTTGCACTCTGCTTAAGCATAAGAAAATGCTATTTTCATGATGTTTCCTATTGTGTTTTGTTTTTTTGCAGATCTTTGTCACCTTCATGCCACATAGCATTAATGCAATAATTCAAGATAAAGGAGCCTTGCCCATGTATGGAGTGAAGTTGCTGAAATGCTTAACTCTGTCTGAAAAATCTTTTGTTTCATTGGTCCTTTGGGAATTTTAATTTCTGAGAAGCGTATTTATTTGTTGTCATTAGTTGTTAGACATAATCATCACAATGTGTAGAAATAAATGCTTGAAATATATCAGTTTGTATGTATTTATTGTTAGTTTCTCTTTTGAATTTAATTCATGAAATAATTGAAATTTATTAAATAAGTCTCTAATTATTATCAGTTTATTTAGTTATAAAATATTCATTTAATTTACCATTTTGTATAGTTTTTTTTCTCTTGGACATTGAGCCATAGGGTGAATTATGGAAATAAATGTGAGTATAAACAGTCAAATCCCACTTATAATTTAACTTAGCGGTATGTTATTTACTGACAATTTCATGTCCCAGACTCCCATGGTAAATGATCAAAACTGAGAAAATAAGAAATCATGAAGGGGCAACATTAACAGGACTCTTCAAACATAATTTTACAAAAAAAAAAGAAAATACTCCCTGATGTTATAAAGGAATAGTTTACATAAACTACTGGATTCTTTTAATGCTTTTTTTTTTTCAAGAAAATTACAAAATGCAGGCACACATTATAGTTTGTTTTATAAAAAGATGTTTAAAATATTGTTATTTTACACGTTGATACACATTGTAATTAATGAATGTATTGTTGTCAAAACTTGATCTCCATTAGATTATTGTCTCCTAGTCCTGCTGCTTAATATTGCACTTCAGAGACATTGCAGAGATTTAGTGAAAGCAAGTTAATTCGGTCCACCTAAACTGAACCATAAAATAAAATAAAAGTGTAAACATAAATCTTTACACCTTGAGACTCACACACTCCATGTAGCTGTATATATCCTTAGATGGGACTTTCTGAAAATGTCTTGCTGCCACTATTCATAAATTAATTGGGATGACTGAAGTTGCAGAATAGTAAGAATGAATAGGTCATCTTTATGATGAAAGCAGAACATTGGTTTTGAATTACTGCACACTAAATCATTTTTATTCAAAGAAGTAACTCCAGCCATAGCTCTGGGCGAGCCCTGCTCTCAGGCAAAAGGGCTCATGATTGCATTTTAATGACATAAGTGGGAACAAGGTGTCACTCGAACTCAAATGGCTGGAGTGTGCTGCTAATGTATTCTTCTGAATCCCCTCAGACAAATTTAAATAAATGGTCTTTTAGCACTCCATGACCATGGAGAAATGGAAAATGGACACCTGCTAATGAAATTACTTCAAAATGCAGTTGGAATTGCCAAGGAAGATGTTTGTGTACAGTATGTACAAGTGTGTTATGTTATGTAACTTATTGTAGAGAGATTACAGGCCTCATGTGTGTTAATGATCAGGCCTTTGATTTTAAAGCATTTTAAAAATATATATTAAAACAAATCTGCATTTCTGCTCTCCACAGGATATCGATGAAACAGTGTCTTCCTATAAGCATCGGTTGCATCTCCAGACCTAGACTTGCGTAAGAAATCAATGCGACTCTTTGGTTGCCAAGGTCCAGTCTCCATTGTAGCCATCTGCTTTAGTGGCCAATAAGTGGCAGTGACATGGTTTCTGGGGTTTTTGCTGTGTGTGTTTGTTGTTTTAATTTCTATTTAAGCCACTGTAGAAGGACAGACCCAAATTTCAGCAGTCCAACAAGCTAGTGGGATAAAAGATACTGCCAAACAGTCTCTCTTCACCTAAAGGGCAACCATTGTGGTAGTATCAAGCAAGTTTATGCAGGTTGAGTTTACTATGGTGCCTGCTTCTACCTCATGAACATTTATTTATCTCAACTTAACAAATACTTGCCAAACTCCTCAGAATCTAACTCTGTCTTTTCCATTCCTTAGATGCCAACCTGGAACGGGAAAACCCCAAAATTATTTGAGGCTTGCATATTCTTACCTTTTTATAAACATAATTTACAAACCTGAATTTGTGCACAAAAACTACATAAAACTACAAAAGGCAGTGGTTCCTACCACATCCATTTCTGCTTAAACCTTTAACTTAGAGATTTGCTACAGTATCTGGATATAGGTTTTGTAGCAGACACACACTTGCAGCCCAATGGATGTTAGTTGCCAGCCCTCTATCAAATCCAGCTGGATTCATAAAAGTTGCTCTGAAGCCAGTCAAAAACAAAAATACAGCTGTTTCTTACTTATGTACAAGTACTGTGTGTGTACTTGCAGCAGGTAATAATCAATCTGCTATACCAGAAACAAGTGTTAGAAGGATAAAGGAGTGATTTAGATGTTTTAATGCAGGTCAGATCAAATACCTCTGCTGCCAAGCCTCACTCTCCAAGCACACCACATTCTTTGCATTCTCTCTGGGTTCGCTGGCTTCCTCCTCAGCAGATGGCCACGGGACTCTTCCTTGGTTGTCTATTAACTTGCATCATGAAAGGTTATGTTGATCTCTATCAAAAACAAAATTAGCTGTATTGCAGCATTTAATGCCAAAAATAAGTGTAGTTTTTCTGGAGTAAGAGAGGCTGGTTCAATATTTTACTCTCCAAAAACATCATGCCCACCGCTTAAGGACAGAAAAACCTTTACCAAAGTCCTGCTTGATAAAAACTCTAAAGCAAAAGTTGGGTAACTCCAGTTTTCAAGGGTTGGTGTCATATGATTGGTAGGTGTTACTTCTCCAAATTTAGGTTCAAATGATTAAATTACCTCTTGATCCTTTCACCAAGTTCTGCAGGACCCTGCTAATGAGCAATTTATTTTACTCGAGTTCCGTCAAGTAGGGAAACGTCTTGAACATATAGACCTTGCCCCTTGAGGTCCAGAACTGTCCAACCTGGGTATTGACACATTTGAGCTTTTAAAGAACAATGCCACAAACAGTTAAATATAGCTTCTTTAAACAAAAATTAAAATACATATGTATGGTAACTTGATTTGGATCGGTGAGACATTATATAGCATGTTCTGTTTTAAAATGTAGTTTTGCGCTTTGATTAAGCCAAAGTTGCCACCCCTAACCAGACTAAAGCAACTGAAAGAATGGTCAATAGTCTAAATACAACCAAGCTTTAAACCTTGTTAAAACCTTTCAGCTTTACAAGCCACCAACCTGCTATGCTATCTAATAGTTATTGGCAGGGCACTAATTTGTGAAAAACAATAAAATGTTTATTCCATTGCATTAGACACTCCTGGTTTTACTCATTGCATTATAAATCCACACATGGACGCAATAAAGAAGCATAATGAAACCATCGATCTTTTTGACACTGAAGGCTAGCCCACTGTCTTATAAATCTTCCACTGTCCAAGTCTTTTCGGTCCGAGCTGTCATAAATATCCAGTCCTTTTGCCAGATTTTGACTTTTCTCTCACACAGATTTCTTGTTGTTGAGGAAAAGAGTCTTTGGCAGGCGATGTAAAAGAGACGACACAAAAATGTGTAGCACTGAAACAGGAGAAGAATTGTTCCCCAAAAGCTGACTCATTTTAACCAATAAAACCAGAGAACCCAAGTTCACTTGGTTTAGGACCAGCGGGCGCACAGAGAAAGCAGTGATGCTCACACAGCTATGCTTTGTGTCAACTATTCAGAAAACCATAGTTTCTTGAGTATTCAAAAACAGAGACTGACACCAAACTCATAAAAAGAATATATATGCCTCTCTGTGTGTTTTCTGTCTATATGCAGCTGAACTTGGAGACCAAACCCAAAGGTACTATGCATATATTTGAATGGATTTCTGCTTGCCAGTAAGTCACTTTATTAGTCTTTACATGTGGCTAAGCTCAAACTGTTTGTGTTCATGTTTCATTGGATTTATGCATGCCTGTTTACACGATCATGCGGTGCGAATCCAAAATGGAATGAATAGAAAATCCCCAAATAGGATTTACAAGATGGTTGGCTTTTCGTGTGTGGCATTTATATGTCTGCTGGTATGTGAGAGAGGCTGAGATAGCGAGGAGAACTCTGTGTTCAGCCAAAAACAACAAGAAGTTCGTTTGCACAGAGCAGTCAGTCATGAATCAGGTGTGATACCTGCTTCCAGCATTAGTGGTACGCCAAAACAAACATCCACAAAGTAGAGTTGCATTCTGGCTCAACTTTTCTCTGTGTAGATGTAATTACCAAGGTGTCAACACCTTTACTTTTCTTGAACAGCGGAAAATACATTCATTTAAACTCCAACACTGAAATCCTTCTAATCTCAGCAAGCCGTTGCAGCATTACAGAGGAGTCAAATTTCCATCTGCTTGCTGGACCTCCAAGTAATCCAGAGTTCAGTTAATTTGGCTTCTCTTTTGAAGTAAAATCTTATCAGTCTTTGCTATTGGCTGCAATCAGGGATTGTAAACAGTCTCACTTACAAATAAATATGCGTTGAAGCCAGATTTTTACATGCATGACATAAAAAGGTACATATCCTTTTGTTTCTTACTGTCTGACATTAAATTTGACTAAATGTTACTGTTTTAGGTCAGTTAGGATTATTAAAATTACTTCTGTTTGTTAAATGTCAGTATATAATAAGAGAAAAACTTCTTTTTTTTAAGTTTCCTAAGATTCAGAAGTTTACAGTATTTGGTAGAATTGCCTTTTAAACTGCAGCTGTTGTCACTGTTGCCTTGCCGCAAGACATTTTCGGGTATGAATCCTGGTCTGGGGTCTTTCTGCATGAAGTTTGCCTGTTCTCAATGTTTGCACGCATGAGTTCTCTTTAGGTACTGTGGCTGAGTGGATAGACTACACGTCTTACAATTACAAAGTTGTGGATTCGAGTCCAGCTTACTCTTGCTGATGCTGATTTGCCCTTCAGCAATGCTCTTGACCAAAAGTTGCCTACCGATCGGTGTACAAATGTGTTTGTGAACGTGAATGGGTGAATGTGGCTCTAGTGTAAAGTGCAGGATGAACCACACCTCTCACCAGTGACCACCGGAGTTAGGCACCTGCCCCTCTGCAATTCTGCAAGGATTAGCTGCTATTGGCGATGGGTGTATTCTGCACTGAAGGAGAAGATGGTCCCACTACATACAGTTGATTGTGTCAAAAATGAGCCAAAGAGATGACACTCATTAAGTGTAGAAGAAATAACTGAGAACCTATGAAAACGTTTTGTGTTGTTTCTCCCTTGTTAGTCTGTGTGGATTGTGTTTGGTAAGCCTGTATGTACTTCTTTATTTTTAATAAGCAATAATGGTGATATTTGGGGAGTATAGCATTCTTTGAGGTGGGATTTGGTAGAAAATTTTAAAAAACCACCGAGGTACAGTATACATCCTTGTGATATGTTGTAGATAAAGTTTGTAATCATTAGCGCACATGGCATACAGAAACATTCAATAATGATGTTACAGTAATCTGATCCACCTACATTTACTGTGCCTACAGGAGTTCTTTGAGTTGTCTCCGGTTGCTGTTTCCACAGATGTATGTTATGTGTCTACAAGTAAATGTAGTGATTTATGTGTTTGAGTACTTTTTGACAGGTTCAGAGTTGATGTGGACTTATAGTTTAGGGTAGGGCCTAGCTGGGTATGACCCACAGTGGGGCTGTAACAGACTGGACAGGGCGCCCAGTCGTCCCCATCAGGGGTGGCCTAGCGGACACAGTCATTTTACAGGGGAGGAGGTAAGTGTTTGGTTACAGTCTGAACCAAAAAAAACCCTCCTGAAACAATGCTTCTAATCCCCTCTTCTCCTCCCCCTGCTTCCCTGAGCATTATATTCCAGTTTACGCCTCACTCTGTTAGTTCCTTCTCCCATCAAGTTCAGACATCCATCTTATTTCCCAAAGTGCTCAGAGACTCTGTTTTACTGTTGTAAATGTCACCTGACTTACACTCTCTCTCCTTTCCACAGATGGCACTTTATTCACTATCCCTTTAAAAAGGCCCCTGCTACACCATTTCATGTTTTCTCATTTTTTCTGTGTGCCTGTGACTCCTTTACCTACTTATTAACTTCGCTATACAATGCTTCATTTATTTTTATCCCCAATGTTCTTTTAGTTATATTTTTAGGGGATACTAATTGTTAAATGTGTTTCATTTTCTTATCTGTTCTATCAGCAGTGTTTTTGTTGATGTAGAGCCACTTAGATTAACGATTAGATGCATCCAGAAATCTCCCAGACACAACACTAAGTAGGAGAAGAACAGAAATGTAGCAATGTAACTCTTTGCAGTTGTGTTAAACAGTGAGATCATGTTGGAAAACATTTAATGACAGAGTGAACACATGAGTCCATTTGAAAACAAGGCGTATGTCTGTTAGCTCATGTAATGCTTACGATCTTGAATGTTTAGATCTGACTAAATATGATACACCCATACTTCTTCCATGATGCACAGTCCACAGTCTGCAGCAGCCTTATGAGGCCGTTCCTGACAGTGATGACAGCATGATTAATGCTCAACGTCGTTCCCACTCAAACACTGACTTCACACACTCAGCGCACATGGCATGCTTAAGAAAACCTGAAATAAACTGCTCACTGAGATTACTAAAGCTTGCATTGCTTCCATTTGCAGAATCAAATATATCAACAAGTGATTACAGAGACAATGTTATTTTGGTTTATTTTTACCATTGAAAAGGTAATTTCACTGATATTAATACTTCAAAGTGTAATTATATTTTATTTCTAGTATGTACTTCTTGTGAAATGTAGGCAGCTTAATATTTTTTTAATTTTTAACATTAGCACTGTATGATACTAATAGTTATGGAATATGCTTGCTCACCAATCAGCTGTGCTTCCTTAGACAGATAACATCTTGCTTGTATCATTGATAGGATTAAACTGGACTGCATGTATGTGGATCTGAATCTCACAATATGATTGAATTATATTTAAGTTAAATGGATTGGTTTAAACTGAAGTTTAATCAAATTGGATCCCATATTGTTGGATATGAACTGGACCTGTTTTGACATGACGGATGCAATGAATTGGGAATATATGAATAAACCTAATAGAATATTTTACAGGTTTTTCAAAATTATTGCTGTTATCTTAACTTAACAGTTCAAAAACATGACTGTTAGGTTAATTGGGCTCTCTAAATTGACCTTAGGTGTGAATGAGTGTGTGCATGATTGTTTGTCCTGTGTGTCTCTGTGTTGCCCTGCGATGGACTGGCGACCTGTCCAGGGTGTACCCTGCCTCCCGCCCGTAGACTGCTGGAGATAGGCACCAGCTTCCCCGTGACCCTCTATGGAATAAGCGGTATAGAAAATGAATGAATGAATAAATGAATGAATCTTCAAATATTTAAATGTTAGATGAAAATGTTGAATGAAAATTATATAATTGCAAATAAACTGAAATAAATTGATCAGATTTTTAATTTTTTTTTTTATGTAAAAACATTTAGCGAAAAATATTCAAAACATAGGATAATTTCTGTTTGGACAAAAATACAATACAATACAAAATTAAAATGTTATTAAGCAAATTGACAAAATTGACAAAATAACAACATTATTTGATTGTAATACAGGTAATGGTTGACCCACTCATGGAAGAATGTAGAATCCAGTGACTTGAGCATGTGAGGCCTCAAAAAAAACTAAAGAGTAACTTAGAAAGCATGTTTATCCATGTGCAAAATTTTCTATAAAAAACTGCAAAAGATATAAAAACAGTGGAAGGTGAGAAGCCTTTTGTATTTTCTCTCAGATGGAGATGGATCTCTATCAGAAATCTTAGTCGCTATTAAATGAAACTCATGGTTTACTTGTCTGTCCTGATAGGAAATGTGTACAAAATATGACACATTTAAAGTGAGAACAGTCTTTTGCAAAATATACAACACACATTAAAATAATAAGCCCTGACACAAAATTTGTATCACAATAAGTTTGGTAGCCTGCTGATATCAGTGCCGTTTAGTCATTAGATGTAAAACACAAAATTCCATTTTGTTTTAAAACCTGCAAAAATTACAAAAAAAAAATCTCCAATACTCATGAGTAAAATCTTCCCGTTATTTGTGTCGCAGTCCAGCAACTGCCTCGTCTTCCTGCGTAATTTCCACAATTAGTTTTCAGGAAAGGAAATATAACTCAGCCGATGACAAAATGAGCCTAAATCTGCCAGCAACCGCTGTGGCATTAAAACACTTTTGCGGTTCATACATCCTTCAACAGTTTCTGAGGGGATGCGGGGATGTGAATGAGCTCCTTCTAAAAACTACCTTTGTTAACCACACCACATTCATTAATCTTCGAGAGGCAGTCATAAAGGAGCCTGTGTGGAGGATGAAGGGGATGTCTGAATCCAGTGGCTGCCAGGGGCCAAGTGGTCAATCTGAGACAGAGGAATCACAGGTTGGCAGGACAAGTCCATGCCAGTCTCTGCCAAGACAAGCTATCGGGCCGCACAGACAAATCTCCTGACAAGCTGTTTCAAACTGTGAGAAAGTAAATCTTGACTGCCAAGTCTAACAGCAAACTGAGGATAGCTTCATGGAATCCATTAAAACAGCGCTTTTGTGTTTATCATGCTTCATTTGGAATTTGATGTGATTGTGATGTATGAAATCTCATCAAAAGTAAAACTGAGCATCAACGACAATTCTTTTACAAGCATCGAAAGTTCACACATGAAAACATTTTCTTCATGGGAAATGTTTTGATTGAGTTATAAAAGCCATGTCGGTAATAATTACTCTCTGATATTCCTACATGAGTTCGTAAATGGCTCTGTAAGATGAATCATTATTCGTCATCCGTTGCTTTGCTGAAGAATTTATACACCTTGGTCTTTTTCACATTTTGTCACGTTGGGCCAAAATATTTTAGTAGGAGTTTATGTGATCGACCTATACCAAGTAAAGCACAATTGGGAGGTGGAAAGAGGTTGATACATGGCTGATTTAATAAATCCCAATAAAATACAATGAAGGTTGTGGCTTTAACAAAATGTAAAAAGTGGCAACAGTACAATTCGTTAGCCCAGTTAGCAGTATACCTTTATAAAGAGAGATACAAGCTTGGGATGTGATGTGTTTTAATAATTCATCTCACTAATGTAGGAAAACAGCCACCCACCCCCAACATAAAGAGTTATATCTGTTGCATTATCTTTGAGTGACTTGCTGTAAATGTCTCATAGAAAGAGCTTGTTGTAGCAAACTGTACAGTAGGGCTTTTCTTTCTGCTCCTTGAAGATGCCATGGTTGAGCTGCCGCAGACAGAAGGCGCAAACAAAGTGCTCAGGATGAAATCTGCGATCGAGAGCTGAGACACAGCGGCCGGTGATGGGCTCCCCACAGCCACCGCAGAGGGTCCCCTGTCTGGAGTGAAAGTGCAGGGAACAAAAGGGTCGACCATCCAGTTCCATGAAACAGCCATTGGTAAACGGCTTCAGACAGTCCTGAACATAAAAACGTAAGGGAGTGTGAAGGAAGAAGTAGATCAGATACAATGTTAGGCAAGAAAGAGGTCGAAACCTATTGTGTCAACTGTTCGAATCTGTGATTTTATGTGTGGTAATGTAGTCTATGTTTATATTAGCTTTTTGAATGTTCCTGCATGCCCCCTGCAATGTTTTTTAGAAACCAAGAGATCACTGCAAAATCAGCACTGAGAAAAAAATCAATATTCCATGTAAAACAACATTATTTTAAAAAAATACTGTAACAAAATAACCATGGTATGTTTCTCCTCCATATTCAAACATGAAGAAGTGCTGGGAACATGTGTTCAGAAAGGGGACTCTATCCACTGCCTGTGGCAGGACACAGAAAAGGTTGTTCAACGTTATAATTCTTTTTTCTTAGGGCACGTGCTTGAGAAGTTTCATTTTTAAACATCAGACAAATACAGCTTTTAATGAAAAAATTATTTCTGGGGGTGTTCAAGCAGCGTCATGTGCCTCACTAGAATGGGTGGATTTGCCATCTGATTGCTCTGCAGCTGAAAAGCTCAGTACGATGGTCTGCGGTTATTTAGATCATAACTTTAACTGTTAATACATTTCATGACATAAGAAGTTTTAATAACTGATGTGATGCACAAATATGTGTAGAGATAGCTTCACCTATAGCTATGTTTATATTTTATGAGGTATTTGTAAGTAGAGGTACTGGGACAAACTTGGATCATCGCAGAACATATTAATATAATCGTAGCAGGGCTGACTGACTGGATAAAATAATTAGCCATCTTGCAGTGGAATTAACACAGAAAATCTTGTTAGCAGCTGTGTCTTGCAAAAGAACCCTAGCTTTTTATGAGAAGGTTGAATGCAATGACTCAAGCAATCCAGGTCTCTCCAACTTCAGGCAAATGTGCAGATGAAATACTGAAAATCCCTTGAACTCAGGGGCAGTTTTTGATATGGAGAAAAGGGCTCACAGCCCAAGGTGTTCTTCCTTCAGGGAAACTAAATAAATAAAACTTATCTGTCAGTTTTGACCCACACAAATTTTCTACTGTTTGTTTGCATATCCAATCAATTAGCATTAGGTGCCCCTCTAAGTCGTACTGGTACATATCTAATTAGATTGCCATTTTGCACTAAGTTTTGTTTCACGTTTTGTTTTAGGAACATGGACTCTTTGATAATTACCTTTTGGACACTAAACAGAGATTGTTGGGTTGGGTTTGGTGATGTAGTGGTTGCATGGGTGTGTACACCCTTAAGGCAAAGCTTTATTGAAGTGCATTTTAATTTAACTTTAATGTTCAGTCTTTTAGGGTACATACCTAACATCAATTAATGTGAATCTGATTAACCACTAATAAAGTTCAACTGTCCCAGTAGAATCTCCCTGACATCTGCTGATTTGCAACTTCTAGTTAAAGCCATAGTCTGTAGAGAGGGAACAAAGGCTCTAGAAGATCACATTGTACAAAGGTGAAGGACCTGCAGGGATTTCGACCGAGTACTCTTTGCGTTTCATATGTGAAAATAAAATCTCCTATTCTATTTACATGTCTTAACAAAGCAGTTTGATATAAAAACAACACCAAACACTACCAAAAGAGCACAATACCTAAAGTGAACCATGTCAGCATCATGATCTGGAGTTACTTTGTTTTATATAAACAGCTCCAAGTGTCTGTCAGTTTTGACGTAAAGCATTTAGTTGTCAGCTGCAAAGCTGAAGTTATTTGTCGCTGTATGTACTTTACTGTATGCATTCACAATTATTGTGATTATTTTCATGGACTTAGGTTGTTTAATGCTCAGATTTGTAGAAATGTTATTTCACTAGCAGCAAAAATAAGCGGCATTTTTACCTCTCCTATTTTTTTCTGAGCTTTGTGCATTTAATATGTTGTAGAAATGCCCCTGACCGTGTAAGAGAGATGTGCAGCTGCAAACTGAACCATATTTGACCGGCTGCTGTACGCAGCAGTGGCTTTGAAGAGGATATAAAAGATACCCACACAGAAAGAATATGGTTTCCTTGATTTATCTGCAACATTTCGTCCGCAACATTTTCCTCATGCATGTGGTTTGAATCAGCCCTGTGGTCAAAACTATGCAAACAAAGCAAGTGTGTGGGTATCTTTCTCATTCATTCTCAAGGTTGTGTGTGAGCCGGAGCCATGTGTGTGGTCTGTGTTTGAGGCTCACTGCGCAGACGAAGCACTCTGGATGCCAGGTGCCATTGGCTGCAGTCAGGTAGTTCTCTTTCACAGACTCCCCGCAGCCTGAGCACTTGGGAGCAAATAGGTGGTAGAAGTCCTTGTAGCAGTATGGTTTTCCATCCTTCTCCAGGAAACCTTGGATAGTTTGAGGATAAATTGAAATGTGCACTAAACATTAGTTTTATACAGAGGCAAATAAATTCCCAAACATCTCACCCTCTGGCCCAAACAGATCTCCACAGTGTGTGCAGAAAAAGTGTTCCGGGTGCCAGGTCTGGTCCAGAGCTGTCAGAATGTTCTGGTAAAAAAAAAAGCCAAACAAATGACATCTCTATTTTACTTTCTTCAGGGATTATTGAAGTTTGTCTAATCTCATTTACTTAAATGTGAAGACACAAAAAAAGTGGACTGTGAGCCACATGAGGGTGTTCACTGGGGATTCTGCATTAGTTTCTGATTAATGTCTTTGGTTTGCAGCATGAGGTAATCGCAGCCTGCAAAACCACCAAAAAGGTTTTGCCTTTTATTTATTAGCATAACATGTGGGTTAGGCCAAGAAAAAATAGCTACATACATGTCAACATGCAATCATCAAATAATTATTGTGTGGATGAATGGATATAGAATCTGACTGAATGATTTAGGAAATTAATCAGGAAACAAAAATACATGCAGAGTTTGCTTATATTTGTTATTTAAGATGTTTTCCACACAGTGTAATTATTATATACCTGCATTATAGCCCCCTTGCAGTAGGCACAGCGTGGAGAAAAGAGCTGATGGTAGTCTTTGTCACAGTACGGCTGTCCCTCTCTCTCAAAGAAGCCTGATGTGCTCAACTCCATCTTACACGCCACACACACAAAGTGTTCAGGGTGCCACGCTTCACCCAGTGCAGTGATCATCTAAACAACAAAAGTCAAATGAAGTGAACAAGATTGGTTTCACTCGGTTTCAATTTTGAATCCTGTGGGTTCCCATTGTACCTTTCCCACAATGCATTTGTTGCATGCAGCGCAGTGACCTTTGGCTGTGGTGTGTACACCAATCTTCTCCAGGTCAGAGCTCAGCCCCCCCAGCAGGTCATCTATGGAATCTGTATTCTGTCTTTGGTTCGGGGGCTTTGAATTTGAACTTGCCGGGCTGCTGCTGCGGTTGCTGTCCTTTTGCTCTAGTCTCCCATGCTCTGTTTTCTTCTTTGCAGACTGCTTCTGTGTCAGTGGTGGTGGGGTTAATGATGGTGAGTGGTCCTAAATAAGGATACATAGATGCTTAAATCCCAGGTTTATTACATGCATTTTCTAAAAAGCTTTATATGCTGAAATAACAAAATACATATATTGTTACTACAGACTGTGTAGTGTTGAAGTTTGTACAAGGATGCCCTCTACTGTTAAACTTTCATCTAACATGGTTAGATGAAAATAGTGAGACACCTACACTGATAGAGTCAACGCCTCCCAAATACAATTTTCTAAGTGAGACCAGGGAGCATAATAAAGAAAGAGGGGTTGGCCTCCTTGTTTAATGATTCACTAAAGTGCACAAATGTGTTGCTGGGAAAATTTGACTTGAATATCTGCGTCCTCGAGCTTTGTTTCTGAACATTCACAGGCATTCACTGGTAGATTCAAGCATTAGCTACATATAACAAATCAATGCCTGGATGTGCCATAATTTTCTTTAGCTGAATAAAAACAAAACTGAACTATTTTTGGACCAAAGGAGGAGTGATCAAGAGCCGGCACACGGCTTAGTTACTACAGCTAGAAACCACCGATCAGGCCTGAAATCTGGGTGTAGCGATGGACTCAGTCCTGAAACTTCAGAGTTACATAAAGACAATCACTAAGATGGCTTTGAAGAGCATTTCCAGAATTGAAGGACTAATGTCCCAGCAAGATCTCAAAAAATTCACATGTATTCATCTTTAGTCAAATTGATCCAGAATGCTGCTGCCTGCATCCTCACTAAAACTAAGAAAGTAGAGCACATCTCCCCAGTTCTAAAGTCCTTACAGTGGCTGTTAGTTTATAAATCACTGAATGGCTTATCACCAAAATACAAAAAAGATTTGTTGTCGTTGTATTAACCTTCCAGACCACTCAGGTCTTCTGGTTCAAGTCTACTCTGCATCCCCAGAACCAAACATGGAGTACCAGCATTCAGTACTCATGCTCCACTAATCCGCAACAAACTTCCAGAAAACTGAAAAGATGCTGAATCCCTGAGTTCTTTTAAACAAGGTTAAAACGAACTTCTTTAGATTGGCTTTTTTCATAATTTAAAGCACTTTGAATTGTCTTGCTGCTGAACAGTACAGTCGAGTAAAAACATTAGGACACCCTACAGCACAGCATTCCCCATTAAAATGGCTAAAACTACTGACAGACATGTCAAATTAGGTGCTCATGATTAGAACATCATTACTCAGCATTTTAAATGAGACCTGCACAGTTTAAGCCTTAAACATTCGGTTTTGTGTGCTCCTGGCTGTTAAATGAGTTCACCCTGAGAGAGGACCACAAGATGCTAAACGAAGTCTTCAAAATCTTAAAATGTCATCGTAGGACCTGCAGCAGAACTAAATTTGACAGAAAATCTGTGGGGTAACCTTAAGAGGGCTGTGGTTCGGAGATGTCTGTTTATCCTCAGCTACAATACACATTTTTGTTGATATTGTTTGTTAAATTAGTAAAACAAGGCAAAACTTTGTGTTTATCTCTAATCAAATAGATTTATTTGAGCAGGCATTGATATTTTCAGATTTCTTTATGAAAAACTGAATATTTCATGAAGTGTACAAATAATCAGAAATATTCAACCTCTTAAAATTTTAAGGATTTATTTACTGACGGTTTTTTCAAAGAGAAAGATCATGCATGATGCAGTATTTGGGTGCAACAATATATTCTGTTCAGGCGGCCGTGTCACAGTTATTCAGTCCCTATATTGTTGTTTTTAAGGCTGTGTGACAGATTTAGGAACCACAAGTGCAATAGAAATATAATCAAGCCTTTGGAAACTCTAAGGATCCTTTATTTGCTCATTCTAATATACAGGTCCTTCTCAAAATATTAGCATATTGTGATAAAGTTCATTATTTTCCATAATGTCATGATTAAAATTTAACATTCATATATTTTAGATTCATTGCACACTAACTGAAATATTTCAGGTCTTTTATTGTCTTAATACGGATGATTGTGGCATACAGCTCATGAAAACCCAAAATTCCTATCTCACAAAATTAGCATATTTCATCCGACCAATAAAAGAAAAGTGTTTTTAATACAAAAAACGGCAACCTTCAAATAATCATGTACAGTTATGCACTCAATACTTGGTCGGGAATCCTTTGGCAGAAATGACTGCTTCAATGCGGCGTGGCATGGAGGCAATCAGCCTGTGGCACTGCTGAGGTCTTATGGAGGCCCAGGATGCTTCGATAGCGGCCTTTAGCTCATCCAGAGTGTTGGGTCTTGAGTCTCTCAACGTTCTCTTCACAATATCCCACAGATTCTCTTTGGGGTTCAGGTCAGGAGAGTTGGCAGGCCAATTGAGCACAGTGATACCATGGTCAGTAAACCATTTACCAGTGGTTTTGGCACTGTGAGCAGGTGCCAGGTCGTGCTGAAAAATGAAATCTTCATCTCCATAAAGCTTTTCAGCAGATGGAAGCATGAAGTGCTCCAAAATCTCCTGATAGCTAGCTGCATTGACCCTGCCCTTGATAAAGCACAGTGGACCAACACCAGCAGCAGACCATCACTGACTGTGGGTACTTGACACGGGACTTCTGGCATTTTGGCATTTCCTTCTCCCCAGTCTTCCTCCAGACTCTGGCACCTTGATTTCCGAATGACATGCAGAATTTGATTTCATCCAAAAAAAGTACTTTGGACCACTGAGCAACAGTCCAGTGCTGCTTCTCTGTAGCCCAGGTCAGGCGCTTCTGCCGCTGTTTCTGGTTCAAAAGTGGCTTGACCTGGGGAATGCGGCACCTGTAACCCATTTCCTGCACACGCCTGTGCACGGTGGCTCTGGATGTTTCTACTCCAGACTCAGTCCACTGCTTCCGCAGGTCCCCCAAGGTCTGGAATCGGCCCTTCTCCACCATCTTCCTCAGGGTCCGGTCACCTCTTCTCGTTGTGCAGCGTTTTCTGCCACACTTTTTCCTTCTCACAGACTTCCCACTGAGTTGCCTTGAAACAGCACTCTGGGAACAGCCTATTCGTTCAGATATTTCTTTCTGTGTCTTACCCTCTTGCTTGAGGGTGTCAATAGTGGCCTTCTGGACAGCAGTCAGGTCGGCAGTCTTACCCATGATTGGGGTTTTGAGTGATGAACCATGCTGGGAGTTTTAAAGGCCTCAGGAATCTTTTGCAGGTGTTTAGAGTTAACTCGTTGATTCAGATGATTAGGTTCATAGCTTGTTTAGAGACCCTTTTAATAATATGCTAATTTTGTGAGATAGGAATTTTGGGTTTTCATGAGCTGTATGCCAAAATCATCCGTATTAAGACAATAAAAGACCTGAAATATTTCAGTTAGTGTGCAATGAATCTAAAATATATGAATGTTAAATTTTCATCATGACATTATGGAAAATAATTAACTTTATCACAATATGCTAATATTTTGAGAAGGACCTGTACATGCATAAGCACCACACATGAAGGCATTCAAGGTGAGTTGCAATCATAAGAAAGAGTGTCAATAAAAGCTGTGAGAGATTATTTAATCTCACCTGAAGGGCCTTGGGTATAAGACGATTTCCAAAAATATTAACCTCTCAGCAGATACGATTGGGGTGATTAAAAGGAAGTTTTAAAACTATGGAACCGATACAAACATGTCGGATTGTGAGTGCCTTCAGCTAAGAAACCCCTCTGTTTGATTTCAGGACAGCTAGGACGTAATAAAGCCTGGACCCGGTGCTTTAGTGGTAACTGTAAGATACACACTAAATGAACAAGGACTTAGTGGCAACACTCCAAGACGTACTCTACTGTTACCCAGAAGGAACATCAAAAGCTGACTATATGCCAGGATAAAGCAGGAGATACAGACAGAGTTTTAGCAGACAATCCTTTTGACTGATGAAACCAAGCTTGACCTGTTTCCACATAAGGACCGGCGGTGTGTCTGGCTTAAAAAAGGCCAGGCCTATGGCCATAAGAAAATTGTCACCATTGTCAAACATGGCCATGAGTCATTGATGATGTGGGGCTGTTGTTCTGCAGCAGGAACTGGCAACTCTGCGTAGCATCATGGTTTCCCAGAAATACCAGATCATTTTAAAAAGGAACATTCATTTTTCTTTTTGGTGACAAATTTAACCAGAAGGCAGTACATTCATTGGATTTTCATTAGACTTTCCAGAAAGACAATTATTTCAAGTGTCTTTTTTTTTTCATCCACAGTAAGTCATTTGACGTAAAGCAGTGAAATATTTCTGACTTCAACTGGACATAATTTATAACTCTTTTTTACTGGGAAATCACTTCAGAATATGAGACCTTATTATACACAAATTATGAGTTATGATCATTTATAGTAATTTTTGGGCACATCCTTGTACTGACCCCTTCTGCTAAACCCATCAGATCTTGTAAGATAGCCTCCAGCTCTTGAGTGGGTGAGTCAGGGGGTAGTGCAGCTGCAACAGGAGCTGGTAGGTCACTGTGCTCAAGACAAAGACAAATAGAAAAAAAAACAACATTTTAAAACCCTTTAAATTAACAAAAATCCTTTAGAAAAAAAAATGTTTTCATTTTGCCCATATTTTAGACTCTTAAAGATATAACATTGAAAATAGTTTTTGCCTAAGCAAATTTGGCTTTGAAATGTATGGTAAGATGTATAAAAGTAGTTGAACATAGTAAATCAGAAACAAATGCATTTAGTAAAATCCAAAGCAGTAAAAGCATAACAAAATTCATAAACAAACAAGTTATGAGCATGTGTGAAAGCTAGATTAAAACAGGATGTTTCATAACACTTTTATCCTCCATTAAACACAAGATAGCAAATGACCTTAAAAAAGTATATAAATATAAAAAATAATATATTCGAATCGAACTGTTCTAACATTGCAGCAGTATAAAATGTGTAGTTTGAAATTGTCTTTTATAAGTCCATCCTAAAAAAGTTGTGATTCAGATGTGCAGTTATTATAAAAAAAAGAATACATCCCCTTTAACGTTTGCGGTTTTATTTATTTTAGAGGAAATGGTGCATGCATGCATCATTTTATTGAAGCAATTTTACAGTGATTTTTACACTACTTCATCAGATCACAGGACTAGTTTTCTGACTCAGAAGACATGTGGCCTTGTTGGATCATGTTGTTATATGTTTACATGGCGAAGTCTGAATTGGTCGAGACTGAGAAAACATGTACCCGTCATCATCTGTGATCTTTTAGTAGTATCTTTTCATGAATACCGGATCTTTTCTTGTTTTTCAGTCATTGTTAGCCATATTTTATGATAAATGATTTAATTACCTTTTATATACCTTTCTATTTAATTTATTTGTTTAATTTATTTATCTTTTTGCTCTTTGACATTGTCCCACTCTTGGTCCCACTTGACTACCACTTCTGTTTATTTCTGATTGCTTCCCCCTCCACATGTTTACTCCTCTGCTTCCTTGGTTTGTTGCCAAGATGTTGTTTCCTTTTTTTGTTCTGTGAGACCTGCTTAACAACAACTCGGTTCTGTAGCAGTGTTTCATCACCTGCTTGCCCTGTACATATAAGCGTTACTGGGTTCTTCTCCTCTCTTTATAAAACTGATGTTTTTTAGGAAAACTTTGCTATTTTGTCAAGACTTGTCCTACAGACGTTTTTACTGACTGTTTGATGAGTATCTCCTTCTAAATTTGATTATAATTATTCTGTCTGTTTTTAAAAAGTCCTATTATACAATGCCTTGCGAAAGTACTCGGCCCCCTTGAACTGGTCAACCTTTTGCCACATTTCAGGCTTCAAACATAAAGATATGAAATTCTAATTTTTGTGAAGAATCAACAACAAGTGGGATACAATCGTGAAGTGGAATGAAATTTATTGGATGTGTCAAACTTTTTTAACAAATACAAAACTGCAAAGTGGGGCGTGCAATATTATTCTGCCCCTTTGCGTTAATACTTTGTAGCACCACCCTTTGCTGCAATTACAGCTGCAAGTCGCTTGGGGTATGTCTCTATCAGTTTTGCACATCGAGAGACTGAAATTCTTCAACAGGTTGTCTTCCAGAATGGTCCTGTATTTGGCCCCATCCATCTTCCCATCAATTTTGACAATCTTCCCTGTCCCTCCTGAAAAAAAGCACCATGATGCTGCCACCACCATGTTTGACAGTGGGAATGGTGTGTTCAGGGTGATGAGCTGTGTTGCTTTTACGTCAAACATCGTTTTGCATTGTGGCCAAACAGTTTGATTTTGGTTTCATCATTTGCAGTGGTCTGATACTCCTTCCATTTCAATATGATTGCTTGCACAGTGCTCCTTGGGTTGTTTAAAGCTTGGGAAATCTTTTTGTATCCAAATCCGGCTTTAAACTTCTCCACAACAGTATCTTGGACCTGCCTGGTGTGTTCCTTTGTCTTCATGATGCTCTCTGCGCTTTGAACAGAACCCTGAGACTATCACAGAACAGGTGCATTTATACAGAGACTTGATTACACACAGGTGGATTCTATTTATCATCATCAGTCATTTGGGACAACATTGGATCATTCAGAGATCCTCACTGAACTTCTGGAGTGAGTTTGCTGCACTGAAAGTAAAGGGGCCGAATAATATTGCATGGCACACTTTACAGTTTTTTATTTGTTAAAAAAGTTTGACACATCCAATAAATTTAAATCCACTTCAAGATTGTGTCCCACTTGTTGTTGATTCTTCACAAAAAATTTGAATTTTATATCTTTATGTTTGAAGCCTGAAATGTGGCAAAAGGTTGAAAGGTTCAAGGGTTTCCGAATACTTTCGCAAGGCACTGTATATTAGATTGGAAAACCCTCTGTTGCCATTGTACAGGAAATACACGTATACATCAAAATTACGAAAGCTACTTTGTGCAAGGTGCTTTTAAAACACATGCAGCGCTCACACGTCTACATACACCCCATCTATAGAAAAGCTTATACACACACACACACACTAGTGTGTTGTAGATACTGTATTTTATCAATCACTGACTATAAATTGTTTTATACATTTCAACACTATTTGACCAACACTGATCTGCAAGGCAAATTTGATTAACAGTATGCTTCATTTTTGAAAATATTTACAATCTAGCACTGAATACTGAGATTTAGTAAATGTTTTATTTCAGATGTTTACTGATGGTGTTTCACTGGTGGTGATACAGTACATCAGAACACTAAAATCCTGTGTAATATCCTGATTCATAGCTTGGACAACCACATTGTCAAATAGGGGCCCAGACATTTGTACCTTACCTGTAGACATTAGAGCCAAATGAGCTTTTCTCTTTTTTATTGAGTCCTGCGAGGATGGCATCTGAAGGCTGTGGAGACAACCAAGATATACTCAGATTTCTCTGATATGGATTTTTTATTATTTTTGCTTGTTTTAGTCAATTCAAAATTGAAAATAGATTTTTTTTTCTTTTTTGCTGTAAAACGAGATGAAAAATTGACTCCAAATAAAATACATGTGAGGTTATGCTTTCACCTGGCCACCAGCTCCTTTGTTTTCCTGGGCACTGTTTGAACCTGACGGACTCAACGCTAGCTCCTCTAACAGCAAATCTGCAGAAGAATAAAAATCATAAAGGTTCATAAAAACTCATGACCTATCATTTAGCACATTCGTCCTGTACAGTGTTTGTGTTCCAGCTAAAACCATTATTCTGTTGTAACTTCAAGTTAACCACTGCAAGCTAGATTTGTGCAGAGCAACGGATTTCCTGTGCCGATTAAGGTGGTAGAGCACTGAGGTTTTTTCACAAGAGTCGCTTCCTGAGGAAATGAAAACATGCTACCTTGCAGAAGTGAAACTTGTCATAATGTCACAAGAATGTGGAGACATATTATCGTTTTCTTACCAATCTTTTGTACCACGTTATAAATGGGAAACATGTAAATAAACAATTTAACATGTCTAATGCAAATTACAATGCTTTAGTAATAAAAGAGTCCAGAAAACGAGAAGTTAGGCTTGAGGCAAGCCAGACGTCCTTGATATTGCTAATACAGTAAAACTGCTGAGTTACATGCAAAGGGAAAGATTTACATATTGATATGTACATCTTACATCTAGAACCAGATGATCTAACAAGATGTCTGATCAGACATCTTGTTAGATCAGCATTTTGCAAGAACTGTCAGCAGGATCTGTATGTTGAAAAAGTTCAGAGCTTAATAAAAAATCAAATAAGCTGGCAAAATGAAATGTAAGAATAAACTCCCCTTAATATACCTAAACAGCTACTGCTCACAGTAAATACTGAACAGCACAGGTGTGTTTATATTTGACTCTTTATGTATAAAATCCTTCATCAATAATCATTTTTAATGTGATCATCAGCAGAGAAAGTAAGTCAACTTACCGAGTTCATCCATGTTGGTTCCTGCTCTCATAACTTGGGTGTGTGCTTATTTTCTGGTGGTTTGTCACTAGGGTAACCAGCGTAGTTTCTCATTAAATCTACATCACTGCTTCCTGTGGGGAAGTTTCTTTTTTCTTAGCAAAATAGGATCCAGTAGTATATGAAATTTCTATTTTATGATGTAACCTTTAGGTTTTTATCTTCATCTTGCATTTTGAAAAGTGTACATGATAGGTGTTAAATAATTAAAACAGTAATGCAACTATATATATATATATATATATATATATATATATATATATATATACAGGGGTTAAAGATATAAAATTCAATTTTTTATGAAGAATCAACAACAAGTGGGACACAATCGTGAAGTGGAATGAAATTTATTGGATGTGTCAAACTTTTTTAACAAATAAAAAACTGCAAAGTGGGGCGTGCAATATTATTCGGCCCCCTTGCGTTAATACTTTGTAGCGCCACCCTTTGCTGCAATTACAGCTGCAAGTCGCTTGGGGTTTGTCTCTATCAGTTTTGCACATCGAGAGACTGAAATTCTTGCCCATTCTTCCTTGCAAAACAGCTGGAGCTCAGTGAGGTTGGATGGAGAGCGTTCGTGAACAGCGGTCTTCAGCTCTTTCCACAGATTCTCAATTGGATTCAGGTCTGGACTTTGACTTGGCCATTCCAACACCTGGATACGTTTATTTGTGAACCATTCCATTGTAGATTTGGCTTTATGTTTTGGATCATTGTCTTGTTGGAAGATAAATCTCTGTCCCAGTCTCAGGTCTTTTGCAGACTCCAACAGGTTTTCTTCCAGAATGGTCCTGTATTTGGCCCCATCCATCTTCCCATCAATTTTGATCATCTTCTCTGTCCCTGCTGACAAATAGCAGGCTCAAACCATGATGCTGCCACCACCATGTTTGACAGTGGGGATGGTGTGTTCAGGGTGATGAGCTGTGTTGCTTTTACGCCAAACATATTGTTTTGCATTGGGGCCAAACAGTTTGATTTTGGTTTCATCTGACCAGAGCACCTTCTTCCACATGTTTGGTGTGTCTCCCAGGTGGCTTGTGGCAAACTTTAAACAAGACTTTTTATGAGAAATGGCTTTCTTCTTGCCACTCTTCCATAAAGGCCAGATTTCTGCAGTGTATGACTGATTGTTGTCCTATGGACAGACTCTCCCACCTCAGCTGTAGATCTCTGCAGTTCATCCAGAGTGATCATGGGCCTCTTGGCTGCATCTCTGATCAGTCTTCTCCTTGTTCGAGATGAAAGTTTAGAGTGACGGCCAGGTCTTGATTTGCAGTGGTCTGATACTCCTTCCATTTCAATGTGATTGCTTGCACAGTGCTCCTTATGATGTTTAAAGCTTGGGAAATCTTTTTCTATTCAGATCTGGCTTCAAACTTCTCCACAACAGTATCTCCGACCTGCCTGGTGTGTTCCTTGGTCTTCATGATGCTCTCTGCGCTTTGAACAGAACCCTGAGACTATCACAGAGCAGGTGCATTTATATGGAGACTTGATTACACACAGGTGGATTCTATTTATCATCATCAGTCATTTGGGACAACATCGGATCATTCAGAGATCCTCACTGAACTTCTGGAGTGAGTTTGCTGCACTGAAAGTAAAGGGGCCGAATAATATTACACGCCCCACTTTTCAGTTTTTTATTTGTAAAAATAGTTTGACACATCCAATAAATTTCATTCCACTTCATGATTGTGTCCCACTTGTTGTTGATTGTTCACAAAAGATTAGAATTTATATCTTTATGTTTGAAGCCCGAAATGTGGCAAAAGGTTAAAAAGTTCAAGGGGGCCGAATACTTTCGCAAGGCACTATATATATATATATATATATACACTGCTCAAAAAAATAAAGGGAACACTTAAAGAACACAATATATCTTCAAGTAAATCAAACTTCTGTGAAATCAAACTGTCCACTTAGGAAGCAACACTGATTGACAATAAATTTCACAGCTGTTGTGCAAATGGAAAAGACAACAGGGAGAAATCTTTGGCGATTAGCAAGACACTCAATAAAGGAGTGGTTCTGCAGGTGGGGACCACAGACCACTTCTCAGTACCTATGCTTTCTGGCTGATGTTTTGGTCACTTTTGAATGTTGGTGGAGCTTTCACACTCGTGGTAGCATGAGACGGACTCTACAACCCACACAAGTGGCTCAGGTAGTGCAGCTCATCCAGGATGGCACATCAATGCGAGCTGTGGCAAGAAGGTTTGCTGTGTCTGTCAGCGTAGTGTCCAGAGCCTGGAGGCGCTACCAGGAGACAGGCCAGTACACCAGGAGACATGGAGGAGGCCGTAGGAGGGCAACAATCCAGCAGCAGGACCGCTACCTCCGCCTTTGTGCAAGGAGGAACAGGAGGAGCACTGCCAGAGCCCTGCAAAATGACCTCCAGCAGGCCACAAATGTGCATGTGTCTGCACAAACGGTTAGAAATCGACTCCATGAGGATGGTATGTGGGCCCGACGTCCACAAATGGGGGTTGTGCTCACAGCCCAACACCGTGCAGGACGCTTGGCGTTTGCCAGAGAACACCAGGATTTGAAAACTCGCCACTGGCGCCCTGTGCTCTTCACAGATGAAAGCAGGTTCACACTGAGACATGTGACAGACGTGACAGAGTCTGGAGACACCATGGAGAGCGATCTGCTGCCTGCAACATCCTTCAGCATGACCGGTTTGGCAGTGGGTCAGTAATAGTGTGGGGTGGCATTTCTTTGGAGGGCTGCACGGCCTTCCATGAGCTCGCCAGAGGTAGCCTGACTGTCATTAGGTACCGAGATGAGATCCTCAGACCCTTTGTGAGACCATATGCTGGTGCGGTTGGCCCTGGGTTCCTCCTAATGCAGGACAATGCTAGACCTCATGTGACTGGAGTGTGTCAGAAGTTCCTACAAGATGAAGACATTGAAGCTATGGACTGGCCCGCCCGTTCCCCAGACCTGAATCCGATTGAGATCATCTGGGACATCATGTCTCGCTCCATCCACCAACGTCACGTTGAACCACAGACTGTCCAGGAGTTGACAGATGCTTTAGTTCAGGTCTGGGAGGAGATCCCACAGGAGACCATCCACCGTCTCATCAGGAGCATGCCCAGGCGTTGTAGGGAGGTCATACAGACACATGGAGGCCACACACAATACTGAGCCTCATTTTGACTTGTTTTAAAGACATTACATCAAAGTTGGATCAGCCTGTAGTGTGTTTTTTCACTTTAATTTTGTGTGTGACTCCAAATCCAGGCCTCCATTGGTTAATAAATTTGATTTCCTTTGATGATTTTTGTGTGATTTTGTTGTCAGCACATTCAACTTTGTACAGAACAAAGTATTCAATGAGAATATTTCATTCATTCAGATCTAGGATGTGTTATTTTAGTGTTCCCTTTATTTTTTATTTTTTTGAGCAGTGTATATATATTAGCACTTGTAAAAGTTTCATTAACACCTAGGTATTTCTGTTCTACTTGTTCAATAGTACCATGATAAAAATAAAGCTCTCAAGTGATGAACAAAATGTTTCAAATAAAAACAGCACTTGAATGTTCACACAAGACACAAAAAACAATAAAGCAACAGTGGTAAAAATATAATCTTTGTACTTTTCTAAACAAAAACAAAAAATAGCAGCTCACATTTGGATTTTACTTTAAAAGCTCCCTTTTTTATTTGTAACACTTCTCGCGTTATGGCAAATTGAACTGACTCAAGCAATTCAGGACACAGGATTATAACCTACCTGACATGTAGGTAGACAGTTCATAAACTTGAAAAAGAATACTATAAAACTCTGTTAAAATTGCTGAAAGCCAAACCTCCTACAACATAAAATGGCTCAACATCCCTGAATTATTATACCTGGTTGCAATAACGTTATCAAATCAGTTATTGTTGGAATTAGAAAAAACGTATTTTAACAAAAAATTACCTAAAATGAATAATTCCCTATAAATCTTCGCTACAACTTTGCTTTATTGATATGTCACTCACTCACTTGCATGTATTGTTAATCATTTAAAACACTTGTAAGGTCAAAACACTAGGGCCTAATTCAACCACTCTGTTTCTACCAAAGGGCTTGTTATCTCTGTAACAAGCGTGCCCTAAATGTTCAAATGAACAATATTTCGATTAGCTGAGACCAAATGGAGCAGCAAAGCTTTTAAAAAAGTGAGTTTTTATTTATTTATTATTTCTCCTGTTTCCATGTTCGTTTCCAACACCGTAATCACCTGAGTTCCACTTTGGTTGCAACCATTTAGTAAAACATTAGGGGTGTTACTTCTATGTATGTTTGTTCAACAGTTAAAAATAGTTGAATAATAAAAGTTTTAATTTTAATGCTTGATATATTTAAAACAACATATTCTAAATGATGTAATCTTTAGCGGAAATTTGCCCCTCTACAATCATTGCTTTTTTTTCCAGCATGGTATTCTCCCCTGCTCGGTGGTTTCGTCTCTTCCCGGAAGGCTCAGTGTTTACAGCAGCTCACTTGTAGCTGTAGGTTGAGTGACTGCTTTAACAAACAGCAAATGAGTTATTTTATGTTTTTTGCGATCCTATATCTTGTTACGGCGTTTGTTTAAATTAGCAGTAACCTGTGATAAGAATGACGGTTTTGGGATCTGGCTAATGTTGCTAGGTTAGCCAGCGAGGCGACAGTAGCAGCGGCTGCTAACTGAGCACAGAGCGGCTGCTGATCCATCCAGAGCAGGAAGTCAGGTTGGTCCACCTCACCCTTAAACAGGTGTCCATGTGTACGTATGTAAAAGGCAAGCAGTCACACCGGTTCATGTCACCGTGTTCGGCAGGAAGGAGCGCGGCCATGGGTGCGGAGAGCAGTGCGGTGCGGGGCTGCACTCTGCTGGAGGAGCCGCTGCTGACCCTGCCCTCCGGACCCACCATGTACTCAGCGGTTCTCCAGGACGGGAAGCCCGCCTCTGTGTTCGTTCACAAGCGGGGCAATGAAGACAAAGTCAACAAAGCTGCTAAGGTGGGCATGCACTAAGGCCTGATCTGTGGCTGTGGAGTATTTTGCAGCTGTTGCAGTATTTTATTTCGTGACTCCCATAATGTGCAGTCAGCATTGATTCATCTACGAATTCATTCATTCATTCAGTGTAACAGTCTAGATGTCTGTCAACTTAAAACAACAAAGTCAGCTGCACATATGTCTTAATTATGGAAGACATAAAGTCATAGACCAAACAGGCTTTTGTGAAACTGCCTAAACAATCACAGACAAAAGTTTGATATTCACACAGATCTTCCTTTTCACTAACTTTCCTGCTTCAGTTTTCGTGGCAGCAATTAGCATTTAGTCTAGGTTGCAATAAAATGCAATATATAGTTAATATACTCACATTAACGTTTTTATCAAAGAACCACCAGTAAACCTGCATCCTGAGACTAATATGCTCTGTTTAGATCAGATCTCTGATATCGACAAAGCTTGATTATTATAAATGTTCTGCGGTTATCAATATGAAACGTGTTGCCTTCAGGATGCTACTGAGAGACTTGCTTCACCTCTGTCTTTAACCCACATATTGTTCATACTGCACCCTTTTGTTAAACCTAATTGGTCGCTGGTTAAGTTGGCAAACAAATCCTCCTGAACAAATGCAGAACACGCTAAGAGACAGATGTAGGATAGATGGCATGGCTTGTATTGTTTTCAAACAATTCTGTTGAAAACACACCATTTGCCTTTGTCAGGCAGGATTCCTTGTTTTTCATGGCTGTAAGTTTGAACTTTGTTGGTTGGCCCCTCTTCGGTGGGATGATGATGGATTTGCAAACGTTTCTAGTCTAAGGAAAACCTTTCAAAACCATAGTTTGCCAGAATACTCTTTTGGTATCTAGGCTTTATACATCAACTGTGATTAAAACAGAGCAATGAGGTGTGCCTTATCATTGTCTTAGGTGAAAGGTCATCCATGCAAATTCATCTTTCTGTTCGCAGTTAATCCTAGAGATTCACATGACTTCGGACCTCTAAAGCAAAGAAAAATTAGCTTATTTCAATTATAAAGGGTGTTAAAAACATATTGTCTTATTGGTGAAATGGAGTTTAGTTTGACTACTTTAAACATTTTGTGAAAGTCTGATGCCTTCATTCATTGATAAAATACACTCTAAATTATAAGGGCTCTCAAGTTGTATTGTTTAAAATCATATATAAAACATTCATAAACTTTAGGGCTGAAACAATTAATCGTGATTGATTGATTATTGAAATAATCGTCAACTAATTTAGTGATCATATAATCGTTAACTGGAATATACAGACTCTAAAACATGTCAGCCAAAACTGAACCAAAAATATGTACACTTTACATTTAAGATGAATAACGTTCTTTGTCTGTAAATATGTTATATCCAGAACTCTTCCAGTGGCATAGCTTTAGCTTCTTCTGGTTCCAATTCTGCAGAAAATCCTCTATGAAACACCTTTTGCTATCTGATTATTAATCGGTTAATCTAAAAAAAAAAATTATCAACCAATTAATCGCTTAGCAAAATAATTGTTAATTGCAGCCCTAATAAACTTCTTCATTTGCATTTTAGAACTCATTAAACCACTCTCTAATTCATTTTTTGCAGAAACAAATTAAATACAGCGGAATCAATTTACGTTCTCCCCTAATTCATCCACTTTGACTTTCCTGCAGCATCTGAAGACATTGAGGCACCCGTGTCTGCTGCGTTTCCTGTCCTGCTCGGTGCAGGACGGCGACATTCATCTTGTTACGGAACATGTGCAGCCTCTGGAGCTGCTGTTAGACAGCCTTTCCCCAGAGGAAATCTGCGCAGGCATCTACGATGTCCTGCAGGCACTTGTCTTTCTGCATGAGAGGGTGAGCAAGAAGAGGATTCATTTGCTCCCGGAGCCAGCAGTCTACTAACCTACACTAGCTGCTGGACGTTTTCTGTCTACTTCTCTGTGTGCTAAACCTGGATGCCTCTCACCCACCAGGGTAAATCGAGCCACAACAACGTCTGCATTTCTTCCGTGTTTGTCAGTGAAGACGGCCACTGGAAGCTGGGAGGCATGGAGACTGTATGCAAGTTCTCTGAAGCAACTCCAGAGGTAGGAGATGGAATAAAAGCAAATTCATTCTCATCAGACTCTCTTTGGGTGTATTTTCAGTTATATAATAAAAGATTAAAGCTAAAAGAGATTTTAAGGCTCGGTTTTCAATGTATCTGTTAACTTGACTGGTTTTTGTGTTAGTTTTTCACAAGCATTCAGAGCGCCAGAGAGGCCACCTGTGTTCCTCCTGAAGAGCAGGTTAGGGGATTTTAACTTGATTACAAAAATGGACAAAATTTCACCCTACTACATTTTTTTAAGAAAGACATTGTTGACAGGTGGAAGGCTTTAAAATCCTTCCAGACAAACATGCTCATGCCCGGGACTGTTTCTCTTTTGGTATAATGGTGGAGGCTCTTCTCCCTTTGCTTAATGATTATGGTGAGTAGAGATGATTTAATCAAAATCAGGTTGCAGATAGTCAAATTTCACTTGATTTATTTACCCTGCTCTTTTTTTCCCTGTTGTTTCCAGTGTCGCAGGAGCTCTCCGACAGTCTGACAAAAACCCTGAAGGCAGGCCTGCTGAACTCTGACCCCTTGGCTCGACCTCCGCTCAGCTCCTTGCTGAGTCATGACTTGTTCAGGTTTACGTGCAGTTATTTAGTTCTGTTCGTATCGTCTCAGACTGACAGAACTTTGTTTTCAAACTCACCGTTATTTTTGTATGAATAGGAATGACTTTCTAGAAGTGATGAACTTTCTGAAGAGCCTGACTTTGAAGACAGAAGAAGAAAAGAATGAATTCTTTAAGTAAGAACTTGTTTAAATCTAATGTAGTTTTAGTCACAATATGCAATGCTTTGCAAAAGGATTAAACTCCTTAAACTTTTACACATTTCTTTCATGTTGCAACCACATAGATATAGCTGCATGTTTTTTGGAGGTATGTCTCTACCATGAGACAGAAATTTGGCCCATTTTAATATAAAAAATATCGTGTATTTACCTCCACCTTTTTATTAACTCTGATTAGCTTTCGTGTTCCTACTGAAGAAAGCTATACCCCACAGCATGACCCTGCCACTACCATGTTTTAAAAATGACATTCAGGATGATGTAGTGTTACTTTAACGCCACACACAGGGTTTTGATGTAGGCATAAATGTTCGGTTTTTGCCGCCTCTTACGGGAGCACCTTCTTCTTTGTCTTCCTGTCTCAAACTTTAGATGGGACATCTCATGTCTTTATTTTAACAATTGGCTTTCTTCTTTCCAGTCTCAGTTTTGAACCTCTCCACAACCTTATTCCTGACCTGTTTGGTTTCCGCCTTGTCTTCATGAAGCTGAGTCCCCTACAGAACTGCATATATACACTGCTCAAAAAAATAAAGGGAACATTCAAATAACACATCCTAGATCTGAATGAATGAAATATTCTCAATGAATACTTTGTTCTGTACAAAGTTGAATGTGCTGACAACAAAATCTCACAAAAATCATCAAAGGAAATCAAATTTATTAACCAATGGAGGCCTGGATTTGGAGTCAGACACAAAATTAAAGTGGAAAAACACACTACAGGCTGATCCAACTTTGATGTAATGTCCTTAAAACAAGTCAAAATGAGGCTCAGTATTGTGTGTGGCCTCCATGTGTCTGTATGACCTCCCTACAACGCCTGGGCATGCTCCTGATGAGACGGTGGATGGTCTCCTGAGGGATCTCCTCCCAGACCTGGACTAAAGCATCCGCCAACTCCTGGACAGTCTGTGGTGCAACGTGACGTTGGTGGATGGAGCGAGACATGATGTCCCAGATGTGCTCAATCGGATTCAGGTCTGGGGAACGGGCGGGCCAGTCCATAGCTTCAATGTCTTCATCTTGCAGGAACTGCTGACACACTCCAGCCACATGAGGTCTAGCATTGTCCTGCATTAGGAGGAACCCAGGGCCAACCGCACCAGCGTATGGTCTCACAAGGGGTCTGAGGATCTCATCTCGGTATCTAATGGCAGTCAGGCTACCTCTGGCGAGCACATGGAGGGCCATGCAGCCCTCCAAAGAAATGCCACCCCACACCATTACTGACCCACTGCCAAACCGGTCATGCTGAAGGATGTTGCAGGCAGCAGATCGTTCTCCACGGTGTCTCCAGACTCTGTCACGTCTGTCACATGTGCTCAGTGTGAACCTGCTTTCATCTGTGAAGAGGACAGGGCGCCAGTGGCGAATTTACCAATCCTGGTGTTCTCTGGCAAATGCCAAGCGTCCTGCACGGTGTTGGGCTGTGAGCACAACCCCCATTTGTGGACGTCGGGCCCTCATACCATCTCCATGGAGTCGATTTCTAACCGTTTGTGCAGACACATGCACATTTGTGGCCTGCTGGAGGTCATTTTGCAGGGCTCTGGCAGTGCTCCTCCTGTTCCTCCTTGCACAAAGGCGGAGGTAGTGGTCCTGCTGCTGGGTTGTTGCCCTCCTACGGCCTCCTCTACGTCTCCTGGTGTACTGGCCTGTCTCCTGGTAGCGCCTCCAGGCTCTGGACACTACGCTGACAGATACAGCAAACCTTCTTGCCACAGCTCGCATTGATGTGCCATCCTGGATGAGCTGCACTACCTGAGCCACTTGTGTGGGTTGTAGAGTCCGTCTCATGCTACCACGAGTGTGGTCTGTGGTCCCCACCTGCAGAACCACTCCTTTATTGAGTGTCTTGCTAATCACCAAAGATTTCCCCCCTGTTGTCTTTTCCATTTGGACAACATGTGAAATTGATTGTCAATCAGTGTTGCTTCCTAAGTGGACAGTTTGATTTCACAGAAGTTTGATTTACTTGGAGTTATATTATGTTGTTTAAGGGTTCCCTTTATTTTCTTTGAGCAGTGTATTTTGAATAAATTACACACAGCTGCACTCTACTACGTTTTAAGAGGTATCAGGGTAAATGTGGCTGAATACAAATACACATCACATTTTTAAGACTTTCAGCTTTCATCCATCACTTAAAATCCTATAAAATGCATCAACGTTGTACTTGTAATGTGATGAATGTGAAAAAGTTTAAGGAGCCTGAATACCTTTACAAGGCTTTGTATATTTTAACTATATCTGCCTTTTCTATAGGGGCTTTACATTTTAATTTTGATGTTTTTAGGTTTCTCCTTGACCGTGTCCAGAACCTTCCCGAAGAGCTGATAGCTTCACGCCTTGTTCCCAAACTCCTCCACTCCCTTGTTTTTGCAGAACCCATGGCTGTCAAGAGCTTCCTCCCTCATCTGCTAAGACCACAAAAGGGTAATATGACATTTTAGCATATAAGTAGTCATTATTACGAGTGAAATAACTAAAAACACTTTATTTCACCTGTGTGGACAGATCCCAGTCATGGGGACGGCAGCGAGGATTGCCTGCTGTCCGTGTCCCTCCACCGGAAACATGTGATTCCCCAGCTGCTCAAGCTCTATAAAGTAAACGAAGAACACATTCGGATTGTGCTCTTGACTCACATCCACATGTACGCTGAGTTCTTCTCCCACGATGAACTAAAAACCCAGATCCTACCCCAGGTAAAGGCCCAGTTCAGTTTTATCACTGAACAGACAGTTAAAGGCATGAAGGGTATGTTTGGTTTTGTTTCCACTTGGTGCAGCGTAAGCAACCCAGTCGACCAGACCAGAAAATCATTTGCTTTAGCAATGGTCTTGATCCTGCTTAAGTTTTGATGCAAAACTTTTACCAAATATCAATTCATCTGTCAATTAATTCAATATATATATTGTCGTAATTATACTATTTGCAAATCATTAGGCTGCTTTATTTATTATCAAATGCTACTTCTGTCATTTTTATTGCAATTTTTTGCCATGTGAGCCCCAGCTGCCATCAGCCCCTTCTGTTGGTGGAGTTGGTAATAAAGTACCTAGGCCAAGAGAAAAAAATTAAAGAAATGCTAAAATAAGCTGCATAACTATTAGTTTAAGTTCTATGTAATGCCACCTTAACCAGCTAATTCTGGGTCATCAGTTAATTCACACCTTTATTTCTTTCAGCTATTTATTTATATGTAACCTTTGCCTCTGCTTTCTTGTTAACCACTCGTTTAAAACACAGCAACCCGACATCTGACAAGCAGCACATCACCAACTCTTCTTACTTTTAAAACCTACTTAAAAACTAATTCTTATTCCTTGAGATTCAAACTGAACAGAGTTATGACTTATCTAGATTTTTCAGCCTGTGGTCTTCATAATTTTGCTGTTTAACTTGTATTGTCTTATTTTATTCGTTTATTCCTGAACCCTTTATGTCTGCAGCACTTTGGTCCACTTCTGTTTTTAAACATGCTTATAAAGTTTTTGCCATTTATTTGTGGATGGAACCCAGTTCTTTATAAATGATCTTTTTCCATGTTTTGTATCAATTTTTTGGTCTCCATTTTTTTCTATTGCTGGCTGCAGGTTTTGTTGGGAATGAGAGATACCAATGACTCCCTGGTTGCCATGACGCTGCAAAGTCTGGCTGTGTTGGTGCCTTTGCTAGGAGCTCAGGTGGTTGTTGGTGGAGACAGAACCAAGGTCTTTAAACGCACTACACCTAGTTTTACCAAGTCTGCAGACGTCACACCTGAAAGTAAGCCGATCCCATTGGAGATTAAAAGCTAGTATACCTACAGTTGTGATTGATTAGCCAGGTCTGCCAGTTGGAAGCAGGAACTGCTGATATGAAAGCAGCATTTAATAACCAAAAGCATCAACCAGTTTCATTTAACCCATTTCAAAATTTGTAAACTAGCATCACAAACAAAATATTTTGATCATGTGTGTTAATTGGTGCATACAGGGTATGAACCGATATACCTGACAGCAAGTAGTAGCACCACTAATAATACTTTACCTGTATTATTTAGCTTCACCTGTCCACATAGTTGGAATGGTTCAACCCTCCAGAATCCCAAGTATGTTTCCCAAACCATCGGGGACCGAAGCCTCAGTTCTCAGTCACATGGCAAACTTGACAGCCACACAAAATAAGCCAAGAGTGATTGCACTATCATCTGGTAAGACCTGTATGCTGTAACTTTAGGCTAGGGTGTTGATTTTATTGTAGCTGAAACTGATGGTGCCCTCTTGTGTTTTCCAGATGCCAGTCGAAAAATGTCTTTACCTTTAAATGGCTTTCATCAGAAAGAGAGGAAAAGAGAGGAAGTGTTCCTGGGCCCGGAGCAGGCCAACAGACTAGAGGGCGCTGTGGATGACTGGCCTGACTGGAACGAAAATGATGTGGGAGAAGGTAGAAACACGCAGCCTGTCCACATCCACATTCAGACATCAAAGAGAGTTGATCCGGTTGACAGCAGACTCCCAACTGAAAATGCAGAGGAGGAGCCTTGGGATGACTTCGAAGACCCCGAACCTACCTTAGATCTCTCCCCTACAGCTCCCTCTGCAGATTCAGCGATTCCTCCACCTCTCAGAGGGAGCACCTCCTCATCTGCTGATCAAATTACTAAAGCATCGACACTAAAATCCTCTAACCCCCTTAAACTGTCATCGCAAAGCAAGCGCACTTCATGGGACAATGACTGGAGTCAAAAGAAAGACTTTAAGAGCCCACTAGAACCATCGGTCCCAGTGCCCAAATCTGCAGTGCCATTAAAGGGCAACAGGACAGGAGGTCTGGGGGAGGAGTTTACCATTAAGGTGAAGAAGAAGATAGAGCAAGACCCAGAGTTGGATTTGTTTGCAGACATGGTGCCAGACATCAAGTTATCTTCTGCCCCTCTGCTGTCTCTAGAGGAGAGAAGTGTGCATGTTGCAGACAAAACTCTGGAGATTGGCTCGTCCATTGATACTGCAACACTTAGTGCCAGGTTTGCAGTAGCTAACCCGTCTGAGGTGGGTTTTTTAAATACTTATTAAATCTATTTATGGTTGAATTATAATGGAGGGACTTTTCACTATAAAGTTCTGCTTTTAATTGAAAAAGCGAATTACTTTATAGGTCAGATGTGTGTAGGTCACTAGGTTAATTAGTTATGTTTGACTGCCAGAACTAATAAAATCACATGACAGAAAATATTAATTCAGTTTGATAATATATGCTTGATGCATGATGGTGTTATGTCTAAAACAAGTTTCCATGACTTTCAAACGTACCTCTTGATTAATATTATTCACTTGTTCCTGTTTTGGTCCCTTTTAAGGCTGAAACAGATGGCTGGGAGGATGGAGATGACCTCAACTGGGAGGACGAGAACGCCTGGTGATGACGTTTGAACAGAACTCCATCTGGAGCGAAATACTCAACCACTGGAGACCTTTAATCCACGCACCACATCTGGAGTGCCACTATCCCACAGAGCAGTAAAGTGGAAGAAGCTTCTCATAAGATGATGCAGTAAGAACAAGGAGGGCCTGAATCTTTTATCACTGTTTATTATGGGAACGTGGGGCAAGTACATATGGGCTGCTCGATGGTGCTAGACCCGGACAAAAGAAGCCGTTTTTGTAATTGTTTGCCAGTTGACGTTATCCACGTCAATATGGTGAAGGGTCTAGGGGTAACTGTCGTTGCTTTGATTTGTTTTTGTTTTATGTGCCAAACCAACTTCCGGCATTAAGCTCAAGTTAAACGTTTAGCAGGACTAAGGTTGGTTTCCTTAAGGTTTGCACTCTGAATGAATGGGAAACAGAAAATCCATTATTTATTTGAGCTTTTTGGTTGGTGGTGAAATAAACATTTTACTGCATTAGATGTTTCAGTTTCTTTCTTTACATTACAGGTCCTTCTCAAAATATTAGCATATTGTGATAAAGTTCATTATTTTCCATAATGTCATGATGAAAATTTAACATTCATATATTTTAGATTCATTGCACACTAACTGAAATATTTCAGGTCTTTTATTGTCTTAATACGGATGATTTTGGCATACAGCTCATGAAAACCCAAAATTCCTATCTCACAAAATTAGCATATTTCATCCGACCAATAAAAGAAAAGTGTTTTTAATACAAAAAACGTCAACCTTCAAATAATCATGTACAGTTATGCACTCAATACTTGGTCGGGAATCCTTTGGCAGAAATGACTGCTTCAATGCGGCGTGGCATGGAGGCAATCAGCCTGTGGCACTGCTGAGGTCTTATGGAGGCCCAGGATGCTTCGATAGCGGCCTTTAGCTCATCCAGAGTGTTGGGTCTTGAGTCTCTCAACGTTCTCTTCACAATATCCCACAGATTCTCTATGGGGTTCAGGTCAGGAGAGTTGGCAGGCCAATTGAACACAGTGATACCATGGTCAGTAAACCATTTACCAGTGGTTTTGGCACTGTGAGCAGGTGCCAGGTCGTGCTGAAAAATGAAATCTTCATCTCCATAAAGCTTTTCAGCAGATGGAAGCATGAAGTGCTCCAAAATCTCCTGATAGCTAGCTGCATTGACCCTGCCCTTGATAAAACACAGTGGACCAACACCAGCAGCTGACACGGCACCCCAGACCATCACTGACTGTGGGTACTTGACACTGGACTTCTGGCATTTTGGCATTTCCTTCTCCCCAGTCTTCCTCCAGACTCTGGCACCTTGATTTCCGAATGACATGCAGAATTTGCTTTCATCCGAAAAAGTACTTTGGACCACTGAGCAACAGTCCAGTGCTGCTTCTCTGTAGCCCAGGTCAGGCGTGTGCCGCTGTTTCTGGTTCAAAAGTGGCTTGACCTGGGGAATGCAGCACCTGTAGCCCATTTCCTGCACACGCCTGTGCACGGTGGCTCTGGATGTTTCTACTCCAGACTCAGTCCACTGCTTCCGCAGGTCCCCCAAGGTCTGGAATCGGCCCTTCTCCACAATCTTCCTCAGGGTCCGGTCACCTCTTCTCGTTGTGCAGCGTTTTCTGCCGCACTTTTTCCTTCCCACAGACTTCCCACTGAGGTGCCTTGATACAGCACTCTGGGAACAGCCTATTCGTTCAGAAATTTCTTTCTGTGTCTTACCCTCTTGCTTGAGGGTGTCAATAGTGGCCTTCTGGACAGCAGTCAGGTCGGCAGTCTTACCCATGATTGGGGTTTTGAGTGATGAACCAGGCTGGGAGTTTTAAAGGCCTCAGGAATCTTTTGCAGGTGTTTAGAGTTAACTCGTTGATTCAGATGATTAGGTTCATAGCTTGTTTAGAGACCCTTTTAATGATATGCTAATTTTGTGAGATAGGAATTTTGGGTTTTCATGAGCTGTATGCCAAAATCATCCGTATTAAGACAATAAAAGATCTGAAATATTTCAGTTAGTGTGCAATGAATCTAAAATATATGAATGTTAAATTTTCATCATTACATTATGGAAAATAATGAACTTTATCACAATATGCTAATATTTTGAGAAGGACCTGTATATAACAAGAAATCAGGAAAAACGTGGCTGAAGGAATAGATTACAAATGCTCAGTTTTTTTGTACATTTAATAACCAGTATCAAAAACATTAGGGGCAAAATAAATTCAAAATGACACCGATCCAATTCATTGTACAAGAACGGTCTTTTTTTTAAATAAGTTAAAAATGCTAGGTTATGTGTCTGACTGAAGTAATTTCTGTTATGAGGGTCAGCAGTTCCTGAAGTTTGGCTTCCAGCCACAATGGAAGTGATGCTGTTGGGTTGTTTTCATTCTGTACGAGAGCTTGAAGGGCTTTTAATGAGCTCTGAGCTGCCTGGATGTGGCGGTCGTATTCCTCCTCTGCATTTGTCTCCTGTCGAGCTCTCTTTGGGCTTGGCTAAGAGGAAGGAAATCACAGTGAAAATAAAGTTAACTCAATGTATTTTAAATGATTATCCCCCTTTATACTTTAAAACATTTATAGATTTAAGGATACCATTAAGGCACAGACAACAGTCAAATTTAGTTGAGTTTTCGGTTACCGTTTGAACAGGCAGGAAAATACCAGTTCAACATTTTCTTCTATTAACATGCTTGTTTTTGTGCGATATCAGGGTGCACGGTCATAAAGGTCTACGTAATGTTCAGATGTCCCATCAGGAGGTCTTAAATTGTATTTAATAGCAACACAGTTATTGGTTCTGTGTAATGTAGCGCTGGCAACGTAAACAAGGTGTTCATACACTGGCAAAGCCATAAGGCTCAAGAAATGGGACATCAAGCTGCTCTGTCTGGAGGAATTTAATCACCTGGCATTCAGACTTTCCTACACCGTACGTGTAGAGGTAAATCTGTATTTAGTTAATTAAAGTCAAAACACTCAAGGTTCTTTTTCGTTATATATTTGCATGAAACTATCTGTTTCTTAGGGCTGACAGCACACTAAAATAAATAACATACAATAAAACAAGACATTCAAATCACTGCACAGTAAAATAAAATTATTAAAGCAAAGACAAGTCAACAGGACAACTATCACACAGTGCTGCTATACAAGTATAATGATTAAAAACAAGCTAACTGGCAAAATCAGGCATAGCACCATACTGTGATTAATGTATGAAGGCGTTTCCTATACTAACCATTTCAATGGCTGCCTCAGCAGTGAACGAGGAATGTGACTTCTTGTTCTGAAATTAATCAGGAGTTCTTCCCCCCCATCAATAAAGATGGTTGGTACCCTCACACTCCCGCTGATAAGCAGACTCGGCGCTGTGAGTTAGTTAGACCCACCACTGCTATATTGTTTGCACATTTTGCCCAGTGACGGGCTGGATGTTCAGTTGAGCAGAACAGAATCAGATTCAGGACACGGGCCTGAAGGGAACCATTATTTAGAGTGACGGCAGGAGACCGATTTGCTTGGATTCAGTCTGTGGACTGGGTGTCAGGAAATCCAGGACCCAGTTGCGGAGGGAGGGTATTATTCCCAGTGGCAGTAGTATGTCAGAGAGTCTGTGATGGTATTACCCTGGTTACCCTATCATTACCAGCTCCTTCAGAACAGTGTATATTTAACATTATTCGGCTTGAAAAATAGATTTTAATAGTTGATTAAAACCTACTAATAATGTTTGCTGTATAGGCTACTTCATAAAGGCTGAAGGTTTGGTAACTTCAACCCACATCTAAGAGCCAAATCCTAACACAAATGGCAAAGTAAAAATCTGCTTAAGCAACTCAGTAAGTTAAGGATAGGTTACTAAGTAAGTAAGTTATGTTACATTTATGCAGGTCTGTTGTGTTTAAAATGTATTAATTGATTGCATTGGTCTGGTACTACTTTTAGCTGCGCACAGAAAGACGATAAAATCAGAGCCTCATAATGCTGCTAACCTCAGAGTCTGTGATGGCTTCGGATTCAGCAGCCTGCTTATCTGAGACGCTTTTTTTGCTCTCCAGCTTCTCGTTGTGTTGCTCGATCACTGATTTCTCCTGTTTCAGCCTTTGCAGCCGTGACCCCACATCTTCTTGTGAGTTCATTGTCTACAGAAAAAAAAAATCTGTTTCAATCTCAGTCAATCCTCTCCGCATTAAATGTTTATATCACCTACCTTGCTAAGGTAATTGACCACTCTGGTCTTTGTTTCTTCCACACACAAACTCTGGGAAATGACCTCTTCATGGTTTGTATTCTGCAGAGCCACAGGGAGATATTACAATTAGTCAGGTATCAGCGCCGACAGTCGTGGTCAAAGGTTTTATGAATTTTGTTTTCCACAAACCACACCGTGTCATTGTTGCCAGATGTCTTGTCAGATGTTTTTTATAGTGTAGTGTCATACCTTTTAAAGGGTTTTAATTTTAGGAAACATATTGACTCAAAATTTAAATCTTTTGAGTTGCTTCACTTTTGGCGTGACAGGCCTCATAGTACTGCTTATCTTTCTTTTTCCAGACGTCGTAAACAGTCTGAACGGGGTTTAATCAGAGGAAGGAGCAGCTGAACCTCGCCTTGAATGGTTGATTTGGGTACAATCTTTTTTAGCAGCAACATCCTTGCTTGTAAAGTCCTTCTGATGCAAAGATACGCTGACAGCTGCTCTGCCTTTGTTAACACTTCCCCCTGAGCTGATTGCAAGTATGTCTCTTTGTGGCAGGACTAAAACACTGTGCAAATGTTTTTTTTTATTGACTTTGCACCCAACCGCATTTCATTTCATCACCGTCAGATTTCAAACATTTGGCACAATTAAAGATTTGAAAAATGGACATTGGTAAGTTCATGTCTTACCTCTGCAAAGTAAGAAAATGCCTCTAGGGCGTGCTGATGTAGCAGCCAGGACTTGTCAGCCAGAAGGACTCCAAACAGGCTGCTCAATCTAGGACGAACCTGACTCTGTGGGACCAGAACATGTAAAACTGGTAAAAAATTATACAGTTTTTTTAATGTTTGTACCTAAAATTGTGTTCTTAATTTTATCGTTAGATAACATAAAAGTGGACTAAGATCCCCTTTTAAATCACTATAAATAAGGATATTAATTAAAAACACAAAACAATTTGTAATACTATACTTTTCAGTAAGCCTATGTTCCAGTTTTAAAAATCTTAGTTTAATATTCTAATTTCCTGAAACAGCTTCAGGTTTTTTATTGGCTATAAGCCATAATCATCAAAAATAAAATAAACATTTCAGTGTGTCTAATTAATCTATATGAGCTTCCCTTTTTTAAGTAAATTACTAAAACAAACGAACCTTTCAATGATGCTGTAATTTATTAAGATGTTTTTGTACTTCATTACCTGACTGTCTGGAGGAAAAAAGATCTTTCCCAGGGAGGAGAGAAACTCCAGAGCAGCCAGCAGTAAATGGTCTGGACATTTCTGAGAGACCACAGCTTCTAGACACAGCAGAGCCTAAAATAACACCGAGCTGTCAACAGAAACATCTTCCACCTTTTGACTCTAATGTGTAAAAACCAAACTAAACTTTACCTGAGAAATGGTTTCGAGCTTGATGCTCTTTACAACAACAGTTGTTGCTGACAGGAGCAGCGTTAAAGTATGCTGGAGCACCGGGTGGGTCTGCAACTGGTTTATGACAAGTTACACAGATATCAGTCAAACCCGACTCTAATTTAGCGTGGGTATATCTGCATGCTTTAGTCACCTGACTGGGACTCATTCGTGACCACAGCTGTGTGGTCATCCTCACTGCAGACAACAAACATGGTTCCTCAGGAGAAGACTGCCCTCGAAGCGCAGCGAGGACGGACCCCAGCGCTGTGTTCTGGCAGCAGAACAGACAATGCAAGACAACAAGAATTCATTCATTTCTAAACTCAGATTTCTCCACCCTGCCTCCCTGTGTTGTTTTCTTCCCCGTGGATCATTCTGGAACAACGGAACTGATAGCTGCCGGGCTGTTAACGCCCCAATGTAATTGTAATTGTTTTAAATAAACTTTGATATTAAATGTAATATATTTATGTTGCAATAAAGCAAGAAAAGTATTAATTCAACAGAACACAGGTCTGAATTCAGAAAGGGTATTCACCAACTATAGGGGAGTGACACTCTTAAGCCTCCCTGGTAAACCCTCCCTGGTTAGGTCTATTCGGGGGTTCTGGAGAGTTGGGTCCGTCAGATAGTCGAACCTCGGATTCAGGAAGAGCAGTGTGGTTTTCATCCTGGCCGTGGAACACTAGACCAGCTCTACACCCTCAGCAGGGTCCTGGTGGGTGCATGGGAGTTCGCCCAACCAGTCTACATGTGCTTTGTGGACTTGGAGAAGGCGTTCGACCGTGTCTCTCAGGGAGTCCTGTGGGGTGTACTCTGGGAGTATGGGGTACCAGGCCCTTTGATACGGGCTGTTAGGTCTCAGTGTGACCAGTGTCAGAACTTGGTTCTCATTGCCGGCAGTAAGTCGGACTCTTTTCAGGTGAGGGTTGGACTCCGCCAAGGTTGCCCTTTGTCACCGATTCTGTTCATAACTTTTATGGACAGAATTTGTAGGCGCGGCCAAGGTGTTGAGGGGATCCACTTTGGTGGCTGTAGGACTGCGTCTGCGTCTCTGCTTTTTGGGATGCGGTCCTATTGGCTTCATCAGCTCGTGATCTACAGCTCTCACTGGAACACTTTGCAGCTGAGTGTGAAGCGGCCGGGATGAGAATCAGTGCCTCCAAGTCCGAGGCCATGGTCTTGAGCCGGAAAAGGGTAGAGTGCCTCCTCCAAGTCGTGGGGGAGGTCCTGCTTCAAGTGGAGGAGTTCAAGTATCTTGGGGTCTTGTTCACAAATGAGGGAAAAATGGAGCGGGAGATCTACAGACGGCTTGGTGCTGCGTCAGCAGTGATGTGGGTGCTGTACCGGTCTGTCGTGGTGAAGAGAGAGCTGAGTCAAAAAGCGAAGCTCTCGATTTACCGGTCGATCTACGTTCCTACCCTCATCTATGGTCATGAGATTTGGGTCGTGACCGAAAAAACGAAATCGCAGATACAAGCGGCCGAAATGAGTTTTCTCCGCAGGGTGTCTAGGCTCTCCCTTAGAGATAGGGTGAGAAGCTCGGTTATCAGAGGGGCTCAGAGTAGAGCCGCTGCTTCTCCACGACGAGAGGAGCCAGTTGAGGTGGCTCGGACATCTGGTTAGGATGCCTCCTGGACGCCTCCCTGGTGAGGTGTTCTGGGCACGTCCCACCGGGAGGCCCAGAAGAAGACCCAGGACACGCTGGAGGGACTATGTTTCTCGGCTGGCCTTGGGATTCCCCCAGACGAGCTGGCCCAAGTGGCTGGGGAGAGGGAAGTCTGGGTCTCTCTGCTTAGGCTGCAGCCCCCGCGACCCGACACCAGATAAGCGGAAGACAATGGATGGGTTCTCAACAAGATAAACAATCTGTCAAGATACTAAATGTCAGCTGTCTTTAGCCTTGGGAACAGGCCTACCGTAATCTTGATAGGATCTATTGTTCCCTTATTTGCTTTGGTGAAAAAACAGAACTAAACTTGATGTCTACACATTTGATGGCCCAGGTCCCCTTTTTGCCTTGATGCATACAGCTGACAGCAGAGGACTATGAAAGATACAAACACCCCTGATAGCATCACATATCCAGGACTGTCCTCACCACTTTGTCCACTTGTCCCAGTTTGTATCCTCCATCCTGCCACTCCTTTAGAACCCTTTGCATCAGACCAATGATTTCTGTCTCCACACGGCGACGCACATCCTGAGAAAGAGCTCTGAGGAGGACGTGATGCCACACCGGGAGATTTTCCACATTTGATGGTGGGAACTTTGCCACAAACTCCAACTGGAAACAAAAAAGCTTAAGGTTATTAGTAATAATAATAAAAAACAGGGTGGGTTGAGGTAAGGAAGAAGCCTCTACCCAAAGCAAATAATCAAAATAGGCTACTTCAGCTGCAATAACAGTGCCACTGTACCACTAAACAGTACACAATTATGGCATCTACCGTAATCATATCTTTTTAATATGTTGATATTTACTGATGCTCGCATGGGGCCAACAGTGTAACAAAGAGTACAAGAAACAATCGGGTCCACATACATCACTAATTAGAGGTGACGGTTATCACAGTAAATCGCTATTCCTACAATGTAAACAAAAAAAAACACAAGAATAATAATTATGGAAACAATAACTGCCCACCCTTTCGAGCTCATATCAAAGGGTTTTCAGACAGCTACACAAAAATACAAATTAGGAACACATCAAGAGACAAGCTGTGTATTTGATTATTTTGAGGTAACGAGATCTTCAGCTTCATAGCAGTTGTATTATCTTGTTATATCGAGATAATTAGAGCTCTGTCTCGTGTTTTCTTGCTAAGTTCACCGTCTTATATAATCACAAGATAAGTTTGTAGTGATGCTACTTTTTTATTTCTTTATCTTAAAATGACCAATCAAACTCATTTTGCTTTGGTCACAATTTGATTTCATCGTTATATTGACAAAATGTCATCTTGAGCTCTTGGTTGTGATCCGAGTTTCCTTTTTCCTTTTAAGATGATGTGATCTCAATCAAATTGTTAAAGTTTTATTATAAGACATAAAAATTAAGGTCATTGTCTCTGAAAATTGTTTATAAAGGGCTTCTTAATGACTTGGATACAGAAACATTTAGCTGTAGATGTTTGGCCTCACTGATTGTGATAAAAACATTGATTCTGTCTTAATCTCTACAGCTGTCTATCTTCTCCAGGAACTCTTAAATAAATAATTTTGTTAATCCAAGTGTTTTTTTTCTTGGTTTAAATAAAACAACGTCTGGGGCTGGCGTTCTTCCATTAATTATTGAGCCTATTTAGCTTAGTTTATATATTTTTTTATTATCTTAAGATACTGAAGTTTGAATTTTAAACATAATGGGCCAATATGTTTATTTTACTTCAGAAATTTAATTTTTACAAAATACTTTGAAAGTTTATCCTCATGCAAAGCGATTGTTGAGTAAGCTGAAGGTCCAGATGTCACCCAGTTATGGCAGAAACTGGAGTCAAGAGAGTCATCATTTAATGTCCTGAGAGAAAAGCTGCCCTGCAGACGAAGATGGCAGCGCTTTAAAATAAAACTTAGTCCTCAAGCTTGTTTTAGATACTGGACTGTCTAACAATTTCCAAGTCCACCTAAATTATTTACAATTTATCTTCTTCTTTTTCTAAACAGCCAAACGGCTATATTCAACCCGCTAGCTGAAACATCATCACTACCCTCTTTCTGAGCATCTAACATTATTTTGCATCTCAGATCTTAATGGCTCTAACCTGGTGGCTTGGGGTCATAAGGAAAACCATGCGTTTCAGTAGCAATCCCAGGTGGAACAACTGGTAACTCTCAGTGCTGCAGGCTTTCACCTAGAGGAGGAAAAACAAGCAGATAGGAGGTGATGGAGAGTCTGAATAGGAGAGTGAAGGCATATCCAAAGCAAATGTATTTGACATACATTGTACTGCTAAAAGTATTACTCCAAACCTTCAGATCACAGAATTCAGGTGTTCCAATCACTTTCATAGAGACAGGTCTATAAACTCCACCATCTTGGGTTGCTCTGGAGTTCAGGAATTTAAGCATGGTACTATGATAGGTATGCCACCCGAAGTGGTATTATAACACATTAACTCAGCTACAGTAGTAGGCTGTGTAAACTTACAGAGCCAGAACAGCACATGCCGAGCAGACACAAGTGTGCAGAGGTCAATAGCTAGAGACCTCCTAACTTCATGTGGCCTTCAATTTAGCCCAAGTCTACAAAAGGGACTCTAGAGCAGTGGAGACCGGTTCTTTGAAGTGTGGAATCATGCCTCTCTGCCTGGCACTGTGATAGTTGGTAATGGTGGTTGCTGGGGAAACGGCACTCGGCCTGGACTTGCCCCCTTGGTACTAGTGAAAGGAACTCCTAATGTCACAACATGCAAAGACATCTAGGACACCTGCACGCTCCTGGCTATGTGAGAACAGCTCCTTCCTGATTAAACATGACAGCACACCAGTGCACAGAGCACGGTCCATACGGACATGGATGAGCGTGCTACGTTTGGGAGAACTTGACTGGCCTGCACAGACAAATTAGAGTGGAGACTGTGAGCCAGGCCTTCACCTCCAACACAGATGAGATCTCACAGATGTGCTTTGGAAGAACGCTTAAAAAACCCCATAGAGACTCGTAAACCTTGTGGAGAGTCTTCCCAGAAGAGCTGAAGCTGTTAAAGCTGCAAAGCGTGGACCAACTCCATAATGAAACTGGTGTGCTAAGTTTGGGATGTTAATAAAGTTCTTCTGTTTTTACCCACCATCTGTGCAAGAAGGAGGACATGATGTAGGCAAAGTTCTGCTGTCCCATATCTGTAAGCATAAATTAGATTTAACAGTCAGTTATTGTTAAAAAAACGCTCTTGTGACTGCAGGGTAGTGATGGTCCTACAAGTATCACTTAAATGTAGTTTCTTAGCATCTTGCAAGTTTCGATATCATGATTCAAGTTTGCAAAAGAGGTGTTCTTAAGAAATAGTGATGGCAAATAAGTAAAATATGAACACTGGTTAATTGCTAAGCACTATTTATGGAAAACAAAAGATCAAGCACAAGAAAAGCAAACAGTTTGTTGTGAAGCACGGTGAAGAGAGTGTCATAGTTAAAACCTGCTGATGTGTGAACTTTTAAGCAACAGACTAGTTACAATCCTTCCTCCCGCACTGTGAGCATCTACCCTGAACAGTTTAACTATTCATTACTTAATTGCATCAGAAAAAGTCTGACACCTCATTTTAGGAGCAGTTCATATGCATCATGGTTTAACAGATCCTTCTCACTGATTTCAAATAAAAAGAACATTTACTGTTAAATGACTAACCGTGCTGTAAAGCACCACACATCTGCTGCCAATAAAGCTGTTGGAGTATCTGCCTGCAGAACAGCGTCAACCAAACAACGTTCCTGAAGGAGGGAGATAAAAGAAGGGAAGTCAGATTGACGAGAGCCAAACAACACAAAACACAATAGGGAGGAGGTAAAAAGAAATACACCACATATTTAACAGATATGAAGAAATGAAAGTAAAAGAAAAACTTGCCTTGAATGAGGTTTAATCCTACATGAAAGCATAGCTGGTTTTTAGGCTACCCAAAGTAAATATATGATTGGAAACTAACCTCTGTTTCAGAATCAGAATCAGAAAAGCTTTATTGCCAAGTACGTTTTTGGACATACAAGGAATTTGTTTTGGCGTAGTCGGTGCAATACAATAAAAATTAAACAGTATAAACATATCTACAATATAATATAAATATATGTGCACAGTTTTAAGTGAGTGAGAGTAAGTATAGAGCAGTATAAGATGCAAGAGCAATACAACAGTGCAGGTGATCATTGTGCAAGTATGGCAGTGCAAGTAAAGCAGGACTCCAAGCTGAGTGTTAATGTAACGCATAGAGTTACAGGTTACAGGTGTCCTGTCAGCAAAAAAGGGGGGGTGTGGGGGAAAGGGAGAGTGTCAGGGTGGTTTCTGGGCTTTGTTAACCAGGCTGGTGGCAGATGGGAAAAAACTGTTCTTGTGGCGTCAGGTTTTGGTCCGGATGGACCGCAGCCTCCTGCCAGAGGGGAGAGTCTCAAAGAGTCTGTGACCAGGGTGGGAGGGATCAGCCAGAATCTTCCCTGCCCGCTTCAGGGTCCTGGAGGTGTACAGTTCCTGGAGCGACAGTAGACTGCAGCCAATCACCTTCTCAGCAGACCGAATGACACGCTGCAGCCTGCCCTTATCCTTGGCTGTAGCAGCGGCGTACCAGATGGTGATGGAGGAGGTGAGGATGGACTCAATGATGGCTGTGTAGAAGTGCACCATCATAGTCTTTGGCAGGTTGAATTTCTTCAGCTGCCGCAGGAAGAACATCCTCTGCTGGGCTTTCTTGATGAGGGAGCTGATGTTTGGCTCCCACTTGAGATCCTGGGAGATGATGGTTCCCAGGAAGCGGAAAGATTCCAGTGTCAATTGTGGAGTCACAGAGGGTGATGGGGGCAGGTGGGGCAGGGTTCTGCCTGAAGTCCACAACCATCTCCACTGTCTTTAGAGCGTTGAGCTCAAGGTTGTTCTGGCTGCACCAGTCCAACAGATGGTCCACCTCCCATCTGTACGCGGACTCGTCACCATCAGAGATGGTCCAGAGTCCTTATCAATGGACACTGGACAATATTCTCAAATCCATTCTCCTCCGGCAGTAAAATACTTATTTTGTGTTCCTCCATATGATTTTCCTTTTTCAACTTTTCCTAAGAATAAACTTTTAAAGCTAATAATGAACCCTTAATAGTAAACTCGTAATAATAAACCTAAGAATAAACCCTTAAGATTCTCAGCATATGTCCGCACTCTTTTTCAATAAACAAAGGTTAATGTGGTTCCGTTTTTTGTTTGACACGTAACTAACTATCAAATTAACTGCAAAGTCCCACCATGCAAATAGTTAGGATTGGCCGCTCCAATATCATACAAAAAGCACATGAGCATTTTTATGGAATCAATGACACCTTTTGGGCCTGAAGTGGAGGTTCTAAGCCACAGAATTACAGGCCAATTTTGCTCATGGTGGCTTGTTGAAAAAGCCCAGTTGCTAATTTAAGGGGGAAGTGTAGTTAGCAAGCTTTATTGACTTGCCACGGTGTTAATTGCTCAAGCAGTCTGAGATTTGGAGCATTTGTGCTATGAATGTGAACCAGATCTAATTTGGTTTGACGTGAGTAAGTGGTTGGGCATCCAGGCCTTACCAGTACAGGAAAGTAGACTGGAGGGAGCACAGCCACACTGGCACAGAGCTGAACACAGATGTGTTGGTGCAGAGTGACATCGGCCTGGGCCTGACCCTTCAGCATCACCCCTGGCAATAGCACTGGTACTTTACGCTCAGTATAGCATCGTCGGAAGCCAATAAAGATAGCCTCATAGAGAGGAAGCCTGGGGGGAGAACAAAGAGAAAATGTTTTTACACTCTACCAGAATACACCTCCTTTTCATTTAAACTGGTAACAAATTATCAGATTTATACCAGCGCAAGCAAACGCAATATATTGACAAAGACTTTATTGTCTCAGTCTGAATGGGGTTCATATGATTAAATTTACCTACAATACAATCTGGGAAATCACCAATAAAAAAAAGGAAAATGACTGTTAAGACATATGAGGGTAGAATTTTAAGCATAATAGTAAAATACTGAAATAATAATAACAAAAGAACACTAATCTTCAGTGACACTTGGTCTACGAGAAGAAAACAAAGCCTTGATGAAACCCCGGTCACCTCGGTGTATCTTCTGGGAACTGATTTCCAGGGTACCAAAGCTGCATCACTTCCTCTGACTGGCTGAGAAGCTGTCCCAGAATGTTCACCAGCAGGAGAAGATGAGGAAGTTCATGTTCAGGACTCAACCCTGCATGCAGGATATTGCATATGCAATTGATTAAGAATAGATTAGCAGCTGGAACCATATGGTCTACCTTTTTGAGGAATGTTGGGTGCTTATTCTGACTTTAGTTTGCTGCAAAGAAAAACAGTTTTATTGCTTTGGACAATACTAGTACTGAAAACAAACGGACCCCATTTGAACGTATACAGGAACACTACAGGGCATGGTTGTATTGTATTGTATGAGCGGCGTTATATTTGGAAAACATGCAATATGCAATAACGTCGGCGAATGTCTCGATAACTAAAAGTGTTGATATCTTTCTGACCCCAGATAATGAGCAACCTATCAAGCCACTGGAAATAAAAATAATTGTTTTAATCTCAGCAGCAAAGTTTTATTGAAGTAGTTGCTTCTTAGCTGCAGTTTCTTAGTGACATGCCAACCATACCACGTCTATATCTTCTAAAATCTTCTCTTCATCTGGGTGATGAACTGACCCACAAAAGAGAGGTCTTGTGACAACATATTAAAGCGAGTCTAACTAATTAAAGCAAAAAACTGAGGAATTAACTATTAATTTGAGAAGGGAAGAAGAAGAAGTCCCCCCCCAGTAATGATTAGCATTCAGTAGATTTTAATAGTTGATTTACATAAATAACCGGGTGTCATTTTAGTCAACATATTAAATTGCAAAGAAAACATGGATGTCTTCCTAAAAAGCGTATTTGTTCAGATTTGTCTCTCTAAGGAAACTCTGATCTTCTGACATATGAAACTGGCTTTTAGATGTTTTGCTATCAAGGTCTCATTTCTAGTGTTCTTCTAAAAATGTCAGTTTTTAAAAATGCAAACTCACATATGTCTGGCTGCAGCACGACTTCAGCAAAGGGCCTTAGAGGTAACAGCTGGAGCAGGAAAGTATCCATCGGAACCAGAGCTGATGCATTTAGCTCCCCGGCTAGAGCTGTGGGCAGCGATGGAGCACACAAACTTGGAGGGAACTTACTGAAAGACACAAAGCTCATCATAACCAGGAAGAGAACATGAATCCAAAATGTCTAAAAGTTAAATCTCCTTTTTAAGAGAGGATGGAAACCATTTCTACCTGATGATCTGGAGGTAGAGTTGGTGAAAGCAGCTGGATTTTTTTGTCAGAAAATATTTAAATTCCTGTTAAGAGCACAAAGATGATTAAAAAAAAGGAAATAATGACTAAAATGACTTTCTAAGTAGAAAGTAATGTGTTACAGAGACAGTTTCAATACCTTTATGTAGTGGACCAAAGAGTTAGCAAAGAATCTGCACATCTTTGCAGTTTTCTGGAAAAGTTTGTACTCTGGACTCTGAACAGCCTCCTGCAAGAACATTTATATTAAAACCTTTGATAGAGTCAAGTCATAAATACTTATAAGGTGCTCCTTTTACATACAGCATCACTAAAAATGGTCAAATGTAGATAAAAACAACCAGCATAATATATGATTAATAAATATCTCATACTTTGATGAATTAAAATATCGAATCAGATCTTTCCAACCTGTAAACCTGCCTGCCTAATCTGTTCAGCCATGTCCACACTGCTGTGGAAGGAAGCCAGTAGGTTGTCAGACAGGTTTTTGATGATGTCGCCATGTTGCAGATGTTCCTCCACCAACGACTGGTACTTCAGGCTCTGTCTACACAAAATAATTTCAAATGTAATACATAACTGGGACATACGTTCAATTCTTGATTGATTTAGCTCCATTATCCTGTAAAAATATATATATAAACTTAAACGTTTTCACATTTTGTCAACCACAAGCATCACTGTATTCCACTGGGATGTTAGGCGATAGACCAACACAAAAATCTGACGCCGAGGGAATATGTAATATGGAATTAATAGTTTTTTTAATTAGTTTACAAATAAACAACGACAGGACAACTACTAGTTGTGTATTCCACAAATCTGGCCTTATTCAGAGTAACAAGGAGAAAATTATTGGTAAAAGAACTGAATATAAAGTCCCACTAAGAGTTGGTAGCAAGTAATGTAGAGGAGAGTTTCTCTGTTAAGATGGGGGGAAAAAAAACAGAACTTCCTGGCAGTGCAGTGAATCACTCTCACTCAACACCACCCACGGTGAAACATGGTGGGGACAGCGTCTTCCTGTTAGGATGTGTTTCATTGGCTGGGACATTGAAGCTGGTCAGAATTCATGGGAAGATGAGTCAGATTCAGGGTCGTCAACAATCTGTTAAAGATACAGCCTGAGATACAATGTGATGGTCTAGATCAAAGCATATTCATGTGTTAAAATGGCCTAATCAAAGATCAGACCTAAATCCAATTGACAATCTGTTGCCAGGCTTGAGAACGGATGCACATAGACACTCACCATCCAAGCAGACTGAGCCTGAGCTGCTTTGCGAGGAAAAATGGGCAAAAATGTCAGTCTCCAAATAAGATTTGGAATTGCGGCAAATGTCTAGGATTACAAATCCACGTGACACTTTACAGAATTTTTTGTTGTAAAATATTCTGAAAAAAATGTTTCATTTTCCATCTACTTCATTATTATGCATTACTTTGTGTTGATATGTCAGATACAATCCCTACGAAAAACACAGAAGTATGTGTCTGTAATGGGACACGATAAAAACCTCAAGGAAGATAAACGAAAAATGTTTATCGAATAACAGAACAATAAATCACTTACTTGATGAGGAACTTCCATGTGTTTGCATGCAGTGCAATATCTAGGTTGGAAATAATGGAGCAGATATCCAAAAGGCTGTGAATCACTAGAAAATAAAGATATGCTCAGTGAGTTACAAACTGAATAAATGTACCCTGATGCACTAAAGTGAAGACTTGTGACTAATACTGTAAGGTAAAAGAAGAGGGATCCACACCTGGGCACACATGTAAACACACCTGTAACAATGTCAGAAACCTCCTCATCTGAGGCGCTGCTGTCCAGAGAGATCCTATCCAGGACCTCCAGTAGACCCTTTTGCAGGGAATAGGCCTCCTTGAAGAGTCCTTGCAGCAGATCGGCCACCAGAGACAGACGGCCGCAGTAAACCATCTCACTATCCTGTCGACAGCATGCAGTCAGCATATTGAAGTCATTTTTATTCTTTATGTTTACACTAGTTCCTTGAGAAATCTTTATCTTATAAAAAACTGTTACTGGGTGTAATTGAAATAACACAACAGAGCCCTCAACAAAAAAGTCTACACATTTAAATCACTTTCAATTCATAAGACTAGAATCAGAGGTTTTAGGTTTGCTATGAAAGATTTGGAACATCTTTAGAAACTGACAGGTGAAATGTTTCAATATTTCAGTTGTTCTGTGTTCAACAGCATATTTTTTGAATGAATATACTAAAACAATTTTGGGGGGTAATGTACATAGATATGTCTCATTCCACAGTGTGAGCATGCAAATCTCCCTACTTTTATCTCCCTCCCAATATCAACCCGGGAATAGGGAAGACGCTCTGTTTTGCTGTAGCTTTTGGGTTTGCTGATAATGGCAAATTATCATGAGAAAGCATTCCTGTTTTCTTTCCCAACCAGAGGCTGGACACTACACTTTCTGGTTGCCACTGATTCTTTTTTTCATGGGACCCAAACTAACAAAAACAAACCATTATCGTTTAAAATGAATCCATAAAAGCAACATATCTGCACACAAGCTCATTTAAACTACAAACAAAATCTACCTGTACACATGAGCTTGTTTTCACACATCAGTCACCTCTTCTAGTTACAGTAAACTGAATAAACAAACCTTGCAGTGCTGAAATGTTTCTCTCAGGACTTTAAGGATGCAAGTCGGCAGCGAACGGATAGCATCCAAACAAGGACCTTCTTCAAATGAGCCAGCATGGCGCACACAAAGGGAAAGCGCATCGATCACCTGCATCATTGCCTGAAAGAAACAACAAAGTATTGGTAAAGTATTAACTAGAGGAAATGTAATCGGCCAGAGACTGAAATAAGATCGGAACTTTGCTTTGATTGGTGAGTCAAATGCTCAAAAGGCAGATTTTTTTCCCAATTCTTTAAATGCATCACCAAAAAAAGCATTATGTACTTTGATGTTTCCTTTTGAATTTAATACAAATCCCATACAGGTTGGAGGCTTTTTGTTTGGTACATACATTGTCAAGTCAAATAGTACTCGTAAAGCACATTTAAAAATAACAGGTTGCTACCAAATTGCTGAGCAAAAGAAGGCAAAGACAGAGACTAAAATAATAAACAATAAAACTAATTAAGAACAATAAACAGAGAGCACAGAACAATAAATTACTAAGACAACTCACACAGAGTTAAATGTCAGGGAAAATGGATGTGTTTTTAAAAGAGATTTAAAAACGTTAAGAGTAGAAGTCGTTCTAATGTTGGAGGGAAGATTTCTCCAGAGTTTAGGAGCCACGACTGAAAAAGCCCAATGTCCTCTGAGGTTCAGCCTAGTTTTCTAGACAACTAAAACCACCTGATCAGATGATCTCAGTGCCAGAAGAGGAACAATAGGTTGAAGCAGGTCAGAGAGATGTACAAGGCCACTCAGGCACTTATAGGTCAACAGAATTATAAAATGTATTCTGCCACCCACAAGCAGCTGGTTAAGGGAGAATAAAACCGGTAAAATTGGGGATAATCTCATAATGTCTTCATTTCCTCCTCTTGGGTTCAAAACTACCAAATCTATCAAAGAATGTGTTGCAAATTTCTCATTATGGTTTACAAAAAAAACTGAATCGGCTGCAATCGGCGGGTCAGATCTTGAAGAAAACAACATCGGCTAGGAAAGGCCTCATCAAAGATTCTGCCGTACAAATGAAAACAACGTATACAAAACCAAAACTTTCACGAGGTTATAAAACCATCTGGAATCACACTGTGTATCTATACCTGCAGAATATTCCTTAGAAAAGCACACAGTTCGGTGTTTTGACTTGAAAGTTCACCAACATGATTCATGATTTCTTTCATCATCCTGTTGAACATTGTTACTACCTGCAGAAAATTGTGCAAGACAAAAACAAAACATCACTTATTAGAACAAATCGTTTACACTTTTTTTAAGAATCGGTAAATCAGACATAAATGAGTACCTTTGGTAGGATCATGGAAAAACACTCCTCTTCCAGCTCTGATAAACCAATATGTGGCAAGAACATCTCTGTGATTATCTTCAGTATACCTGTGTGCATGTTTATGTTACAGATGGTTCATAGAATACACATAGAAACCTATTTGATCGTTTAGAAAAAGAATGATTACTTACGTAGATGATCATCCCAACTATCTGCCTCATAATGCAAAGAGTAGAAACAGTCAAGAAAAAGCTTTTTAATACAGTTTGTTTTCACTGTTGTGTGCCCTGCAATTGACCAGCGATCTGTCCCGGGGCTATAGTTACTTAAAAATATAATTACTGATAAAATACATGATCAAAAATGGAAATCATCATTTAAAATCTGAATTCATTATTTTACCATGTTGTGTTGCAGGGTATTGTGAATTTATTTTATGGGTCAGCATTACCCATATAAAATCAGTTATTATAGCTGAAGTTAATGGTTTGCAGTTTAACGACTGTGCAGGTTAACCAATCAAATGTTAGGGTGTATTTGACATAGTGACAGTTTCAATTATTTCATCATGAACTGTAGAGCAGGAAATATGAAATAATTCAATACATATTTAGATAATTAACACCTATATATATATATATATATACCAAAACTATAACATTGGTGCCATTTATTTATTACATTTTTTTGGAAACTGATTTATTTGTTGAGTGGTGGCACTTTTTATCATCGATATAATTGTCCCAAATATGTCAAGACTTCTGGTAAATATGTATAAACAGGGGCAAAAATAACAACTTTAAGGCATTTTTACAAAATCTATAATCCTTCTGGATCTTAGTTAAACTGGTACATCCTCTCATTAGCTTACAACTACAATCATTAACAATGTTAATATTTGACTTATATAAAATGTTACACAACGTGCATTTTTAACCACTTCACTGTAAAGATTTCTTTCTGAGTCATAAGAAAGTGAAAATAAAGCCGGCCTGGGGATTAATTGACGCGTGGGAGGATATTGTAAGTTTTGGCAGGACAGACTTCAGCTCCCGGCGACAGGTTTCTTGACTCCAGTGCACCACCTCGTCCAGCAGAGATGTGTTGGTCTGGGACATGATGAAAGAAAATCCACCGGTGTTAGTCAACACCGGACGGGGATTTTAGGAGCCTCGCTGAGAGCGGGAGTCACTGCATATGATTCGGATTTATCAGCTTTTCCTTTGAGGGACCTGTTGTTGTTAATAGAAAGTTATTTAAAGCTTTGACAAGCGAGAACGAACCTGGACAAACATTAGCTGTAAAGTTCTGGCATAGTGCGCTAAAAGCAGCATTCAAAGTTAGCTTACTGTAAACTGGTGAGGGGTTGACTCTTCCCGAACACGGGGCTGAATCTTTTTGTCCGGGCATAGATTGAGCTTGAGCTACTGTCTTCCGGTTTCTCCTGACGTTGCACGTTTTCTTTGTACACAAAAAGCCGCAAAGTTATAGAAAAAAACCCCAAAAACTTCAAAGTAAAAAGTGTTAACTGTTTATTTTGGACAAACAGACTGTGGCTAAATCGGATATGACGTCAAGGCCTACGTAATTCATCGAACATTGTGCTGATTGGTTGAAATCAACGGGTTAAACCAATGATGAAATGAACACGTTTAAAGCGGTGACAATAGCAACGTTGCACAGAAGAGAACCAAAATTTTACTGATTAAAAATTATGAAAACATGTTTAGTTACATTCACTGTGGTTCTTGAGTTGATATAATATTCACTCAGTGATACCTGCAAAGGGCGCCCTGGTCAAATATAGTGTATTTACTATACTGTACCTGGACATAGGTTGACGTTTCTGTCATAAAAACCCTTTTTTAGGCCCGAGCAGAAAAACTGCAAGGGCCTATTGTAATCGCTAGAATTATTATTATTATTATTATTATTCCGGGGACTTTTGGCGGGGCAATATGGGGACTTTGCCATTCCCCAAAACGCGTATAATTTTACCCAAAATTGTCCCCCGACTAAAATTCTTGATCCTTAATGTCGTCGTCAGTGGGCGTGGCCAAACCACTTAGCCACGCCCCCAAACGTGAGATAGGCCGAACCGTAAGTCGTACAGATCTGAAATTTGGCACAATGCTAGAACTCCTCAAACTAAGAAAAAAAGTCTCTTGGGAGTATGCCCTAAAACGCACAGGAAGTCGCCCATTTTGTGTCAAAGGCCGATTTTTGCCCGTTTTTCACTTTTACTCACCTCGAACTTTAACAAACTCCTCCTAGAGATTTTGAGCTATCGGCTTCATATTTGGTCAACATGCAGTTAAGGGATGGGGGATTAAAGTTATCAAAATCATGAGTTTTCGGCCATGTTTAGGGGGCGTGGACGGGACACGAACTTGGCATTCGCGCTCAAAGTGAAAAAAATGCAATAACCTTCCCAAAGAAACGACAAATCAAACCAAAGTTGGCATGAAGGAGGGCCTTCGGGTTACCAACGGTCCTATGGGGTCATATGCTGACATCATCAAAGCCACGCCCCCTCAGAACAGGAAGTCACCTTTTTCACTTGGAAAGGTGCCTCTCTGACCCTCTTGACCCAATACACTTCAATCTGTGTCAGAACACAGATAACTAGTGGGTCTAACTTCGTTTGAAGCACAATGACGTTTCATAAAAGGGCGTGGCCGTGGCGAAGTCAGACGTCACGCCATGGCCATACGTTTGGCTCTCATTTCCACATACATCATCTGATCTGCACCAAATTCAATGTGATTGAATCTTGTCCAGTCCCCAACACAGATCTGATGACATATTTGGTGGGCGTGGCATAATTCGTCTACAGCGCCCCCTAGAAAATTTGAAAAAATCAGCCCCAAGCCATGCTTTCACCGAGGAATCTGAAATCTGGTACACATATGTATCATCTCAGGACCTACAAATAAGTCTCTTGGAGCATTGGTCCAAACCCCACAGGAAGTCGACCATTTTGGATTGAAGTTGCCATTTTCACCTTGTTTTTGACGTTTTCACCCAGCATATCTGAGCGAACTCCTCCTACAGGTTTGGACTTAGAGACTTGAAAATCACTCAGTATACTCTTAAGGCATTGGGGATCAAAAGTTATCAAAAGCTTTTGGATACATGAAAGCATGTGGGAGTGGCTACGCCTCAAAATATGACTTCTCGCCATAAAACACTAAATTGACTTAGCTCCTACAAAGAAAGTCACAGACACATAAAACCTTCTGGGATTGATCTGCCTCTAGGCCTGAACAATATTCACTGGTAAGATGCTGACATAATCGAAGCCCCGCCCCCTGAGAACAGGAAGTGTCCCGTTTTTCTTTAGACAGTCAGTGTTTGATGTTCTTCACCTAATCAATGTGAAACTGTCCCAAGTAACAGATAACATGATGGTGTTACACAGTCGCCAGTACTGACTGCTTTAGCTGGAGGGTGTGGCTATGATGGCGTAGCGAATTCTGATGTCACGCCACGGCCATACGTTTGCCTCTAAATTACACATGGATGGTCTGATTCAATCCAAAATAAATATGGCTCATCTTTGTCAGTCCCCAAACACCTCTATTGGATTACATTGCGATTTGGATCAACAGCGCCCCCTAGGACATTTCAAGGCCTATCTCTCCCTCATACATCATCGGATCCTCTTGAAATATAATATACACATATGTATATGGATTAATAATGAACATGTTAACAAAAACTCAGTGCGTGACCTAAAGTGATCTCCTCAACTAACAGCCAAGTGAGTGCAGCTTCCTTCGGGAAGGTTGGATTTCACCCACATTTTCAATGCTTTCCGCTGGAGAACAACCCTGCATGAGTCAAGATGCTATGAAAGGTTGCTCACTGTGCAGTCTACTGTTTTTACTTAATTGCTATAAAAATGTTATTGTCTGTCTTTAACATAGAATGCCACATTTTAAACAAACTTACTGTTAATGCTCCATGTTGGGTTGCTTACCATATTATTTTATTATATGCTTGGATCAAAAAACCACAACCCCCAGGCCATAGGAAGACAGATGTTTCAATGTTTTATGTCCTTTAAGCAGTCTCACAAGTTCAAAATACTGCCTCATTACACAAAATACACGTCCTCCACAGTTTTATTCAAATTGTACACATGATACTTTTAAGTATTTCACTCACCTTTCACATGTGAATGTCCTTTCAAACTTTGTCATACATAATTTTGCTTAACTCTGTCCTTGTTCTTTTCACTTGCTTTCAATGTTAATTGATTTTACTTGTAAAGCAATTTCTGCTTTAAACTCATATACAACACAATTAGTACTTTCTAATACTCATTCATCGATACATAACATCATCATGAAGCCTACTGCTAACTTTTGCCTGGAGCAAATTTCTATACAATGTGTAAAATTCAAATCAAAGTGTGTTTATTTACATAACACTAATTCACAACACATGTACTCTCAGGTTACTTTATTCCAATCATAAACATTGAAGTCAAGTACAAATATTCCACTTGATCATACATACATTACATCCCACAATGAGGTCAAGTCCAGTTTATTATTGTACTTCTTTAGATGTTTTCTACGTAAAGGAAGCCCAGCAGCTTCCATCTAATCATTGACTTGCAGTGTTCACTCTTCCTGGATGAGTATGTAGCCAATGGATGGTTGATAGTAGTGTCCTTGACTTGCCAGTAATCCCTTTTACTGAGCACGAATGTAGCCACAGTGGACAGAATAAACTCCTCTTTAGCATGAACAAAAACATCTAACGCAACAAGTACCAGGCTCCCTGAGAGGCCATCTGCCATGACCGACTGGGGGTTTCAGAAGACAGAGTATACACAAAAGATCCCAGAAGCGCTGATCCAGGAGTACCTTCACAGACAAAATTTACACAGGTTAAAAAAGGTCTTAACAGTAATTATAATATTTAAGGATTAGTCATTTTTTTATAATGTAGAAAATTTCATATGTCATTGTCAACACAACCAGCAAGGCACCACAGGGAGTTGAACCCTGTCCCAAAATTGAGAGTACCTCTACCAGTGCCTTTTGCTTTTTTTATGTAACATGACAAGGTAAAGCAAAACCTCCATCAAGAACAGCATACTCAATGTTACATTTCCAATTACAATAAAACGATTTTTATAGGCCAGCATAATTATTAATAAAGCATGTCAAATTCATAACATGCTCAACTTTTGTCAATTTGTTTGCCAATAAATGCTGTCTTAATGGAGGAAACGAAACCTTAATAAATTACAAACACTTTCTATTGCATAGAAAATGTTAATCTCTATCAAAAACTGATTTTTACATTTAAAAGTATCCATCCAAATACATTAAAAAATAGTTCACTATTATCTCCTGATACTACAATTAAAAATTGAAATTATGGCCTCATGATCACTAAAATATATATGTAGGAACAACAATTGCCTCTACGTCATACACTGAAGATTTAACATAAACATGATCAATTAAAGTGCCACTGTCAGTTGTTGGCTCTCTCACTATCTGATTATAGCCTCTCTCTGTCACAAATTTGGAGACATTAGATGACTTCAAAAAGTCATCATTGAAATCTCCAATCACTGCAGCTGTGTCACTTAGTGGCTCAAGCCAATAAAGTAACTTGCCCAAGTTCTTCTTAAACAGTGACAAAGGATACGACGGTGGGCGATAAACAACAGCCACCACAATGCTGAAGCTCTGAAAGTGATAAACCAGACACTCCAAATTAACATCTGGTACACTCAAAACTTCATATGCCACACCATCAGCGCAATACATGCCAACTCCACCGTGCTGTTGGTCCTGCAATTCCACTAATGCTGGAATATTGCTGTTATACGATAAACTTCGTGGACAGTTTTTAAAACTGTAGCCAGCAATCTTTACCGTATCAGCTGAAAAAACTGCAGGCAGCCATGTTTCTGTCACAGCAATGCAACTAGGCTGAACCTGCTTTATACAAGAGGCCAAATCAGCCACATGTCCAGGCAAACTTTGCACGTTCATCAAAAATTAGTGCTGTCAATAGATTAAAAAAATTGAGAGATTAATTAACTATGATCTGTAATTAATTGATCTAATTAATCTCCTTTTTAATCTCACCTACAAATTGCTGAGAAAGGCCCTTAAGTTGGTTGAAATATTTCAATTTAAATTTGTTACATTATTGTGGTAGATCAAAAGATTGATATATAACAAAAAAGTGGTTTTATGAAATAATTTATTGTTTTGAACAGATGCAGTTCTAGCCATTTACATTCCGTTGTATTTGAGACTAGTCCCAAGTGCTGCTTTCAACCTGTAGTTTCTGTCACTAGGGCAGAAATATTGCTGAGCTCTTTTTTTTTGAATTTCCAAATAATTTTAAAATGAAAACATCAGGTCTGTATAAAATGCTGTAAGTTAACATATAAAATGGCAAGAACACTTTTATGAACAATAAAATTATTGAACACTGAACTTGTTGCTTTTCCTCTGCTTCAGATAACAAAATAAATAAAACAGACCTATCAATCACAATGCTGTAAGCAAGCACACCAAAAATAATTGTTCATCATAACAAAAATAAAGTGCTGAAACAATCACTTCTAGTAGGCAGAGGACATAGCAGCTTTGCTGACCTCATGCCTCTTATTTCTTCTTCTTCAGCCAGTCGCTGACACAGACCAACTTGGTCACATTTTCTGGGAGCAAGGCTGCCCTTTTCTTTTGTACTATGTGGCCTGCAAGGCTAAACAGTCTTTCACAAGGTATGGAGGTTGCCAGGGAGGCCAGGTACTTGTGTGCTAGGGCTGACAGCTTTTCATAGGCTCCTGAGTGAGCATACCACCACTGCAGGGGACAGTCATCAATACTGATGCTGGGCTCTACTCTGTAGCTCTCCAGACATCATTCCATCTTCTTCTGAGTCAGAGTCAGACCCCAGCAGGAGAACGCTCCTCCTCTTCTTCTGAGCTGGTTCATCATACTCTGTGGAGGGCTGGAGAGTAACTTATCTTCTGGGCTCTGCTGCTTGGAGCATGTTCTCCAGACTGGTCCACACCTAAATGAATGAATGAATTAATAGATGGTTGAGTGAGTGATTATCATTAACACTAAGTGCAGTAGATGTTTTTTTATTTTATGAAGCACTTTGTGTTGCATTTCTTATGTGTGAAAGGTGCTATATAAATTATTTTTTTTTTATAAATTGGACTCTTTCATCCAGCTTATCCTTATAGTCTTTACCTGTTCCCTCTTTTCTCTTGGAAGACATTTCAAATCCTTAAAACGTGGATTCAGTGCTGTGGCCAACTTGAACCATGTCTCATTGGCATCAACTCACCGTGCTGCCAGGTCCCTCTGGAACGCGTTCTTGAACTTTACCACATAGGCTGGATCATCATCAGTGATGTCCATGACACAGTCCAGATGGCAAAAAGCAGGCAGCACTACAGAGCAAGAGATGTAGACCTCACCACCCAGCAGCTCAGTCAACTACCTACAGAGGTAGTTGACTGAGCTGTGGATAAGTTTGCGAAAATAAACTTAGCTGTATATTTAAACTAAAGTGTCACTGATTTCCAATTTAATTGTTCTGAAATGTAACTACCTAACATGTGACAATAGTTTTTGATTATAATGGACGTGTTTATTTGGGCTTACCTGCATGGTTCAAGCAGGACCTCCAGCCTCTGCAGTTTCCCCCACTCAGCTTCGTTTGGCATGACCAATCTGTGGTTCTGTTGATCCAATGTAGCCTGGACCGCCTCTCGGTTGCATAGGAGGCGTGAGACCATTGCTAGTGTTGAATTCCACCTGGTCGGTACATCTTGTAGAAGTTGCTCGCTCATTTTTCCAAGTGCTACTTGTTGCTGGTTAAGTTCTGTGGTACTCGCAGGGCTTTGTTTAAAATGGCCAACAATCTTGCGGCACTTTGTCAGTACACCGGCAAACCCACTACTATCGAGGCAGACCGTGATGGTCCTCTGGAGAAGGTGAGCATTGCAGGCGATGTGCTCGTATGGAAGGGCTCTCATAGCAGCCAGCATGTTTGCTGCATTGTCTGTACCAATGGTGGATATCTTCTTTTCAATTCCCCAGTCATGTACCACCTTGAGGAACTGTTCGGCACATTTATCAAAGTGCCTGGTTTCTGTTTTCATGACGGTCAGCCCAAATGAGTTGAGGTTCCACTCACCATCAATAAAGTGTCCGGTCACTCCCAAATAGCTGTGATTGCCAGCTGAGGTCCAATGATCTCCGGTTATAGCAACATAGTTGGGCGAGTCCTTCACCAAAATCTCAAGTTTGTTTTTCTTTTCACCATCGTACATCTTGCCGATTTTGGTCGTCATTGTCGACCTGGACGGTGGCTTGTATGATGGGTCATTGGACGCATTTTGCAACACCTGTTAATCCCTCGTCTTCCACTATATTAATCGGCCTGCAGTTCAACGCTAAACACTTGGCAAGAACATTTGTCAGCCTGTCGGTTGCAGACTTGCTCATACGTGGGGTGTTCTCTTCAAGTTTATATTGGCGAAGAGCTTTGCTGTGGCTTGCTAAATTGCTAATGTCTTCGCTGCTAACATTAACTGTGGCGGCGGCACTCGCAACTGGGTGCTTTGCGTTGATGTGGTAAGCAAACTCCTTACAAAGAAGGCATATCACTCTGCCTTTATCAATGGTGCCGTCGTCGTGTTTTTGGAATGTAAATTTCCCAGTCATTGGACCGACAACTCTCACATGCTCCTCCATTTTCGCGTCTCTTCTCCGCTACTCACTTGAGCCTATCAGCTCATACACACCCATGACAGCCAATCAATGTCCACTTCAGGGTGTGACTGACCATTGTTTTCCACCCTCAATAACTCAAGTGCAAGAAGCCCAATGCATAAAAAAACAGATTTCATAAAAAGGGAACTCTCATAAAGAAATAGTAGAGTTGGAGATTAAAAATTAGATTAACACAATTAAAAAACATAACGCGCTAAGCATGACTGTAATTAATTAATCGCAATTAACGCGGTAATTTGACACCCCTATCAAAAATGTACCACAATCTTTTAAATTTAAACTACACAACACATTTTCCATGATTAAAGGTGACATGGCCTTAAGGGCAACCTTTATGTCTTCCTTACAATAAATCATCTTCTCATCAAACTTCTGAATCACAAGCCCAGACAGGTTTCTAACACGACTCAATGCTACATAAGCTTGTCCCGCTGAAAAGATCTTATCCAAATTAACTACGGCTCTGTCGACAGTTACATCTTGTACCTTGTGAACTGTACAGGCCCAAGCCAATTTCAGTGGAAACTGCCTCCGCATTCCACCTTTCTTTGTAGCTCGTTCTTCCGCTGGTTCAATTGCAATGGCGCCAACAAATTCAGCTGAAGTGGTCTGGCACTGCTTCCTCCTCTGTGACCCAACACGATCTTCATCAAACTTCACATAAACTTTGAGAGGAAAGTCATCCTTTTCCGACTGCAAAATTCCCACAACTGTCCCACAACCACCATTCACCAAACCATCTGCAACATCAACATTTTTGCACAACATAACACGAGCACCTTTCCCCAAACACAAGTCCTCAGATAAACATGTGCTAGAAGCTCTAGCATGATTCCCTTCTAGCAATCTCAGTTTACCCGTCTTTTTATCATTCACATAATCTCGTGCTCCAATCACTATATAATCAGGACAGCACTTACTGACCTGCTCAATATTGTGCTCATTTACCTGTCGATTTGTTGCAAAAATATGCAAGGCTGAGCTGACCTCACCAGTTTCACATTGCTTTAAGAGCTTACCATCATCTGCCAACATTGGAGCACCTTTACTATGAACTCTCACTCTATTTAGCAACTCTGCAAACACCCTATCTTTCTGTCTAACTATTTCTGTTAATTCAACAATCTTAAATAAACTATGCCACAAGTTACTAGTCACACTCTCCACATACAAGGCTTTGCCTTTTACTGTAGGCAACTGGAAAAAATCCCCAACAGCAATGACACTAACATTTCCAAATGAAGCAAAGTCACCAGTCTGCTTTATCTGCCTCAACCTACCGTGGATATATGACAACAGGTTATGGTCTATCATAGATATTTCATCAATTATAAGAAGCTGGAGATCGCTATATTTAACTCGCAATGAATTCAGCTTCTCTTCCCCCAATGGTGTATATGGTAGCCTTACATCCATTCCAATGCTAAAAGTGTTGTGAATAGTCATTGCTTGCAAATTATGAGCCGCTATACCAGTAGGAGCCGTTAACAACACAGAGACATCATCTGGATTACGGCATGCTCGCGATAACCTCACTGACTCATACTGAATGGCTTTAATCAAATGACTCTTTCCAGTCCCTGCACCACCAGTAATGAAAACATGCAATGGTTTAGGATTTTTCCCTGAAATCCTATCCAAACACCACCGTCTAATTTCATTAAACACTGACAACTGTTTCTCATTTAGAGACCTAATTAAAGCCAAACCTTCACTTCTTCTCAAGTTATTTCTTCTCTCCAAACGTGCAATCTCATTCTTACGAAGACACAAATCTGGAATAGGTTCTGGTACACCTTCCACTACTTCTTCCCGTTCTTTTACTTCCTCAATACACTCCAAACGTTCCAACTCCGCCTCAGGACACAGCTCACACCACGCATCTTCCAGCAGTACGTCACTATCTAAATGATGAGGAATCTCTAACTGCTCACAGTCCGGTTCAAACGCAGATTTATTTAAATCCACAACAGACTTCACAGAACAATAATAACCATCTACAAGCCTTACAGAACCACTATTATAGAACTCCTCAAATGTTTCATAGTTCACAGGTTTAAGTTCAGCATCTGCTCTGTAGGGCAGAAACAGCTGCAGATTTGTTTTATGAAACTTTTCAAGGTCCCTCGTTTCTGAAAGCGAACATAACGCACAATAGCCGGCTGGGTCCGAGTTCTTTTCACTATTGAACCAAGGCCCTTCTTCAAATGGATTGCATTTCTGCATCTCTCATTTTTAATTACAGTTTGATACTCCGAAGCAAAAGTTGCAAGACACATGTCTGCAAAGACATCATCGTTTGGCCTGTTCTTGTACCAATCAACTGTACTAGTCATCCACATGTCGTCAGTGGCACCTTCCTCTGATGCAGCTCTCTGCCTTAAAACACTAATGGGTAAACTCATCCTAACAACATTGTCACCTGTGGGAACAAAAACAACTTTCCTAGAACACTCCTTTAAATGCAGATTTGTTACCCTGTACACCGCTTCCTGAGCACACACATCTCGATTATGGAGATAAACGCTGCCTAAACTTTTCAGTGCCTCTTTGGCACTTAAATTATTGTCTTTGGCAGCTTCTCTTTGAGCATTTCCCAACAACAGACCTATTTCCTGTTCACCTTTAAACATATATGACACAATATAAACACAACACGCATATGCATCGACACAATACTGGATATCAAGATTAGCATTCCAAGCTTTTAACAGCTGGCTGCTATACAGATTAATCCAGACCTCATTGAGTTGCCTTTTCAAAACAACATGAGTATTACGACTACAATGTCTATATGCCATTTCAAATATATGCTGATTTATGCCTAAACCTCTAAACAATTCCTCAATAGTACCATATGGACTATTTGCATCCAAAATAGTCTCTTTTACTTTACTGAAAATACGACTTGCCAATTCCCCACCCATTTTATTCTTATCCAAGCCCTCTTTATTTATACATGAACACTGTGCAATTGGATCACTTTTATCCTTCTGACAGTTCTTACACCTAACGCTATCCTGATATTTCTCTCCACGACAAATGAATGTTCGTGTGGAGGCCGGGCGGGGAAAATTAAACCGACAAACTGTTTTATTCTTCTTGCAAGTTTTAGAGTGATGCTTCGAATGCTGCTGCACAGACGTCACCACTTCAAATAACGGATCATCTTCAGAGGGAAGTTCACACGTTACATATTTATCTATAAAAGCAACTACTTCCTCATCTGTGCTCTTATCCAAGATAGGAGCATTTTCGACCCAAAATAACGCGTGAATATGTGGCGAGCCACACTGCTGAAACTCAACTTGATAATAATAATCTTTAATCTTACCAATTGGATTCGACGGAGACATCAAAACCTCTCTCAAAAACACATGCCATCTAAAATCAAACATCCTGGCAGCAGTTACAGGATTTTTACGCAACAGTTCACACTTGTCGGTCCACTCCAACTGTTCAACCGTCCGTGTTCGACCTTCTTGCTTCAAGACACTGTTAAGCAGATTGGTCCAACGCATATCAGCAGAGGAAAATGAAGCAAACCAACATGGTTTCCCAAGTTGTCGAACACAAGCCAACAACTCACGTTGTGCTGACTGCCAGAAAGCTGGAGTCCCTCTTATGGGTTTCAGAAACTGATAACCATCATCAAACTCCAACAACTTCTTGAAAGACTCCACATCTTTCAACAAGTCACTCAAATTGTGGGATTTACCACCTCTGCCTTTACGTAAAGCTATCGAAACATTAGACTTAACCTGCTCCAACTCTGACATGTACTGGGCATAAAACAGATATTCTACATTAGATTTTCATCTAATGTAGAATATCTAATGCAGATATTCTACCATCAGCATGTAAAATCCTGTTATCAAAGTACCGAGACAACGTTAAACGATACGGTCTGCTATCATGATAGGTATTATTTCCAGATGGAAATAACACAGGGAAGCATTTAACTTCATTTTCTGGATCAGAAAGTAACCTCACTGGATTGTTGCCCTCACCAGGAGCTACATTCAAAACATTATCAAAATACTGCTCCAGAGCTTCCTGACCAATATCTACAGGCATGAGACAAGTATCTTGAAACATGCAATGTTGCTGTCTATCATGCAACAGCTCATCTTTATGGAGTTAAATTTGTCTCAATATTATTCAATCAAACAAAAAACTAATCTCAATCAAAAAAAAAACTAATCTCAATCAAAAAAAAAACTAATCTCAATAAAAAAAAAACTAATCTCAATCCAAAAAAAACTAATCTCAATCAAAAAAAAAACTAATCTCAATCACAAAAAACTAATCTCAATAAAAAAAAAAACTAATCTCAATAAAAAAAAAACTAATATCAATCAAACAAAAACTAATCTCAATAAAAAAAACTAATCTCAATCCAAAAAAAACTAATCTCAATAAAAAAAAAACTAATCTCAATCCAAAAAAAACTAATCTCAATCAGAAAAAAAACTAATCTCAATCAAAAAAAAACTAATCTCAATAAAAAAAAACTAATCTCAATAAAAAAAAAACTAATATCAATCAAACAAAAACTAATCTCAATAAAAAAAAACTAATCTCAATCAAAAAAAAAAAAACTAATATCAATCAAACAAAAACTAATCTCAATAAAAAAAAACTAATCTCAATAAAAAAAAACAACTAATATCAATCAAACAAAAACTAATCTCAATTAAAAAAAAAACTAATCTCAATAAAAAAAAAACTAATCTCAATCCAAAAAAAACTAATCTCAATCAAAAAAAAAAACTAATCTCAATCACAAAAAACTAATCTCAATAAAAAAAAAACTAATCTCAATCAAAAAAAAACTAATCTCAATCAGAAAAAAAACTAATCTCAATCAAAAAAAACTAATCTCAATCAAAAAAAACTAATCTCAATAAAAAAAAAACTAATATCAATCAAACAAAAACTAATCTCAATAAAAAAAAACTAATCTCAATCAAAAAAAAAAAAACTAATATCAATCAAACAAAAACTAATCTCAATAAAAAAAAACTAATCTCAATAAAAAAAAACAACTAATATCAATCAAACAAAAACTAATCTCAATAAAAAAAAACTAATCTCAATAAAAAAAAACAACTAATATCAATCAAACAAAAACTAATCTCAATCAAAAAATATTAAGTTGTGATCATTTTTTTTTTAATGGAATATTTTATTTTGGGGAGAAAAAAAAATTGCTTGAAAAAACTTTTTTTGGTTACGAGTCTCGCTTTTTTGGTTGAACTCAACGAATTTTGAGTTCTGGAAACATGAACATCCTGGGCGGGGCCTAAAGACGAACGATGTAAGACGTTTCCCTATTGGTTAGCGCTGAATAAAGCAGCAGACTCTGATTCCCCCCACCTCTGAACTTCTGCTTGAACTGCAGGGCTTGCAGCGTCGCTTCAGTTAGGAGACATCAACTCTACAGAAGAAAGGAGGTAACACCGAACGTGAATGATAAGTACCGGTAATCTTCACAGATTTACAGTTCAAGAGCTGCTAAAGTGTCCATCCTTTTTTCAAAGAAGAAAGTTTTACACAATTTAGGAAGACAGTCGATTATCTTGTGTGCCGCATCCCGGTTAGCATAGCACGCTAGCTAATGTTAGCATCTGGTAAAATGCATAAACTGGGCTTGTGTAATGTTTGCCTGTCTTTATGTTAAACTAGTGCACCTTTGTCGAGTTGCATTAAGCGTGGCAAAATACCAAATGTATGTGATGAAAATAAATGTTAAGAAACTGTTACCTTCGTGTGTGTACTAACTAGCAGCGATGCTAAGGTGGGAAACACAGCGGACCGCTGCGCTACAGTGTCATTACGTCCATGTTGATCTACACAACACATGTCACATGACTGTACAATCATATTATTTATTTCCCGAGCACATAATCAGTGCTTTAGATAAGGGGAGACAATGTAACATCTAAATATATATTTTCTTCTAGATGCAAAACGGAAAACCAAACTGGTAGATCACAGGCAGAGTTAGGATGTTCACATCATTTCCATCTTTGTTTATTAGTGTTAATAAATTGCTATCTGTCTGGTATTTAGATCATATTTTGTCACACCCATTTAAAAATAAATCCCCACTACTCTAACACCGACCTTAGTTCGAGTTGAGTTCAAAGTTATGTTTTTTCTTTCATGCTCCAATACCGTCTCTCAGCGGCACCAGATTCATCTTTGAGGTGGGGGGCTGTGGGGTGCTTTATCACCTTGAACTCTGTTCATACTATAGCCTAAAAGATATCCAACCAGACCCACAGACATTGTGTCAGATAACATTTGTTCCTTTTTTTTTCCAGTCACGGTTGAATTTTCTGTTAATTCAGAAGTGACTATAGACTAATTGCAATGGCATGATGTTACCCTCTTGTACACAGAATGGAAAAGTAACTGGACAGTTCGCAGACCCAGGAATGCTGCTGCCTAATTGCATTTTGATTTATTTACTTTGGTCAACACCTAAAGTATTATGCTGTGTTAGTTGCATGTAAAATAATAACCTTGTGGAATTTCTTAAATGTGTAAAGACTAATCAATATGTTCTCATATATATTTTTTTTTTTTCTTAGGAATCTATGCTGCATCAGCTTTTACAAAGAGTTAGGCATAGAGTGATTTCTACTCTCAGCAGGCAGCCCATTGACTTTGACTATTTGTACTTTGTTTGTTGTCAGGAGTTACAGTTTCTCAGAGCCGGAGCAGCTCATGTTGACCTTGCGGAGTCAGTGGTTGAGAATTTTCAGAGGTTGACTGAAGTTGTCAGTTCTTATGCCTCAGCTCCAAGATTATTCGATGTAGCTCAGGTTGAACACAGTGGGAATGCAGGGAGACCCAAAGTCAACATAGAAAGTGAAACTCTCACAGATCTACTTAGTAGTGGTTTACCATTGACTTCCTTATGTAGCCTTTCTAGAATTGCAAGGTCAACTTTGTATAGACGTTTGAAAGAGCATGATCTAGCTGTAAGAAAATGCTATTCCAGCATTTCAGATGACTCATTAGAACAGGTTAGGTGTATAAAGACCAGAATGCCAAATGCTGGCTACAGATGGGTCTCTTCAAGCAATGGGTGTCCGGATTCCTTGGAAGAGAGTGAAAATGTCCTTGCAGCGTGTGGACGGAGCAGGACTTATTGCCAGAATGGTCCAGCTCCCTTATCTCTTGTCCACGTTGATACAAATCATAAGCTCATCAGGTTTGTTTATTGAATACATAAAGAATATATACATATATTCTGTTGATAACAGTGTGTATATTCCTAGGTACAACATTGTTGTGTTTGGAGCAATTGATGGTTTTTCAAGGAAGGTAAGGTATGTGTGTTTTTGTTTATTTTAAATCTTGTTATCACTTCTGTTTAATTCTAGAAATTATCCTACAGATCTTTTACTTGGACACGGCTGGCAACAACAAGGCAGGGACAGCTTTTTGTTTCTTTATGGATGGGGTTTGTAAACATGGATGGCCATCAAGGCAAGTTAATTAAGGTTAAAAAAAGATAAAGATTGCGTATGATGTTCTTGAATTACATTGATTTTGCAAAATATAACTTTCCACTTTGTCTTATAGAGTTCGAGGTGATCATGGGGTTGAAAATGTGGACATTGCAAGGTGCATGTTTACGATTCGAGGTACTGGACGTGGCAGTTTCATTGCTGGGAAAAGTGTTCATAACCAGAGGTAACATACCACAAATCTGTCTTTTTTGTCTTTACAACAAGAACAATCTTGGTTATTTTACTTTACATTGTTTTTCTATAAATATCTGCTACAACACTCACATTTGACAACATTTTCCTAATAATAAAGCAAAGAAAACTGGCAGATCTGTCAAAAAGCATGGTAAGCAAAAGACCCAACAGATTGTGAATGACTTGGGTTGCTCCAATTTTGTGTAATTTGGTAAACTCCCTTCTGGAAGAACATATAAGACAGTAAGGGCAACATCAATACATAATAATGGGAGTAATTTCTCATTGTTTATTCCTGTCCTCATATTGTGTGCGTGGAATTTGCTGTATGTTGTTTTTTTAACTATGTGAAACCGAAGCCAAATTTCCACATTTGTGAATAACAATAACTAATGTTCATTATGCAATTATTTCAAAAAAAGAAAGTTGCCTAATTTTGACAGTTGTAATGTTTTGTCTTTATATATGCCATTTTATTTAGAATTGAACGCCTATGGAGAGATGTTTGGAGTGTGACTTCAAAATATTACAACATGCTCTACAGTTTGGAGGAAGAGGGTCTCATTGACCTGTCGAACGCGGTCCATCTGTTCTGTGTGGGCTATGTCTTTATACCACGACTACGAGAAGATCTGCAGGTTTTCGAGGAGAGTTGGAATTCTCATCCCTTGAGGACAGAAACCTAACACCCAATCAATTGTGGATGATCGGTATGCTGAAGGAACCAGTGTCAGAACCAGATCTGACAGAGGTATGTTTTGCTTTTATTTAATTGCAACATTCGGGCTTCATAAATATGACAGATGACTACATGGATTTGTAGATTTTTATTTATTTTCCCTGGTATTTTTTATGAGTAATCTGTCTATGGCTTTTGTCAAAGCAGATTCAGCATGCTGAGGAGCTGCTGTCCCAAGAACAGCAAAGTGAAGAAGTTGAACATGGGGTCAATGTGCCTGTTCTTCAGTCCGCTGTCAGCTGAAAAAGTGCATGCACTTCAACAATTAAACCCTTTGGCAGAGTCTGCATCACTTGGCCGAGACATTTATTTACAAGCTCTTGAAGTGGCCTGTGGCTGGTGTGTGTGTGAGATTATTTTCTTCCTACATCATAAAATGTAACACGCATTACAGCATGTGTGCAATACAAGCACAAACCCATGTTTTTTATCAAAACTGTGTGATGCAATAACATTAGGAAAACATAACGCATTATACAATGAACTACAACTATGAACAGTAGTTGTAGTTTTTGAGGAAAATACATAAACCACAACAGATAGAAAATAAATTCTCTCCAAAGAGACATTTCTTTTACCTATGAACTATCAGTGTTAAAACAGTGTAAAATGCCTTTTATAAAATAAAGTCAGAACAACTTGTCAAACTCTGGTCGTCTATAAACACATGCTGACCTACAGCCTGTCAAAAGTGACTCCATATTTTACTGCAGTGCTAAGGTTGCTCCTGAAGGATTCATAATCCGCTAGATGGGCTGTTGGAAATGTCACAGTGCTGGTACAAGCACTTACAACTGGGTAGCACACAGTGTGGCCTGGTGTGTGTTCTAGGCAATTGTGGTCAAAAATCACTGTGACTTTAAAAGAATTTCTTTCTGATAAAAGCAAATGTCTGTGTGCTTGCCCAGTCATCCACTGCATCACCACTGGAACATTTAGAGTCTGTGTCTCCTCATTCTCTGCTGGTCGTGTATCTATGAAAAGAAAACTGTTATTTCATCATTAAAGTATTTATTTCAAGTTAATATCTGCACTAGGATTAAAACTTAAGCCCAATCTGCAAGTAATAGGGGAGGAATTTCCATTATTCTTTAATTTACATCTTCTCAGCAGTTATAAACTATTTAAAGTATTCATAATGTTAATGATTATATTTCTGTGGGTTCAACACATCTTGTTACATTAATGTAGATTCAAAAGCAATTTAAATTCCTAACTAAAAATATAGAAGTATTCAGCCTTCTTGGCATTGTTTGATTACAACCCGAGTAAGCCATAGAGTTCATAGAACTGTATTTTATGACTAGAAAAAACCCTTTATTTACAGACAAAAACAAGAAGGCTTATTTTGAGTTTACCAAAATGCATGTAGGAGACTCCCTAAAAGCATGGAGGACGGCGTTTTGGTCAGATGAGGCCAAAATTTTACTTTCATTAATACACTAATATTTAGATCAGAAGGAAACTTGGGGCACGGCGCTGTAGGGGTTACAGCGCGACACATATGGAGGCTATAGTCCTCGAAGCGGCTGTCCCGGGTTCGAGTCCTGGAACCAGCGACCTTTGCCAAACCCTTTGCTGGACCCCCTCTCTTTGCCCCTTCTTCCTGTCTGCCTACTATCAAAATAAAGGCCTCTAGTGCCAAAAAAATTTTTAAGAAAAAAAAAAGAAACTTGGGGTTATTGTGCCTTGACCCGGGGCACATTGACATGCAAAAAGGGGAAGCTGGAATCGAACTGAACAATTTACAAACCTGTTCTACAAAAAACTACCCCTTGCTGTTGGTGACTGTGGCTATACTACTTAGCCACAGTCACCAACAGTTCATTCGTGCAACTATTTACATACCTTCAAGTTCGTACAAGAAATCTTGGAAGTACTCCAAGATTTTGGTCTCCTTTGCTTGTTTTATTGAACCCTGTGGACTCAATTCTGGGGCGATGTGTGACAATATGTAATTTGAGTCAACCTAGGAAAAGAAGCAACTTAGAACATTAAACATTTATAGATAGCTTTATGGATCTAAATAACAGATCAACAAGATGAACTAAATTCAGTGTACCTTGTCATCTTCTCCAACAACAAATAGACTGCGACACTCATCTGGCTTTCTCTCCATTACATTAATAAAGTTGTAAACTCCAAGGCCTTCTCGCATTTGTTGCAGCATTGGTGTGTTTTGTTGTTGCATGCAGAATGATAGCCCTATAAAGTCCATGCAAAAATATGTATTGATTTGTTCAATGTTAAAAGTGACTGAATTTTAGGGTCTTGTATAATCTGAAATAATTTCCTAGTTATCACAATAACTAATTGTGTAACGGATAATTTGTATCAAAGCAAGAAATGTCACATTACTTCTAATTTCTAAATTTAAAACTTGCCTCAATAGTGTTCTTATGGTCTGTATTAATCGGACCGGTGTAGCCACAATCCAGTATCTCTTTACTGTACACAGACAGGTCAGATGCACCTTCAATCTATAGATGTGGTGTATAGAAAAAAATTGTTTCTTCAGTTCTATTATTACAACTTTAATTTTACCATCTTCAAAATGACAATCTTGGATGCAATCATTATAGGAATTTAAATCTAACCGTTTCACATTGTTTGTGTAAATGGAAGTGCTTCTAGAACTTATTTGCTGTTACATAATAATTAACTATCAAAGCACACAATGTGAGAAAGGCACTAACAAAGTAAATGATCAATTTTACAGAGGATTCAATTCTTTCACTGAACATACCATTGTTAGTAATGTCGATAACTCAGTGTCATATACACCATGAGTTTGAAGTTGTAGTTGTAACACCACTCCTGCATAAACTGTGGTGCTGGTCCTCCTTGGGCTACACTCACACTAAATATTTCCCCTGCAACTCTGTAAATATGAAAGGTCAATCAGCTAAGGTATCGCAAAGCATAATACACCTTGTTTTCTTTCCATCACCTGAAGTCACAATGCTGGTGTTTAAAACCTTAACACGTGTTTTTTAAATGTCAAAAGCCTTCTTCATAGGAGTAGTCTCATCATCTATATGTCTCAAGGTTTATACTTTGTGTTTTTTACATTTTCTCATATTTTAAAATAAGAATGTATCTCAGATTATGAAATTAATAAAAAGTGAAAAACATACTTGAACAGCTGTTTATCAAGGTTGTTGAGAGAGTATTTTGCCCATCTCACTGTCACCCTCAAACAGTCTATTCTCAATCCCTGCAACCATAGCTATAGACCAAATCAAATGAAAACAAAATAAGTTACATTATAGACAACATAGCCTACTAATTTTCATGGTATTTCGAATTATCAAAAGGGCAAAAAAACAAGGTTTTAGGAAAAATAAAACATCTGCACTTTGCTTCAGATTTTCACATAACATGCACACAACTCGGTTCATGTTGCTGTACACACTATTCAACATCACATAAAACGACAGACGTACTTGTAAGAAACTCCTTTCTGAGAGCACCGGTGTCCACACCTAATTCTCCTAGAAAGGAGACTTTCAAAGGGTTCACTGGGCCACCATTTTTTTGACGCTGCCAAAGCCGAAGTCCTCTTTCAATCACACTGTCTCTTGAAACACATATTTCAAACGTTTTGCTGGTGTCCACCTGTGATGCTGCCCAGCGAACAACATCATCCTCACTGTTGAGATTTTTAAATTACTCTACATTCATAAAAACAATTATTACTTTCAAGAAGTTTCTAAAATAAAAGGAAACAGATTGATTACCAAGAAATATGATCCAGATTTGTCTCATTTCTATCTGCTTGGTTTAGATACTGGTCCACTCTAAAACAAAACATAAAAAAGAACTATCATATAAATTCTTATTCTCATAGTTTCTTATTTTTTTTTATATACAGTTAAATAAAAACCAAGGAGGAACAAATATTGTTTATTACAAAGCACATAAAAGCAATCGCTGAAAACATGAATGAAAATACCACACATCACTATATAAACAAATCTGGTTGCTTAACACTTACCTTTCACCGCAGAAGTTGGCATGCCCTTCTATGTCTAACAACGGAAAACATTTGTTGCACAATGGACATTTGATTTCATCCATCTAAACAGGAAGAGTGGTATAGAAAATACAAAAAATATACAATTGTAATTTTAAGGAACCATGCATTGAAAAAAAAAAAAATGTATTACATAATATAAAATGAAGTAAGAGGAATGACAGAAAATCACATTAGCTGCGTATGACACATTTGAAAAGGAGTTTAAGATATTACAATTTACATCCATCTACAGTCTAGATGGCTTATACAGGTTGAACTAATAACAGTTCACAAATATTTGGTACGTGATTATTTAGAAAATAAAATTCACATGTCCAAGCAACATAAACTTGAATGAGGGTCTGGCCTATGTAAAATCTAACATACTATCAAGATGTGCATAATTATTAGGCACGTTCATTTCCTCAGTTGAAAAGAGTAAAGAAGGGGAGGTTGTTTTGTAAGAATGATATGAAAATCAATGTAACCAGTGTTGAAGCTGCTGTTTTAAAACAACTTCTTTCTTTATTGATAACATATAATGTTCCTGCTGAGAATGATGCTGATCTGGTGATTCTGAGCATGCAGCTCTGTTGGTAGAGGCTAGGCTTGAGGCAGTGTTCTCTATGTACATCACATCTGCCTCCTGAATACAGAAACAGCATTAATTTACATCTAAAATTGGGTCAATTGCCACCTTGATACCCCAACCACATTATTTACCTCACTGTCTGAGCTTGATAAGTCACTGCATTTTTCAATGTGCAAGGCCAGCATTTGCAGAGGCATTGAAGCCTTGCATTTCTTAACTGTCAACCTTTAGTTGGAGCATGTTGAAAACTTCTCCTAGCACACCTGGTTCCAGTTTAATGTGTTGCAATCTTCTTTGCTGGGTTCTGATGTCAGGGAGAGGGAGACTCATGTCCTGAAGAAGCCTGTAGCCTGTTGAGCCCACAGAAAAGCGAAGTTGTATGGCTTTTTTTAATGTGTTTTTGCTCCATCTAATGCCTCTCTTACTCTTCATACCAATAGCTTTCATTTGATCTTTTGTGAAAATGCTGTCAAAGTTCTTTTCCATTGTTATTTTTTTCTTTCGTAGGACTGCATTAATTTTCTTCTGTCTGTGAAGTTCTCCTTCTATTGTTCTTATGTGATTTTTTTGGTTTTCTAATTTCTCCCTCAGCTTTTTCACCTCGGTTTCCTGATTGTATTCCCTGTTGATGCATACTTCATGCCCTGTTGACCCTGGCGCATCAGTTCCTGGCATGTCCCTGTCCTCTGAGGCTACAATTTCATCTTCTTTTTCCCCTTCACTTTCCCTCATCTCACAAATTATAATGTCACTGTTAGCATAAAGATTAGGTAAAAAATTTGAAACGTATTATTTAACACGGTTCGTACCAAAGTTTACTTTAGAACTATATGTGTGATCACTAGTCAGTGGATCAACATGCAGTGGAAGTTCTGCTGGACTTCTCATTGCAGGACCCTTCCTCCTCTTTGGTTCTGGGCGATGAAGAAAAAGGGTTGGAACGGCATCAGCCCTCAGTCTCACTTGGCCTGACTGTGCCCTTCACAAACTGTCCTTTTTCAAAGTGTGCCTGTAAAGTGATTTATTTATTTATTTTCTTGCACATTTCATTAGGCCCTTGTGCATTTTCCAGTGCAGTGTGCAGATTGAACTTACAGCACATAGTTTCCTGTTGTTGTGACCTCTGGTGATGGTGAGGTTGCTTCTACTGACTTGAACCAACCATTTTTTCCTTCTTTCAGGATCTTTTGGGAAGCCATACATATGGATTCCTTTCTCTGACCGATTGGTGCATCTAAATGCAGCACACCCAACCATGGTAGCCTGCTGAACCTACAGAGGAACACATTTACTTTTTTTTTTGCCTTCTAGCTATGATATTGATTGTTTCTGTATTGTTTTCAGGGAGGTCAGCAGATGTGGTGACTGACTTCAAAAGGAGCTGCAGCCAATGATGCCAAGGAGGATGAACCCTCATTCGGACTTGGGCACATTTCTACCTTGTCCAGATTTGATCAGATACAGTTTATTGGTGCAGATGTAGTTAAACTGTATAAATGGTAGTGCAGGTACTTATTTATTAAAGCTAGTTTTGCATTTTACATATCTTACAATAAATTGTTTGGTCATTTATTTTTGCACAATACAGTTGTTTTGTCATCTAATATGATTTTAACTACATTTTGAATTAAATGAACATTTTAGTCAATGAATTACAATTTTACAACAGTTGTCAGACTACGGTCACAATCAAGTCTGTTATAGATACAAGAACTCAGTTCACATGACAGCAAAAAAATTAGTATAATTATGTCTTCTACAAAAATTAAGAATTTATCCCAGGTCTTCAGTCATATTTTCATAGTTACCGTATTTTCCGCACTATAAGGCGCACTTAAAAACCATACATTTTTTCAAAAAATGACAGTGCGCCTTGTAATACAGAGCGGAGCGCCTTATATATGGATCAATTGATTAATTGGTTGATCCATACTGGTTGTACACGGCGCTCTGTCAAAATGTTTCAGTACGACTGGTAAACTACAAAGCCGCACCGCTTGCAGCATTACGGCTACCGTAGTCAGGGGCGTCGCTGAAGTAATAGCGGTAAACACCTGTACTGTGCTTACTCCTAGTCCAACACCACTTGTGTGTGTATAACGACCCCAAAATTGCACCTTTCAAGAGACACGCTTACAATGCTGAGTTCAAACTCAAGGCTGTCAGCTACGCAGTCGAACATGGGAATAGAGCAGCAGCAAGAGAATTCAACAGTTAACGCTACTATATTGTGAATGTACTAACGTTTGATTTAGTGCATCAAACTGTTTCTTTTACGTGTTTACTGAATCAGGGAAAAGTTCCCTTTCACGTTTTAACTAACGTTTGATTTCAACTTCATCTTCATAGACTCCAATGCATTCCTAACGTGCGGCCGGCTCTATTCAATAGAATTCTATGTAGAGGAGACCTTACCATGAGAATGAATGGAGTTATCAGAACGCTGGTTTGTAGTTAATAAAGTTTGACTGACTGACATATCTGTTTTGTTGACATTCTCTTTAGCACAGCTCCATCTAGTGGATGCATAACGCAACCCCAGTCAAATGTTTGACTGCAGTAGCTTCTATTCTATGCGCCTTATAATCCGGTGCGCCCTATATATGAAAAAAGTTCTAAAATAGGCCATTCATTGAAGGTGCGCCTTATAATCCGGTGCGCCTTATAGTGCGGAAAATACTGTACATATTTTCCTCATTCATTTAAAAATTATAAAAATTTTTAAATGCAATTTTAATTCTGCTCATTTTCCATCTGTAATATTTGGATTTTTTTTTTTTTTAAATACATAGGCAATAGATCTTTCCACATAGTATAGGATGTAGATCCGAAGGTAAGTTTGATCAGAGCTCTTAACTGCTGGCACAGAATACAGTTATAGCATCCTTGCTAGCATGTGCTAGCATGCGGAGGAGATCAGAAAGAGCATTTATATTAGGTATTGTTACTTCTGTTTGGATTTTCAAATTATGATTTAGTAGCCAGTAATCAGTTCATTATTATTTAATTACCAAAAGTCACAGGAAAGAGTGAAAAAATTCGCTTTTTGAGTTTTGTCGCGCCTGAAGCCGTTCAACCTCACTGAGATGTTTGGAATTATTGAGAGCTACATGAACCACGTGACCGCCTATTGGCGAGTTCAAAGAGTGTCGTAACTCTCTTTCTATGGCGCTGGTTCTACCTAATGTCTCCTACCCCGAAACTAAGCTTCACAGAAAGAGCAGCAAAACTCACGGCAGCCAGCTTGTCTCCTCAAACTCTGTCTGCTTCACAAACGGTTTAAGGCATAAACTGCAAACTCCGGTATTTAAATAGCATATTTTACAATATAATTTCGAGATGAAACAAAGCCTAATTTTAATTATTTATAACAAATAAATGCACATGCTACCTTCAGAGTAATATTGCTTATTCATATGCCAAAAAAATAAGTATTACAAATTCTTACCTCGATGGAAAAGGCTTGGTGCGGTCGACAAAGATCACTGAGGGTGGAGAGAAAAAACAGCAAGATTGCTCTTTCTTCTCTGAAGGGTTTTGGAAATAAAGGGTTTAGGGAATAAAGGGTTTGGGGAATACTTTGAGCTCACCAGAAGTTTACTCAAAGCTAGTCTGTAAAAGACTAAGGATTATCCGGCGGGCAAAACGAAATAACCACTCAGCCAACCAATAGTTTTCAAAGAAAACATCACGTGATTCCTTACAACCAATAAACTTGCAGAACCTTGATTCAAATTTGAAATGGTCCAATCACTTTGCTGCCAGTAAAGTCAAACTCTGTAACATCAAACTAAACAGAATACTAAACAATAAAAGTACATTTTGACAGGAAGTTCATTAAAACTGCAAACTTCTAAACAATTTCTTGTATATGGTTTATTTATTTAAAACCAGTCATTAATACAAGTGGAAAAAAAGCAAGAACAAAACATCTTTGATTTCTTTTCCATATGATATTCCCTTTTAATAAAATTGCATCAAAATTAATATATAGATACTAAAAAACAATAATTTATTCCGAATAATGTATTTAATGTTGCAAGATGAGCCTGCGTTCTAAGTTGATGTTGAGGATAGTTGAATGTGTGAGATCTTTATTCTATGGAAGGGATGGCAAGAAGGCTGCAGAAAAGGCAAGCACTGAGACATCAGATGCATAACAATCCTGAGGTAACTGTTTCAACAGTGTGACTGGGGATAAAAATCCAAACCCAATAGGTGACTCCCACGTAAGAGCATAGACATCATGAGAGTCAATAAAAGAATAAAAATCTTTCTCAGAGGCTTTTTAAGAAAACTCAGAAAGAACACTGGCCAGCTCAAGTTCTGAGGACTTGATTAGACTAACTAAATGTGAATTGGTCACTCTGCAGCTCCTTTTAACTCCACCTGAATGAGCTTTTTCTAGAACAGCTGCATGACGGGCCATTCAGTAACACACTCCAGCAGAGATCCTCTAAGAGGAAAGTGACCCACACAAAAAAAAATATAAATAAACCAACACCAGGATGTGTACTGCCTAATGGAAGTAGGTGGAATCAAACGGCAGCCTCGTCAGTGGCCTGAAGACAACGATGCCAGGCTCCCGCGGTTGCTTCACAGACCGAGTTGCGCTGAGGTGCGGCGAGGGCCTTCAACGCTGCTTGCAGCTTTAATTTTTTATTGGTCTTTTTTTATATATTAAAGTTTTTTGAGAAACTGAATTTTGGCCTTTCACTTGCTATAAGCTTATATAATGCATCTCTCTAAACATAATGCATCATGAAATGTATCCATGATATTCTAATTTATTTCATATACAGTTAGGCTGAAAATTATTCAAAGCCCTGTCAGATTTAGATAAAAATAAAAAAAATTAAATATTTTCATTCAGTCAAGAAGTTTGTTTCTGATAGGAAATGAGAGAGGCATCTCTGCAAAGTTAGAAAAACAGTTACAGTTCAATTACACTCAACATGGTTTTCTATTGGGAAAAAAACATACACACCATTATAGATCCTCAATGGTACTTAACAGCTGTTTTATAATGAATTTATTTATTTGTATTAGAAAAAGTGTTCAGTAATACCATAACCTTCAACTATTTCCACCTTCAGGGGAAGTCCCTAGTTGTGATGAATACATTAATGACATGACTAAGACGTCTTTAAAAGGGATTAAATGTTTATCAATCATCGTATTAACCTCCATCTGATTCACCTGCTGAAACACAAACATTGAGCCATATGAGATCATGAACAAACATACATCAATGCTGGACATATTAAAGTCATCAGTGAGCTTTTCGACAGACGAGAGAGAAATTCATTAAACTTGTCAGCATTCTGTTTGTTATCTGTAACGAACTCATTCCCAATAAGGTTCTTTTCCCACATGTAATATTATTGCTTTGTTATATACCAAACAAAGAACACTTTCATTATAACTAAGCAGGAAACACAGCACTCATATTACGATTACATAGTTTGATGTGAATAATTGACAAATATATTTACGATGTTTTGGGAGATATACTTCTGTGTACTGTTTCCAGTTGTGTATGTTGAACAGCCTTTCCAAATAGTTTCCATCTCTTCTCTTAAGTAGTGATGTATATCAGAACTTCCTTCTTGCTTGTGTGTTAGCCACCGTAAATCCTGTCCTATTTGTAGAATATTAATTTAAGTGTGTCTAATGGGACTGTATAAAATGAATTACCAAGTAGAACTATCTAGGTCTAGGTGAATACGTTTGGGTAATTTACAGAACAAATTAGCAAAGATAGCAGTTTTACTTTTTAAGCCTGAAACTTATGCTCTGGCCTAAATGGCCTCATAAAACTATGCTAGTAAGCTATTGCTCTCTAGATAAATCTAAAGCAGGAAATCACAGCATGCTGCTCCTTTATTTTGCTTCTATTCCAACACCCAGAAGTGAGAGCTGCAAGCTGCAGGAAGTGAGCCGAGCCAAGCTGAGAGTCTGTCTTCCTACAAAGTACATATGTATAGCATATACGTGTTTTAGTCTGATTATACTGATTTGATTCTTTTTTTTTCGAAAAAGTATGCGTGTTTTATTTTAATTTCCTAGTTTCCAAGTTGGTCAGCTACAAAACTGTACATTTCCATTTTTCTAATATCAAATTTGTTAACTTATTCTTACAGGAAGAAAACAATGGATGGGAAATTAATACGATTCGCCCAGAATCTGATATGACAATAAAAGTGTTTTAATGCATTGAGAAATTTGCTCTTGTGTAATGTTGTCTGGAAGAGGATGTGGATGCCTGTTACTGTTTCCCCTCATACTATAGAGCAATTTTATACATTATGTAAAACAATATGCACTTCATTGAGTCTTTACGGTAATTAATGTATTTTTCAAGAAAAGGATGGGGAATAAAGAGCTTAAGAAAGTGACCTCCCATACTGACCCACTTGTTTGCACATAAAATAAAGGTTATCGCTCGGCAGGAAACCACCTCAGGATTTGGACATACACTGGAAGGAAGATTTCTGGGTTTTTTCCTTTCTTTTTTTTAAGGTCACCCTAAAAAAGTGTTTGATAGAACACTGCCAAAAGTCATTGTTTAACTTGCCTTTCCTGATGAGGGTCAAGTACAACAGAGCAGAGCTCACGGCAGTGTGAGCAGAGGATTTAAATCTGTCCTACTCTGCACGCTAATGTGTTTTACTATAATTAATCTCATGTAGGGGGAAAACCCCGAGCAATAGGCTGGGGATGCCTGTTAGGCATGGGAATGAATGCTATGTAATTTGCCTTTGAAGCTTTTGTACTCAGTCTCAAGACCCTTTTTAACAGCCAATAAATAAAAACATTTGATCAAAAAAAAATTATAGCTTCTTTCTTCTCTTTAATTTCTTCCAAAAGACAAAAACAATCAGCATAGAGTGTATACTTTTTTGTTTCTGTAATGTCACCATGATTTGCAATTTCAGCAAATATTCAATTAAACCCTTCTACCCCCCCAAATTATTGCTAATCTTTGTATTCCTGATTTATGTATGTAGATTAAAAACATTAAGACAACTTAAACTTTAAAGTCTGAAAAGTGTGGCAAATCTCCCAGGTTTCTGTCAGCTTTGCACACCTACAGAATGAACATTTTTGTCCATTCTTGATGGCAAACTATCCTAAACTCAGTCATATTCAATGGAAAACATCTGTGAAGAAGAATTTTCAAATCTGGTCATAGATTTAGACCTGGACTTTGACTGGGCCATTGTAACACACAAATACACTTTTATTTAAACCATTCCATGGTAGCTGTGGCTGTATATGTGCTGTCCAGGTGGACAGTGAACCTGTACTTCACTCTCAACTCTTTTGTAGCATCTAACATGATTGCCATGAATTTAGCTCTACACAGCCTCGCTGTCCCCGTTAAAGAAAAACATTGTCATAGCTCAATGCAGCCTCCACCATGTTTCACTGTAGAGGTATTGTGTGATGTTCATGATGGTCCAGAGGACCTTCATACATATATTTGCTGTGTCCTCTCAGGGCTTGTGGCTGACTTCAAACAAAACACCTGACAGCATTCTCATGATGGCAAGATGATGGCAGTAGATCTCAGCAGCTCCTCTGGAGTTACCATAGGCCTCCCAGCTGCTTCTCTGATTAAAGCTAATCTTGCCTGGCCAGTTGGTTTTGATGGATGGCCATCTCTTAGTCGGTTTACAGCTGACCCATTTTCAATTGATAAATTGAATAGAAGTTCTAATTTAAGCCTGATTTAAACTTCTCCACAGCGTCAACAAACTATTCAGGAGACAGAATCCCCGGAAAGCTGCTGGACGGACCGGATTCTGTCTCACCAGCCAGCCTGAAGCACTGTGCTGATCAGTTGTCTCCAGTCTTCACAAACATTTTTAACACCTCACTGGAGACATGTCATGTGCCAGCCTGCTTCAAGTCCTCCACCATCGTCCCTGTTCCCAAGAAGCCAAGGACCACAGGGCTTAATGACTTCAGACCCGTCGCCCTGACCTCTGTGGTGATGAAGTCCTTTGAGCGCCTTGTGCTCTCACACCTAAAAGACATCACCGACCCCCTCCTGCACCCCCTGCAGTTTGCCTACAGAGCCAACAGGTCTGTAGATGATGCAGTCAACCTAGCCCTTCACTTCATCCTCCGGCACCTGGACTCCACAGGAACCTACGCCAGGATCCTGTTTGTGGATTTCAGCTCTGCCTTCAACACCATCGTCCCAGCTCTGCTCCAGGAGAAGCTCTCCCAGCTGAGTGTGCCCGACTCCACCTGCAGGTGGATCACTGACTTCCTGTCTGACAGGAAGGTGCGCGTGAGGCTGGGGAAGCACATCTCTGACTCCCTGACCATCAGCACCGGTTCCCCCAAGGCTGTGTTCTCTCTCCTCTGCTCTTCTCCTTGTACACCAACAGCTGCACCTCCAGTCACCAGTCTGTCAAGCTTCTGAAGTTTGCGGACGACACCACCGATTGGACTCATCTCTGATGGTGACGAGTCCGCGTACAGATGGGAGGTGGACCATCTGTTGGACTGGTGCAGCCAGAACAACCTTGAGCTCAACGCTCTAAAGACAGTGCAGATGGTTGTGGACTTCAGGCAGAACCCAGCCCCACCTGCCCCCATCACCCTCTGTGACTCCACAATTGACACTGTGGAATCTTTCCGCTTCCTGGGAACCATCATCTCCCAGGATCTCAAGTGGGAGCCAAACATCAGCTCCCTCATCAAGAAAGCCCAGCAGAGGATGTTCTTCCTGCGGCAGCTGAAGAAATTCAACCTACCAAAGACTATGATGGTGCACTTCTACACAGCCATCATTGAGTCCATCCTCACCTCCTCCATCACCATCTGGTACGCCGCTGCTACAGCCAAGGATAAGGGCAGGCTGCAGCGTGTCATTCGGTCTGCTGAGAAGATAATTGGCTGCAGTCTACTGTCGCTCCAGGAACTGTACACCTCCAGGACCCTGAAGCGAGCAGGGAAGATTCTGGCTGATCCCTCCCACCCTGGTCACAGACTCTTTGAGACTCTTCCTTCTGGCAGGAGGCTGCGGTCCATCCGGACCAAAACCTCACGTCACAAGAACAGTTTTTTCCCATCTGCCACCAGCCTTGTTAACAAAGCCCGGAAACCACCTTGACATTCTTCCTTTCCCCCACACCCCCCCTTGTTTGCTTACAGGACACATGTAACTTGTAACTCTATGCGTTACATTAACGCTCAGCTTGGACTCCTGCTTTACTTGCACTGCCATACTTGCACAATGATCACCTACACTGTTGTATTGCTCTGACATCCAATAATGCTCTATATTTACTCTCACTCACTTAAAACGGTGCCCATATATTTATATTATATTGTAGATATGTTTATACTGTTTAATTTTTATTGTATTGCACCGACTACGCCAAAACAAATTCCTTGTATGTCCAAAAACGTACTTGGCAATAAAACTTTTCTGATTCTGATTTATTCCTGACTTGTCTGATGTGTTTGTTCACTAACAAACCTCTGAGGCCTTACATTTCACATACACCTTTATATATGATAAGGGTTTTAGGGTTGCTGCAGGTTTTAAGATATGCAACGGCATTACAACTGTAATTTGATAAAAAGATGACTTGCTAAAACTGTAAATACAGCCTAAGGCTAAGACTGGATATATGGCACTGCTGTTGTCCCTGCAGAAGGGTGCCTCTCCTATTTTCTGTAAAAAGGGTTGATCATCACCTCCCAAAAATGAAAGTTTGCAACCAAAATGGGGAAAAAAAGGAACTCTTATCTGTCCCTGGCTTTTTTAAACAAACTTTCCCTCAGCCAAACAGGATGCGTCTGTGATTCCAGCTTACTCACATCTTCCTGTATGGACTTTACGTTTGGCAAACAAGCTCCAATTCACATAAAGCCACCGTTGGTGTGGGCCAATGGAAAGAAAAAAAAAAAAAGAGACCAAATAATCTATTTTAAAATCACTAATGGACCTCTTGAAACAGCTTTCCCATTTAACAAAAATAACAATGACCAAACTTGGCCTTCAAAACATGTGAAGAGTTTTATACAAATATGGTTTCCACTCAGAGCCAAGACTTTAATGCTAAATTTCAATTATTGGATAGCAAAACAAGTTTGGTTTCATAAATAAAGGCAGCCATTTGTAAACGAGAAGAAGGCTCTTATTTTTTATCATCAGACCATGTGACCTCATAGTCACTGAAGACAGTTTTCAGCTTCTCCACAGACACAGAGTGGTCTGCCTTCCCAAAGGCCTGAAAATGAGAGGGAAAGTACTTATATGAAAACAACAGATATCAACAAGGGAACAATTTTAATATCTGTGAATTCAAATGATCTCACAGTTGATTCTCCAAACACCCTGATCTTCCTGTCCTCCTTGTTGTGCTCTATCTTCCCTCCTCCAAGGCATTTACACTCCATCCCTAAGGCCTCCAGAGCTGGATTGACCTTCTCAAATATGTGATCTATGAAGAAAACATAACATTCGGTTTGAATGACTTAATTCAAATAAGCATCAAGTGAAAGCTATTTGTTTTATGAAATATGCTTTCTTTGATATCATGAGTTAATTTTCAAGCTTCTAAAGCCGCAGTGTGCCTCGTTCTTTCTGGGAAGCATGCTAAAATTTGTGCAGCTGAATTTTTAACGAACAGTCAGTTTAGATATGCGCAACACTTCAAGCTGAACTGACGCACTTGACGCTCCTCTTGCAGCAGACCTACAGTTTCGGAACTTACTGTGGTACTCCGCACTTTTAGTGCCTCGTACTACGTCTTTCTGTGCATCGCCATCTTTCACTTTCACTCTGAGCAGTATGTATTTAAAGGTTCCGTCCGGATCAATCTCAACATCGGGAATTTTAGCCAGAGCTTCTGCCATTGTGCCTGTAGCTCTGCACAAACCACCAATGGCCCTCCAACTGATCACAGATCTGCCAAGCACAAATAGCATGGTGCGTTCACACGATTGGCTTTATTTGGGGCCGGACTTCTATTTCCGGTCTTAAAGGGACAGAGCATGTGTAGTTTCACATCCGCAACTTTGCAACGTGACCCCAATTTATCAATAGGAGTATTTATTAAATTTTGAATGAAACGGCTCTCCATACCCACGTGGCAGAAACAGAAAACGTTCACTTTACACAGGTACAATATTCGTCTTGAACTTTTATAGAGGGTATGAGAACATCCTTTTTTGAAGTCTTGCCACAGATTGGATTTAAGTCTGGACTTTATTTGGGTCATTCTTACACATGGATAAGCTTTGATCGAAAACCACTCCATTGTAGATCCTGTTGCATGTTTAGGGTTGTTGTCCTGCTAGAAAGTGAACCTCCACACCATTGTCAATCATTTTCAACCTCTAACAGATTGTTTCCAGGATATAGTTTTGTAATTTAAACCTGCTCTAAATCTCTCTACAATTTTATCCCTGGTCTTTCTGGTGTGTTCCTTGGTCTTTTCATGTGGCTCTTTGTTCACTAATGTTCTGTAACAAACCTCTGAGACCTTCAAAGAACAGCTGCGCAGATAGGTTTTTACAGTTTTGTTCTGGGAGGAAGGGGTGCAAAATCATATGCATAAAACATAAATTACAGAAACATACAACTTTTCCGCAAGCACTTTTTCAATAGACAATTAACTTGTACACGTGCATCATGTTATTTGTGGATTTTTGCTTATTTGCGTTCTTCAGCTTCGGGATAGGATACCTATGATCTGATTGTTTAAACAATGCTTTACAACATTTAAGGGGAAACTGATATAGCTAAATCTCACAGCCGCACTTTTCAGTCACAGATTGTTTTGCTCACCTCTCATGTTAGTTTTGATTAGGTGTTTCCTATCGTTTTGGCGTTTGTTGATCATAACGGTCATAGATCAAAGTTTATTACTGAGTTTTGGATATAGTTTTTGAGTGTTTTAGCAGACAGCTACAGGGATGTTAGCCTTTGCTGGTTAAGCCTTTTTCTGGATGATCTCTTATCTCATAGCCCTGGGATTGGTTAGAACCAAAGCAAACAAAAATTTTTGAAAAAGTCACAGATTTCTTGTGAAGTGAAATGCGATATTTTTCCTAGAAAACTTGTCATGTAATCCTGTCTGTGTTGTGTTTGAAAATCCATATTTTTGTTTCAGTGTTCCTTCATAAGTATACATTGTTTGTACTGTCATAAATTACCTATTTAAAGTTTATATCTGGTTTGGTCTAGTCCAAGTAAAATCTGTGATGATATCTATCTGTTTAAACTATGTTTAAGAATTACTTTGCCCCCCACATTGTAATTTATTAAAGAGTTGATCTTTCTGGGGAAGTGGTAAAGGTTACGAGGAGTCCACAACCAATGGCTGCACACACATACCAAATTGGATTTATGTCTGGACTTTGACTTGGCCATTCAAACACATGAATATTCTTTGATGTAAACCATTCCATCGGACTTCTTGACTGTATGTTTAGGTTGCTGTACTTTTGTCCTGAATCTCAAGTGTTTTGCAACCTCTAACGGGTTTTCCTCCAGAATTGTCAGGTATTTAGCTCCATTCATCTTTCCATCATCTGTGACCAGCTTCCCTGTCTCTGTAGAAGAAAAAGATCTTCGCAACATAATGCAACCACTACCATGTTTCACCGTGGGCATGTTTTGTTCAGGGTGATGTGCAATATTAGCATTGTGCATATTGGCTAAAATATTCTTTCATCACTGTTTCCTTTTGCCACTCTTTCACAAAGGCCAGATTTGTGGAGTGCATAACTAATAGTTTTCAACACTTTTTTAGTTCCTTATTTGTAAAAAATGAGAAATTATCATTTTTCCTCACTGTATGCACTACTTTGTGTTAGTCTTGAAGTTTGTGGCTTATAGAATTAATACATTTACAAGGCACTGTTTGGGTCTGAAAACATATGCACAAAAATTTGTAACAAATAACAGAAACTCACAACTTGCTCTGCAAACACTTTTACAAGCAGGTAATTACATCTTATTGCTGCTGTTTTAAAATGAGATATTGTTTTGCTCTCCTCCTGTGTTAGTTTTGCTTCCTATTTTCTGACAGAGAAAACATTTTGATGTTGTCCATAGCACAGTCATAGATTAAATCAAAATTTGAGGTCCAAGAGCATTTTTGCAGACAGCAAAATGTAAGTTGACTATTGCTTGTTCAACCTTTTCCTGGATCATCTTTCCAAGCACTTAAGCATATCGTGCCGCCTTGGGATCGGAGCCAGAGGAGACAAAGGTTTGTGAGAAAGCCACACATTTATGGTGAAGTTGTATGCAAAATAAGCCATTATCCTAAAATAAACGTTTTGAAATTATGTTTGCAAACGTCTTGTCATGCTATATTGTCTGTGAGCATATTTATATTTGTTTTAGTGTCCTTCCATAAGTGAGCAACATTTTAATGTTACAGTTGTAATTATATATCAGGTCTAGTCCAACTAATTCAGTAGCTACACATTGGAGCAGTTATTAGCGCCCTTTACCATGCAGCAAGAATATCCAAGGTTCAAATATAGTGAAGAAATAACCATGTTGCTTACATGTGTGAATTTTTTCTGTGTTCTCACAGACTAAAAATATGCACGGTGCATTCATTTGTGGTTCCAAATTGCCCTTGTGAGGTCAGTGTGTGCATAGTTAGCTTTCCTGTTTTCTCTGTGATGGACTGACCGAGAAAATGGATGGATGGATGGATGGATGGATGGATGGATGGATGGATGGATGGATGGGTGGATGGATGGATGGATGGCTCAGAGTTTATCTGTTCTTTCTTTCTAGGTGAAACGACTAAAAGAGCTACATCTATTAACATTTACTTTTCCTTCCCATAGAAAGTACTCCTGGATCAGTGCTTCATTGTTCTTTTTGTGTCTCTGCTCTGTTCTCTCAAACCCCCAGTCGGTCGTGGCAGATGGCCGCTCACACTGAGCCTGGTTCTGCTGGAGGTTTCTTCCTGTTAAAAGGGAGTTTTTCCTCTCCGCTGTCGCTACATGCATGCTCAGTATGAGGGATTGCTGCAAAGTCAACGCCAGTGACTGTCCACTGTCTCTACATGCTCATCCAGGAGGAGGGAATGCTGCAAGTCACTGACTGGATGCAATCTGCTGGGTTTCCTTTGATAGAAAAACTTTTTATCCAATTTGAATAAAAAGCTAACTCTGACTGCACTGTTCAATTGTTAGGATTAATTGGAATGTATGAACCTGACTGTTGTGAAGTGCCTTGAGACAACATGTGTTGTGAATTGGCGCTATATAAATAAAACTGAATTGAATTGAATTGAATGGATGGATGACTCAAGTTAAATCTGTATGAAATCTATCTAAACTTCAAGTAAAGCTGAAACAGTTTCTGCCTAGGGTGCAGTCCTGTGTGAGTTAATCAAAGAGATGATATTGTTTTTCTCAGGAAGAGGTAAGGATTGCAAGGTGCCAAGGAGCAGTAGCTACTGTCCAGCGCTTTGAGCCAGAGAGGAAGGATATGTATTGTTACCGGGAGAAATAGTCAGCCTGCAGGCGCCTCCGCTCCTGTATTAAACTACACTTTTCCCATCCCCAAGGGGCCTTAAGAGGCTGCATTCTTTCTGCTTTCCCTCTTTGCATGATGATATCCTCATACTGGAAATTTCGATTTATTTTTGAATTGTGAAATATATGTTACAGTTCGTACATTGTCTGCTGGCCCACCGTTTTTATAGCGATTGGCGGAAATGACAAGATCTGAGATTCATCATCGTCACACCTAGAAGCAGACAGCCGTTGTTGTGCAAGAAAGGAAGGCAAGAGCACCTCTTTTTCAAACGGTAATGCCTAGTAAAACGTTTTTGTAAGGAGTTTAACAACTAATTGAATTTAAGTTCTACACTTCTTACATAATGCAGAAGGTTTTTTCTTTAATCTTTTCCAAGAAACTACTTCTTGGAGCAGTAAAACATTAGGTATAAGTGTTTCCTTGTTTAAATGGTTTTAAACAGCACTGTTCTGGTTTATTGTTTTTCATCTTTCTGTAACTGTTCAGCACTTTATTTGAAAGTGGTTTATAGTTAAAGTTATTATTATTATTATTATTAAAATGTCAAAGGGTTTTAAAAGGGAGAAAATAATCTGTAAAGTTTTTATTGCTGCTGTTTTAGGAAATAACACCAGCTTAAATATGCCTTAATTTTAAACCTCATTTACTAATGATAATTTGTAAAGCATCAATGCTGAAGCTGAACTTTAGTTTTGATTACTAAATCTATAACTTTATTCAGAATACTATAAAGACAGCTTTTATTGGGGACATGTGTTCCAGAACGTGTCCTTTGTGTTAATAAATTCAACATCAACCAACAAAAAAGTGACATCCAGAAAAGAAGCCATCAGAGACTTTCTGTCATCCATAAACTCAAAGAGCAAAATGTGGGCCACCAGCTTCTCCTGCTCCTATACAAAAGCATTTTCCTGCCCATTCGGTTTTATTGTTCTACCTGAGAGGTTTTCTGTTTCAAGCTGGTCCAAATTTTCACACATCACTTGCAAAGCCTTCAGTATCATAAGTGTTGCAATGCCTAATCTAGCAGAACTGATTAAAGCACACATTTCAACCGTAATAACGTAGTGTCAAAATGAGGTGAGATCCTTCCATGTATCCATGCAGAAATTAATTAAACCCTCATAATTAGATCAATGACATATACAGCAGTAAATGTTCACATTTTAAAGCTATGAAGTCTGGGGGGCCCATTTGGTGTATGTTTTAATTCTTCTTTCTTTTGCAGAAGTGTATCACTATGATTGAGTTTAACAACAATCACATATGATGAAATGAGAGCCTAATTTTTGGAGTATCAAATAAATAATGATCATATTACATGGATAGGATGTCATGAAACAGTAAAATGAATATATCTTTGCACTCTGGAACTGAGGACTGAAGAGGCCTGTATGGAGTCACACATTAACTGTGACTGTCTTATCTTTTTCAGAAAAGTATAACTAGAAAAATTTGCATTTTCTGTGAAAATGCAGTGTGAATGCTGAAAGCAGAATACTTTAGCTGAAAGCTGGCAGAAACAAGCTGACATTGACTGCAAACAATCTGCAAAAATTTAATGAATTAGAAGAAAACAGAAATGCTCAAGTCATGTTGAAAGCTGGCAGAAAGTGGCTAAGGCTGAAAGCAGAATGTCAGCTGAAATCTGATAAATTAGTAGAAATAGCAGAAACATCAAAGAAAAACTGTCATCTGATCTGAGATTTTCATGTGTCTACATAAATCCGTGTAGGAGATATGACAGTGTAGATAAGTGGATAATTTAGAAATGTTTCAATTTTAAGCGATTTTGGGAAGGACAGATTTGGTACTCCTAAACAAACCTTTTTTATGACAAAACGATAAAAGGTATCAAAAAAATTATTTCACTGTGAGTGCCAGCAAGGTCTGAAGATAAATCTCCACAAGGCTCATGTCTCTACCTCGAACGGTTTATGAGAGGCGGCGATTCGAAAATGTGTGAGTTTAAGGATTTTTTGCTCAGATTTTTTCTGAAATTCCTATAGATTTCCTATACAGGAAAACTGTATGCAATGTATGTCATCCTATATGCAAAAGCCTATGAAATTGCCTTTTAAATGTAATCACTGTTGTCTGGCTGTTGGAACAGCAGTACATGCTGTTTAAGTACTTGACACAAAATGGCCACCCTGTAGTTGCCTCCTATGAAGATGGTCAAAGGGTTAGGGGTCGGGTCAGGTTTAGGCCGTAGAAATGAATGAAATTGAATGGAAGTCAATGCAAAGTCCTCACAAAGACAGTAAAACAGGGATATGTGTGTGTGCCTGTGTGTGTCAGGGTTATTGTGTGTGTCTGAGTAGGAGATAGGGAGAGAAGAAAGGCAGAGTCACATACAGATATATACAGTAGGAGATACACAGAGCTATAAATAGAACAGTGAGGAATGAATCAGCCAATCAGCAAAGAGCATCAGTGTAACTTGACACCTGCAGCATTTCTAATGCAGCACCTCACTATCGTCTCCCCCTGGCCTGGGCTTTTAACATGGAGGCGCATGCTCCCGAACGACCGCCCATAACTCGGAAACTGTAAGGGCTATCGACGTCATTCTTGGACCGTTTTTCTCAGAACGGACAAGGGAACGAGAATATTAATGCGTTTTTGCTGAAAATATAATATTAAAGGCACAACACTAGGTGAAAAAAAGGGAAAAATGGAGAAAAACACAAAAATGCCTTAACATGCTCTCGAACAACGTCTCATAACTTGGAAACTATAAGGGCTATCGATTTGATTCATGCACCTTATGAATCAGCAGGCCTTGCTGAACAATTGTGGAGCTTCTCAAGTTTCTACAAAAATCTGTCTGGGAGATGTGAACATGTGAAAAAGTGGATAATTTTGACCATTTTTAACCCGAGTGAAGGTGAATTTTTCACTCTCAAACAAACCTACATCACGAGGAAACGATAAAAGGTATCAAAATAATTTTTGGACCGTAGGTATCAGCTGAGATCGGTGAACAATCCTAGAGATTTTTGTGTGTCTACATAAATCCTTGTAGGAGATGTGACAGTGTAGAAAAGTGGATAATTTTGAAATTTCAAGCGATTTTGGGAAGGACAGATAAAGGTACTCCTAAACAAACCTTTTTTATGACAAAACGATAAAATGTATCAAAAAAATTCATTCACTGTGCGCCAGCAAGGTCTGAAGATTAATTGGTGCAAAGCTCATGTCTCTAACTTTAACGGTTTATGAGAGGCGGCGATTCGAAAACATGTGAGTTTGATTTTTTGCTCTGATTTTTTTATGAAATTCCTATAAGGTTTTCCATTCAGGGTGTGTTGACTTTGCTTTGCTCCCGGGCCTGTTGCATGAAATCTGTTAGTCCCACATCAATGAGCGTGACATTTTCTGAATCGCAAAAGAGCATCCTACATTTTGATACCTAATTTGTGCCAGTAGAGTGAAAATTGAGCAAGTGAGGACAGTTTGTTCATTCTTTCTCAGATTATTCAAAAACCTAGAGCATACACTCTACCATCTGACGAATTCTGCCATAGGATTACATTATAAAATCAAAAATGTCAAAAATCTTGCCTAAAATTTGAATCGCAATTGTAGAAGAACTGTAATAGATATCAAAACGCTGAATCATTTGAAGATGGCTTCATGTCTTGTGAACATTTTAAAAGTTGAATGGTGTTTCTAGCTGAAAGTATGCAGAAGTAGTAAGCTGTTAAAGATCCCAAAATTTTAGCTGAATTTTGCAGAATTTTTATGATTTTCCATTCATTTCAATGGGCCAAAAATCTGCACAAAAAGTTGAATATTTTAAAAAGTATAAAATGTATTAATACCAAAGGTCATAGCCGTAATGTCCTAAATGAGCTGAACATTTTAAAAGTTGAATGGCTGAAATAACACAAAGTATGAAGGAGGAGATAGGTGCCAAAAAAAGTGTTAGATATAGATAATAATAAAGAGAAACAGGATCTCAATAGTGTGAATGCCCACAGCGTTCACACAATCAAAGAAAAATGTATGATGATTTTCTATTTTTCTACGATTATTAAATGTAATGAAGAGTGGTAATGTTAATCAGTTGTGATGTATGAATAAAAATGAAGTGATGGTTGTTGTTTTTTTAACTGTAACTGGTATGAGAGCAAGAAACAGAGAAATACTGTGTTAGAAACCTTGAGGCTGAGCAGATAAGGAGGGCACCATGGCCTGGGAGCCAGAGGCGGCAGAGTCATAACATAACAGGACGGGAGGGGCAGAGGAGAGCCAGCTTTACAGGAACTGGGCATGGATGGAAGGTCAACGAGCAAGCTCAAGTCATAACAAGCATGGGAGCGAGAAACGAGAAGCCAGGTGCACGCTGTTTTTCGTCAGTCTGAAGTTCGAGAAACAGGCAAAAGTCATGGGACTGGGAGTGGTGAAGGTCGAAAAACAGGCAAAAGTCATAACACAGGGAGCCAGCTGCGGGCTGTTTACGACTCTGTCTACAGAGGCTGGGAGACAGCACGGAAAAGTTACGGTGACCACGTAACTCAATGATGGGAAAGCTTGCCCGGCAACAGGGGATGAGCAGTGAGACTATCAGCAATATAAAAAATGTGCCAAAGAAAGAAACAGGGTTGTTTACTCGCAGAAGACCAGCGAACAAGATCAGATGGAGAAAGAAGCTACAGATGAATCAGAAGACCGGAGACGCAGCCCCGCTGACAAATTCAGCATTATAAAGAAGATCAACCCGTGAGCCCTGAGAAGAGCTGCAACTCAAAATTGAAAATCTGAATTTCATCTGTTGCATTTTTACCAAGACCACTGAAGTTAACCTTGTCTGTGAACAACTGATTGCTCTAAGTTTCAGGCTACTGGAAGTCTTGAACCAACCTCAATTACACTTCAGAAGTTTCCTTCAACTATTCAGCCTCTGGAAGCTACCGACTTTTGAAACATATGCCAACAAAGTTTCTGTTTTTGAAATTTTTTGATTTTTTTTCCAACTTGACCATTGAAACCCGAGCATCAGCACCTGTCCACTTAAAGGAAGAAAACTGAGGAGTGGCCCTTCACTCAAGAAGACAATCACTAGTTGCCTACTGAAGAAATCATTCCATTCGGATCTATGGTGAGCCTCCGTCTTCAGAGCCTCTTCAGCCTTACCAGTTTCAGCATTAGGGAAAGATATGTTAGGTTGATCGATTTATTTCTATTATTCAAATTATTAAGTTTTGCTGATTTTTAAGCTGTTACTGACCCATGCAAAGGCATTACTAATTAAAGAAAGCATATAAAATTCTAGATTTATTGTGGACAGTCAATTATTTGAGTCACCTTATTTTTGGGTTTTTTGTTGGTGGTAAAAAGTTTTGTTGCCTGGTTCCAAATGATTTTAGGAGGTTTTTATAGTTGCCTTAAGCCAAACTTGTTAAAACAATGCCCTTGGGGCTCGTGCCAAGCCACTAAAATTGACCTAACCTATATGCCAATTGCAAGTTGTAAAATAGGGAATGAGCAGCCGTTAACAGAAGTGACTGTCGAGGAGTGGATGACTGGTGTGAGCTACTCGGTCGTCCAGACCACCAGCTGAAGAAGGGTGAGACTTTGGGATGTAGGCTGTTAGAGGTTAGGCGTGTCATTTACCAACACCAGCTTAAACAGATTTTTCAGTAAACCTGCTTAGTAAGACCTTCCAGGTGTAGGGAAGTTCGGACCCATTGGATGGAGAACTCAATTGAGCAATCCCCTTAGAAATAGGGAAGTAGGAGGGAGGGGTTAGCTCATCGGACAACGAAAGCAGGACATCTCACATTCATTAAACCACCACCAGTTTTAATAAATGTGTTTTTATAAATTAATCTTCAGTTTCTACCTTTGTCATTTAGTCAGAATCTGTTCATGAAATGAAATGAACATGAAAAGTCCAAAAACTTTAGAAGTTCATAACTTTAGAAGTTCATAACATTCAGAATTTGGAAGAGACAGTTTAGCCAAGATATCTATTTAATTTCTAAATGGGCAGTCCGTTTTTAAAGTGTTAAGAGCATTGATTTAAAAAGCCAGACTGCCAGGGTAAATGTTTATTTTAAACAATGATTAAATGGTATAAATAAATAAAAATATTTTTATGAATAAATCAGATTCAAAATCATTTTAAATCGCATTGCTTATGACTATAAATAATACAGTTTAAGTATAAAGTAACAAAAATATATCCTAAAGTATACTTCTGACAATACGACAATAATGTTTGTGTTAAAAAAACTATATGGAAACTTCACTTAATAGTCAAGGAGAAAGCAAGTCTCTTTATAATTTTAAAGTGAAAGGAGGTATGAGGTGAGGGGAATTTCCATGGAAATGCTTCAGTGGGATGAAAGCTTCCAGGAAACTTGGACCGGATCAGAGGAGGGTATAAAAACATGCTCCTCAGCACATGAAGCTCAGAATCGCTTCAGGAGAATCACAAGACTGTTGAAGCTCTTCATCCATCAACACTAAAACGGTGAGTTCTCTTTTTCGCTCTGATCAGGCCGTTAATAGAAAGTTTGGCAATGCTTTATTCTAATGCGCATTTTATTTGTTTTGACAGAAAATCTTCATCTTCGGATTATTTCAGGATATAAGATGTCTGCCTCATTGATGCAGTTGCACTTTTTTTGTGCCAGTATGTGAATGTACTTTAAACATAACCCCCTTACTGAGCTTCACTTTTTACCTTTTATAAATAAATTTTTAATGTATCTCTTCTGACCCACAGTGTCTCTGTTCTCTCTCCTCAGTGCTGCACATGTGGACTAGTGTAGAGTGCTGGTCTTACAACTACTCAGACACCAGCATGGACTGGGAATCAGCTAGAAAATGGTGCAGAAAACATTATACAGACATGGTAGCAATCCAGAACCAAGGAGAGATTGAGTACCTGAAAAGCTGGCTGCCGCAGAAAAATGGGCACTACTGGATAGGGATCCGTAAGGTGAATGATGTCTGGACTTGGGTTGGGACCAACAAACCGCTGACAGCAGAGGCAACCAACTGGGCAACTAACGAACCAAATAATGGCCAAATTGGACAAAATTTAGGTCACCCTGAGGATTGTGTTGAGATGTACATTCAAAGGACAGTGGACGAAGGAAAATGGAATGATGAGCGGTGCGCAAAAGCAAAGACTGCTTTGTGTTACACAGGTGAGGACTTGATTTTTCTCTAGTTTTGGTGACATTATCATCCTTAAAGCTTAAAGTTCAAAGAATTAATGAAATATATTTTAATTTTTGGCAGCTGCCTGTAAAAACGACTCATGCCTCCATGGTGAATGTGTGGAGACCATCAACAACCACAAGTGTAATTGCATTCCAGGTTTTTATGGAAAGAGGTGTGAGCAAGGTGAGAAGATGTACTTTATTGTTTCTACCTTTGGTTCACATTTGTTGATACTTGTAGCTTTTGACATCTAAATGTATTATGTTCTTTTTGCAGTTGTACAATGTAACAAAGATGAAGTGATCGACCCCCAAAAAGGAAGAGTAGATTGTACACATAAGTATGGAAACTTCTCCTTTGACTCTTTGTGCCAGTATTCCTGTGAGGAAGGAAACCAGCTTAGTGCGTCAGAACCTCAGAGATGCCAGGCTACAGGAACATGGTCAAGGCAGTCTCCTACTTGTGAATGTAAGTTAAATTGTAATACAAAGCTCCAATTACTCAGAGAGGGCAGCACTTAAAAGTGTTTGAGCAGATAAAGGTTCTAATCCATTTTTTGTCCTGTTACCTGCAGGGGTTCAATGCGAGGAACTGTCTGCTCCCACAAGAGGATCAATGGAGTGCTCTGATCCCCTGGGAAAATTCAGCTATCGTTCCAGCTGCATGTTTACCTGTAAGGAAGGATACAAGCTGGATGAGTCTTCCTCCATCACTCTGCAATGTGAATCATCAGGAAACTGGAACGCATCAAAGCCATCATGTGTCGGTACGGCCACTACTTTTAATTTAAAAACTCTTAAATGGAGTTTTGATGGGTCCCGTGATGATAAAATTAACATTTATGTCTTTAAAACTTACCGAAAAGCCTATTTTGACAGTTTTTTCCGCTCTCTGTGATCCAGCTGTTCAGTGCCCTGCCCTACAGGATCCAGACAATGGTTTTATTACCTGTGAAGACGGTACAGACATGAGCTTTAGCTACGGAAAGAGCTGCCACTTCAGCTGTGTCCCTGGGTACCACCTGATAGGACCAGGGAAAGTCACTTGTACATCAGCAGCTGTTTGGAGTGAGAAGATGCCACGTTGTGAAGGTATGGGAACACCTAAGGTATCTTTGACAGAATGAAAAATATAAATATAACTTATTTCTAATCATGGTTCTTTTAGCTATAGCTTTATATTACAAGGAGACAGTCATTGTTTAATAATAAAAAAGTGTTTTTATCGACACTGTTTTGCAGCTGTCCAGTGCCCCGCTTTTAAGGATCTCAAAAATGGCTCCCTGAATTGCGTAAATGGGAGGTTGAGCTATGAAAAGACCTGCAGCTTCAGCTGTGAACCAGGCTTTAAACTGCAGGGGGCGCACACCATTAAATGTTCTGAGGATGGACAGTGGAGCAACGTCACACCTTCCTGCAAAGGTATGATTGACTCATGTCTTATATCAGTCTTTGCTGTTATTCTTTACATAAAATCTATTTTGTCTTAAATTTTTACTTGGGGACATTCAGCTTTCTTTACATTATAACTATTACCCTGTGTTGCAGCTGTCCAGTGTCCTGCCCTCCAGGATCTAGAAAATGGTGCCGTGAGCTGTGAAGAGGATACAGAGATGAGGTTCAGCTACAGAAAGACCTGCAGCTTCAGCTGTGCCCCTGGTTACCACCTGGTTGGACCAAACAGAACCACATGTACATCAGCAGCTGTTTGGAATGAGCAGATGCCACACTGTGAAGGTGAAATATATATAAAATCGGCACAACTTCAAGAAAATAAAAATAAAAATAAATATTGGCCAAAATATATATTTAAACTATTTACATTTTTTTCCCTTATGACAGCCATCACTTGCCAGAACCCTGGAGAAGATCATCTGATCTTCCAGTGTAGCGAATCACTGCGACCCAACTCCACCTGCAGCTTCAGCTGTGAACCAGGCTTTAAACTGCAGGGGGCGCACACCATTAAATGTTCTGAGGATGGACAGTGGAGCAACGTCACACCTTCCTGCAAAGGTATGGATGGCTTATCTTATACACTACATCAGCCATGTCTTATTGTTATTTCTTACATTAACTAGCAGTTTCATAGCTTGGCCTACATTAAAACTGTTTTGTATATTTGTTTTCTTAAGTGATGGAAATTTCTTAAAAGGCTTGTTTTAATTTGATCTGTATTGCAGCTGTCCAGTGTCCTGCTCTTCAGGATCCAGACAATGGTTTCATTACTTGTGAAGATATGAGGTTCAGCTATGCAAAGTCCTGCAGTTTCAGCTGTGGCCCTGGCTATCGCCTGGTGGGGCAGAGCAGTGTCACATGCACAGCAGCAGCTGAATGGAGTGAGCACATGCCACGCTGTGAAGGTGAGAGACAACTTGGAGTATACACACCTTCTTTACCTTCTATGCATCAAGAAAGACTAAATTTTCACTAAATGTATATCCTCCTACATTAGCCATCACCTGTCAGAATCCAGATGGAGAAGCTCACATGATTGCAGACTGCAGCAAACCTTTAACTGGTTTGCATCCCAGCTCCACTTGCAGTTTCAGCTGTGAACCAGGCTTTGATTTGCAGGGAGCAAACACCACTACATGCAGCAAAGATGGACAGTGGAGTGAGGCCATACCTACCTGCAATGGTATGAACATACATTGTTGTAGGCAGAAATGTGTTGCAATGATCGTAAATTCTTTTTTTAAAGATAATTTCTACTTATCCCTCAGCTGTCAGGTGCCTTCTTCTTGATGCTCCTGAAAACGGCAGAATTAACTGCTCACACAGCCAGCCACTATTCAACTCTCAGTGCTCCTTCACATGCGATCAGGATTATTCATTAGATGGACATGAGATGCTGATCTGTGATAGTCGTGGCACCTGGACTGGAAAGAAACCCACTTGTCAAGGTAAAGAAACAGGAAGATTAAAAATACGTGAAAATGGCAAAAACTATGTGGTTCAAAGGATACATCTGAGTTGAAATTCACGTTTCATAATGTTTCCACAGCTCCTACCACTGTCGTTGCTGGTGTTGCAGCAGGGGGCATCGCCTTAATATCCGGTGTTTCTCTGACCATGTGGATTTTGAAAAAAATGAGGCAGAAGACATCCAAGTTTGAACTGAACAGGTAAATTTAGCATTCATATCTCATTTGCTTAACAAGTCAAATTGAAAATCTGAGGAATCACAGAACTTACCTTGTTTTCTCCTCGTTTTGCCTTACAGCAGCTCTGAAATTGAGGCTCCACTACAAGTGTACAAAAACAGCATTGACAGCCTCATATAAGCCACGGATATTCAGAAATAACACATAACAAACATGATTCAACCAGAAAGAAGTGATGTAATGTGTGGATTTTCTCCCAATGGGAAATTAATATAGAACATATTGTTCTACAGTTCTATCAGTATGCTGGAAATGTATTTTATTTTGGCCTTACTGTGAATGTTGTATGATATTGTGTTCGGACTGTGAATTAATTTCAGTATTTTAACAACAGTATTTATATAGCATTTATTTATGGGGTCTCTACTTCTGAATGTTTAAAGTAGCTCTTATTTTACACAAATAACTTCTATAGCCCTCAAGGTTACCTGCATCTGTATGGACACATTTTCACTCGCAAATAAACCTAATAAACATTGTTAAATTTTGCAAAATGTCAAATTCATTTGTTATTGTTCTCACATCCTCATGTCTTATATAATATAGTTTTGTTTCCAAATTAAGAATAAGGGGAAACTACCAACACAAAGGTCCTACCAAGTTTTTTTGGGTCAGTCATCGTATTTGTCTAAAACTGTTCCCACACTCTGATCGATGACAGTCATCCTGTCCTGCTGACTCTACCCTGACCTCTGGGTCAACAGGAGTAGATATATAACACTGATATGTTTGCCAGGAAGGAAAATGCGCTGCCAAAGTTGTCTGTTTCACATGATCAGCATTCTTTATTTTGGAGAAGTTGGTGTCTCGTTTGTCAGCACTTTTGGGAGATGACCATAAAAGTAAAAGTCAAAGTTCACAGCAAATACTTTTACTTTTTTATGTAACTCGACGAGAGCGGGCCTATTGTTTAATGGGGCCCTGAGTAGAGTTTTATTTGCTTCCACAACACCTCAAACATCTATTCCATATCATCCATACTTCTTTTATCCTATTATTCGATTTGCGTTAACATAGCTTGTTTCAAGGCATCCTGAGCCTTCTACTTCAGTGCCCCATTCATGCAACCAAATACAAGCCTAAATCCAACTAGATAGTGTTGAGGTGAAATAATGCTATCACTGATATTCTTGCGGCCTCAACCTCACCCAGTCCGGATGTCGTGAGAAAGAACAGATGAAGAGCAGGAAATTAAGATTAATGCAAGTTTAATTTGGAAGATAATAAGTCCAATGATTTCTAATGCAAAATGAATATACAAAATAACATAAGGCCCTTATGGAGAGAGATCGCAGATTTCAGCAAATCATTGCTGTCTTTACCCCGATGTCTCTGTCATTACAAGTTCCAGTACATCTTTATACCGTTGACTTCAAAGCTTACTGACTGTGCCTTCCCCTTTTTGCAGGCTGGTGATGTAAATCAGCCTAGCTCCCTTGTGGTATCTATACCATTCCCAAAAGTTGACATTTATTGCTTTATTGTCCCTACAGCCAGCTTTTACTACTTGCAGCTGCCGAGAACCCCCAACCTCTGTTTCATCCCTGCTCCATCCTGACTCCTGCTGTGATCTGTGATCCCTCCTCAAGGCTCACTCATGTTAAATCTCAGTTTAATGTTCCCACATGCAAACTAAATAGCATGAAAGTGCATGATTTTAATTCTCAACGATAGATAGATAGATTATCCTATTATCGGAGAACGGGAAAGAAACAGAGAGCTAGAGAGACTTTCTCCATGTGCAGGTGCAAGTTACCTCTCTCCATGAACCCCCCTCCCCTCCCTCTGTCACTTTCTCTCCTCCTGCAGTCTCCTACTTTCTCCACTCTGAATTCCTCTGAGATAGATAGATAGATAGATAGATAGATAGATAGATAGATAGATAGATAGATAGATAGATAGATAGATAGATAGATAGATAGATAGATAGATAGATAGATAGATAGATAGATAGATAGATAGATAGATAGATAGATAGATAGATAGATAGATAGATAGATAGATAGATAGATAGATAGATAGATAGATAGATAGATAGATAGATAGATAGATAGATAGATAGATAGATAGATAGATAGATAGATAGATAGATAGATAGATAGATAGATAGATAGATAGATAGATAGATAGATAGATAGATAGATAGATAGATAGATAGATAGATAGATAGATAGGGAGAAACACTATCCAGCTCAGCTCCACCATCGCCGCCCAGCCAATCCAAACGCTGGTGACCCCACGCCCTAGAACTGGACACAACCCCTTCACCCCACAGGCTGCAGCCCATCCACGCCACCTCCCAGCCCACCGCCCCGATCCCCCCTCGGACACAACAGCCAGCAGAGCAGCACACCTCCAAGCCCGCCCAACCCCCCCAGACAGCGCCAGCAGCCCCAGCCCACCAGTCCACGAGAGGGATATATGCACCGGCCGGGTCCCTGGGCCATCAGGCCAACCGCTCCAGGCCAAGCACAACCCGCCAGCCGCCCTGGTGCAGTCACAAGACATGCTCCGCTGCCCCAACCACCCGACCGCCAACCGCAGCCCGGCGCCCGACCATGGGCCAGAACCACAGAAGGAAGCAGTGGAAAAAGGCCACGGCGACCCCAGTTACCAGGCACCCCGCCAACTCCACCCTCGAACCCTGGGGGCACCCGAGCCCGCCGGCCACCCGCACCCCCGCATGGCGCACCACGGCCCACCAAGCAGTCCAGCCGGCCAGCCCCTCCACCAAAGTTCAAGGTTCAGATCATTTCTGCACATTGAACATAAAATCGGACATCAAAAAACATGCTAACATGTTGCTCTGACTTGCAGAACATTAGGAATTAGATGAGGAAGAAACAAAGTCATTAAACAAACAATCAAAACAACTTATCCGACTGTAATTCAGGGAATAAGGGATTAATGGTTATGTATTTTGACATGAAGAAAGAATTGAAGTCATCCCAAATTTGATGCAATCTTCGTAATGATAATTATAAATTTTAAAACAGTAGAAGATAAACCAATGAAAAAAATACAGAAATTTAATGCTGATAAATTCCTTTGAAGCTCTCTAAGCTGTATTAACATTTGCAATATGTCTGCAGGGGGTTGCAAAGAAGCTAGTCGAGTGGTCCTGGTGAGAAACCAATGAAAAATGTGGCTAAAAGCTGGGCATCAGTAGAACCAGGTATCAAATTGGGCAAGACTGTCGGGATCTATATTAAAGGGTGAGAAACACCGGCATGTGAAACAATTAATGATGCCATAAACTGAATTACATAATCTGTTACACTGTTAAAGCCCTCCTTACTGTGTTTAATGGATACATCATAATGGACAATTTACAATTTTAGGTAAGTACCATGATTCACAAGCTCTTTCTATCCGCAGCCAAATCTGAAAATATAAATTATTCCAACAAAGCAGGGGAACATCATGACTCTATTTGTAAAAGCATAAAAGGATCATATTGAGATCATCTTCTAAAAAAAATAAATAACAGACCTCTATCTGACAACAAAGGACCTTGTAAAAAATGTATCACGTTCTGGAAAGGACTGATTCATATATAACTCAGCATTAGAAATGTTTTCCTGCTTTTGAGATTAAAAAAGGTTGAACCTGGCATCTATCACCAAGATAAGTTTCTCCAAATGTTCTGAATTTTTCACTCGTGTCCAGTGATACCAAAATAAATGTAGACAAAATGTCTATCCCTATTAAAAAAAACAGAACCATCACACTTAAAGAACCTGAAGGACAGAAAGTGGGTTACATGACTCAGAATCAGGTTTCTGAGCCATCATCTTTTTTTATGTAAAAACAAAAAATCTGCCCCTCAAACCACCTTGATCAGAAATGTGTGGAATTCCCCAAAACATTAATTCAAGTTTTACTGCTTCGATAAATCCTTCAGCGCTTCTATTCAGTCAGTATTGAAAACATCCAGCTATTCTATGATAATGTCGGCTAAACGGGCAAAGAGAAAGTATAAAACTCCTTTGCTGACCCGAGGCTGTGCCAAACTAATATTAGGGTGCTGTGGTATGATGTCTTCTGTTTGACATACAGTAATCTTGAAAATATAGGCTAAAGTTAAGTTGATGTTTTAGATTTTGCTTATTTATTACATTAGCAATTCTGGGTAAGTAAGATCTTATGTTGTTGTAGATTACTTTTATAGCTGGTAACTAATCACCTTATTTTTTTTAACAGATAAAGCTGCCAATTGACGATGAATGGGTTTCTGTTGATCATCCTTGGTGGGTTTTGGTTTTAACACATTGAAGAGCCGAATAAAGCTGTCATTGGATATAAATTATTTCTGTATTTCCAAATCTATTTTCAGGTTGGTCCTTTGCAGAGATTAGCTTGGGATGGACATATCACTACTCAAATGAAGCAATGACCTGGACCCAGGCTAGAGAGTGGTGCCAGACCAATTTCACAGAGATGGTGGTGATCCAAAAGCAGACAGAGAACGACTACATTGTCTCCATCTTGCCAAACAGAACCACGAGTCCGTATTACTGGATTGGAATTACCAAAAAACATATAAATGAAACCTGGCGGTGGGTTGGAAATAATAGCACGTGGGTTGGTGAACATTCATGGGCCGAAAATGAGCCGAACAACAACCACAACACAGAGTTTTGCGTTGAGATCTACGTGAACACTGGACCGAACCGAGGGAAGTGGAATGATGAGAAATGTGCCAACAAAAAATCCCCAGTTTGCTATAAAGGTGGGTAAAACTGATTATTTTGAGAATGTAAGTTAATTAAAAGTAAAATAAACAGGCAGAAATAATAGTTTTCTTCTTAACAGCTCAGTGTAATGGAGCATCATGTGTAAGAGGAAGGTGCTGGGAGACCATAAACAACACAACCTGCCTGTGTGATCCTGGCTATGAGGGAGACAAGTGCCAAACAGGTGATCTAAAAGAATGAAATACTTGAGATTCACAGTACAGAACCAGGACAGAACCATCTAAATTCAGTATAACTTGTGTTGAAACAGCAAAAGTGCTAAATATATATATATATATATAAAAGGTCAGGTTCAGTTTATCAGTGCTCAGGATGTCCAAAGAGACAGGCAGAAGCAGATCACTTTAAAAATCATTGTTCAGAATTTGACCTGTTTGTTGTCTCTTTCCTCACACTGTTGTCAACCTTGTTCTTAAGTTCATCCTGTTCTTCTTCAGAGGATTAAGCCCACCATCTGTTTCCTTTATTTCCTGAGGCCTACTTAATTACACACATCAGCATCTATAACTTTTTTAAAACACATATAATTCTAAAGTTTTTTTTTTTTTTTTTTGCAGTATTACATAATGGTATTGTGTATGACCCCCCTTGCTCCCAGCTGTAGAATGCCCCCCTCTGTCTCTGCCTGAAAATGGAGACCTTAACTGCTCACGAGGTGGATGGAAATTCAGCACGATCTGTCGCTTTAAATGCCATCCAGGATTCGTCCTAAACGGCTCATCTGATGTGACCTGTGAAGCCAACAGGACCTGGACTGATCCACAACCTGTTTGTTCTGGTAAATGTGTAGTTTTAACTTAAATACAGCATTATTATCCATGTACCATACTGTTGCTACAATGATTCTGTCTACAATGACTCTCTATGCATGAAGGAGTAAGTTTTTCTTAGTTCTATATGGATGTTTTACACTGAACATCACTGTAAGATATAACTTAACTGCATTTGTATTCAATCCGTTTGCACCCCAGCTGTGAAATGCCCTCTTCTCTCTCAACTTGTTAATGGCAGCCACAGCTGCTCCGAAGAAAGCCAGATATTTAACTCAACCTGCCACTTCAAATGCCATCTGGGTTTCTTCATGATTGGCTCATCGACTGTAACCTGTGCGGCAAATGGAGACTGGACCGGACCGAGACCTGTTTGCACAAGTAATTACAAGCAGGTTCAAACTTTAATATCATTTAAAATATGCTAGGATTCTATTTGAAATATTGGCTTTCTGGTGGAAGAAAAGAAAGTCTGCAATACTTTTCCCCAGGCTATAAACAGGCTCTGCTGGCTGTAGCTGGGTGTGGAGCCTTGTCTTCGATCTTTTGCATTTGTTTTTGCTGCATGAAGCACCAAAAAAGTCAGTGTTTCTCCATTGGGCTTTAAAGAAATATGTAATGCTCTGAACCCTCGCAGCACAACTGATGTGTGTGCCTGTTTATTACTTACAGGGAAGAAACTTGCTCAGGAAAGGTCAGTGTTAATGTAAGGAAGCTGTTCAAACCATGTCCACCGTTTTCATTTTTTGTTTAAACAACGCAACACAAATTGTGTCTCTCTTTAATGTCAGTCTGTTTGTCCTTCATAGGCAGCCTGAAGATGCAACAAGTCCATCCAGTGATGTAGATGGAGGGTCAACAAATGGAAACTCACTGACACCCTAACAAAATATGCAGACCAATAATACAGTTCACAGATTTTATTTATCTTGAATATCTGTTCTATTTAAACACTACCTGAGCAATGTATTCATTATTTGTCTATTGTCAAGTACCCTGTATTAATAAAGGCTTCATTTCATTTAGATAGAAAAGCTTTTTATCCAATTTGAATAAAAAGCTAACTCCGACTGCACTGTTCAGCTGTTAGTATTAATTGGAATGTATGTACGTAACTGTTGTGAAGTGCCTTGAGACAACATGTGTTGTGAATTGGCAATATATAAATAAACTGAATTGAATTGAATTGAAATTGAATTTCTTGCGCCTTATGGATTCACATTTTGTGTAAAAAAGATGTAAATCTTTTTTATAAACTCCTAAGGTTTATATTAATGGATACCCTTCCTAACAGACATTTGTGACATAAAGGGAGAAGTACACAAAAGTAGACACTATTTTTTTCTGCTCATTTACTGTAAAGTATATGTGAACACATTTCTGTCATTATTTTGTTGTTTTTATTTGATAAATACTATGGGAAAAAAGACATTTATTGTCTAATAGTATCTCAAATATTTTTTGCCAAGTTTAAGTTATGCATAATTCAGCATTAACAAGTTTGTTTTTTTTACTTAATTTTCAATCTATTGTTATCACATCAATTCTTAAACATGCAATGTGGAGGCAGAGCAGTGGCATGTAAACCTACAGAAGTGATCCAAACAGGCATTGGCATAGCATCACAAACATTAGCCCAGTTACAATTTCTTTCAATAACACATTTAAAACAACCAAAGTGCTACAAAAACTCTGAAATAGCTATTAACACAATCATTAAAATATAAGTTACCATGAAACAACAAATATACTACAAACAATTTATAAAATAAACATGACAAGTTACTCAATACAATATAAAATATTCTGCTCGACTAGAACCAAATGCCAAGGGATCAAAATGTTTTATTTGAAAGAGACTTAACATGATTTGCAGTGTGTGCAGCTCTAAACTGCAAAGGGTGGGTCCACAGTGTATGCTCTACCACAGAAAATACTCTCACATAAGTGCTTTTGCTCCCAGTTCTAAACATTTCAAACTATAGTTGATGTGTGGATCTCACTGCTCTGAGTGGAGTATAAGGTTGAAGAAGTTCAGATAAATATGGTGTTGCCATAGCATTAAGAGACTTGGAAAAAAGTAAATAAAACTTTGAACTGGATCCTGAAATGAACAGAAAGCCAGTGTAGAGCAGCAGCGGCATTTTGGACAGCTTTTAGCCATTGAAAAGATGATTTATCTGGACCAATAATCCAAGAGGAATTTAATAAAAGCATGAACTGCTTTCTTAAAGGAATTTGGCCAAATGTAGGACTTCACTTTGGTAAGTTGGCTTACCTATAAAATGTTTTCCTTACCATTGAGCTGATCTGTCAAATTTAAAGCCACTGTCAAAGATCAAACAAAGGTTTTCTAGAACATTACTGAGAAAATTAATAAAACTGAGTCAATGGCACAATGATAACCATAATGGTGATAATATTGTCCAACTATTATAAACTGAAAGGCCAGGCAAGTAGAGTATGAATCAGAGAAGAAGCCAAGAGGCCTTTCGTAACTGTGAAATAGCTGCAGAGATCCACAGCACTGGTGGAGAATCTGTTGATAGGATAACTATCAATCTTGCAGTCTACCAATCTGGCCGTTATGGAAGACTGGCAATGAAGAAAGCAATTGGTGATGGGAAGTCATAAGAATCCTCTTTTTAGTTTTGCCACAAGCCATTTATGAAAGCAAAGAATGCTATGGTTGGATGAGCCCAAAATGAAACTTTCTGCCCTGCATGGAACATGCTGTTTGGCAAAAAAACCCATCACTTTACAACATTCTGAACAAACCACAGTTTGCCAATATGATTTTTCACTACAGTGAAACATAATGCTGACAGCACTGAGCTGGGGAATGCTTTTCTTCAGCACTTACAGGGAAACTAGAAAGAGTTGATAGAAAGATGGTTGAAGCTAATTACCGTAACCCTAAATATTCATGCATATTTGTTTTCTGCTGAAAAACAGCTGGAAGAAGACGTTTAGACATGGGCACTGTACATGTACTTAAACTCAGTATGTAAACACGGCTGTGTTACTGTTGTGGCCTGTGCCACATATGGAGCCTGTTTTAATATCACAGTCTCTCCCTCTGAAAATAAAATCATATTTGTGTTGTCTCTTTCACCTTACTCAAGCTCTTGCCAGATCTTGAGTAAGGTTCCCAGTGTTGTTTCCATCCCTTTGGGTCCAATCATTTTAACTGTTCCTGCCATGGCCAATTTGAACATGGCTTTGAATTAGTAGACGAAGCACAACCGCTGGGCCAAGCTGCGGTCATTTGAACTACCCTGTTCCTCTGTGCTTAGATACATGGGAGGGGAATACCAACAAAGTTCATATTTCAGATATAAAAGAAATATTTTTTTTTTTTTTACTCCCTCTAACTAGCATAAAATGCTGGCTGCACGTCTGAGTGCCAGAGCTACTACTCCACTGCAGAGTTTTGGTATTTTTAAGATTGCGAGCCAATTGGATAGAACCACGTACGGTCCAACCACAATGGTTTTAGAGCAGCTGGTGTCCCTACATGAACAAGTAAACAAACTGTCTTTGACTCATAAAATGCTTTGAACTTCAATGTTTTTCTTTTTTGTCCAGCCCAAGGGACTTTTTTCTGCTTTGTTTTTGCTCTCGTAATACCTGAGTGTCGCCTTATACTTAAATATGCTTGCACTCAGGCTAAAGTCCCTTCCTGTCTAGATTGTACAACAGGTCAGATTCAGGTCACACCTGTCATCAGCCTACTTCACACTCATTTAGGGCTGCACTGGATAAACAACTCTGTACTTTAACACTTGTTGGTAGATCCTTTTTTTACTTTAAATCATGTAATCAGGATTATTAATACCCATACAACACAGCTCGTTGTAGGGGGACTTAAAACTAAGGTGTCCGTGACTTTTCCTCTAGCAGGAAACATTAGGATGCTGTGGTATGTTTCTCCCTTCACTCACAGTGTAGCTACACCTGCAGGAACAGGTGGGTCAGTGGTTCCCTTTTTCTAGGGGTTGGTATTTTTAAAGCAACAATTACTTGTTGAGTATAGAAAAAGGTTATATCAAATACCTGGTGTTCTTAACAATTCTCACTCCATCAGTTATTTTCTACCACTTATTCCATAGTGGGTCATGGGGAAGCTGGTGCCCATCTCCAGCAGTCTATGGGCGAGAGGCAGGGTACACCCTAGACAGGTCGCCAGTCCATCGCAGGGCAACACACAAACAACCATGCACACACTCATACACCTAAGGGCAATTTAGAGTGACCAATTAACCTAACAGGCAGGTCTTTGGACTGTGGGAGGAAGCCGGAGTACCCGGTGAGAACCCACGCATGCACGGGGAGAACATGCAAACTCCATGCAGAAAGACCCCCAGCCAGGAATCAAACCCAGGACCTTCTTGCTGCAAGGCAAACGTGCTACCAACTGTGCCACCGTGCAGCCCTCACAATTCTCACTCCACTACATACAATTGCCATGCACTGCAAAAGTATCCATCCCTCTTGATGGTTGAAACCTCAAACTTTAGTGTACACCAACTTCAAGAAGTGGATAACTGAGATGACGAATGACAATGTTTTTCTTTTTCATTTAACAAAAAACAATTGAATCTGAATAGGGTGGCGTGCCTTTGTATTTAACCCCCTGGGTCATTACTTTATGGGACCAACTTCTGCTGCATTTTACAGAAAGAGTCTTTTGAGGTGTATGTCTCTATCAGCTTTGAAGATCTAGAGAGCAATCTTTTGCCCATTGGTGTTGCAATTAGTTGGGCTGGAGTTTCTGCCTCAAGTGGAGGAGTTTAAATGAGTTTAAATGTGTCTTTTAAATGAGCGAATGGAGCAAGAAATGGATTGAAGGATTGGGCCGGACTGTTGTGGTGAAGAAAGAGTTTATCCAAACAGCTAAGCTGACTTACTGGTCCACTGTGTTCCAACCGTCACATATGGTTCTAAACTATAGATTACAAGCAAAGGAACAAGAAACCGGATAAAAGCGGTTGAAATGAGTAGCTATTGCAAGGGTGGTTGCCATCAAGCTTAGAGATAGGTTGAAAAGCTCTGTCAATCAGGTGGACATTGGAGTAGAGCACTTTGAAGCTTTTCTCAGCATGTAAAGTAGGGACAAGACTTTGAGGGAAGACCCAGATTATCAAGACTTGCCACAGATTCTAAGTAGGATTTTGGTTTGAGCATCGGCCAGTACGGATGTTTGCCAACGCTGATTTTTAAGACTGAAACCATTTCAGCACAGGGATACATTTTGGTCTTAACTATTCTTTGCTAGCTTTGGAAGTATGTTTAGTTTCGTTGTCCTGCTGGAAGGTACATTTCCAACCCAGTCTCAAATCTATTGCAGTCTCTAACTGGTTTTCTTCTGAGATTAGACTTTATCTAATTTAAACCATTTTTGACCAGTTTTCCTGACCTTACTGCAAAAAGCATTCCCACAGCTTCATATTTCCACTATGATCACCACAGGGATGTTTTTTTTCACAGGGATGTTAAGTGGTATTTTTCTATAACATTTTAAAGGTAGGCCTAAAAGCTCAATATTGGTATCCTTCAACCAGAGCATCTTTTACAGTTTTTCTGTGCCCCTCTTCATACTTGTGGCAAACTGAAAATGGCATTTCTCATGGCCACTCCCTAAACCTCTATTAATGCCAGATTTGTGGAGTGCAGATCTGAAGGCCCTGATTGACCAAAATACTTCTAAGTGTCTTCGTGCTGTTAGATTTTTATTACATCATTACAACATTTCCTTGCAGTGCAAGGTTAATATAGTATACTAAGCATGATTTTAATGGACATGTATTTTAAAAGAATTATTAGATCCAGGAACATATTTTACTGTTATCAAAATGTTTCTTCTGACGTGAAGTGATATTAACACATTGGGGGGGCTCAGCCAGTGTCCCAAGTTGAAGCTGATGTACAATCAATAGAGGGAGCTAAAGATTAGGGTGATGGTGTGGAGGACTTCCAACCTCAAATACTTATCGTAAAAGATAAATCATCAAAAAATTAAAAAATAAAAAAAAACAGTGGAGACATACAAAAGCTTGTCTGCTTATGATTGCTGTAATGCCAATAAGGCATTTTCCATTTATTATTTATAAGGATATGAATAATTAAACATGATATTTTTGTTAAGAAGTACATAGAAGTAGAATACATATTTTTTAATAAGGATCTCTTGTACATTTTTCATTTCAAACATTCAAAAGGATGTTTCACATTTTTCACACATTAAATTTTTTTCAAAATGTATAAAAATAAAAAGGGTGAAGTATTATCCTATATATTATTTCCCTATAGCATTGCATAAGTCAAACAACTTTTTTGCCATTTTTACAGTTTCAAATCAATATTTAGTTTTCTTTTTGCAAAACAGTAAAAGAACTAAAACAAAAACTTAAGAAATCTGGGTTATCTTTTGGGAATTGCCTGTGTCATTTCCAATCAGAAACAAATGTCTTGGTTGAATGAAGATTGTATTACATCCTAATATCCTCTTATGCCAGGAGTATGAATAATTATGGGCTTCACTGAACTAGTTTCTAAGTCAAGTAAAATTGAGTAATGCTTCAAAAGCCAAATAAATTTAGACAAGGATTGATGTTTAATATTCTTCTCCTTCATCTTCCTCAGCCAAGCTCTCAGCTCCAACCTCCTCATAATCCTTCTCCAGAGCTGCCAAATCCTCCCTGGCTTCAGAGAATTCACCCTCTTCCATCCCTTCACCCACATACCAGTGAACAAAAGCCCGCTTGGTGTACATCAGGTCAAACTTGTGGTTAAGTCGAGCCCAGGCCTCTGCAATAGCTGTGGTGTTACTCAGCATGCACACAGCCCTCTGGACCTTGGCCAGGTCTCCCCCAGGAACCACGGTGGGTGGCTGGTAGTTGATGCCCACCTTGAAACCAGTTGGACACCAGTCCACAAACTGGATAGATCGCTTTGTTTTGATTGCAGCGATGGCAACATTGACGTCTTTGGGCACCACGTCGCCCCTGTAGAGAAGGCAGCAAGCCATGTACTTGCCAATGCGGGGGTCGCATTTTACCATCTGATTGGCAGGCTCAAAGCAGGAGTTTGTGATCTCAGCCACAGTGAGCTGCTCATGGTAGGCCTTCTCGGTGGAGATCACTGGGGCATATGTGGCCAGAGGGAAGTGGATGCGAGGATACGGCACCAAGTTGGTCTGGAATTCTGTCAAATCCACATTTAGGGCACCATCAAAGCGAAGAGAAGCGGTAATGGAGGACACGATCTGGCTTATGAGCCTGTTCAGATTGGTGTAGGTGGGACGCTCGATGTCAAGGTTTCGGCAACAGATATCGTAGATTGCCTCGTTGTCCACCATGAAAGCACAGTCAGAGTGCTCCAGGGTGGTGTGGGTGGTCAATATGGAGTTGTAAGGCTCCACCACAGCAGTGGACACCTGAGGAGCTGGGTAGATTGAAAACTCCAGTTTGGACTTCTTGCCATATTCCACAGAAAGACGCTCCATAAGCAGGGAGGTAAAACCAGAGCCAGTTCCTCCACCAAAGCTATGGAAAACCAGGAAGCCCTGAAGGCCTGTGCACTTGTCAGACTGCAGAACAAAGAAAAACACATGAAATATAGTTACATCTTAATTTACATGCACAATAAATTTGACTGCAGAAATTGTCACCAGTCTGCGTATCCTCTCCATAACCAGGTCGATGATCTCTTTTCCGATGGTGTAGTGTCCACGGGCGTAGTTGTTGGCAGCATCTTCCTTACCAGTGATCAGCTGCTCAGGGTGAAACAGCTGGCGGTAGGTTCCAGTGCGCACTTCATCTAAAGATAAGGCACAGTTAGGTTGATGACATTTTTCCCTTTTATTCCTTAACGTGTTTAGGGGTCTTTCTTACCAATGACAGTAGGCTCAAGGTCTACAAAAATAGCTCTGGGGACATGCTTCCCAGCTCCTGTTTCACTGAAGAACGTATTGAAAGAGTCGTCTCCTCCTCCGATGGTCTTGTCACTGGGCATCTGTCCATCCGGCTGTATCCCATGTTCCAGGCAGTAGAGCTCCCAGCAGGCATTACCAATCTGGGCACCTGCTTGCCCTATATGAACAGAGATGCACTCACGCTGTGGTGCAAGGGGAGACAAACATAATCATCTCAGTGCACTCTTCTTATAATCAAGAAATTTCAAAATACACAAAGCCAGCAATGAAAAACCCTTGTCTGTCCCATTTCTCACAAATTACATCTCAAGGCCATAAATCACATGCTTTAGGTTGGTCTTTACCTACTAGAGCAACAAGATAAGGGCTCTTTTGTTAACAGATACCAGCATCTGGTGACTCCAGTCATTTGACTAGTCAAACTAGAACCTTGGAAATGAAAATATAAATAGATTTCTTGTTAAAAAGTCAGAAAGGCCCTTGTTTGAACTGAATTCCATTTAAATAACGATCAGTGACTGAACAGGACACAAGTGTGTCTGATAAAAGACAAGCATGAAAACAGTTTCTCTAAAAACATGAGAAGGCCCATTAAGCTTGATAAGCAGATTCAGTTAAAGAAAAAACCAAACAAAATGAACACAAAAGCAGTTTCACTTTTCATAAGGCTCCTTACATTTTGTGCTAAAAAGAAAGGAATTCTGCACTTGAAACTGCACAAACACATTCAGTGACCTCTTCATCTGATCGTTTTGCTGGATTAAGCTTGAATCTAACAAAACTTTGGTCTTTTAACAGTTTATTACGAAATCTCCTGAATGGCAATGTTTCATTATTCATACTCACCATGTTTCCTGAAGTTGAGTTTGAGGTGTTGGAAGAAAAAAGAGTTGCAAAGTTTTCTCCTACTGACAGTTAAGAGTCTTGTGAAAGAGGAAAGTGATGAGGGCAGGTAGGCGGCACTATTTATATTTATTTGCTCCTAAAACTGCACACTTTAATCTGATAGGTTAGGTGTAAAGTTACAAACTTTCTTATTGGTTAAAAATGAAACAACTGTTTACTTTATCAAAACTCCCCGAGGTTCTGGTGAAAGTAATAAAAATTGACATAGGAAAGTTTCCTTTCAATTAACTTAGATATATTGATATTCTAAATAAAACTGGGAATAAATATACGTAATAAATAAATAAATATGTCAATATCCTTTTAGATGTCACAGTAATTTGTTACACAATTATGTAATTCATAGTTTATAGTAATTTCAGTTTTTTTTTTTATTGTTTTATATTTCCTGTACTACAGTAGATCATTTATTAATATTAACCGTCACTGTGCCTGGCTAAATGGACCCTAATGTTTGATTGGTTAATCTGCACAGCAGCACACTGTGCTCCATATTTGTATGCTGCATCACACCTTTTTATATATTGCCAAAATAAGTCTCTTTTACTCTCTTCAAAGTCTAGCTTTTTGGCAAGTTTACCGTCTTTGAAGATCAATGCCAAGTTGCAGAACCTCTCCTCGGACATTGCAGAGCACAAGAGATTTTTATTATCTTCATTTTATTGAAGACCCGCTAACTTTATTGTTCTACGGTTCCTCATCTGCTGCATTTGTTCCAGCCTAATCATTACAGTTTTGTAACATTTTGACCAAAACAAATGGTTTATATCTGCACAAGGGGCTTTTCTTTTGACAAACAGGGCTTGTACACAATATTATCAGGAAGGCCAACATTCAGAAATGTTATTGAAAACAGTTTTATTTAAAATCTCCCAGTTTTTTAGAGTTCATGATGCTCTGCAATGTAAAGATATTCCCAGGGTCTTTGGAGGAGAAAGATGCCCACAGCATCACAGATCCTGAACCGTATTTAACAGTGGGCATGAGGTTCTTTTTCACATATTCATACTTTTTCAGACCAAGCATAGCAAGAGTGTTTGTTACTGAGAAACTCCACCCTAGTCTCATCTGATCAAAGCAGATTACAGTTAAAGTCCCAGAAAAGTCTTTAAAATTCCACACAAACAGGCTTTTTTTCTGAAATAACTCCTTAATTACAGGTCTTGTCATCCTGGTTGAGAAAAATAGGAGTCTTCATCTAGTCCTGTGGCCAGAGAGTAAAACAAATGTAGCTTGTAATGTAACACCCCAATGGAAAAGGAAGTAATGGATTAATGCTTAGAAATCAATAGAAATTCTGATTAACTTAAAAAAAGTAAAATATAATTTTTTTAAAAGGCCTTAGTTACATTAATTTTAAAGGCACTGTTAGGGGAAATACTGATAGTGCCCGAATCAGTTTGTAAAAAACAGCCATTTCTCAACATATAAATAAATATACTCAAATTATACAAATCTCTTTGAACAGTTTTTGCAAAAACATGGTATATGTATTAGTGATCATTTTAGGTTGAATTTGATTCCTGGAAATCACTTTAAGACTTGGCATTTGATATTCCCTGAAGTTGGGTCTCAAACCCAAATATGTTTAGGGAAGTTTTCTCAGTAAACTCAAAGTTCTGGGGTTTACCTAGAAATGATTAGTCTGCAGATTTTTTATTTGTCATTTAATTTAATCATTTTCAGGTTAAAATTTATATGAATTTGACCTCTAGTGGAATTCATTAATGTGAAGATGTCAAAGTTTCCACTTAAAACCCTAGAGGGAAACAAATTATTATAGTGTTTTTTGCAGATTCTTAATTTGAAACTTAACAGACTTGACCTTTGCAGAAAACAATAGCATGCATGTTAGGAATATTGTTTTTATATAAAAGCTGCGTGTCATCTGTAATCCACAAGGGGGCGCTGCATCACCCAACCTACATCAACTACCCAAAGCCTTGGTGCAAACCTCTGAGGGCTTCACAGAGCAGCACAGATGGACACTATTTAATAATTGGGTGACTTTTGAATCCAACTTTTTATATTGGAATTTATGTAGCAATAGGCTTTTAGTGTAAGGAGTGGTGAATACATATGTAGATTGCAGTTTTCAGATTTTTTACTTTTACTTTGCTCTGTAACGTCTTACAAAGAGAAGCATTAAGGGATTTGTGTCTATTTATTTGTCTTCCAGCTGTCAGTTTTCCATCTCATTAGTCTTTAGTCTACTTTGGTGCTCACAGAGAGTTCAGTTTTTCAGCTTGGTGAACCTGAGGTGGCTTTTTCCCTCAGAACATCGAACAGAGTGGCACCTTGTTGTCAGGGTAATTAACTTCTTATATAATCCTTCCAGCTCCATGGGAATGCTAAAATATAAAGGGTCTGAATATTAATTACATCAAACATTTTCCAACCTTTTAATGCTGTGATGATTGTAAATACCTTAGGTCAATGCTTTCTTCTGGTCATGGCACCACAACATAAGAAGATAAGTTGCATTCACAAATTCACTTTGAATGCAGTGAAGGTTTCTGTTTTAAAGGCAACATCTCATCCATGTGGAGTCAGGATCCAAACATCTGACAGGTGCCAAGGATGAACTTGCACCCATTGTTTTTCTCTTATTGACTCAAATGATTGAAGTTATAACATTTTCTGTCTTTTTAGATCAACAAATGGAACAACTGATCAACAGGCATGCCCTTAATCCTAGCTTTGAGCTACTCTTAGCTCTGTAACTTCAGCTATGGCTCTGAGCATCTTTTCATTTGTAAACAACCCATGTTCCTGGAATGGCACGGAGGAGTTGCTTTATCAGTTATTGGTTGCACTGGATGTACAGAGTAAAGTGGCTTGAATACCAATGCATACCACATTTTTAATATATATTTTTTTCTTTGTTAAAAGAGCTTTGAAAAACATTTTAATGAAACAAATAGGAGAAATATATCATTTTCCTTCCACGTCACAATTATGTGCTACTTCGTGTCTGTTTTACAAGCAGAAATGCACAGAAAATGCAGTTGTTGTACTGTGACGATGTAAAAAATATCCAGGGGAATACTGCAACTGTACACATCTCTTGGAGCCCCCCCTGCTGGTACAAGCCGGGTTTTTTTCTGTCACAGGACTGGCTTCATTGGTGGGGCTGAAAATAAATTAAGAAAGAACATCTTTAATCAAACCAAACCACACCTACGTTCAGCTACAATACGAACAAATTTCTAATCCAGTTTATAGATTTTTTTTTAGGTAATGTAATTACAGCACAATCCAACTAATCCAACTAATCCAACTAAAAATAAATGGCAGACCCAGCATTTTAATGTGGAATGCTTTTTATTTTTGAAACATTTTCAATGCTTGATGTATATTAAATATAATTAATGTTCCATAACCATGCTTTCACTGTTTTTCTTTTTTCTTCCAAATGTCCATACTCATCTTCTTGGGTGGTCAACATGCACGTTTGTTTCAAATATGTTGTCCTTTTGATGTATAGAAAACATAATTTGTTTTATTACTTATTAGCAGATTGGTTCATTTCCATTTAAAACTCAAACACTTTGTGATGAAAAATCCCAGGGCCTTTCAAACTGCAACAAAGAGCCACAACTGGCTTTTAGTGAGCAGAAAACTCATGTCATACACAGGATAATATAATTGAAAACAAATATTTATATACATTTATAATAACACATAATTTTTCCTCTCAGTGTTTGATCACAATGGCCATTGCTACATTGGGTAGAAAAAGAGGAAAGCTTGCAAGTATGAGAACCTCATCCAAGCTGTGAAGTACAGTGGTGGTAGCATAATGATTGGGTGTTTTGCTTCAGGGAAGAGAAGGCATCAACACAAATGGTTTTTCCAAATAGACAATTACCCTAAGCATACCATCAAAGTAGTTATAAAGTGACTTAACGACAACAGAGTCAGTGTTTTTAAAGGCCATCACAAAGCCCTGATCTCAGTCCCATAGGAAAAGTGCGAGAAGAGCTGAAAAGGTGCAGGTGAGCAAGGCACCCTGCAAACCTGACTCAACTAGTTCTGTCAGGATGAATTGTCCAAAACTCCAGCAAACAATTGTGAGAAGCTTGTGAAAGGATACCACAAATGTCTGACCGAGATGATAAAATTTAGAAAGCAAATCTACCAGATACAAATTAAATGTATGTAAACGTATGTTTTTTTGTAGGTTAAAGAAGAATTGTTTCAGCAAAAGTGGGTCACAATCCCAGGGTTTAGATTCAAATCAGATTTGGCAGTTCTTTTTGTTGTACATGTGCACTCTTATCATTACTAGAAGAACTCCTGATTTGCTGGTAAAAGCCTTTGTAATATCTTCAGGTAAGCGTATGCATCTGTCTTGGTGCTACAACAGCATGAAGCCAATTAAACCAGTTAAAAGACAGAGGGTTTGTGGCCTGCAGCTGGCATGAGGGGTGCAATTAATAACCAACCGCTGACAGGAAACTGTTTGGCTACCACCAGGATAATAATGAGGTTATTGCCACCTGCTGTGACTGTATGATCACATTTAGACTTTTCTTTTTTTAAACCCACTCCTCTGCTGCTGGCAGACTTTAATGCATGTTGTTGCAAACACTCGCAAACACAGTTGAATGTTTTCTCTTATTCTTTTTAGCCAAAGACACAAGTTAACTCTTCATAATGTCGCCTTATGGAAAACAGGGTTGTTCCTTCTCACACATGAGCTTGCATTCAGGCAAATGCCAGCAGATACTTGGAGCAGATACAGATACAAAGGGTCTCACACAAAGATATTCCCTGCACACTTCTTTAGCTCCCTGCTTGGCAGCAGATCACTACGCTGACAGACATTTAGATTGTTTCTGACCAAGGACTTGCGCTCTTTGCTCTGCAAGGTCTGATTTCATAGTGGGAAATGTGAGACGAGTCCAGGAGAGGGTTCATGACAGGGGCAAGGAGGCAATCCGTACAGTGGGGCTTCATATCTTCACGTCACGCTGGGCATTCTCTCCTGACACAGCTTTCAGCCCCTCCGTTGTCTGGTGCCCTGTCTATTCTGAGGGTTTTCTCAGCCTTCCATCCAAAGGATTGGAAGCATTCCAGTCGGGCACAGTGCCTGGGTGGTCCCACCACCCCACCCTCTTCCCTCACCCATTGGAAAAAGGAGGCAGAAAAATGCAAGAAGCACAATGTGATCGTTGATGAAGACTGCATGGGTGCGATGCTTACCCGCCACTGACCCATACCGCTGTGAGGGCTCTGCATTTCACAATCTACAGATCCACCCAATAGCCACGGGAAGAAGATCCACTGAACCATCATTTAGATAAGACTGATAGGTGAGGATGGACTGACCTGCAAGTAACCTGAAGAACCTGAAGAATCTCACAAAAAACCCCATCATGTTCCGAGCATATTTTTATTATTTTAAATGAACAGTATACACACATTGTGAGAATAAATACAAATACACTCCCAGGTGATTATTTACATGAACAGAATGAGTTACAGTCTAATGTATGAACATAAAAAGTAAGAGCAGCTGCATCATGCTTGTGGGGTTTAAACACTTATTAGATGTTGTGCTGCACAGGAGAAATGTAAAGCATTCAAGGCAGTAATGTGACAACGTTTGCCAAGAAGTGAATATGATAAATATCATGGCATCACAGTGTACCCTTGTCCATTTCTGAGTTACATTCATTGACTTAACTAGACTGGGGAGATAAAATAATGTATGTTTCCAGAGTGTATTGCAGCTTCTCCCTGAGCCTGAACTCCACCCTCAGGAGGCAAAGTACGAGTCCTGCATGGAGTAGAGGCAGTCAATGGGAGTCAGCGGAGACGATCCAGCCAGAGAGAGGCAGTCGTAGTCAGCAACCAGCTCCCTGTCCATTTCCCCGTACAAGCCCTGAAAGCCTGAAAATCCAAGTCTTTAGTAGTTTAGTGCACACACACACACACCTTGGATTTGGCATTTTGCTTACAACACCTTTCTTTTTTTTGTTTTCCAGTACGAATGGCTTTGCCAAACTTCTCATGCAAAGCAAACATCTTACCCATGCAGATTGCTCCCCAAGATTTAAAAGGACATGTAGGACCTTATTTGTTGTGCTCAAAAAGTGTTGTTAGAGTCCCTGTTGGTACATATTTAAGTTCTTCCAATATGAACAATCTCATATTGCTCATTTAGAAATTCAGAAAGCTTTGAATTCATTCATGATTAGTTGTAACTTTCTAGACTGATTGTTAATGTTTCAGACTTAAATCGTTTACTCAGTGAAATTTTGATCTAGTGATCTGAATCTTCTATGGCTCCACATTAAAGAGAGAAGGTCAGAATATCGTTCTTGCGTTTTAATGTATTTATTTATCAACACAATTACTAGCTGATGTAAAGTTAATGTATAAGCCAAAAAACCATAGGATAATAACATCTAACATAAATGGCAAAGCTTACCTGTATATTTTCACTTTTTCATTTGATGCTACACCTGAATTTGCATAGTTGCATTAATTTGAATATGAAAGGACCTCATGTATTTTCTTTTGTAGCAAGAAAATTAAAAGTCCTTTGTCTGAATTATAGCTGCAATTCAACATCTCCAGGAAATAAATTGTGAAAATAAGGGTATTTCTCTGACTTGCTTTTTTCATCTGGCTGTCATGTCTGAAGAACAGCGTTTTACTGCAGACAAAGTAGAGTCGGGAAGAAGAGGCCAAATAAAAATGACTACATGCATGCAGAGAAGCTTGTCATTGACTGACGAAATAATCTCAGTTACAGTTTGCATACAATGAGATTCTGGCACAGATGCAACAAGAAGAAATAAATAGCAATGAACTAGTGACATAAAAGTAGGACTTAAAATTATTAAACTATTAATATGTTCTAACATATGATTCCAGTTACATTTGACAGTTCTTTTATACCCTAAGTAAATTTAAATTTTAAGGAATTACATTTTTGTTTTTACATTTTCCATAACTAAACCTTTAAAAAGAATAGTCTCAGTTTTCTCCAATGTAACTACAAACTTGAGGTTTGATATCTGTGCCATGTCTGTGTGAGAAACTGAATGCTCCAGATGGTCCCCCTGCTGATCTGGGAACAATAAGCAGCAGCTTAGGTTGCTTATGCATTGGGCTGACTCTGCAGAACCACTATGTTTTTTGAAGAACTGTCTTATTACAAAATAAATCCTGCTTTTAATTGGGAAGTAACAAATATTGGAAGACCAAAAAAGACAGAAAAAGGTAAAAAAAACAGCAAAATGGTAACTTGATTCCAAATACCTGGTTTATTATTGGCGTATTTTACTAGGTTAAACTTAAACATTTTTTAATATTTAGTTAATGTACTTACATTTCCTTTTAAATCACACGACTTTTCATAAAATTAAGGAGGCTTTAATTTGTACCGTAAGGGTGCATGTGATCCCCTGGCATCTGGGGCGGGGTCAGGCCCTGTCTGAAGGGGTCCATGTCCCAGTCCTGCTGATCCAGAGTGGTGAGCCCCATCTGCTGCTGCTGAACATGGGTAAATGATGGCCCCAGGCGCTTTGTCTCTGAAGTCAAACTGCCACACGAGGGCACTACAGAGCACAGAACACCAACAGAGATCATGCTTAAAATTGTTTCACAAAGTTCATTGATGAGAATTTTCTTTCTTTTAACATTGACGTGATTTTTTTTACGGTTTTTGTGGCACTAGTGGCCTTTATTTTGCAGTATATAGATGGGAAATGAGCAGAGATAAAGAAGGGGAAGACATAAAGCAAAGGTCCAAGGTCAGGAACTGAACCCCGGACAGCTTGGTTGCTGCCTTTGTTGGGGCGCATGCTCTACCTCTACACCACACACAACCCCTTAATGTGATTTTTTTATTTTTTTATTTATTTGTCATCTTAGAACCTGTTAAAACTGTTAAAAACTCTGGGTCCAGATTCCATAGTTTTTGCATCAGTGATTTTGTTGCTTTTACTGCAGACCCTTCCTTAAACTCTTCATGTATGTCTAAATGTTGAAATATTTAAATCACAAGTGAAAAGTTGTGCAGTATAATGTCTCATCTCACCTGTTGTGCGTTCACGCTGCTCCTGAATGTGCTGCTGTTCCTGCTGTTGTTGTCTTCTGGCCAATTTCTTCATCTAAATAACATATAACGATTGAAGTTAATAAAAAAGCTCATCGTAGGCTCTCTGCCACCTGGGCTCATTACCACGGTCACTCAGTTGCAAAGTATTAACAGTGAAGGCAAGAACATCTGTCATTGAGTGAGAGAAACCACACATGAGTTCACTTTGAGGAAATATTAGGTCTAATCTCCAGTGATCTCTCTGCAAGATGTCATCAGCTTCCTGTATAAAGAGATAACTGGGCTGATTTCCACTCTGGCTTACAAACACAGTGCAGAAAGAATGCTGTTAATAACTGTGTGTGTGGTGTGTGTGTGTGTGTGTGTGTGTGTGTGTGTGTGTGTGTGTGTGTGTGTGTGTGTGTGTGTGTGTGTGTGTGTGTGTGTGTGTGTGTGTGTACTCACTTTAGCTCTCTGGTTCTGGAACCAGACCTGCACAACCCGTACGCTTAGCCCCGTCTCCGCTGCCAAGGTCTCCCTTACCTTGGATCAAGGTTCAGGTGGGAAGCAGAAAAAAACATATAAAGCAGGGTTAGCAAAGTACAATCAAGTGAAAGGTGATTTGACATTTAAAAGGTAAAAGGTAAAAAATCTTTATGCTCTCACTAGTCTAAAGAAAACGCAGGTCAGGACAGGTTGTAAAAGTGGTACATTTGAAATACTCCTGGATTTTTTTAAGGCATATCTGCTTTGTATATTTACCCACGTCCTTTAAAATGAAATTGAAAATCACCAGCTTCTTAATATTAAAGAAAAAACATAGTTGAAAAATGTCTGTGTCATCTGTGGGATATTAATATGGTGCAGTGCATTTAGTTGTTTGTATCCCCAGACTGCATGCAAACAAAGAGAAGCTCTTTACCTTTCGGCAAGGCTTCGACGAGACCTCAAAGGAAGCCTTAAAGGTGCGTCTTTGCTGGGTGGTCAGAATAGTGCGAGGTCTTTTGGGACGTTTGGTTACTGGATTATCTGCACCACCTCGCCTGTGTTTAACCTGCCTCAACTCCTCCTCTTCATCATCGTCACTTTTACTTGCTAGACCGACATGATAGGGAAGGCATGTATAGATTAGCGCCAGCAAGCACATTTTTACCAAGCAAAACTTCTCAATTGTTGAAGAACCTATTTGCAAGTAACTATGTAGTGCTTAGTTGTCTCATTAACTGGCATTGTCAAAGATTGCTAAATGTTTTTTTTAAGCAACTTAATGTGGCCCCACCAATTACTACAAAGTTATTGTTGCTGTCAAAATCCAAACATTTTTGGATTTTTAAAACTTGATTTTAAAAAATATAACATTGAACTCAAAGGGCCAATTTTAAAGAGGATTTTCAGCAAAGAAGTAACTAATTAGTCTAAGAAATAACACATCCAGATGGACATTTTTAGGCTTTGAAAGCATGTATTCCTGATGATAAGTTAACAAAAAAACTAATGAGGAACAAGGAAAAAATAGACTTCATGGACAAAGCTGTAAAGACGTCTGAGAACAGTTTATGTCATCATTTGAAAATAAAATGTCTGCCGGAGAGAGGAGAACATGAAACAGAGAAGCAGCCAAGCTATCCATGGTAACTGTGGAGGAGCCACCAGCCATATAGGGGACACAGCAAATATGTGGAAGAAGGTGCTCTGCTAAGATGAGCCCAACAATAAACCTTTTTTGTTACAGACAATATTTATTTTGAATGAGTTGTCATATCCAGTGTTGCATAAAGCATACATGCACATTTATTCAGCATAATTCTAATACATTTGAAAAAGAAGTTTGTTTCTGACAGGAAGTGAGATTGGTATCTCCCAAATGATAGGAAGAAGTATAAATTTTACTATTTTAAAATGACATTTTATTACAAATGGCATGTTGAAAATGATTTATACCCTTTCCAATGATCAATAGAACATTCTCCGGTGGCATCACAGCACTAAAACCCTTCTTATAATTGCTAATTACCAGCTTTTTGGATGTTTCCCCTATAATAATGATTTAACTTTGGTGATGAGTTCCATGTCTTTGAGGTTGGAAGGTGTCGTTGCCATCACCCTAATCTTTAGATCCCTCCACAGATTCTCAATTAGATTAAATTCAGGACTCTGGCAGGGCCACTTCAAAATGTTAATATTACCTTCAGTCAGAAGAATTCGTAAAATAAAAAGTTGAATTAAAATCTAAATCTGCCTGGGGTATGAATAATTTTGGTCCTAAACCTATATCTGTGATTTATTATCTTAAAAGCAATACAAAAGGTATAATGGCATTTTAATTAGTAAATTATGAGTAACTAGAATTAATTTTTGATTCTGAATTATTTATGCATAATTAATTAAAATAAGCATTACCTAAATATAAAATAATTGACCACATTAATGCATACATTTCTACCTGTATATAGTGTTATCCTATTTTTTGTTTTTCTAAATTGGAGCTTTGCAAGCTGTAGGATTTTGTGCAAACCAGTTTCAACAACCCATGAAGTTATTATAAAGAACACATTTATCATTAACAGTCAGTGAAAGAGAAGCAACATCAAAGCATTCAGACTGTATACCAGTATTTGAAGATGCTGGACTGGCCAAAAACTGATGGTAGTCCTCTCTAGCACATAGAAGCTGTCCCTCCCTGAGGACGCAGCGGTCTCCGGTCTGCAGGCGGCAGGAACAAACTTTGCAGGTGAAGCAGCGCAGGTGGAATGCAGAAGCCCCTGCTCGCATCACAAGCTCTGCAGGGGAGATGGCCTCTGCACAGCCCCCACATCGGACTGCAAACAGACTGGAGAGAAGCAGGTATGAGTGGGCATACATAGAGAACTCTCAGTAGCTGTTAGGGTAATGCTTTTGTTTGGTTTAGGTTCCTAAGGACTCCTTTTGCCCCAGTAAAATGAGAAAAAAAACATTTTCTTGACGTGGGGAATGTTCCTGAGTCTAGCTGTCACTCAAAACCACAACCAGCGCCTGACTTCTCCCCTTTCCTACTCCTCCCCCTCCTACCCCAAGCCATTTAGACACATACCCTCAGTGTGTCGTGTGTGTATCTTAGCGCCTGGCAACCAGGACTGGTGGGCTCAGCCCTGAGAGACTGTTGCTGTGGCTCCGACTGCCGTGTCCGAGGCCGTGCTCCCGGGGGTGCGGGAGAAAAGGCTCTCGGCAGGCCATGGCTCCAGGCAAAGGGGGAGAATCAGATCTCCCAGTGGGAGAGACTGAGCCACTGGTCCCGGGAATTATCCGTGGAATTATCTTTAAGTCTGCTTAACCAGAGTCGGACAAAGGCAGAGCCGGCCCCCGAGCAGCAGGACTATTGTCCTCCGGTTGGCACAGCAGCATTTTGGGTCTGTCACGCAGGATGATGCGTCATCATCCCGGAGCTGGCATTTGTTTCCAGACCTGACTGGGTCACCGGACCAGCCAGTGAAGAAGCATGAGAAAGTGACAGCTTTTTCCCTTTTGTTGTTTTCACCTCAAAATTCTGCACTTGCAGTGAAGAGAGTGTTTTACTTTTTTTTTTAAAAGAATGCAAAGAGTATTAAAGTGTATGCAAGTGTCTTTGGTTTCTTTAACCCTAATTTTACTAAGACAAAGCAAAATGCATTACAAATAACATATTATTAATAAATGACCAGAGATCTGCTACAATTACTACTTTTTTGTTGTTGTTAATAGCTTTCCTTGAAATCTAAAGTTTACATACATCTCCTTAGTATGTGGTAGAATTAGATTTTAAACTGTATGACTTGGATCAAATGTTTTGGATATCTTTCCTCTAGCTTCTCATAGTAGCTTGTTGTAGTTTTTGGCACATTTCTCTTGACAGAACTGGTGTAACTGAGTCTGGTTTGTGGACCTCCTGGCTCACATACACCTACACCTACAGGGGTTGGACAATGAAACTGAAACACCTGGTTTTAGAGCACAATAATTTATTAGTATGGTGTAGGGCCTCCTTTTGCGGCCAATAAAGCGTCAATTCGTCTTGGGAATGACATATACAAGTCCTGCACAGTGGTCATAGGGATTTTAAGCCATTCTTCTTGCAGGATAGTGGCCATGGCACTACGTGATACTGGTGGAGGAAAACGTTTCCTGACTCGCTCCTCCAAAACACCCCAAAGTGGCTCAATAATACAGGTCCTTCTCAAAATATTAGCATATTGTGATAAAGTTCATTATTTGCCATAATGTCATGATGAAAATTTAACATTCATATATTTTAGATTCATTGCACACTAACTGAAATATTTCAGGTCTTTTATTGTCTTAATACGGGTGATTGTGGCATACAGCTCATGAAAACCCAAAATTACTATCTCACAAAATTAGCATATTTCATCCGAACAATAAAAGAAAAGTGTTTTTAATACAAAAAACGTCAACCTTCAAATAATCATGTACAGTTATGCACTCAATACTTGGTCGGGAATCCTTTGGAAGAAATGACTGCTTCAATGCGGCGTGGCATGGAGGCAATCAGCCTGTGGCACTGCTGAGGTCTTATGGAGGCCCAGGATGCTTCGATCGCGGCCTTTAGCTCATCCAGAGTGTTGGGTCTTGAGTCTCTCAACGTTCTCTTCACAATATCCCACAGATTCTCTATGGGGTTCAGGTCAGGAGAGTTGGCAGGCCAATTGAGCACAGTGATACCATGGTCAGTAAACCATTTACCAGTGGTTTTGGCACTGTGAACAGGTGCCAGGTCATGCTGAAAAATGAAATCTTCATCTCCATAAAGCTTTTCAGCAGATGGAAGCATGAAGTGCTCCAAAATCTCCTGATAGCTAGCTGCATTGACCCTGCCCTTGATAAAACACAGTGGACCAACACCAGCAGCTGACACGGCACCCCAGACCATCACTGACTGTGGGTACTTGACACTGGACTTCTGGCATTTTGGCATTTCCTTCTCCCCAGTCTTCCTCCAGACTCTGGCACCTTGATTTCCGAATGACATGCAGAATTTGCTTTCATCCGAAAAAAGTACTTTGGACCACTGAGCAACAGTCCAGTGCTGCTTCTCTGTAGCCCAGGTCAGGCGCTTCTGCCGCTGTTTCTGGTTCAAAAGTGGCTTGACGTGGGGAATGCGGCACCTTTAGTCCATTTCTTGCACATGCCTGTGCACGGTGGCTCTGGATGTTTCTACTCCAGACTCAGTCCACTGCTTCCGCAGGTCCCCCAAGGTCTGGAATCGGCCCTTGTCCACAATCTTCCTCAGGGTCCATTCACCTCTTCTCGTTGTGCAGCGTTTTCTGCCACACTTTTTCCTTCCCACAGACTTCCCACTGAGGTGCCTTGATACAGCACTCTGGGAACAGCCTATTCGTTCAGAAATTTCTTTCTGTGTCTTACCCTCTTGCTTGAGGGTGTCAATAGTGGCCTTCTGGACAGCAGTCAGGTCGGCAGTCTTACCCATGATTGGGGTTTTGAGTGATGAACCAGGCTGGGAGTTTTAAAGGCCTCAGGAATCTTTTGCAGGTGTTTAGAGTTAACTCGTTGATTCAGATGATTAGGTTCATAGCTCGTTTAGAGACCCTTTTAATGATATGCTAATTTTGTGAGATAGGAATTTTGGGTTTTCATGAGCTGTATGCCAAAATCATCCGTATTAAGACAATAAAAGACCTGAAATATTTCAGTTAGTGTGCAATGAATCTAAAATATATGAATGTTAAATTTTCATCATTACATCATGGAAAATAATGAACTTTATCACAATATGCTAATATTTTGAGAAGGACCTGTATTTAGATCTGGTGACTGTGCAGGCCATGGGAGATGTTCAACTTCACTTTCATGTTCATCAAACCAATCTTTCACCAGTCTTGCTGTGTGTATTGGTGCATTGTCATCCTGATCCACGGCACCGCCTTCAGGATACAATGTTTGAACCATTGGATGCACATGGTCCTCAAGAATGGTTCGGTAGTCCTTGGCAGTGACGCGCCCATCTAGCACAAGTATTGGGCCAAGGGAATGCCACGATATGGCAGCCCAAACCATCACTGATCCACCCCCATGCTTCACTCTGGGCATGCAACAGTCTGGGTGGTACGCTTCTTCGGGGCTTCTCCACACCGTAACTCTCCCGGATGTGGGGAAAACAGTAAAGGTGGACTCATCAGAGAACAATACATGTTTCACATTGTCCACAGCCCAAGATTTGTGCTCCTTGCACCATTGAAACCGACGTTTGACATTGGCATGAGTGACCAAAGGTTTGGCTATAGCAGCCCGGCCGTGTATATTGACCCTGTGGAGCTCCCGACGGACAGTTCTGGTGGAAACAGGAGAGTTGAGGTGCACATTTAATTCTGCTGTAATTTGGGCAGCTGTGGTTTTATGTTTTTTGGATACAATCCGGGTTAGCACCCGAACATCCCTTTCAGACAGCTTCCTCTTGCGTCCACAGTTAATTCTGTTGGATGTGGTTCGTCCTTCTTGATGGTATGCTGACATTACCCTGGATACTGTGGCTCTTGATACATCACAAAGACTTGCTGTCTCAGTCACAAACAATTTGTCCTCCTTTGAACTCTGGTATGTAACCCATAATGTTGTGTGCATTTCAATATTTTGAGCAAAACTGTGCTCTTACCCTGCTAATTGAACCTTCACACTCTGCTCTTACTGGTGCAATGTGTAATAAATGAAGACTGACTACCAGGCTGGTCCAATTTAACCATGAAACCTCCCACACTAAAATGACAGGTGTTTCAGTTTCATTGTCCAACCCCTGTACATACGCCGCTTTGTAACTAATTTGGTAATATGCTTATGGTCATTGTTCCTTTGGAAGACCCATTTGTGCCCAAGTTTTAACTTACTGGTTGACGTCTTGAGATGTTGCTTCAATATTTCCACATAATGTTCTTTCTTCATGATGCCATCTATGTTGTGAAGTGTTTCAGCCTGTCCTGAAGCACAGCAGCCCACGGCACGGTGCTGAGGTGGTGATAACAGGCTTCCAATTTTCACTGTTTTTGAGTACATTTGCTGGCAAGATATTTGGAGCATAGAAACTCCCTCCTGAATGGTATGGCTGGACATTCTCATGCTTTTTATAACTACGTATAATTCCTTGAACAGATTAACTTGGCAGCTTCAGATATCTGGGAAGTGCACCTACTCATGAACCCGACTGTTGAAGTCCACAATTGTCTTCTTGATGTCTTGGCTGATTTCTTTTGATTTTTCGTATGATGTCACAAAAGGACACATTGTGTCTGAGGTGTTCCCTTAAAATACTTTCACAGGTGTTCCTCTATTTAACTCAGATGTTGTGAATCAACCTATTAAAAGCTTGCAAGGTCATGACATCATTATCTGGGCTTTCTCAAATTGTTTAATAAAATAGTGACCTTAGCATTTGTGAAAATCTGAATTTGAAAAAGGTAAGTACACTATTCTGGTATTTTACCAAATAAAATGTATTTTGGAAATCATTATTAAGTTAAAAAGGAAAGGTCTGATTTATTGACAAGCCAATGTCGTGAATGTATATGTCTGGTTTCAACTTGACCCTTTTCAATATAATTTTGTCAATTATTTTAAATATTTAATTAATTGGTTGTTATTGTTCACAGTAGAAGAGTAGCTGTTAGTTGCTTTTTCCCAAGTATTTTTTTTACAATGAAGACAAATATATTAAGCTAGATACAAAACGTAAAAAAGACTTTAAACTTCATAAATAAGTTTGGAAACAGATTTTCCTTTAAATATCCTGAGAAACACATTACCTCATATTGGGCACAGATTGAGATTTACCTTTGGGTTAATATTCACAAACCAACACAGACAGAAAGTAAAGACAAAACAAACACTCATAATGCAGGAGCCCTGTCAAGTGCTCCAGAGCTCCTACATCCTCAAAGCAAACATTGCTGAGACCTTTTACTGTCACTCTGGAAACGGTGAACACAGCTCCCAGAGGCTCACCAGTCACCCTACTTGACCCGTCAGAGCGGTCTGTCCCTCAGCAATGGTGTGGGCTTTAACATGACCAACATACCATCTGTGGTATGCACATTCCTGCAGTGACACAAGGTGCATCGCCCAAATATATCAAAGGAAGTGCGACTGAGGAAATACCCGGAGTGTTTGTGGGTCTCTGGGATATACTGAGTGGATCTCTCCATGTGATGCTAATGATAGATGTCAGCAGAGAGGAAACTGCGGGCATTAATGTTTTGAGATCATTTCTTGTTTCGAGAATCGTCGTTCCATTATACTCCGAGTCCAGTTCGCCCTATTAGCCCTGGTTCTTTTAAGAGTCAGTAATGCAAAGGTAAGAGTCCCTCAAATACTTATGGAGCAGCTCAAGATGTTTAATATTTCAGAGTTTCCGCTGACATGATTGGCCCAAGGACTAGGCCGGGAGAGCGGGAACACTCAGTCATGCTGGATTAAGACCAATTAGTGACATGGTGGTTATGGAGAAATAAGTCAGCAGAATAATGCACTCCTTCACACTGATATAGGGCATTTTTAAGGTGAATACATTGTGTAAAAAAAAAAAAAAAACTCTACACTCTCTCATTGTTCTTTCCATGACCTCGGGGCTGACCTTTGGCAGTCAGGCAATCAGACTGCTGGTCTGTTGGATAGGCAGAGATCCTGTTTCTGGATCAGGTTAAGCTGAGTCCTTTGCTGAACACACGCAGCAACATAGAAAGCATATCAGATATGCATCTTCGGGTCAAGTGCACTACCAGTCAAGACACAGATCTGAAGACCAATCTGCCATCCAGTCCACATGACCACTGAGCCATTTAGGTAATCTATATACTGACTGTCCAACCAAACTAGACCTCCTGTTGTTTGACAGGAATAGTATTTTAATAAATGATATAGCAGCTTGTTGCATGTAACCTGGCGCCTCACTGACGCAGGTCAGGAGGGTAAATGTAGAACTAATTCAATTAAATTCATCTACTGGTTCTTAAATGTAGCTGTTAAAAGCCAGAAGATCACAAGTTCACACATTCTTCACACCATCTTGGTTTAATCAGTGATACCCATCTACAATATATGTCTGTTTGGATGAGGTGTGTACATGTAGAGCTAAAGTTAATCATATGCCTACATGCAAACCCACTGAAGGATTTTGGTTTCTGGTAGTTGGTGTACAATTACCTTATACTGTTCATGACTTTGTTCTGGTTTACCAGCAATACTTTAAATGTGCTGATGGCCCCATTTTGTTTCAGCCTGGGTTCTTCGGTTAGATCACTATGGTTTCCTAAAACCAGAACAAGATCAAATCTAGATTTCCAAGACTAGTTTAGTTACATGTCCAAAAAAAGGACTAGAATATTTAATCTTATTCTGAAAATTACTGTGGATTTAAAGTCTAAAATTACTTAGTAAAGAATTAGTATGGAACACTATTTTCAATCTTTAGTGACGACTGCTTCATTAGTCACAGAATATAAAATAAACTTTAAACAATTGTATAAATATATTATATTCATAAAGCAATTTTTAAACAAGAAATTCTTGGGACATTCTTGCAATTTAAAGACTCTTCCCAAGTTTCAAATTACTAATGGAAAAAAGAAAAATAATTTGCATGTTGAAAAAGGGAATTTTTATTTATTCAAAATTACATTTAACATGTCAGATTATATGCCCCCAGTTTATCAGAAATTATTTTCTGAAAGCAACAACACTGTTTTATTTTGCTTATCTTTAAATGTATGGATTTGTTTACACGGTTTAATTGTTTGAAAGGTTTATATGTTTCTGTTTAAATCTTTACAATGCAATGATAGTAATTTTAAATTAATCTTTTGTTTTCCAAATTTTGCAAAACTGTCTTAAATTGTTACTCTACAAAATAAATCTTCCAAAACAAGATTGCACAGCATTTTGCTGGTTCCCAAATATTTTGTGTCTACAGAATAAAGAATCTGTGCCCTAATACTGATCCTGGAGGGACTTCAAAAGCAAAGTTTAAATATTTTCAATGATGTTCTCCCATATTTAGTTCAGACTCAGCTATGCAATTAAGTTATATCTGATGTGATGATCGAATATTTTAAAAAATCACAGCAGTACTATTTCCTTTATCTAATGAATACAATATGTGATTTTAAATTTGCATTCAATCAGAGTTAAAAATCTAGTCTTTAATACTTTTCGCTTTGCTTTATCGTTTAAATTAGCAACAGATATTGTGTGATAGTGTCAGAGGAATACAAAACAACCCATAACAACCTTGTCAAAGGTTTCTTTCTAGAATTGGACCTTCCAATAAGATTATTTGCATGTATTACCTTCGAGTGTAAAATGTATATGATTTTTCTTGTTTTAAACTCTTTTTATCTTTTAAATATTAAAATAATAATTATAATTCCAGGAATAAAACCATTGTATAAATTATTTTGAAAAGTTTTGTATTCTCTTTCATGTGATATACACTTGTTCATCTGCTGGCTTTATGTTTTTGTTTTATTCTTCTTTTACAATTTGCAAACACTTTCTGCATTATCTGTAACTTTTCATAATTCATTAACATGTGTAATCAAAATATAACAACCAAGAAAGAAAGATTCTATTGCAGACTGAACAAGAACTTTAACTAGAGGAAACACTATCATTGTCTTATTGCTCCATTCAGACTCCGAACACACTCTTCTGGCTGCCACCACAAGCACAGACAAAAAAAAAAGCCATATCCAGACAGAAGATCCAGCATGTGGTAAGAGACAAATGTTGCCTCAGTATGGAAAAATCACACTTGCACTGCATTTAAAAAAGGGGAAAAGCAGGACACTGTGTGTTGAGCTGATTCTGGCACATATTTTAAAACACTCATTGAGGACAATAGCAGTGCCCATGTGTGTCACCCAGACAGGACGGTGGGGGAGTGGTGAGGGTAGGGGAAGGTGGGGTAGTTTCAGAGGTGGAGCCTTGGCACCAGGCCTCCTGCTAATTGATCAGCTCAGATATCTCACGGTCGACTGGACCTCGTCCCATTGCTCAGCACCGGGGCTGCTGCAGGGAGAGATTTCCAGATGCCACTGCGCATATCGCCAGGGCTCCTGGAGTGCACTGTCCCCCAAAATAAGTTCACACCATCCTCACTCTCTGCCAGGGATGCGCCAGACCTTCTGACATATGGCTCTGCTCTGCTAATTACCTCTTTGCAAAGCACTTTGGTTCTGAACTGTTATTTCCACTCATCACATAGAGCTATGCATAGTTTTAACTTTGGCCAGAATCATGTCCAGTTTTTATTCATTGTTAAAAAGTGGACTGAATTTTGAATGATTTATCTACTTAAAATAATCTACTCCTCATTCTTTTTAACACATTTACCTAGAATGCTGATAGCAGGAAGCATATTGGACTACATTTCTTTTGGACAACATTCTCTTGGACTACATTTTGTGGCGGCCTTCTTGGCAGAACGACCATTGCTAAACTGTTCTGGAATAATATGGGCTGATGCCTTTTGGGGTGTTCTGGCCCTTGTTTGGGTGAGAACAGCTTGAAGGAAGAATGTGAGGCAGTGGGTAAACAAGAGAGAGGAAAGAAATTTTTTTTGAGGGAGGTGTGAGAGGTGGGGAGGAGACCATATGTTGTCCCCGGCTTGCAGTTGCCACGTCGATGGCCCTCAACATCTTAACACATTTTGACAATGTGTCAGCTGAGCTGTACCCCTGGTTGCGCGTGAAGGTGCGATGACGTTCTTATGCATGTGTTGTCTGAGATGATATACAATAAACAATAGTTTCCTTACATTCCTTCTCCACCCACCTACTCTGCAGTCACCTTGTTCTCTCAGCACACCAGGGCAACTTTCTTTAAAGTCATGATGCACAGTTAAAACCTTTGTGAGCATAACCACAGAAATCTGTTTATTCTACAAAGATGTAAAACATTTCACTGAATCTTTTATATTCTTTATTACTTTTTAACAAACACAAACCCACACTAGCATTCTTCATCAAGGTCAAGATGTGGACAAGGGTTCTTTTGTGAACGGTAGACTAATGTTGGGACAGTGGGTCATAAGAAAATGGACACCGAAGTAAGACACTTCATTTGTAAACTGGCTATAAGGTGTAAGTACCATATTTTGCTATAAAATAGTGCCCTGCAAAGTATTCATACCCCTTAACCTTTTACTAACTCTTATTAGTAAATGGAGTTCATTTACTGGTTTTAAGATGAGATTTAATTTTAATCTCAGGTCTCAAATGTGTCTTGAAGAACATGAGTGAACAAATAGACCAAGGAGGACACCAGTGGAGACATTTAAAGGTGGTTATAACACTGTATTCCAAGCTTTGAACATCTGAGAGGGCACTGTTCAATCCATTATCCAAAAATGGACAGAGGATGGCACAACTGCAAACCTACTTGGACAGATTTAACCAACAAATCTGACAGGCAATGAAAACATTTTGTGATTGGCAGCCAAAAGGCCTGCATGGTAACTCTGTAGGAGCTGCAAATATCCACAGCTTCAGGTGTGAGAATGTGTTGACAGGATAATGATTAGCCCTGCACTCCATAAATCAGAATTTCATGGAAGACTGGAAAGAAGAAAGACATTATAAAAAGAAAAAACCATGAGAGGTCCTGTTTGCAGTTTGCCACAATCCATAGGGACATAATAAGCATGTAGAATATGGTGCTCTGGTTAAATGAGACCAAGGTTGGAGTTTTTTGGCCAGCATACTGTGCAAATTGCTTTTTTTTTTAGGTTTCTCACTGAGTCAACCTCAACACACCACTCCCTCAGTGATGCATGGTGGTGGCAGCATCATGCAGTGGGGATGATTTTCTTCATCTGGGACAGGGAAGCTGCTGAGAGTTGATGGGAAGATGGAGGGAGAGAAATCTAGATGTGCAAAGCTGGTACAGATGTACCCCGAAAGACTTGTAGGTTTGTGTTGGTCTATCACATAAAATTATGTTAAAAAAAAATATCTTGTGGTTAAAACAAAAACAGGAGGAACTCCAAGGGATAAGAATACCAGTGTAGGGCTTTATGTTTATATTTTCTGTATCATAAAACCGCTGTTACGATATTAATGGCGCCTAACATCATTTAGGTTGTTAACGTGGATTAAATATATGTAAACTGTGTGAAAAAAAATGATCACTGAATAATAATAAAGGCAGGTTACATGAACCAGAACTATTAGAGTGTGTCTGCCGCTCATGTAATAACACCAGGCGAATCAAGACGATGCTGGCTTTTCAATTTTAAAAGGTTTTACTGAGAAAATATAAAGTTCTCGCACTCACTCAGCATAGTCCCGCCTGCAAAAAAGTTTGCGGTCACGCAGGAAGCAGGAGCTCCTGAGCGCGTCCCCGCACGCCGCGCACCGGACACACTGCTCGTGCCAGAGGCCGTCCGTGACTCTGAGCAGGAACCTGTCCCTGATCGGCCGATGGCATCCTGCGCACACTGCCTTCTGATCCATGTCTGCAAGGTTCAGGGGGCGAGATCCTCACATTAGCAGGTGTTCAACAAAATCAGTGTATTGTAAGGGGATCTGAAAGAGGGTGATTTAAAATAGCCCCAAACTGATGCACCAATCATCAGTTGGGGAATTTTGGATAAAATGTTTGATAATAATAATGCTTTTGTTTTATGTGTAGCGTGGCTGCTAATGTCAATGAGGGTCAAGTAGGCCTAGGAAAGAAATCAACAAAGAAATAACATTTTATTGAAATATTACAACAAAAGGAAATATTCACATCACTGTTCCAATGATACGGCAGGTTTTTTTTTGTTTTTTTTTTTTGTTTTTTTTTGCAATTTTTCAAATAAATTGATTACTTTTTAATAAATTACCAGACAGAAGACAGGTTTAAAAAACGTTTGGAACTCGCTATACGCTACTATACTATTAAAAATCGCACACTTTACCTGTAATATGCGAATTTATCAACGGCGAAAAAGTACTTTGGCTCCCAAAATCCCACTTCTTTTCAGCGCATCTCTGGCGCTCAGAGTCCCGCTGCTGACGCCTCGCTGCTGAGAGCTGAGCCCGCATCAAAGTCTCTCCTCGGGGCTTCCACTCAGAGACCTCTACAAGCGTCCACACTCATCCTGTAAAAGCATGCACTGCTCTATCAATTATCCTATTATCGGAGAACGGGAAAGAAACAGAGAGCTAGAGAGACTTTCTCCATGTGCAGGTGCAGGTTACCTCTCTCCATGAACCCCCCTCCCCTCCCTCTGTCACTTTCTCTCCTCCTGCAGTCTCCTACTTTCTCCACTCTGAATTCCTCTGAGATAGATAGATAGATAGATAGATAGATAGATAGATAGATAGATAGATAGATAGATAGATAGATAGATAGATAGATAGATAGATAGATAGATAGATAGATAGATAGATAGATAGATAGATAGATAGATAGATAGATAGATAGATAGATAGATAGATAGATAGATAGATAGATAGATAGATAGATAGATAGATAGATAGATAGATAGATAGATAGATAGATAGATAGATAGATAGATAGATGATAGATAGATAATAGTATACTGAGATAATAGTATATTGGTGTTATGAACTTTTCTTTTTCTGGCCTATATCTGGTGATGTGTTCTAATTTGTTGGATTTTCTTGTAATACACAACTATTTAAAGAATGAAATATGATGATGTCCAAACCTCTAACCAATCCCTCAACCATAAGGAAAGGTTGAGGGATTTTAGTGGCTGTTAGACCAGGGGTGTGCAACCTGCGGCTCTGGAGCCACGATTGGGTCTTTCAAGCCCTCCAAAGTGGATCTTTGGCCACGACTTGAAATGTTTTTAAATATAAAGGTAAAAAAAAGAGGCTACTTCTAGCTTTTTCTGTGAAAACAAGGTAATATTTTCTGTTTAGTTCATCCGTTTTGTCATTAGGCTGCAAACTACTGACAACTCTGTTCTTTGATCATTTTCCTTATATTTGGAACAATCCATTCAGGAAAACAACTGGGTTGTCTTTTGGTAAAACGTTTTTCTTTTGTATTGAAACCTAAAATTAGATTTACATTTTTAGTTCTTTAACTATAAAACATAAACAGTTCATACAGTAGGGTTCATGAAACTTGATAGGCTGGCTTCTTTCAAAGGGTGCATGGCTCTAGACACATTTTATTTAAGAATGAAGGGAAAAATGGCTGTTTGTATTGTAAAGGTTGTTAGTCCTTGCGTTAGTCCAATTTATAAAGTTTTGTTGTGGTTTTTTTCTACATCTATACAGTTGTTTTGACATTTAGGGTCATGTTTTTGAACGAATGAAGACATTCCTAGAAATAATGCCATGTTTCTGAGGACCCTTTTTAGAATGGACACAGATATTTAAAATTTATAAATAATAAATCTTTATTTTATTTATCATTACAGTTGTACATTCCAATGAAATGTGTCCTCTGCATTTAACCCATGCGGCTATGCAGTGCCTTGGGAGAGTGTTGATAAGGCTTAGGTAATGGTAATTTGCATAGGTAAAAGAAAATTATGTGGGTAGGGTACAGCCTACAAGCTGTATACAGTCAGAATGCATTAATACAGAACCTTTAAGAGCTCCCCTGTGTTGTCTGGTCCAAGGAATTTGGCAGCCTATTAGTTAGACTCTGGTTTTCAGGATAGTTGTTCTGGTTGCACCCTGTTTCAGCTGTGTCTGCTATAATGTTTCAAGTGTTGAGTGGAGTGAGACACATTTTAATCTACCTGAAACTGTCCAGATCTTCCACACAAAGGATGCATTTTAGTAGAGCAGCAAAAAAATGTTGTGAATAGATTGTAAATCACATAGAAGGGTGCTGACGAATGAATTGCCACTCCTGGCTGACTTTGAGTCTGGTGCACCCTTTCTGTGATAATATGGCCTTTTTAGGGGGATTATTAACCTACTGACAAACTCATTAAAGATATGTTCTTAGTTTTTTCACATAGTTCACCAGATTTCCATTTTTAAATCTCATGTTATCAAGAGTTTGTTATGGCAAAGTGATTCCAGGGGTTTTTTGAAAGAGAAACAGGCCCCCAGCACCACAGATCTTTCACCATACATAACACAGGGTACATGGATTTTTCCACACATTCATCCCTTCTTGTAAACCAAACCCTCCTGGGGTGTTTGTTGCTAAAACGTTCAAACATAGTCTGATCTGACCAAGACGCATGGTTCCAGTTAAAGTCCCAGTCCCAAATTTTCAGCAAATTCCTTTTTCTGACATTAATTCCAAAAAAGCAGTTGGCATTTAGATAGAGTCTAAAGGATTTTAAGGAGACTTGGGAACATCAAGACACGACTGCTGAGTGAGCACTGGAGATTTCTCTACTTTTCTCACCATCCTCCACTCTGTTCTTGCTGGAAAAAATACTTTGGGCACCCATCCAGCTTCAGTGAAATAGGTTGTTGTGTCGTGTCCTATTTACATCACAAGCAAACAAAGTAATTGATTGCTAAATAGATTTTCCCAAAAAACAGTGTTAAACCTAAAATAGTTAAAAAGTGCCTCAATTTCATGTATTTAAAGGCATTGTCAGAGGTATCATTAATTAGGCAACTGGTACTTTTCTAAAAAACAATGAAAGCTTCCCTACTAAATAAATGCACTCAAAAGGATGGTTGACTGTTTCTAAAAATGGAAGATTATGCTACTGCAATAAAAAATACATTTTGTAAGACTTTTTACACATTTCTACCTGAGGTAGCAGTACATCATCTACACCTGTAGGTACCTGACAGATTAAGGGAGATCTGAGGTGTATGTGTTGGGTCCCCTCATCCAAGAAAAACTATTGCAAATCAACACAAAGAGTTTTAGGGTATTGTATTAATGAGACTGTCAGGGAGAACATGTCCTTGTTCTCAAGTCACAAGGGTTTACTCAATGATGGCAATTATGAAAGTAAAAGTGAATCATGGTGCAGCTTTAACAGAAGTTGCATCCACTTTTTGGTGAAGTCTTAAATATTGCTTAACAGCATCCATAATTGCAGCCTATATCTAAAATTATATGAAAAAACTGTTATGTATTGTTTAATTCGAGTTTTTAGGTGTCTGCAATTTTTCCATGTATTATTTTCCATGTTATACGACTTCAAAACCCAATCCCAACAAAAGCTTTCTCTAATGATGTTTAAGGTGTCCTTTATGGCCTGCAGTTGAACCACAAAGCATGAAGAAAATACAAATATTTTGAGGCGCTTTGCCGGCGCCCTCTGGTGGACAAAATGCGGAAGTGTCAAGATGTAATCATAAAGTCATATTTACAAGTACTTGAGAAATAGTTAAAACAGATCACTCAGTATAATGCAAATAACACATTTCACTTAAAGTTTAAATAACTTTATTCTGTAAGAAGCCTTAAACGTGTCCTTTTATTAAATGTTTTTTGTTTCTCTTAGAATGAAACAGGATTCCTCTTTAATTCGCATTGGGATGCTTTTAAAACAAATACAACAAATTATCTATTTACAAAGTCTGTTACCAAATCTATTAACATTTCTGTGCATACAGGGTACTCTTCCCAACAACTGGAAAATATTTTAATCGTCTTGTTTTACTTGGTAGAAAATAGTTTGTTTTAAAGTTTCGATCGAGTCTTTTTTTTTTTTCATTCCATCTTCACATTGTTGACAAGTTGGGACTATTTACAGGGGAGGGAAGGGGAGGACTGGTGTCATGTGATCTGATGCGGCGCCTCCAGCATCTCCATCAGGAAGGTGTCGATGGGCGTGTCTCCGATTAGCTTGAAGAAGAACAGATGCTCCAGACACTTGAGGCCGATGGAGCGTAGAGCCGGCAGGCGTAGCAGCAGTTTGGCAAACCTGCAAATGATCAAAAAGAGTTTACATATTTTAATAACTTACTTGTACACAGTGATTTATTTGATTACATTAAGGCCTTAATAATGGCTTTAGGATAGATTTTCTTATTACATTTGTAACATTACAACAAACTTCAATGCATTTTATTGGATTTTTATATAACAGACCAACATAACTGTAAAGTGGAAGGTAGCAAACATTTGTATGCAGCCCCCTTTAATCTGATTTTAATAAAATCCAGTTAAACCAATTATCTTTAGAAGTCACCTAATTAGTATTTAGGGTCCCCCTGTGTGTAATTTAATCTCAGTATAACTACAGCTCTTCTGTGAAGGCCTCAGGGTTCTTAGAGAACAATAGTTAACAACACCATGAAGATAAAGGAACACAGCAGACAGGACAGGGATAAATGGGCAACTGCAAATCAACTAACACATGGTCAGTGTCCAGCTAACCTGGCAAGCTGGGCCAAAACAGTGTTAACCAGAGAACCAGCCAGAAGGCCTATGGTAACTCTGTAGGAGCTGCAGAGATTCACAGCTCAGGGGGGAGAATATATCAACAGCACATCTATTAGTTTTGCACTCCACAAATCTGACCTTTATGGAAGAGCAGCAAGAAGAGAAGTATTGCTAAAAAGTCCTTTTAAAGTTTTAAATTCCTTTTAAAGGTTACCACAAGCATTGCAGGAGGCAATGCATACACATGGAGGAGTAGGGTGTTGTCAAATTATATATATAATTTAACTGTTCAGCCCACATGCAAAAATGCTTTACGTGGTGAAAAACGATCACTTTCCCCTGAACACACCATCCCTACTATAAAACATGGTGGCAGTATCATCCTGTTGGGTTGCTTTTTTCAGCAGGGACAGGGAAGCTGGTCAGAGTTGGTTAGGAACATGGATAGAGACAGATACTGGGCAATCTGGAAGTAAACCCGTTAGAAGCTGCCAAAGGCTGCCCTTTTAATTAGAATAAATTTTTTTGGTAGAAGAAGAAGAATGGGGAAAAATAAAATCAGAGATCTACAGCAAGAGGTTCTGCAAAGTATTGACTCTGGGAGACTACATTCAAACACAAATGCCACACTTTTTATTTTTTTAAAGGGGTAAAACAAACAGGTATCATTTTCGTTCCTTTAAGCACTATTTTTCTATGGTCTGTGACATTAAATACCAACACAATAAATTGAAGTTTGTGGTCGTAATGTGGCAAAATGTAGAAAAGAAAGGTGGGAATACTTCTTAAAAAGTGTTCTCAAAAATGTATTCTATATCAATGCTGTAATAACTACAACACTGTTGTGTTTAGGACACTGTTATGTCCTAAACTAAGATCCCACCTGCCAGGTTGGTCGGGGTACTTCTGTTTTGTATACGACTCCAAAGAAGCGTAAACTTTTTCTCTCAGCCCCTCCACCTCTGACGGGTTCGACAAACCTTTTGCATCTAAAACACACAATCAAACATAGGCGCATGTTCAATGCAATATTCCAGGGTGGTAAAGAAGACCAGGTGCAAAACGCTGCTGCATTCGAGTGCAGTCCAAACTGACCTGGGTTGAACAGAACGATAGCCCGCAGACAGCCCAGCTCTGTCTTATCCATCTGCATATCTTTCATTTTTGATACCAACTCTGTGAGTACTCTACAGGAAGTCAAAGATCTAAATGTTAGCAGGATTAAAAATCTTCATTTGTCATTAAATGTTTCAGCAAAAAAAATGACTCTTAGCTAAATAGTCTCAATTCCTGTGGGACATTTTGGAGTTGGCATCTTTTATGTAAACGTTTTGAGCAAAAAAATAAAAATAAAAAAGCCTCCACAGGGTTTCTACACATTTTTAACTTCAGATCTCCACACCTTCTTTTAGCCTTGAATTTTAAATGTTTTTATTGAGTTTTTAGAACATTTTGGACATTTGAGCACAAAATAATGTGCATCATGAATCAACACAATGCTGAAACTGGCTGACATTTTGTGTAATGTGGTGCATATTTTTTGGCATATGGACTAAAATGGATCAGTGCTTTTCTATATAACACTTGGGCTTGTCAAATAATGGCTGGAGTATACGCTTGATCAGATGTGTCAAAACTGTGGCCCGGGGGCCATTTGTGGCCCTCGGAATGAATACATGCAGCCCATGACCACAATTCAGGTAGATCGATATTTAAAAACTTTTATGGTAATTTGTTTCTTGATACAAGGCCTTTCAAAAAATGCTGACATATTAGGAAAATGTTAGCTACAACACAAAGTATTCATCTTTAATAATATTTGCTGTCATTTTAAATTCACTAAAATGTAAAAAAAAAAACATATAAACTTTTTTGTGTTTTTGATTTAAAAATAATAATAATAAACTTGACTTTTTTTTCCCATTGGGTAAAAACTTTCAAAACCCCTGCAATAAATGAAGATTCTTTAAAGTACAGTTTATGAACCCTGGTATTTTAATAAATTTTTTTCCTATTTTTCTGGCATTTAAACCAGACCCAGTTCGAGAACCACAGGTTCGGCTGTGTACAGTAGAGTCATAAGTTGTAAAAGTTGTAAAATTATTCAGTCAGTAAGTCATAAAAACTGAATACTAATAGGTAAAATGTTAAAATCAAGGCGTGATGTAACAAATCAAACATACAGGAGGTGATTTAATATAAATCAATGTAAAAATCATTCATTTTTTAGCATTGTTAGCATTATGTACTTTAGAAAATAGAAGAAGGAAAAAAGTTTTAAAAATTTAACATTTTCAATACTCATTTTTATTTTAGCTATCCTTATCTAGACCTGGGAAATCCTGCTTCACTTCTCAGTATAACATAATAAAAAGATCAGCAATAAAATAAAATAACAGTGATAATTACTCTTAATTTATTAACAGTTCAAAAATCTTCAAATGCCTTAATTTAACCCAGTTATTCATTAATACTAGACGTATTACTATCACTTCTCATTATATAACCACAGGTTTCTTAACTGAGTTTTAGCAGTCACTGTAGTTGCTTTGGTCAGTTCTGAAGTCTTCCTACCTATCAAAGATGGATCCCACTCCCGCACTGTGGGCGCTACTTCTGTGGACGTGCAGACCTGTAGCCAACAGGATGCCGTCTTTAACCGTGACCGAGCGATGCGAGAAAGAAGCAATGAGCAGCTCATTCCAGCCTGGACAGAAAAAAAAGACTTATTGATGATATTATGCATTATGTGTTTAGTATGATTGGTTGCTTTTGTCTTTTCTCTTTTCTGTGACTCCCTTTATTCCTGGCCTGTGTTGGAGCTCTGCCACCAGCAGGGGCCAGCATGGGAGGTGCTGTGAGCCGCACTAGTGGGACTTGGCAAATGGTCCAGTTATATTTGGTTTCACTGCTCTATTAAACTAGGCAGCAAAAATGTGTTGAGCAAATGTAAAAGACTGAAAATAGACAGAGAGTGACTGGAAATGTCCAACTACCCTGGAGGTGAGTAGAAATACCGGCTTTGTTTTACTGGACAATTATCTGTGTGTGTGTGTCTCATTTGAAAAGGCTGGTCTTACTGATTTTACATTTGCTTTTGTTTATGCATGCATGACCTTCGATATGCGCACCTACCTGCTCGGAGCAGGATGACCTGGTCATCTAGAGGGAGCTCGGAGAAGTGTGGGATCCTTTTGGCCCACTCCACCAAGGTGAAGAGTTGCTTGTCCGCTGCCTGGCAGATATTGGTGACCGGGTCGTTGGTCTGGGGAGGAATATGGCGGAAGGAAACCCAAACAATACAGTTAATACCTGAGCTCGCAAGCTCCTACGGTGACTCATAAGGTCACAGTGACCGCAGTCAGTGAGCAGGTGCAGCCCTGACTATATTTGGTTAGTTTGTAAACCAGCAGTTCCTTTCATGACTTGAGACTGTAAAAAATATCTTTAATTTGACATACAGGGTGAAAGAACCTTTGCACAATAAGTCTTAAAAAACATTGCTTTGTAAAGGTATTCAACTTTTTCTCATTTTTTATGATGGAACATTACAAAACAGCATATATTTGTGAAATGGAATAAAGGGTTTAAACGTGTTTCTCCCAATGGAGTCAGGTCAGGGCTAAAACTATGGAGGAGGTTTAAGCAGGGTTGGGTTATAATTTAATATTACAACCTTTTGGAAACAAAACTTTCTTTCCAAACATGTGCGAAAAGGTGCTCTGGTCAGACGAGACCAAAGCTGAACTCTCTTGCCTGCTCGCAAAGCACAACGAGAGGTGGAGAAGTAACACTGCACATTACTCTGAACACACCATCCACAAAGTTAGACAAGTTGGTGACATTTAGCCTAGTAGCTAAGTACTGATCAAATTCTGATCACTTTTTTTATTCGATAAACAACTGAATCAGACTATGGAGCACAGTATAATACCAGTAAGTCTAAATTGGATTTAGTCCCAAGCTGCTTAACCTGTAGGACTAACCTTTGATTAACTCATCAAGGAATCCTATATCAGTGTTTGCAGATTATTTTCTAAACTCATTTTAACTTGTACTGGTTGGATTCTTTTTGTTTAGCGTTACAATCTGTAATACCTGTAGTATTCTCCTGAGTTTCTTCATCCTATTAGATGGTTGCAGCATATATTTTGCAAACAGGGGCTCTACATTTATTAGTCTCAGACTGAAAAAAGAAACCATCTTTGTGACTCTGATCCCTACCGAGTTTCCCGGGCTGCCGTCGTTGTACGTCTCTGTTTTGGGCTCCACGGCCATCTCGGCATCCAGGATCTTTTCCACTGGCATGTCCTCGTTGAAACTGCTGGTGGATTCCACCTCGTTCTCGCCACGCTCCTTCCCGCGCTGCCTCTCTTCCTGCACGGCTGCGCACACACCCACACCCAAACACGGACACACACAAGACGTCCATTTAAGTTCAAACTCCCCACCTTGAACATCCTTTTTTTATAGATGTCAGTGAATATTAGCAGTGTTTCACCTCTTCTTTGGAAGAGCTTCTCCAGAAGCAAAAAAATACCCACTCTTAAAGCTAGTTTAATGGGCATGCAACAATAAAAATCGCTTAAACAAGATACCCATAAATATGAAGAGTTTTATGGAAATGAAATGACAAACTGTGATGGTACAATTTTGAAAAGTGCATCTTTTTTACTACTAGAACTATTATATTAATATTACAACATGTTTGCCTTTACATTTCCTGCTTGTGTTCATTAGTAATTTTGTTGCTTTTCATAATAAAAAAAAACATTTACTGACAAAGTGTGTTTGGAGGTTCGCAAAAAATATTAAATATTATGAAATAAAACTAATAGATGGCTGTTTACAGGTCATTGATAAAAAGAAGAGCTTTTTAACTTTTTGATTTTTCACCAGACAATATCAGGGGGGACAGGATAGATTAATAACAATAATTATGAGTTTGATGCTGATTATCTGTTACAGTGGACCTGACAACCCCAGCAAAACATTTCCACCTTTAATGTGACATTTGTCCTGTACAGTTTAATAAAAAAGGACAAATCTGTTAAAGGGTAACATATAAAAACAAAAAACCTGATTGAACAGGTTTGCTCTCCCTAGACTTACAGTGATATTCAATAAATTACAATGTTATTGAAAAGTTTATTAAAATTTATTTCAGTAACTCAATTCACTAAGTGAAACACATTATAGAGATTAATTACACACAAACCGATGTTTTGAAGCCTTTATTTCTGTCAATTATTATTACTTTCTACTTACAGCTAATGTTAACATTAAAGGTACATTTAATCTTCCTTATCGGAGCGCATATTCCAGTTTAAATATGACTAAAACTTTGTTTAGGAACCTTTTGAATTATTTTAACAATTTCTCTGCTTTGTTAGGAGTCTATCAGCATTCCACATCTTGGCACATTAATATTTGCCCAATCTGTCTTGGAGATGTTATCCAAATCTATCAGATTGTGTGGACATCTCCTGTTCACACCCCACAGATCTGCTGTCAGATTTAGTTCTTGATTCTGGCTTGGCCATTTCAAACCTCTTCAAGTTTTTTTCTTGATTTGGATGCATGCTCTCACTCACAGAGACACTAAAAACGAAATTCTTCCTCATCTTCTGCCATCCAGCAAAGGGTTTGAAGGTTTTAGGTGAAAACTGATTCATAGTAATGTCTCTAGTAAAGTAAGGCTTTGTGTAAATCTGACCTCAATCCTATTGGATGGATGAACTTTACTTCAGGTTCAACAGATTTACTATAACTGATGCCAGGTGTGCAAACTCAAGAACACTGAATAACACAGGAAAGGAAATGATGCACCATGGGCTATTTCTTTACATACAAAAACTGCCATTTTAACCAGGTACTTTTAAGAGCTTTGGTAAAACAAAGAAAAGATAAAGTAACCAATCAAAAAAAGGGATCAGATTACATAAAATCTGTGGAACCACTAAAAACACACCTAATCTGATTGAATAAATTGTTTTAATAAGAGATATTATACACCTAACGTGGGTCAGCTAGTTTATGTAGGACAAAAAAAAGCTTTATTCAATAATCAGATATGACCCACACATGCTGTTTATGTGTTTAATTTAAGTAAACACTAAAAGCAAGTTCATAAAACCAAAAAGAGTCACATAAGAATCAAATCTGTAAAACAAAAACCTCTTCACTACCAAGTAAAACGATTCCACAGGCTCACCTTCTCTCTTCATGCCCATGGCCAGGCACTTCTGATAGCGGCAGTACTGGCAGCGGTTCCTCTGGCGCTTGTCTATCAGGCACTCTTTGTTGTCTCGACACGTGTACGTGAGATCTTTACGGACTGTGCGCTTGAAGAAGCCTTTGCAGCCCTCACAGCTGTACACACCGTAGTGCTTCCCTGTGGGACATAAACCCACCCAGTTAGACCTGTTTTGAACCACCAACATGTGACCCATAAATCTTACTTTAGAGAACATTATGGCACTTATCTTGAACTCTAGATTGTTACAGCTGGAAGAAAACTGAATAAAACTTAAGAGGATGCTTGGAAATGCTTGGTCCACCCCTTTAACAGTACCTGAAGAGCGATCCCCGCAAATGGCACAGATGTGTTTTGACATCCCCCCCGGGCTCGTACATTGGTAGTTGAGGTTCCCCAAAGACTGCAGGCCCGGTGGAGGCTTGATGTCCTCCGAACTGCTAACACTGTTCATTGAGTTCATCTGAGGATTGCAGGAAGACAGAAGAGAGAACAAAGGGTTGAAGCTGGGGTGGCTGAAGCGGTGCAAAACAGAGCACAGGAGGAAGTACAGAGGAAGCGAAAGGAGTTCAGCAGTCTCATGACAGCATCTCCCTTCCTCTTTCAGTTTTTTTTTTAAATTCTGCCTTCTGCTAGATCATTTTTTTTTTCCTCTCCCCACCCACGCACTTTGTTGTGAAAGTGTCTCAGGAAACAATCACATGCTTGGTCAGAGGGAGGGGCTGTATCCGCTCACTGAGACTTGTCATACAAGTTCGTCGTGTGTGTCTGGTGTGTGTCTGTGTGTGTGTGTGTGTGCTTGTTGAAAAAGGAGGCGTAGAAAAGCAAACACACATGAGTGCTGTAGTACTCAAAAACAACAGCAGAGGGCACTCAGACAAAGTTTCCTGTTTTAAAGCTCTTTAAATACACACACACATATATATATATATAAACTTCAAATGAGAAAAATATGGTTAGAAACTTTAAAATTCATATATAACAGCATCTTCAGTAGTTTCCCAAAACTGTGTACTTCCACTGATGTACACTGCTGTAAAAAAGTATTTGTCCGCTGACAGATTTGTTCAGCTTCTGCTTTTTGTTACACCTAAATGTTTCAGATCATCAAACTAATGTTAGTATCAAACAAAAATACCTTCCATAGATAAAAAATTCAGTTTTTTATGACAACCTAAGTTAGCCTGAAGCTATGTGAAGAAAGTTTTTGCCCCCTTTAATAAGTGGTTGTTCCACTCTTGAGAGCAGCTCCTGCCTTGGAGCATTTGCAATAACTGGCAATGAGTCTTTGGAGGAATTTCAGAGAACTCTTCTTTGTGGAAATGTTTTAATTGCACAACATCCAGAAAGAAGAGTTGTCTGAAATTCCTGTAAAGACTCATTGCCAGTTATTGCAAATTGATTTCAAACACGAATAGCCTATTTAAGATCATGCCACAATGTCTTAAACAGAATTAAGTCCAGACTTTGACTAGGCTGTTTCAGAACCTTCATTTTCTTTCTTTCCATTGTGTCCTGGGTCGTCCCCTGGGCCTCCTCCCGGTGGGACGTGCCTGGAACACCTCCCGCGGAAGGCGTCCAGGAGGCATCCGGTATAGATGCCCGAGCCACCTCAACTGGCTCCTCTCGCTGTGGAGGAGTAGCGGTTCTACTCCGAGCCCCTCCTGGATGGCCGAGCTCCTCACCCTATCTCTAAGGGAGTGCCCAGCCACCCTACGGAGGAAGCTCATTTCAGCCGCTTGTTTCCGGGATCTCGTTCTTTCGGTCATGACCCAAAGTTCATGGCCATAGGTGAGGGTAGGAACGTAGACCGACCGGTAAATCAAGAGCTTCGCTTTTCGGCTCAGCTCTCTCTTCACCAGAATGGACCGGCACAGCGCCCCCATTACTGTGGCAGCCGCACCGATCCGTCTGTCGATCTCCCGCTCAATTCTTCCCTCACTCGTGAACAAGACCCCGAGATACTTAAACTCCTCCACTTGAGACAGGAACTCCCCTCCAACCTGAAGAGGACAAGCCACCCTTTTCCGGTCGAGAACCATGTCCTCGGACTTGGAAGAGCTGATCTTCATCCCAGCCGCTTCACACTCGGCTGCGAACCGCTCCAGCGCATGCTGTAGGTCTTGGCTAGAGGGGGCCAGCAGGACCACGTCATCCGCAAAAAGAAGAGACGAAATTCACTGGTCCCCAAACCAGTCTCCCTCCGGCCCTTGGCTGCGCCTAGAAATCCTGTCCATAAAAGTTATGAACAGGACCGGTGACAAAGGGCAGCCCTGCCGGAGTCCAACATGCACCGGGAACAGGTCCGACTTAGTGCCGGCAATGCGAACCAAACTCCTGCTCCACTTGTACAGAGACCGGATGGCCCCTAATAAAGGGCCCCCGATTCCATACTCCTGGAGCACCCCCCACAGGGCATCACGAGGGACACAGTCGAATGCTTTCTCCAGGTCCACAACACACATGTGGACCGGTTGGGCAAACTCCCATGAACCCTCGAGTACCCTGTAGAGGGTATAGAGCTGGTCCAGTGTTCCACGGCCGGGACGAAAACCACACTGCTCCTCCTGAAGCCGGGGTTCGACTATCGGCTGGACTCTCCTCTCCAATACCCTGGCGTAGGCCTTACCAGGGAGGCTGAGGACTGTGATCCCCCTGTAGTTGGAACACAGCCTCTGGTCACCCTTCTTATGAAGGGGGAACACCACCGCAGTCTGCCAATCCAAAGGCACTGTCCCCGTCCGCCACGCAATGTTGAAGAGGTGTGTCAACCATGACAGCCCCACAACATCCAGAGACTTGAGGTACTCAGGGCGGATCTCATCCAACCCCGAAGCCCTGCCACAGCGGAGCTTTTTAACCACCTCGGTGACTTCCGCCTGGGTGATGAAAGAGTCCAACCCCGAGTCCCCAGCCTTTGTTTCCACCAGGGAATGCGTGATGGCAGGATTGAGGAGTTCCTCGAAGTACTCCTTCCACCGCCCGATAATGTCCCCAGTCGAGGTCAGCAGCTCCCCACCCCCACTGTAAACAGTGTTGGCGAAGCACTGCTTCCCCCTCCTGAGGCGCCGGACGGTTTGCCAGAATCGCTTCGGGGCCAACCGGTAGTCCTTCTCCATGGCCTCACCGAACTCCTCCCCCGCCTGGGCCGCGGCACGCTTGGCCCCACGGTACCCTTCAGCCGCCTCAGGAGTCCCGCAAGCCAACCACAACCGATAGGACTCCTTCTTCAGCTTGACAGTGTCCCTTACTGCCGGTGTCCACCACCGGGTTCGGGGATTGTCGCCGCGACAGGCACCGCAGACCTTACGGCCGCAGCTACGGGTGGCAGCATCGACAAATAGATGCGGAGAACATGGTCCACTTGGACTCTATGTCTCCAACATCCCTCGGAATCTGGTCAAAGCTCTTCAGCACCCCCGACAGGGATGCCAAGAAGGCCGGGTACTCCGCACTACCACTCAGCCCGTAGGCTGAAATGATATTCAGAGACCTCTCCCCAACCCGAAGGCGCAGGGATGCGACCCTCTCATCCACTGGGGCAAACACCAACACGAGACGGCTGAGCTGGGGGGCAACAAGCAAACCCACCCCAGCCCCCCGCCTCTCCCCGTGGGCCACTCCAGAGCAGAAGAGAGTCCAGCCCCTCTCGAGGAGATGGGTTCCAGAGCCCACGCTGTGCGTGGAGGCGAGTCCGACTATTTCTAGTCGATATCTCTCGACCTCCCGCACAAGCTCAGGCTCCTTCCCCCCCAGCGAGGTGACATTCCACGTCCCTAGAGCCAGCCTAAGCATCCGGGGATTGGGCCGCCGAGGTCTCCACCTTTGTCTGCCGCCCAATCCTCTTTGCACCGGTCCCTCACGGTTCCCCCTGCAGGTGGTGGGCCCACTGGGGGATGGTCTTGCGTCTGTCGTTTGGGCTTGGCCCGGCCGGGTCCCGCGAGGAGCAACCCAGCCACCAGGTGCTCTCCGACGAGTCCCGACCCCAGGCCTGGCTGGGTCCCTGGGTGGGACCCCGGCTCCGCCGTACCGGGCGACGTCACATGCCTCGATTTTGTAGTCGTCATGAGGGGTTCTTGAACCGCTCTTTGTCTGACCTGTCACCTAGATCCTGTTTGCCATGGGAGACCCTACCAGGGGCATTTAAGCCCCAGACAACATAGCCTCTAGGATCATTCGAGCACACAAACCCCTCCACCACGTTAAGGTGGCGGTTCAAGGAGGGTTTCTCTATACTCTTTCTCTATACTCTTTTACGTTTTTTGAACTGTTACATCATAGTGTTTGCTGGAGAACAGCTAAATAAGGTCAATGACTTTTCGCTGACCAATTTGTGAATCCACCATATTCATTTCTCGCTGCGTTTTTGTAGTCCAAGCTCAAGTATGCCGATGCTGCAATTAGAAAAGTCTAAATGTTCAGTTGTTAGGTGTATTAACCCAAACAACTAATTACACTGTCCCCCAGCATCAGAACCTCTTCGAAGTGACTGGTTAAATTTTATTTTTCATGGAAATGTTCCCACATTAGTGGGGAAATTCCTATTTCCCCACTTCAAGGACGAGTGACTTCAGCAACCCCCGCCAGTATCAAGAAGGATTTGCCGAAAAACTTCATCTGACTAAGGGGTCAGTTCCTTCTATCTATGGAAAAAAAGTAACATAGCAAAGCAGTATGCTGCAAATAACGCTAACATGACAACAAACTTTATTTTAGACATGAATTTAATGTGTGTTGATATGACGTTGTGACCATTGTTTAGATAGCAGTAGCATCATGCCTTCTTCTTAGTGCATTTGCTGCTTTTAGTTCCTTGAAGATATATTATTATGACATTAAAAGACTTGCATTGTTTTTACCGTTTTTGTCTTGTTTCGGCGCCACTAGATAATTGTATCTTTGTTATCAAACTACAAAAATGGCAGAACGGGGTGGAGTAGAACGCTCTTTGACCTGGAGGGGGGGCGGGTTGTGAAGTGCCTCAGTAGCATTTAAAGAAACCGCACCAAAACAAGTTGCTCTCAGACGCACCTCAGAACAGGGGTAAAAGAGGGGTTAGGGACCAAAGCATTGCAGTTCCACTTTATATAGACCACAACTGAATGATTTCCTGGATCAGTGCTTCTGTATTATTTTTCTGTCTCTGCTCTGTTCTCTCAAACCCCCAGTCGGTCGTGGCAGATGGCCGCTCACACTGAGCCTGGTTCTGCTGGAGGTTTCTTCCTGTTAAAAGGGAGTTTTTCCTCTCCACTGTCGCTACATGCATGCTCAGTATGAGGGATTGCTGCAAAGTCAACGGCAGTGACTGTCCACTGTCTCTACATGCTCATCCAGGAGGAGGGAATGCTACAAGTCTCTGACTCGATGTGATCTGCTGGGTTTCCTTAGATAGAAAAACGTTTTATCCAATTTGAATAAATAACTGAATCTGACTGCACTGTTCAATGGTTAGGATTAATTGGAATGTATGAACCTGACTGTTGTGAAGTGCCTTGAGACAACATGTGTTGTGAATTGGTGCTATATAAATAAACTGAATTGAAATTGAATGATTTCATTGTGAAAAGAAAGGATTTAAAATCATAATATGTCCTCTTTAAGGTTAAGACAACATTCTCCAGAATTCATGTTTTCATTTTATTCAGAAATGCTTAGTTTTATGCCAGATATAGCAGATCTCCAAAACGTTTCACTTAAGTTTGTTAGTCTACTGAAAATATTTCGTTCAAGTTTTATGACAGTGGCTGGCCATTGTTGCTGAATAAGTGATTTATTGATTCTCCTTGTCAGACAGTAGCAAAGTCTGGGTGTGGCGAATGAAATTCAACCCAGCCTCCCAAAAACTTTGTTTAATCACAGTTAATTCATGATTTAACAAGTGATGGTAATTATAATTTCACATTGAGTCAAATTGGTTGGGATACCTTTTTCCTTAATAAAAAAAATAATCATTTGAAAACTGCTTTTTTAGTTACTCAGGTTATCTCTGATCTAAAATTTTGTTTGATGATCTTAAACATTTATGTGTGACTAAAATAAGCAAAAACAAATGCCATCTGTAAGGCGGCAAATACATTTTCAACAGCACTGCAAGTGATGAGTCCAGCAGCTGGTTATTATATCATGGACTGCAATAAAAAATGTAAACCTCAGCAAGGTTAACATGGACATCCCTTTACTAGAAAGAAAAACTCTTAGATGATCACTTTCCAGACTAAGTGAAAGTCAGATCGCCTGTGACCTCTGCATATTTGCGGCCTCTTATCGACATCCTGCCCTTTGACCTTGAGCTACCGCTGACAACCCTGCAGAATGCACATTTGTCTCACACATTCATGTGTGAGACACATTCATGTTTGTTAACTTGCTAACAACTGCAAAAAACTGGAGAGAGGCATGGTCTTGACCTATATATTTAGCTCAGAATGACATATGGATAATCTCTCCCCAAGTCACCTCTATGTCATCCTATCACTTATTTACAACGTGCACTATGCATATCCTCAGATGGCCAACTGAACTTGGTTATTTCGGACCTTAAAAGGTTTCTCAGAGATTTTTCTTTATGTTAGTTCCCCCTTATGTTCTCAGAGTGCACTGGTTTTCTATGCATCTGTCACCCTCTCCTAGTGCGGGTGCCCCAGAGGCGGATAGTCATACTGAAATGAAACATCAGCTCCTATTTACTCGCTCATCGGTGAGTCATTGGTGAGCGGAGATTCTTCTTCAGCTTGCAATAGTGTTGTCATAAATAATTAATATCACATAGACTAAAAAAGTACACCTTTTCAATGCTGTTGTTCAGACAAGTTGATGCTTTAAAGGAAAAAACAACAAACTTCAGTAGATAAGGGCTACAAGCTCTCGGTATGGATTATTGATGGATCGTATTTTCTTTATTTAACACAGGAGCATTTTGGAGTAGGCTTGGTTTATGTGGGACTTAAAGGGGTCAGACTCAACTGTGTAATGCAAATCAACAGTGTGAGAAATGGGCAGGAGTCATAATTTTGGAAATTAGAAAATCCAACTTAAACTATTCTTTTTCCAGGTTGGAATTATCATACAGTCAGTCAGTCAGTCACAGTGACTGACTGACTGACTGTATGATAATTCAGTCAGTCAGTCAGTCAGTCACAGTGACTGACTGACTGACTGAATTATCATACAATATTACTTTGTTTCTCCTAATCCTCACAAGATTAAAATTATACATACTGGCTCACATTTTGGTTGATGCTTGAACACTCTTCTCATCAGAATTGGTGTGGCTAAATTAAGTTGCTTGGTTTACCGGCACAGACTTAACATTGTGTGAAAGTTTCAACCCTCCGACCCGAGCTGCCACTGTCATATGAAAGGAAAACAGTTAGGTTGTTCACAAATCTCTATATGCTGGAAGCTGCTGGAACACCACCGTCACTGCCCATAAAAAAGCAGGTTTTTAAACCACACTCATGAGCAAACCATTTGCCTGTCGTGGAATGGCACATTATTATTCTATCAGGTGACAAGAATAATGTTTGGATGGGGCAAGCTGGAGATTTTAAACCTGTAATAACTGTCAAGGAAGGTGGTGGCAGCATCATGCTGAGGGTCTATTTCAGTGACAGCAATACAAAATGAGTGGATTAATGACAAGAGGACTGCCTGCAAATTCATCAACTTCTCCACAAATCGTCAGCCAGTTGAATTTGGGACACAACTGGATGTAAGACCAGACTAAGATGCTAAACAAACATCAAAACTGGTTTTGGAATGGGTCGAGCAGGATAACATTAGCCTTCTGGAATGACTTTGACCTCAACCCTTTGACATTTTGGACAATCCAAAGCTGGGTCGTTGCTAAGTAACCATGCAGATTAAATTGGCTTGCCAATTCCAGTACGAAGAGACATGAAATATGACACCAGAATTAAGCCAGAAGGTTATTGATTCATACTGAAAACACTTGGTTTATTTGCATTATATCTGGATATTTAGCCAAATATTAGTGTATGTTTAAACTTGTAATTTCGAAACTGTGCAGTTTGTAAAAAGTGTGCAATAAATGCAAAGTTGGGCACCCCATTGTTGTTTTGAAAAAAATTGTTTTGTATTATTATTCAACAAAAAAATTAGAGGGGTTCAAAAAAATAATTAGAAGCCGAAAATAAAAGCGGCATTAATGGCGACTGATTGGTGTATGTAAACATCTGACCCAAACATTGTTTCTCACCAAATTGAACATACAGTGGTGTCTAAAAGAAACCACAGTTGGCATTATTTGATGAGTTAATCTTTTAACATGACTGTTGGGCTATACGAGAACCAATGATGGATGAGTTCATTTAGAAAATCATTGACTCGAATTGTTAATGAAATCAACCATTAATTGAACCCTAAACATGAAGCACACAGAGGATAAACAATCAAAGGCAGCTAAGGGTTTTGTGAGCCAGTAATTAGTATGTTCTGTAAAAACTGTCCATATCAGTGACCTCAATAATGAAGAAATTATTCGTGTATACTTTTAACATCCTCTAAGAGCAATAAGAAAGAATGGATAGAGGTGGGGTTATATGAAGTTATGCACTACCTCACAAATACAATAATAGTGCAAAAAAATACAAAATGTGACATGACACGGGTATCTTTGTCTCTTTTCTTCTGCCGTGTACTGAAAAGACTGTTCCAACAAGTGCTACCCAGGTTGTCACTACAGGCTAGATCCAAACTATGTCTGAAGTAATTTATAATACTGATTGCTTCCCCCTGCAGCATGGGCCTCAATTCAGCCACTGCATGTGAACATGTGTGTTTCTGCAATCACAGCTGATCCGTGTGTTCATTCATTTCATGCAATGGGTCACATAAAGCAAGCATCTCCATTAGCTGTTGCTTTAAATGGGCCCATTGTGCCACACAATTACAGTGTGGGGCACAATGTGTCAAAAGTATGGCATGTATTTGTCATCAGCCCGCTTTAGTCTAATACCACTTAATAAAATCCAGTGCAACAAACACCCTTCAAACTCGATCTGTGTTTGTTATAAACTCAGCATAAGGGAAGTTGGTCAGTTATGGCATAGGAGGTCTGGTCTTCATATAAGAGTGGAAAGAAAGCCATAAGAAGACCTGTTTTCATGTAGGGGATACATTGAACATGTAAAAAAAGATGATCTGTTCTGATGAGACCAAAACTGAACTTTTTGGCCTCATGAAAATTGCTACCAGTGGCAGAATACTAACATTATACAATCTCCAGTGTGAAACACAGTGGGGGTAGCATTATGCTCTGGGGATGCTTTTTTACAGCAGGTCAGAGTTGATGTGAAACAAGATGGGGCGCAATCATAGAAGAAAGCCTACCGGAGCTACAAAACTGTTAAAAATTGGGGCGGACGTTTTTCTTAAAGCAGGACAATGACTCTAAACATACATCAAGATTTAGAAGGGTTTAGAGTAAAGCATATTCATATACTAAAATGGCCTAATTGAAATCAAGATCTAAATCTATTTGATATTCTGGCTCAAAACTGGGAAACATGATGTTCACAAATGTTCACCACCCGATCTGAATTAGCTTGGGCTATTTGGCATAGCTCAGGGCAAACATTTCAGTCTTGAAATGTGCACTTCAAATTATTTTGCTGAAAGTGCAGAGAAGAACTGGTTATAACGTGAAAAAATGAGTAAAATGTCATGTGCTATAAATACTTTTGTAAGGTAGAGTAACTTGGCAGTCTTGTCTTAGTTTCTCCTTTTAATCTGGATAGATGCATGAAGTGCAATGCTGGGGTGTCGGGTTTTGTTCTGGAGGTGTAGAGCGACTGCCCCTCTGCATAACAGCAGTACTTCACAACTCAGAGATGACCTTTAGGGCAAGAAGTTTAAAGGTCAACAGAAAGGTAGAGGAGAAATAGGAGAGCCTGAGAGTGCTAGCCAACCACACCGAATAGAGCACATTAAGTTTTGAAAATGTCCTCCGCAGAAAGAGCAACTTTTAACAGTCAAAGGGTAAAAAACCAAAAGGTATATCAGAACATTTTGATCACATTTTTTTAGACTACTCGATTTCATTTTCTAAAGTACAAACATCCACACATCTTCTCACCTGTGGACTGCTGATTGGTCCAAAGTTCATGTTGGGATTAGACTGAAGAGGCATGGAGGGTGATCCCAGAGACGACGTGATGACAGGATAAGGCGATGCCAGACCGTTCATCGGTGAGCCCAAGGTGGACATGGGGGATGGTAGGGGCCTGGAAGTGCTGATAACTGAGGGGTGGCCCACCATGCCAGCCATTGATGGGGGATGTGTGTGGCCTGCACTCATTGCACCTGCCGAATCTGGATAAGAGAGAAGTGTAGTGAGATAAGTGAGCAAGCCACTTAACCCTACATACTTTGACCTCATGCATTACTTATTGAACCGGAAGCTTTGTGTTAATCATAACTCATTCAAACTCCAGTGTCCTACCAAATGATGACTCAAAGTCTGATATTTACACATAGTTTATAATCCTTTATGGTCTCCGCCTACTCATGAGGAAAATATCTCTCTCTTTAGCTCCTAAACAATACACGGACTTATCTGTTATCTGATTGAACAGTTTGTCTACTGCAGGTTAATCAGAGCTTTTAAAAGGAAAGGACCGGTGAACAGACTTACAACCATTGCAATACTAGTGTTGAGAACTGTTTTGATGATTTTTTTTCTGATCCTTTTGTTTCTTTACAATTACACAATATCCCTTCCAATCTCTGTGATCTTTACTATCACAGCCACCAAAAACATACATCAGGATTTTAAAGTCCCTCCAACTGGACAAAATCTATAATCAAAAGCCACAGTCCATTTGATTTATTTGGACACAGAAAATAAACCTTACAAATGGAATATTCTAGCTTTCAAATATTAGTTAGTAGGCTATAACGTGAATTAACTCATTTTTCACATAAAAACACCACTTTTCTATGTGGAAGGAGTTACTGTGGGAAGAAAACTAAGTAGCTATTTTCAGTGCCAGTAAGTTGGTTCCTCTGTATAGAGTATTAGTATACAGTAGTGTGTTGTAGGAGTCTTAACCTCTCCAATATTAGTAAGTCAAAGAAAGATAATGGGAAAAAAAACATGAAAGAAAAAATAAAGACGATGAAAGAAAAATAATGCACTGTGTTGTGTGTGATTGCATTGTGTCAGGGTAAAATGTTTTTGCTAGAAAAACCATTTTAAATATTTTTTACTATATAATTCGTATTTTTCACTTTTTCCCCTGAAAGAAAGAAGCCTTATGCAGAAGGAGTCAGTTTACTTGAAGCATCAAATGAGCAGCTATACGAGGATATAACAAGGACTAACAAGTGCTTCCAAATAAATAACTGTGATTTTAAAAATTACCAAAATAATTGTGATTATAATGTTTTCCACCATTAAGCAGCCCTATTTGTACAGGTGCATCTCAATCAATTAAAATATAATTGAAAAGTGCATTTATTTTTCTGTCATTAGTTGTAAAAAATCAAAAAAAACGTTACAGCACGAGACAATTTATTACAGCACAAAATCATTCTGTATAATGCTGTAAGTTCAGTGACTGACTACAAAGATCCTAAAATTAGTTGTGGTCACACTGGAAAAAGTTTATAGCTGGCTGAGATCATGCTGACCAAAGAAGCCATGTGTTTCTGTGCTATCAGTGCTCGGTCTGTATGGCTACACTGTCTGAGGCCCACCTGATTTCTTTCACTGACTTTGCCTTGTATCTATTGATGTAAACCGACAGGCTGGCATTTACATAGATGACCTACTTAGAAAAGCTGTCAGTCAGCTGGCTAACGGGGCATACAGTGTAATTTCATGCATGTGTTGTAGCTATGAGCCACACAACTTTCAAACAAATAACAACATACATTTAAAGCATGTACAACAACTGCGTACCATACACAAAATTAAACAAATGCCACAGGCTATCCCAATGCAGCAGCAACTATCTATCCTGATGTTGTTGACTCTGAGAATAAAAATGAATAAAATTGAGTTGCCGTTAGCAAAATGTTACTGATGAACAATGACACATCTGTTGTAAGTATTTAAACAGTTGGATGAGTGTGCAAAAGCTGCTGTTTGTGTCAGTGCATTCTCCCAAAAAGCACCATAACACACGCACATGCTCAGTGTGATAATGGGTGCAGTGCCAAAGGCCATAGTTAAATGTCATATTCCTGTGTCTCGTGTGTTAGGATGCGCTGGTGTGTTAACATAAATAACGCAGCAGCATCTGGGATTTGAACTCAGCGACAATGTTTGTTTCAGTCCCTTCGTAGTGTAGCGGGGAAAGTCCTTGATACTGAGGACTAGGGTTCGATCGCTGGTTGCGTCAGGAAGGGTTTTCAGCTTAAAACTCTGCCAATCTGTGTCACGTTGTACTAACTTGCTGTGGTGACATCTGCATATGGGAGCAGCCAAAAGGACTCCTCCTCCAACAATCTTTGTTTTGTGCTTCGGCACTGCCACAATTAGGGCTGCCAAGTCAAAATACAATGAATGCCATACATGTTTGCCATCAACCATATCAGAAGATGCTGATGCTTCCTTTGCTTCCCCCTTTACCAAAGAAAACTCACCCATCAGTCCTCAATGACTATAGACCTGTTGCCCTGACATCTCACATCATGAAGGTCCTAGAGAGACTCCTGTTGGCCCACCTGAGTAAGCAAACAGTAAACCATCAGGACCCCCTTCAGTTTGCTTATCGCTGTGGAGTTGGAGTTGAAGATGCCATCATACACCTGCTTCAACAAACCCACTGTCATCTGGACAAAGCCAGCAGCGCTGTGAGGATCATGTTCTTTGATTTCTCCAGTGCATTTAATACAATCCAACCTGATTTGCTTTGTCAGAAACTCCAGAAGACTCAGGTGGAGGCCTCAACAATCTCCTGGATTAAAGACTACCTGACAAACAGACCACAGTTTGTGAGACTGAAGGGTTGTGAGTCTAACCAGGTAGTCAGCAGCACAGGAGCACCACAGGGGACTGTACTCTCACCATTCCTTTTCACTCTGTACACCTCATACTTCCAGTACAAGACAGACTCCTGTCATCTGCAGAAATACTCGGATAATTCTGCAGTCGTGGGGTGGATCAGAGATGGACAAGAAGCTGAGTACAGGATGGTGGTGGACCGCTTTGTGGCATGGTGTGGAAACAATCATCTCATGTTGAACGTGACTAAAACAAAGGAGATGATTGTAGATTTTAAGAGAAACAGGAATAAGTCAAACACTATTTCTATCATGGGAGAAGAAGTGGAGGTGGTGGAGGAGTATAAATACCTCGGTGTTCACCTGGACAACAGACTAGAGTGGAGATGCAACTGTGAAGCCATCTACAAGAAGGGACAGAGCAGACTGTACTTCTTGAGGAAGCTTAGGTCCTTTGGTGTTTGCAGCAAGATGCTGCATATCTTCTATAAGTCTGTTGTGGAAAGTGTGATCTCTTCTACCATCATCTCCTGGGGAAGCAGCATCAGAACCAGGGACTTAAAAAAGCTCAACAAGCTGATAAAAAAGGCTGGTTCTGATCTGGGGACTCCTCTGGAACCTCTGGAGATCATTGTGGAAAGACGGATTCTTCATAAAATGAAGAACATTATGGAGAACCCTGAGCATCCTCTTCATGAGACTGTCCTACAACAACAGAGTGTCTTCAGTCAGAGGCTTCTTCAGATCTGCTGTAAGACGGAGCGCTACAGGAGATCCTTCCTGCCCACAGCCATCAGCATCTACAACGGCTCTTTGAAGAAACCTACATAATATGAGCTACAACAACATTTAATTTCCCTTTGGGATTAATAAAGTATTTTTGAATTTGAATTGAATTGAATAAAACCAAGGCATGATCTTATGTGACATAGAAAATACTAGCTCTTTGCAAGAAAACTCCAACTCTTTAAATCTTCATCACTTGTGTTACTGTAATTTATCAAAGATGTCACTGCAGCTATAGAAAGCAAGCAATACTCAGTGGGATTATCTACATTAAATGTGGAGTCCCACAAGGTTCAGCATTGGGAACTATACGTTTAAGTTTATTATATATGACCTTTGTGAAGTTTATAGAAAAACTACAATTTAATTTGGTTGACAAATATTTTCAGGTTTGGTAATGATTAAAATATTAGAAGAAGTCCTTTGTGATTGAAGTACTGCAGATGTTGATACTGTGATGATGACTGGGATTTAAAACAGTCATACTGTGTTCTGACAAGACTCATTTCTCAGATTAAATGCATCTTTTAAAAGGAACAACTTTTAAGCAGGCATTAAACATACTTTTCATTTAGCCCACATTTCTGTTTCATAATGTTTTTAGTGGTCGGTTGTAATTTTCTAACCTTAAATGTCATATTTTTATTAACTGTCAGTGGAAAATCATAATCAACAGAAAAAAAGACTTGAAAACATCAGTCTGTGCAATTAATTTATATAATGTGTTACTTAAATGAACTTTTCAGTAAGAGTTTAATTTATTAAATATTACTGTATACTGGGCAGCTCTGAACTGAATTGGGTAAAATAAAATTAAAATTTGTAATTACAAGTTAGTCGTCTTTTGTAACAAGAAGACTAACTCAATATGCATTTCCTGCTGCTTAGCCACTAATGACAGCAAGTATGTGAGCATCTAAAATGCATATAAATGAGAGCTTTGTGCGATGTGCAATGGTGAGAGTGGATTGGTTTGAGCATAAAGTGATATTTAAATGGTCCTGCACCTCTACTTGAGTCATTGGCAGTTACTTACCTGTATTCGTTTGATATAGTTTGAAAGTTGTTGTTATTTTTCCTACTTGAAACTTATGTGCTTTTTTATTTGATCTGGAGGGAATATTTCGCAAGCACTAAAACAGACTCCAAGATGTTTTTCTTGCCTAGAGACAGGAGTTGTTCGAGATACTGAACACTGAGTGATCTTTAATTTGTTCAATTCTGAGAAAAACACATTCATGACAGTTTTTTTTTTTTTATAGATGAAAATGTTTTTTAGTGTTTCCTTTTCCAGTGTTGTTAGAAATGAATTCATTTTCCTGGCATTTTGAAAGTGATCAAAAAACAGTTAATTTTGCAAGCATTTTGAAATCCTGTCCTAATACTTAACCTCTGGCAGCAATGCAGCCCCCATAATTTTTTCCACTTTATACTGTATTTCAGACAATAACATCTTTTTAAAGGAAACAGAAAGTCCTAGCAATGTGAGGAGTGTCATAACGTTTGCCTGTCTCTCTGGCTGGATGTAACACATTTTTGTATGGACACAGTTGGCCATTCAGTCCTTCTCTGTGTGCCAAGGAACAGGTATTGCACAACTTCCTGTTTAGCACTGAGACTATGGCCTCCAGCTCTTTTTTTACTTGCTCACTTTCTCCAACCCTACATGAATGATCTGTTGCAGACAAAAATGCAGAGGGTGCCTCCCTCTCTAACCCCCAGAAAATGGCTGGATACAGAATAAGTTAGGTTAAAGTAAAATTGCAATTGTGTGTTTTAGAGGCCATTACAGAAAAAATAAATAAGACCTAGATTTGAGTTTAACAATAGTGGGAGTGATCCCACTTTGGAGCGCATGTTGATCCAGTCAACAAGATTATGTAATAGATGACCACTGTACAGCATGTACTGTGTCTGATTCTGTACGCTGACCCCTCTCTTTATGTGCATGGCAGATTCCCCTCGGGTTCACAAATATCTTGTCTGGTAAGCAGACATTTTGACAAAAGGGCGGTCATCACGGCAAACATTTGGACAACATATTTCTGAGATAGCATGGAGATACGAAAATTAAGAAATAGAAAAAGCCAGATTGTAGAGGTACGCCTCAAAAAACCATAAAGAGCTCCGACTTTGTAAGTACTGAGCAGAAATTGATTTGGACCAACTGTTGCAGATTAAGAATTACAACAGAATGATGGGTTTTCTACCACTGACATTCCATGTAGCTCTATTATAATATATTGTAATGGTTATAAGCACTGAAAATATGTTCCTGTTTAGACAAGAAACTGTGTGTTTACACTTGCTGGCCACTTTATTAGGTTAATCTTGCTAAAATAGGGTTGGACTCCATAGTTCTTCATGGCATAGACACAACAGGAGGCTAGAAATATCTCACAGATAATTTTGTCTATATTGCATGGTTGCATCACACAGTTGCTGCATATTTGGGAGCGAATTAACATCAATAATGTTAATGTCCTGTTTCACCACATCCCAAAGCTGTGTTACATGATTGAGATCTAGGACTGTGGAGGCCACTGAGGTATAGTGAACTCATTGTCATGTTCAAGACATCAGTTTGAGATAATCTGAGCGTTGTGACATGGCGAGTCATCCTGCTGGAAGTAACCATCAGAAGATGAATGCACTGTGGTCATAAAGTAAAGGACATGATCAGCAACAATACTTAGATAGAATGTGGCCTTCAAACAATGCTCAGTTGGTGCCAAAATGCACCAAGAAAATATCCTCTAACCAGCAGCCTGACCGTTAATATGAGGCAGGAATTATTCAATGCGTTCATGTTGTTTATGTTTAGGCCAAAATCCAGTTTAGGTGAGCCTGTGTGAATTTTAGCCTGAGCTTTCTGTTCTCAGCTGACACAATTGTCACCTGGTGTTGTCTTCTGCTGCTGTAGTACATCTGCTTCAAGGTTTGAAGTGTTGTGCAGACAATTTTGCCTTTCTGTCATCATGAACCAGTCGGCTCATTTTCCTCTGACCTCTGAGATCAACAAGGCATTTTCAGAACCATTGTTTCCCTAAGGGATGGCTGTGTGTGATAATCTCACCATTTCTTCCCCTTTCTGTCCATCATCTTCAACTTCAGTAAATTGTGCCTAAATACATTCAGTTGCTGTTGTATGATTTGCTGATTCGCTACTTGTTTTTAACAATGAATTGAAAAATTCAAAAAGCTGAACGGTCTTATTTCATATAAATATGAAAAAACTACACATAACTCACCCTGCAGCCATCTGACCACATTTTATATTAGATAATGAGCAATATAACAGTAGCCCCAAAAATCATTGCCAGGCAACCCAGTCCTTTGTAATACTGATATGACCATATTGTAAGTAAAATAAAGATAAAATACCAGTAGATTATTTATCCCTTGGTTGCATTAGAGCAATGTTTCAATGTCTATTGACCAGATTATGGAAGTAGTAACATGCAGCGACCTTTACAAATATCGCCATCCCAGATGGAGATGTGTTAAAAGCCTTAGAAGATATTCATCTTTACACTAGCATAATCTCAAACTGAAAATATTGATGGAGTCACCCAACAGGAAGTATTGAAAATAGCTGTCTGTCTCAGTTCCAGTTGTTTTAACTATTGCTCTGGCTAAATATGGGCAAGTGTAGGCTTGACACCATTTTCTGGTATCCACATTGACATATGAAGATCTCCATGATGTTTTCTTGTCCCTCCCTCTGTTTTGAAGAATGAGAGACACATTATCTTTATACCCCAAACAAACGGAAGGCAAATGGTACTATTTAAATGCTCTTAGACACTGATAAAAGTAAAGAAGTAAAGTACATTAAAAATGCTTCAGTTACAATTATTTTACACAAATTATTAGGGACAAGAGTGTGGCAACTGTGATTTTTTCAATTTTTATTGCCACATACAAGAGAATATGCAACTATAAAAAGGACAATTACAGTTCTCTTAGAAGAGCATTTTGTGAAGGATGTCCTTAGTGAACCCTTAATCTTTTATTTGTAGTTCCACTTAAAATTAGTAATGCAACTTGTCACTAAAGTAAATAACTCATTACTAAAAATCCAATAGCAGTATCTTCTACTTAAGTTTAAAAATACAGAGCTGTTAAAATCGTTGCTACCTTGTTGCTATGATGCATACAACCAATACACATTCTGACCAATTTCATGCAGATCAGAAATAACCCAGGCACAGTGGCTCCTTTAGTCATTTTCATCAGCACGTCTGAGTGATGCGTGAAGGTCGCCATAACAGCTTTGCTACACCATTAATTTTATGTCTGCAAAGAGAAAGATGCCCATGCATGAAAAGAGGAAACAACCCTACTTTTAAACAAGCGTTTTAAAGAGTTTCACCAGTAAACTGATACATTTGAATGATTTTCAAAGCATTTGAACTTTAGGTTCAGACACAGATACAATTCTAAATGATCAAAACTCTAATTATATTATTCACACATTTAAATGCATGGCTTTTAATGCTTACAATGGCAATTCTAAAAGAGATGTATAGAAATATAGCAGCAACCTTTAAACGCATAAAAACCCTTAAAAAATTCCACAAATGTCTTTTTTATTACCATTTCAGGTCATGGAAAAAACTGACAGTCATTGTTTGGTGACTGAAGGAGCCTCACCCATCACTCCTTCTAATTTAATACCTTTTTAAAAACTACAATTGGCAGGGTAACCAGAGCAGGTCTGTTGACTGTCTGCCTCTACAGAGAGCTCAACTAAGCAGCCAGCAGATATCAGGATAGTAATGTGTTGTAACTCTATGAGGAGATGGGAATAACATTTTGCATAATAACAATTCTATGGTTTTGTAAAGGTTTATGCATCAAAATCTAAAAAACAATCAAACAGTGTCACAGATGACATTAGGAAAACCATAAAATCAATATGTTGTAGTATAGAAACAATTATTGCTTTTCTGTTTTAAATGAAAGCAATTAGATCACAATGTACATTTTTGTATTCCATTTTGTTTAGCAAATAGAGAACGTATTCGAAACAGTGGTTTTTCTTCCTCAAAGTTATCACACCAGGAGAATCTCATGGCGGCCCATGCCAATTAACATTTTTTTCAGCTCATTCCTAACTCTATTGAGCCACACTTGGACATGTTTTTAAATGTCCACTTATTGTGCCATTTGTCTTCAGACACTGAGCAATGAGAGACTAGACAAAATGCATCGGCAAGTGTTGTCTGCAAGGATGCCCTCCATGTTTGCTACTGCTGTAACACAAGATCCGTACTTCATATGCATAAACCAAAACACATGGCTAACCAGCTGGTGGGATGCCCTAAAAGGAATGACCGCAGAGGTGAGCATGCTTTGCGGGGAGAAGGTGTGTTTACATTTGTGTGGGTCTGTATGTGTGAGGAAGAAGGGCCAACATGCTTATTCAAGGAAAGATTTCCCCACTGCCGCTCAAAAGGGTTTATCCTTAAATAACCTGCATCAGTTGACTGTTCCATAAGCACAGATATAAATCAACTGTATGAAAGCAGCATGTTTAATTCATATAAATATTGTAATGCGTCTGCAGGACTGTCATTTTAAATGCAAAAATTTATCATTTTTAATTAATCTTGACAAACAAGAAAAAACATTTTACAGAAAAAAAATGTTTTCGCTATTGCACAAAATAAAAATAAAAAAAAACCCTATGACAGGTTTTGGAAGATTAAAAAGGCATCCAATGAAAAACATTATCATAAGAGACAGGATCAAGCCACACAGTTTCCTGTCTTTCTTTGTGTACACTTCTGCCCTGCTTGAGCATCTATCTGAGAGCAAACAGACAGAGAGAGAAGAGAAGGGCACCTTTGACCGCTGGCATCCCCAATCAAAGGTCGCCTGTTGCCAAACTCCCAAACCAAGTTCACAGGAGTTCTTTACTTGCAGCATTCTCGTTACACTGATCGTTCCCAGAAGCGACATGCAGCAAGGGAGCATACAACTCACAAACAAAATCAACAACCAATTATGACAGTTGGGTCTGAGAATAAGTCACTGTGGCTCTGAGAATTAAAGGCAACAAACACAGGTTAGTTTTACCAATAAGCACACCTTTTAGACTACTCATCAATCAGTGAAAAACTGCTGCAGTGTCATTCTGACCTTCTGTAAACTTTAGTATAAACAACATCAGAATATTTTTTTTCCCTCAAGAAAATCACTTAATCATTAATCATTACCAAAATGTAGGATAATGGTCACAAAAGTCACCAATCTGGTAATCAGCAGGTTTAGATACACATAGAATATAAACCCTCTAACTCTCGCCCTGGTAATTACTGGATTTGAACTGGAACTGGAACCGGTAACTCAATAAGGCCATAGCCTCCAAACTAATAATATCTCCTGTCTGGGGAGCAGACCAGCAGCGGGAGTGTTTGGAGGGGAGCTGAGGGTGAGGAGCAGCAAATCTACGCCTGAGGAGCAACACAAGCCCAAATATCTAAGAGATTAGCCCTAAAAAAGGCAAATAATCCCCAGTATGTGCATCAGTTTGTTTAATAAATGGCTAATAAGTATCTGCATTTAGTAACTGTGTGTGTGCGGGTGTTTGCAAAATGGGGGTTGACAGTGCTGTAGGCAAAAGTACAGAGAACTTCCTAGAGTAATCAGACGGACAGCCTGCGGAGCTCATTACATGGAGCGGTCTTGTAATTAAGAAATAACCTCACTGAGAGTCCATCTGCATTATGCTCGCATGCACAGCCTGTGTGCACATATATTACAACTCTGTAAAATCCTCTGCATCCATCAACTCAACTGCACCACGCTTTAACCATTGATTTTATTCTTCTGCCTAAATGGGGTTGATGTTTGATCAATTGTGTCACTAAATCCTCTTATTCCGTAGTAAGTATCTACAGCTCAGCAGGCCAGCTGTCAAGAAGGTGGGAGGCCCTGGGAGGAGGAAAGGAAATGGGGGCAAAGAGTGGAAGAGAGCCAGAGAGGAAGGGAAGCAATCGTTGGTGAGATGGACGGATGTAGTGTGTGATGGAAGGATGGGGGAGGGCCCTGTCCCACTTCCCTTTCACACCACCACACAAACTTAAAATCTGTCTGGTGGGAATTTCAAATCACCAACCAGTAAGAAACTAGGTTTATTTTCTGGACTGACATGCTACTAGGAGTAAGAATTGACTTTTAGATTGCCTATAATGTGATAACACTGGGTAAAAGTATCAAAAATAAAAAAAGTAAATGCAGATGCACTCATCAGTCTGACTGATACTTTTAAAAAGCTGTACAGTATTTCTTTCTTATGTTTTAAATTTGCTCTTACTGTAGTCTCTTATTCCTATTTTTTTATTGTTATATTTCTACCTTTGTGTGAATCTGCATTGTTTCACTTTGCTGCTGCTTCACCTCAATTTCCCCACTGGGCTACAATAAAGGATATGTCTATTCTATTCCTGTGTAACAATATTGATTATTAGTTAGAATATCAATAGTCATACAATGTTGTGACGGCTTAACAGAGATACCAACTTTCCAACTAATATTAGGTCAGTTAAATTTACTTGCCAGCTGCAGTCTGTACACCAAGACTAATTGTGTTTTTCGTGAGTGGAAATACTTCCAAACAGCCAAATGTCTCTGTAGAAGTATAAATTAAGGGAACAGTGTATTTGCCTTTCAGTGAGCTGACATGCAGTGCACAGCAATGGGTGTGGGAAGGGCCTCACTAAGTTAATCTATCCCACAAACAACTAAAGAAACCTAAAACTCTTGTTATACCTTCCCACCAATAACCAGTCCATACCTGATCAGAAGACAGAAATACTGGCTAAGTGAGAACATGATGACGTGCCCTGTCGTTGTATAAACAGTAAAATGTCACATTTTGCCTCAGCAACAAGTGTTTCACTGACAGATCTTTTTCTAACAGAATAAAGCTCTTTTTAAATCCTACCTTGCTGAAAACAGAAAGAAATTAGACAAAGTTTTTTTCTTTTAATAAAAGCACACGGCTGTGAAAACACAACAAATTGAGCTGGTAAACCTCTCTGCCCCCAAAATGTGCCCTCTGGTGAACTCAAACAGATATTCATTGAAAAAAAGTCTCTATAACCCAAACTCTTTATTTTCCAACATCTAAGATTTGACAAAAGGACATAAAAATTTTATTATGTATATATGAAGCACATTTCAAACTGTTTTTCCTCATTTTGCGTCATTACACGTTCAAAGACCTTCCAGAGGGAGAAATATTACACAGAAGCAGAAGCGGTAGATCGATTGCGAGGCCAGGGCTGAGACAAGGACAAGATAAAGATTGTTTTGCAAGTGATAAAAGAGTTTGAAGCTTAAACAAAAAGAGCTAACAGAGAACAGGCTGATCAAGCAGTGCTTGAAAGCAAACAAAAAGCCACACTAAAAGGCTCAATGCAAATCAAAGCATCTGCCCTCGTGGCTGTGCCTGATGAGGTAACTCCTATTACAGGTCCTTCTCAAAATATTAGCATATTGTGATAAAGTTCATTATTTTCCATAATGTCATGATGAAAATTTAACATTCATATATTTTAGATTCATTGCACACTAACTGAAATATTTCAGGTCTTTTATTGTCTTAATACGGATGATTTTGGCATACAGCTCATGAAAACCCAAAATTCCTATCTCACAAAATTAGCATATCATTAAAAGGGTCTCTAAACGAGCTATGAACCTAATCATCTGAATCAACGAGTTAACTCTAAACACCTGCAAAAGATTCCTGAGGCCTTTAAAACTCCCAGCCTGGTTCATCACTCAAAACCCTATTCATGGGTAAGACTGCCGACCTGACTGCTGTCCAGAAGGCCACTATTGACACCCTCAAGCAAGAGGGTAAGACACAGAAAGAAATTTCTGAACAAATAGGCTGTTCCCAGAGTGCTGTATCAAGGCACCTCAGTGGGAAGTCTGTGGGAAGGAAAAAGTGTGGCAGAAAACGCTGCACAACGAGAAGAGGTGACCGGACCCTGAGGAAGATTGTGGAGAAGGGCCGATTCCAGACCTTGGGGGACCTGCGGAAGCAGTGGACTGAGTCTGGAGTAGAAACATCCAGAGCCACCGTGCACAGGCGTGTGCAGGAAATGAGCTACAGGTGCCGCATTCCCAAGGTCAAGCCACTTTTGAACCAGAAACAGCGGCAGAAGCGCCTGACCTGGGCTACAGAGAAGCAGCACTGGACTGTTGCTCAGTGGTCCAAAGTACTTTTTTTGGATGAAAGCAAATTCTGCATGTCATTCGGAAATCAAGGTGCCAGAGTCTGGAGGAAGACTGGGGAGAAGGAAATGCCAAAATGCCAGAAGTCCAGTGTCAAGTACCCACAGTCAGTGATGGTCTGGGGTGCCGTGTCAGCTGCTGGTGTTGGTCCACTGTGTTTTATCAAGGGCAGGGTCAATGCAGCTAGCTATCAGGAGATTTTGGAGCACTTCATGCTTCCATCTGCTGAAAAGCTTTCTGGAGATGAAGATTTCATTTTTCAGCACGACCTGGCACCTGCTCACAGTGCCAAAACCACTGGTAAATGGTTTACTGACCATGGTATCACTGTGCTCAATTGGCCTGCCAACTCTCCTGACCTGAACCCCATAGAGAATCTGTGGGATATTGTGAAGAGAACGTTGAGAGACTCAAGACCCAACACTCTGGATGAGCTAAAGGCCGCTATCGAAGCATCCTGGGCCTCCATAAGACCTCAGCAGTGCCACAGGCTGATTGCCTCCATGCCACGCCGCATTGAAGCAGTCATTTCTGCAAAAGGATTCCCGACCAAGTATTGAGTGCATAACTGTACATGATTATTTGAAGGTTGACGTTTTTTGTATTAAAAACACTTTTCTTTTATTGGTCGGATGAAATATGCTAATTTTGTGAGATAGGAATTTTGGGTTTTCATGAGCTGTATGCCAAAATCATCCGTATTAAGACAATAAAAGACCTGAAATATTTCAGTTAGTGTGCAATGAATCTAAAATATATGAATGTTAAATTTTCATCATGACATTATGGAAAATAATGAACTTTATCACAATATGCTAATATTTTGAGAAGGACCTGTAGTTCCTGGAAGTTGTCCCATGTTACACCGGAGGACCACAAAGAAGTGAACACAAGCTCATTCTGTGACCCAACATGTTTCACAGGGCAACATGACTGCTGGACTTCACAGCCAACAGCATTTGTGATAGAAGGAAGATTATGGCTACAATTGAAGAAAGAAGAGAATACTGATAAAAGGTTTCTTAAAGAACACAAGATGAGCTGAGCTTCACAGCATCACCCCAGAAAAACAGATTAGTCACAAAACTTATTTATTGCATGGCAGCTTTTACACAGATGAGCCTTCGAATCTGGTCTGGAAAAAGCAATATTTGACTTTTTTGGAGTAAGAAAACCCAACGAAAAGCAACAGATATTGTAGTTGCAGATGATTAAGCTCCAATGCAAATAAGTTTGTGATAAAAGTATGTGACGAATTAGCAGAGTTAAGTTTCATTTATTCCAAACCTAGGCAGTAAAAAATGCATTAATTACATTGTACCTTATAATAAAGAGAGATAAAACTAACACAGTCTCTGTGACGTTGTACTGAGCCACAGCTGTGCTTTAAGATAAAAGCTGAAGTCGGACAAACTAATGGTTTTAGAGGATATAATCCTCAAAGTCAGTCAGTCAGTCATTTTCTACTGCTTATTCCATAGTGGATCGCAGGGGAGCTGGTGCCTATCTCCAGCAGTCTATGGGCAAGAGGCGGGGTACACCCTGGACAGGTCGCCAGTCCATCGCAGGGCAACACACAAACAACCAAGCACACACTCATTCATACACCTAAGGGCAATTTAGAGAGACCAATTAACCTAACAGGCATGTCTTTGGACTGTGGGAGGAAGCTGGAGTACCCGGTGAGAACCCATGCATGCACGAGGAGAACATGCAAACTCTGAGCAAAGAGCAAACATGCAAAAAGACCCCCGGTCGGGAATTGAACCCAGGACCTTCTTGCTGCAAGGCAACAGTGCTACCAACTGTGCCTCCATGCAGCCATAATCCTCAAAGTCATCAGCTTAAACTGAATGACAGACAGAAACATAGAAAACTGCATATTCAGTTGTGCTTCCTCTGGACATATGTGACACACTGCCAGCAAATTAAAAAAACACAACTCATAACACATAAACAACAACACCAAGTAATCCACATCGGTCAGTGTTTATAAATGCAAACGAAATACCAAGTGCCACTAAGTATATATGTGAGATTAGGGACACTGAAGTTTAAATAGTATACAGTACAGACCAAAGGTTTGGACACACCTTCTCATTCAAAGAGTTTCTTTATTTTCATGACTATGAATATTGTAGCTTCACACTGAAGGCATCAAAACTATGAATCTGGCGCAGCACCCCATCACTATCCTTCTTGGTCAAATAGCCCTTACACAGCCTGGAGGTGTGTTTGGGGTCATTGTCCTGTTGAAAAATAAATGATGGTCCAATTAAACGCAAACCGGATGGAATAGCATGCCGCTGCAAGATGCTGTGGTAGCCATGCTGGTTCAGTATGCCTTCAATTTTGAATAAATCTCCAACAGTGTCACCAGCAAAGCACCCCCACACCATCACACCTCCTCCTCCATGCTTCACGGTGGGAACCAGGCATGTAGAGTCCATCCGTTCACCTCTTCTGTGCCGCACAAAGACACGGTGGTTGGAGCCAAAGATCTCAAACTTGGACTCATCAGACCAAAGCACAGATTTCCACTGGTCTGATGTCCATTCCTTGTGTTCTTTAGCCCAAACAAGTCTCTTCTGCTTGTTTCCTGTCCTCAGCAGTGGTTTCCTAGCAGCTATTTTACCATGAAGGTCTGATTCACACAGTCTCCTCTTAACAGTTGTTCTAGAGATGTGTCTGCTGCTAGAACTCTGTGTGGCATTGACCTGTTCTCTAATCTGAGCTGCTGTTAACCTGCGATTTCTGAGGCTGGTAACTCGGATGAATTTAAACTTAAAGTGTACATTTCTGTTGTATTTCCTGTATTAAGGAACCTGTAGCATGCTGTTTTTCTTTTAGCAGCCCAGATACCGTCAGCAATTCTGTGAGGGTAAAGAACTGGGCCCATATTCACAAAGAATGCTAAGACTAAAAGTAGCTCCTAGTGATGGTATTCTAAGAAAAATCTTTAAATTTATCAATTTCTAAGATTTTTCTTAGAATTTTACCTCGGCAAGATAAAAGTTATTAACGAAGCATCTTAGGCCTTAAGAGAGCTCCTAAAGTGAACAAATATTAAGAGTAGTGAGGAGGACTTCAGTGAGCCTAAGAGTGTCTTAAGCAGGCAAGATGGCAGAAAGAGAGAGAAAGAAGAGATATTCTCCATACAATAAACAACAGCGAATTAATAAAACCCTACCAGCTCGATCGCACAGGGATCCACCCCCTAAACAGGCGAGTAAATGAGCACATAACCTTATATAACAATCATACAATTATGAATATAGAGATAAGATAAACCTTATCATCCCCCTATGGGGAAATTGAATAGTTCCGGCAGCAGGACAGGTTAAAGGTGCACCTCTAGTATTGTAATATTAGAAAAGATAAATAAATAATAGAAAACAATAATGAATAACCATGAATAAACAATATAGTACAGAAGGATTTCAACATTATTTACAGGCTGCAAATTGCTTTCAAAAATAAACATTTGCAAACAATTGAAAACACTATATACATAGAGGGAAGATGTAAATAAGGTGAATATGTTTTTGTTGTATTGTACATGATGATGTCAGTAGCCTAAGTCTAAATGGTCATCAATACCTCTCTGTTTGTGAATAAGTTCGCTTGTGTGCTGCTATCACCTCTCTAGCTTCTGATTGCAGCAGGTACCAGAGCTGCTCACATCACAGGGTGGTGCGTGAAAGCAGAGGGACAACACACCGATCTGCTCGGGAATGAGCTCCCAGTCTGCCTCATTAATAACAAATAGATGAAATAGTAAATTCACCAGCATGACGAGTAAACATAGGCAACAATAGGCAAATCAAAATAATGATGAGCATGTAAATAAGCTACGTTCAAGAATTTTAATGCTGTGTGACAATTGATTTAAGTTTGCTAAGTTTCATCATCATGATTTACACATTTCTGAATCCAGTCTAAATTCTATGATCGGTTAATGTCTCTCCATTGATTACTAGGAGCACATTTGTTTTATTTTTTTGTCTTTTGCAACAACCAATCGCAGCTCTTAGAAGACAGCGTCACACCGAGCAACTGGGTCAACCACGCCTCCTCACTAAGATAGGAATTTCTGTCGTCTCTTTGCTCAGAGTCACTCTCTGCAGCAAGCTAAATAATTTTTAAGCTGAGACTCCTTGGCAGGAATTTTTACGCTAAGATATGAGCTCTCTGAGAGGACTTTGAGAATTTTTGTAAATATGGACCCTGGTCCACTTTTCCAGTACCAGTACGAAAGCCACATTTCTCCTCCTGTATCTGGGGTTTAACACCGCCGTTGTCCCAATCCTTCATGCGACTTCAAAGAGCCTTGTCAACCATGACTGTCCCACAATGTCCAGAGCCTACAGAGCAACTCAGGCTGACTCTCATCCACACCTGGCACATTTTTCCAAGTCGTCATGATCCTTCTCCACGGTGGACATGGTGACTGGATTGAGGAGATCCTCAAAGTGCTTTTTCCACTGCCCAACAATATCCTTAGTCCCGGTCTGCAGTTCTCAGAGCATATTCTGAGTCACCGAACGGTTTTCCAGAACTTACTTGAGGCCATCTGATAAATCTGTTTCTGATTACAGATAGCTGACTTCCTATTATAAACTAAATACAAATCATTTCAAATCCAAATATGCCAGGGGTATGAACATTTTGGGCTTAACTATAAATAATGTGATACCATGGTATTTTTACACAAGGTTGTCATATCGTGAGAATCTCATACAGGCACAAGTCTCATCATTAGTTGGCGTTAACGACATTAAGAAGATTTGTCTGGATTTTGGTGTGACTGGCAAATGAATAAAAGAAAAGCTCACCCCGAAAGCCAAGCTCTCAGTTCACCTGTATGTCTACCTTCCAGCCATCATCCTTGATCATGAGATGTGGATCAAGACCAAAAGGAGGAGATTCCACATTCAACCGAGAAGTGCAGTGCTGCTCTTCCAGATTAAAAGGAAGTCAGCTGAAGTAGTTTGGGGCATCTCCTATTGAAGATTTTCTGGGAATGACCACTGGGAAGAAACACTAGTGCAGATGAAGAACTTGTTGGAGGGGCTGTAAATCTCTTCTGGCCTGGGATCCCCCAGAATGAGCTGCACGCAGAGTGTCGCTGAGCAGAGGGATGTCTGGGTTTCCCACTTGGACCAGATCCCTCTCCAATCTCATCTTGGATGAGCGGAAGACAATGGATGAATGAATAAACAAATGGATAAACAAAAGGACAGACGGATGTCTTTTCTCATGCTTACTACCTCCATTAGTTAGTTGAACAGACATTTTCTGGCAAACATTTTCTTTTTCAATTGCCACTGTAAGAAAGTACAAAACATAAGAAATATGAATATAAGTGTAAATTATTTTGGTATTGTAAAAACTAAGCACACTACAGAATATATTTTAGTGTCTAACAGGTACAATTCGCATCTAAGCCGCATTTAATCCTCAACTTCATAATGATATGGATTTAATCACAGCTCCGTCAAACGTCCAGATGTGCTCTCAGCAGAGATGAGACCAGAACAATCTGCCCTCCCACCATCAACAAAGTCGCTCTTAACCCTTGAGACTCCAATAAACACCCTTGTGTTTACACTTGTAAACTGGAGTGATGCACCAGCTCCCCTCAAAGGACACTTGAGAGTACAATAGCTCTCTGTTATCTATACTACTCACAGATATAATCACACACACTAATAAACAGTGAAGCACGTTCGAGTGAGTGAGCCCTGGCACATCCTAGCCCAATCTCAGTAAGGAGAAATAAGAGGAGTAAAGCGAATCCGCCAATAGAGGGACTCAGACTGACAGACAGTGGAGACAAACCAAGATGGAAGGGGGCTAATAGGAAGGAACAAGTGTTGAGAGTTAAACAGATAGTGAAGGACAAGGCAAAGAGAGCTGGAAGTGTCCTTTAAGGTTGAGTGACATCCCCGCTGAACACATGTGAGACCTCAAGTGAGTCACAAGCTCTCAATTCTAGCAGGAAACAGCAAAGCCTCGTAGCTGTCACAACTGGTTAGAATTATTCAATGGTTTAAAAAGCACAAACATGGGCTTATATACATTAATACCAGAAAAAAGAGATTTTAACACAGGGAACTGTTATCACTAAAGATCACAAATGGTAGATATGAAGTATGGCAGATTTAAAGATCCAGTGATAGACATGATGAATGCAACTTAGAATTAAAGGAAGGGGCTTCTTTCAAGATGCACAAATACAAAACAACAAGAAAAATCCAGCTACTCACAGTAATCACAATCCATTTTCCTCCTAGGGCTGCCTCCGGTTTCAGGTAAAGAGATGGGGTGCCACATGCCTAAAACACAAACTCAAATTGTGGATTCCCAATCACATACTTTCAAGGAGAGAACAGGAAGGAAAGGCTCCATGTGGAGAAGGAGGAGCTGTTTTCAAGTTGGTAATGCCAGTGGGGTGTGGCACTTCCTAGCAAAAGCAGGTGGAGCCACCGGCGCCAGTTATAGGATTACCCAGATTATCCTACCACGGAGATCAATCCCACAGGAACAGTTTTCTGGCTGACTGCTGCACAAATCAGCTCCTCCACCACCCACTCAACTCGTGTCTGTCTCTCTCTACATGGTTCTGTGGCTATGCAGACACCTGTTGTAGTGGCATGACCAGGGTGTCAAGCGTATAGAGAAGTGGGGGTCAAACTTAAAAAGAGTCCAGAACAACAAGGAGACTCCGATTACTAGCTCGTAAAAGGGATCAACCCTGGAGACCATGTAAAGACACTGCAGAGAAACTCGATAGCTACCAGTGGGTTTTTTCAAATGTCAAGGACATTTCTATAATATATCTTGTTTTATTGTGGAGATTGAACATAAATGGGCTGAGAAAGTGAAAACATGGGAGCAGATATTATTAAAGAATTTTCTCTTTTATCTTTCTCCAAGCATCTGTAATCTCCCATTGAGCCATAAAATAAACATAACAGCATGTATGCTGAATGGTATTACTGATGGCATGGGGTGTTCTTCTTGAGTTCTGTATTGGTATGTTTGTGTCTTTAGCAAGTGTTATGGCATTCCAGGATGTTAAGAATTGTGTTTTTTCCAAATCTGTAGGACAGACAAAAAAACGTGCTGCAAAGCGAGAACCTTGATGCAAACACGGGCCAAAAATACACCTTAAAGGCAATGGGGAACAATACCTGCCAAATCCTCAGGGAACCTAAACAAACTGCAGCCAGAAGTATGCAATATGATCCTCGTTTAACTACTACTTCAACAGGAAGAGGGATCTTGTTTTAATGAAACAAACGACACAGAAAAGAGTCATTTGTACACAATTCCAGGAGCCCCTTAATTTACTTTGGCATGCAAGCACATCATGTGATTAACCACCTGACCCAAGCCAATAAATGTGAGGTCGGCACTGATTTTAGTCTGCAGCTGCTCCATTTTAACTAATCCTACGCACCTATCGAATGTTCATCTTCTGAATTAAACTATAGTTGTGAAATCTTGAGAAGCATTCACTGATATATGTGCATCTCTTTCTCTCTGCGTGATTCAACAGTTTCCTTGTGCAAAACACCTGTATGACACTGGATTGACTGATCACACGTTACTTGAAGGAGAGACTCCGGTAACCTTATAATCTTGGTGACAGTAGTTGGGTTGGAAAATCGGTCGGCAGCCGGGCAAATGAGAAAGAGAAAACACGAAAGAAGAAGCAATTTTCACATTTAGCAAACCCTACAGGAAGAAATTAAGATAATCTTTTGTTTCCTAAAAGTGTCCTGTGTTTTGATAGTGTGTCATGGCCCACATAAAACATGTCAAATCAACTCCTGAGAGCCCTAATTAGAAATCAGAGATGTAACACGGATTACAAAGACATGGGAAGAGGATAATTGGCATTGCTAAATTTAGGTTACACTCTTAATCTTAAATCTAAGTTTAAAATATTATAATCAGCGCACTCTAACCTCAGGAGGGAAGTACTGCCCACAAGAGTGAGCAAAATAGTAAAAGATAATTTGATCTCTGTTTGATCACTCTAGCAAATACAATGCTATTTTAGTTCTGAAACAACAAAAATAAAATATCCTCTTAAGTTTATTAGCTAAATTAATGTTTAATTTTACCAACAGTTTTGGAAGTTTACAGTATTAAACATTTTGGTTTTAGGCACCAAATCCACTAATTTAGAACGCTAAATTTTGAGTCTATCTACAGAAAAAACGAGTAGCACTGACAACCAATGTGTCTACGGTTTTGACCATTAAGGTAAAAAACATATTTATTACTGCAGAGGACTAAATGGACTGCTTGCAGAAAATGACAGTAAATTTACATAATTTACAGATTGATGCAGGTATAACATAAGTTCTATTGGGACCGTTTCTATTTTGCTTTTTATAAACAGTATTTACAAATATTGGTCATTATACCAAAGTTTTTAAAAGTTATGGTTTTTCATTACATTGAAGCTTTTGTCCTAACATTCCTGTGGTTTAAAGTCCCTTTAATGAGAGAAATTGCATAGAGTGAGGGCTATCCTTCCACTATATGTTGCTGTACACTGTCAGTCAGCTGGCTTGAAGAGGGCTAGACAACATTTTCCCTCACTTACAGAAAGATTACAAAACAAAATGGCATGGGAGCTACTGTAGCACCACCTATCTGATTCCTATTAAGGTAACGCTGTTATTAAACTAGAGCTAACAATCTACAATTAAGCCTGAAAATTATTTATACCCCTGGCAGATTTATGTTTAACGTTATCTTTACATTTTGATAATGTACCAATACATGTTTATTTTAATAAGAAACGATAATAAAGTTTTTAAGTGGCCCAGCTCCTTCCAATTTGTGGATGGAGCTATAGATTAGGGTGATGGCAAGGCGGCCGTCCAACTTCAAAGACTTTGGGCTCGTTACCAAAGATATATTGTCCAAATACCGGTAACATGTGAAAAGCTTCTTTTATTTCAAAACTGATACACTTTACTTCATTAATGAATGAAAATGGTTTAAAACACATTTCCCAGGGGTATGAATCATTTTGGGTGTACATGTATGAGCGATGTGTCTGTAAACCAGCTGAGTGCCAGCTTGGCTAAAGAAGGAGGTAGCCTGACTAATAGTTAGGTCCTATTGGTTTGTGTGTCACTCTATAACAAGCAGAACAGCCAAACTGTACAATATTCACTGCAATAAGCACTTGAAAACTACTAATAACTTTTGCAGGTGTTTTATTCTATATATTTATTTATGTCAGTGGCAGCCATGGTAATACCTTTTGCTTTCTGTTTTTTATCAAAGCAAATAGATCATGTTCGACATTTTTTGTTTTGTTACACTGAAGCTATGGTAATTTTGTCAGTTATTACACTGTGAGAATCTCATACCGGCTTGTGCTAGTTAGAAATATGGGGGAACATTACATCAAGATACTGTACATGAAAATGGCAGTGAGACTGAGAGTGGCCTTGCCTCATTCGCCCAAACAATATAACCATCCTGTTTCTTCTGCAACACCCTGAAGATTAAACATCACCATACTGTAAACATGACAAAAGCCACTGAGCTTTTAGTGTGTTTCCGCAAAAGTATTTTTACTGCATATTTTCTGAAATTAGTTTGAGAGCCTGAGTGTGAATGTGCCAACAAGGGTTTTGCAGGAACAGCACAAATAAACAAAACTATGCTAATATCATGTAAAATTACAAATAAAACATAGTTTCATGCTATCTTTTCTGTTTTTGTACTTTCTTATAAAATCATTACAAAAGAGGGAGAATTTTTTGTTCCGTCATTGTCTTTCAGCCTATATTGCATACTGAAACTAATAATTCAGTCAGCTATTTTTTTTCTGACATCATGTAGCAATTATTTCTGTACTCTCTTCATTTTTCAACTCTGAATTTCTTATGTATGTTTCCTTGGAATTTTCCACTTAAGAAACCATTTTGCAGACACACCAGCAGCTGGAGCTAGGAATGTACACCTGCAACCGTTTAAAAACATTAATCAAGCTACTGCACAGCTGCTCAGTTGATTGAAAACTAAATCCCGACAAGATCAGAGAGATGTAAAAAAAAAATCTCCATCCATGAGTTGATGTGATTGTTGTTACAGTGTAATTAGCAAAATAAATTTGCTAAAACCTTTCATCACAAAATACTCCTGCAGCCCGTGGGTCTTTCCAGGTTCTCAGCTTGATTAAAGCTGGAATTAAATCATGGCTATGACCTTCTTCACTACTAACTAATTACTGGCAATTAGCCCAAAGAATGGCCTCCTTACGCCCCGTATTTTTTCCCTTATTCTCTACTCACAATCTACACGTACTCGCACAAAAAGACATCTGAGTCTTTACACAAACCTACACACACCCAATGAAAAGCACTACAAAGAAATACCCATTGTATATATTGTGTGCAAGTACACGTGTTGGCACTGAAGCATTGCAGGTCTCGAGCTACAGAGTGCTTGAGCAAACACTTGTGGAAAGCCACACCTTTCTTACCTGTGTGGTTTAATCTCTCTGTGGGATCTGTGCACGACTCAGCATTACAGCTCACATACTACAACCCACATTCTTCAGTTCATGTGATACCGTCACTGTCGTTCAGTGAAATATGCATAAAAAAATGCATGAACGGCAAAGATTATTGCATGGGCATATCTATGCATGCACAAGGAGGTGAATCAACGACCCGTGGAAAGTGATGAGCATTCATATCAACTGGGATGACTTCTTCTTCCAACCTCCATTTCCCTTTTGTTTGGCTCCCTTCACTCTTCAATCCTGTTCTTCTCTCTGCCCTGACTTCCTCGATCTGCGAGCTAAATAAGTTGTCACCGTCAAAAAACAGCAAGACGGTCCTCGTCAGCTTGTCTAGAATCACTTCCACTGACAAAAAATAAAAATTGCTGAAGTGCAGAGAGACAGAAAGAAGGAAAAAAAATGCTGATTCTATAACTGCTGAGCCCCGGGCAGGCCTGTGTGAAAACCTGCTGAAACATAACATGTCTGTGAAAAACTGAGGAAAAGGAAGATCACGAAACAATCCCCACATAATCACTGGCTTGTTTCATGACTCCACATGCCTTCGGCTTCATGCTTGTAACAGATTACAAAGGCTGACCATTACAGAGTTTAGAAATGAGCACAATTTAACTCCATCATGCGCCTGAGCGTGTGGGCTCTCAATGCGAAAATATGCCACAAATCACAGTTGTGAGCCAAGACAAAGAAAGGCTTGACTTTATCTCTAAGCTGTTTTTGTTTTTCAGACTGCTGCGCTATATAACCTAGCACTTAGAAATATAAGTTCACCATTTTTATTTTGAGGAAATTTTCTACGCGCAAATTTAACCACAACTCTTTGAAAAAAGCAGCATTTAAAACTCAAAAAATTATGATTTTGAGAAGTTTCCCTTGGGGTGGCAAATCACAACTGGGAAAACATCAGAAATGTATTGAACCGATATCTGAAGCAGAGCAGTTGAACACATTCGCCTGATTCTTCAAATCTCCCTTCTGCCTGATCAGAAACAGACAAAAACATATAAGTGAAGCCCCTGAGGGGGGCTGCTCTGTTCCTTCTGTACCATGGGTTTCCTTCCCTACGAGCTTTCCCATCCAAGTCTCTGTCATTCCCTGAGGAGCTGCATTCATTATGGAAACAATTTTCAGCCTCACCAAGTAGTCCTGAGATATCTGTGATAAAATAACAGAGCGCCAGTTACAGTGCCTTGCAAAAGTATTCATAACCTTTGAACCTTTCCACATTTATCATGTTGCAACCACAGATTTCAATGTCTTTTGGGGGATTTATCCAATACACCAACATAAAGTAGCGCATAATTGTGAAGTGCAAAGAGAAATGGGGTTTAAAAAAAATCTGACAGGCGTGGCATTTTGTTGCTTTGATGCCCCTTAATAAAGTCAACTAATCAATAACTGGAGTCCACCTGAGGCTAATTGACTCTTTGTATAAGTATAGCTGTTTTATGGGCGCCTCAGAGGTACAACTTATGGCCGTCCACCTTAACTGTCAGTTTAGGTGGACGGCCAGCTGAGAAGCAGCAGCAGAGGAGCAGGAAAGAGGCCCATGATAACAATGGAGGAGCTGAATAAAGCCACAGCTCAGGAGACATAATCTGTTAGCAGGAAAACCCTACGCCATGCACTCTACAAATCTGGTCTTTATGGAAGAGTGGTGGTGTTGAAAGAAATCCACGAGAAGTCCTGTTTGGAGTTTGCCATAAGCCATGTAGGGAACACAGCGAACACGTCAATGGTTAGATAAGGTGACAACTAAACACTCTGCCCTACGTGCAGAATGTAAAGACTGCAGATCACCCTGAACGGACCATGGAGAAACATGGTGGTGGTAGCATTTCTTTAATAGGGATGGAAGAGGATGTGAAAGGGAAGATGAACGCAGCTCAATACAGGTCAACACAGATAGAAAATCTGTTTGAGGCTGTGCTTGAGCCGTACTGCAGATGAATGAATGTTTCAGTCTTGCAAAACTGGTGGAGACATTGCCCTAAAGACTTGCAGCTGTCATTAGAAGGTTGTTGTAACAAATTTCAAAACCCATGTATCATTTTCTTTCCACTTTACAATTATGGACTCCTTCATGTTGGACGTTTGATAAAATGCCAATAAAAATAAATTACGTTTGTTGTTGGAACCTGTTTCCCTGTAACAGTCTAGGGACATATTTTCTTCTCCTATAAGAAGCCCATACTTTTCCACTGCTGTAGTTGAACCAGTGTGTCATTCTGGGTGGAAAAAAATACATCACGTGATAGTTGAAGCATGGGGTGTTTCGGTCAGATTTAATAGTAATTTATTAAAGACTCGGTTTAACATTAAATATAAGCATCTTATTTAAAAATGGCTCAAAGTAGGCCATAACTAATCTATATGTTGCAAACTTCTGGTTCCCAAAGCGGCCACTAAGGATGAGAGAAAAAGCCATCAGCTGGTTCAAGGTTAAAGTCAGAAAGGGTGACCCGAGAGCTGCTTTACTGTGCAAAAGCACATCACAGTGTTTTCCGCAGAGGCTCCAACAACCCACAGCATTGACCAGGGCGCGTCCAGCACGCACGCTCCTCTCTACTACCTCAAAGGGACTTCCAAGTTTGTTTATCTGCAGAAAGCTGACATTCCTCCGCGCAGTTACATGCGGTCCTCTTCGGATCTAACGACCAACCCAGACCAATAAATTGTGTTTCTGTCTCGAACAGTTAAGCAAGGGGACGCGCGACGTGCGCCATAAATTACATAAGCGCAATTAAAGTGCCAACCTCTGACCTTGCCAGACCGGCGCAACCGCGATCACCTGACTTTATGCATTGGCAACAACTCTCGATTCAGCGTCAAACTACTATTTAACAGCTTAACTCAACAGTCGCAGACAAGCCTCTGTAGTTAAAGTCCGCGAACAGCTTCGCTGAGCAGACCTACGGAGAAGACGCCATGAAACGAACCTTCCGAGTCAGAACAAAACGCAAGCAACAGCAGAGTCAACAAGAACACAAATCGCTGCTGAAAGCGCAGGCCTTTACTTACTGAGGTGTAAATATGGATCATTGCTGTCCATAGTGAGCGAGTTGTTGCGTCGGTTTCCTACAGTGGTTGCCGCTCCGCATCCCAGTGCATTCCTCTCTCTCTCTCTCTCTCTCTCTCTCTCTCTCTCTCTCCCAGCCCGACTGAACTCTGCAAGGCGGCTCAGCTCGGCGCGGGGGCCCAGCGAGGGAGGGGGGCGCGGCAGAAAAGGCTTCTCCCAAGGACAGCAGTGGTCTATATCTAGCTCCAGCGCGGGTCATGATGAAACGTTTCTCCTACTCTAACAATGTGTTGTAATACTTTTTTTCATAGCTAAACGTTCATTTTGGCGAGATCAGATACAAAGGCTGTCTCTGAAGGTGTGTTAATAATGTAGGAAACCCCGTTTTAAAGCAACAGCTGTGATTCAGACAATGCAAACACCAAAGTGGAAACAATTTTGAACTGATTTCACTGATTCATACATTGATTTGTCCGCTTTAGCTAAGTAGAAGATATGCTGTGTGGTTGTTTGAAACAACTAGGGTTGCGTAAGTGAACTCAATGCGCAATGCAAGTCTATTCCAAATAAATATCACGCTGACAAATGCTTAATTAATTGTGCAATTATATTTTTCAGTGCCAAGCACTGTTTTTATTCTCCTGCGGTCTTTCTCTGAGTGGGGATTCCTCCTGTGTTTACCTAATTGTTAGTGTGAGTCCTAGTATGGATGCCCCACGCAGCCCCCCACCCCCTCCTGACACCCCTGTTCAGAGTGCGGGGTCATGCAGGGGTGAAGCTCCCGGTACCTCAGAAGGTTATTCAGGAGTCAAGCCGCTCTGAGGCATTCACAATTTTGAACCGCAGAGCGGCCAGACGCTCCGTCAGTGCCCCTGCCCCGCTGACCACTCAGCGGACCCCTTTTATAGGCCTGCCCCACTAATGGTGCGAGCACCCCCGGCTCCACCGCCGTCCTTGTAACAGCGACCCATAAAGGCGCACAGGAGGATGCTAACCAAGATGAATGGCGTTTTTTCTATCGCCTCATTCTACACTAATCAGAGCTTTTCATTTGTTATGGCACCGCGCCAACCCCTCCACCGCAGCCTCCATTAGGGCCACATAAAGTATAAATTCATTAAAGTCAAAGAGGGGGGCATTAAAATGGTCATTTGTCAGATTTCCCTTTGTGTGTTCCTAATGGTGGCACATGGTTCAAGGCATTGAGATGATTTTGGTTGCCCTCTTTAAACTGCTATGCATAAGGAGAGGGACATGTGAAGGAGTAAGGAATCTCACAATTCTCTTGGAAACATATTCAAATTTTAAAATTTAACAATTTCGTTATTCTTTTTTTTTTTTTTTGCATGTTTATAAAAATGCTTTGCATATATTTTATTTCTGTTTGTATTTGTACATAAAAGGTGTATTTTTTGCATAACTACAGTTAGTGTTTTATTTTGCTTATCAATCCATCCATCAACTCCACATTACCCCCACTCCTTTACACAAATACAAACTCACAGAGAGTGAGGCAACCTTTTTCACTAATCCCTTTGTATTCACAGGCCCCTTCCTACCCAACAATGTCCTAAAGACTAACCTTAACCTAAATTCAACAAACCTATAGGCCACCTGTTTGGAAGCCGCAGTGCAGCTGAAAAAGGCCTGCAAAAAAAAAAACCATTTGCAACAAATCGTCGCATTCAACCAACATTTTACAAAAAGTCGCTTTTGGATGCAAGTTTAAGAATGCATCCTCACAAAAACACCAGCACAAAATATGAATATGTTCTTTTCCAATTTAGCCAGTCCCAATCTTTTTGGCTGTTTCTTGAAGCGTTGTCATGGGAGATGACTCTCCCCATCTGTCTCCCCTGTCAGTAGCCCATCTCCATCAAGCTTTATCAGAGGGAGCTACGCCACCCCCGCTTTCCTGGACCCTCTTCAGCCCCCCTCACCCACCACACCCCCTTGTCCCTCTCTCCATACATCAGCCCATGATGATAAGTGTGTGGGCCAGGGATAAGACAATGCCGCACCTCACTACAGAACATCATCCATCTCACAGCCCATCAATCTGGCACACAAAAGATGAAATGTGGTTCGAGCTCCCTTTTGGCCAAGTGGTTTCTCTTTGCTTAGAAGTAGCTTTGTCTTTCATCTCTCTTTCTCCTTTTCATGGCTAGGTTTGTATTAAACCAAGAAATTCCTTTTGGTTGCGAACACATGTTGGAAAACTAGCAAATACCAGTCGGTTTTGTCTCAGAACACCAGTGCAAATATCAAAGATCTTGTGTCATTCAGCAAAAGTAGTTTTTATCATTTAGCAATGAAAATGCTTATGTGAACATAATACCTCTTATGAAATGAAAGTTGCATGAAGCCTCTCACCTTATTTCACAAATTAAAAAGACTGTTTGTCATTTGAATAACACTATCAAGCTTTTGTTTCTCCTCTTCTGTTCATAAAGGGTTTTTTGTTGTTCCAAGGCCAGCATGGTGCTTTGTTTTGCTTTGTTCACAGTCTGTTAAAGTGGTGAGACGTTCTTGTAATTTCTGAATGTATAGTCAGTTTTAAGCAGACAACCCATCACAGAAACATATCTGAAGGTGATTTAGATTCACTCAAATGAAAAAGAGTCGAACAGGCATGAATCTCTGAAACGTTTGATTATTTTTTAGGAAAAATAGACGTAGAGAGCATGGCGATTCCAGGTTTAAATGTGGATGGATTCATGTTTAGTGTTTGGGTTTTTTCAATTTATAAAATCTTAAGGAGCAAACAATAAATCGTTCATGAGAATGCAATAAATACAGTGCCTTGTAAAAGCCTTCACACCTCTTTAACATTTTGTCATGTTCTAAACTCAAAGAATATTATAGTAGACTTGGCCGTCCAGCTAAACTGAAAGGCCGCTTCAAGAAGAGCATGAAGCTGAGACACCACAACAAGTCCATGGTAACTATAGAGGAGCTGTAGAAATCCACAGCTCAGGTGGGAGAATCGGTTGACAGGGTAATTATTAGTCATGCACTCCACAGATCGGCTTTAATAAATGACTAGAAAAATGCAATTGTTTAAAGAAGGCCTTAAAAAGTGCTGTTTGCAGTTTGCTACAAGGCTTGTAAAAGACAGAGCAAACACGTTAATGAAAGCACTCTGGGCCAAAATGAAACTTTTTGGCCTCCATGCAGAACTCTGTGTGGTACTGTGCATCATCCTGAGCATACTCCACCCCCAAGGTAAAACAAGGGATGATTTTTTTCAGCAGAGTCAGAAAAATTGGTCATAGTTGATTTTTAAAACTGATGGAGCTAAGTACAGGTCAGTCCTAGAAGAAAAATGGTAAGAGGCTGCAAAAAGCAGGGGTGAAAGTTTACCTTCCAGCAGGACAATGACCCTAAACATTCAACCAGGTTCAGATGAAAGCATATTCATGTGACAGAATGGCACAGTCTGTCACTGGGTTGTGGTTGTTTTGGATCGAAGTGCAAACAAACTTCGGGAAGCTGCATTTGTATGAGGCAAACTCTTCTTTTAATCACATGAAACAAATTACACGAAGCACTTACATAAACTGCCAAAAAACATTGACCAGGAGATATCAACGCAGTTTCCAGAAAAGACTCTCTGTCTCCAACAAGGTAGTGCAGAGAATCGGCAGAGAAAACAGCAGGATAGTTAATGGAAGGAACCAGCAAATGAAAATGAGAGAGAGTGAGCTTTTAAACTGGGGAAGTGCAATATGGAACCAATGAGAAAGGGTGGCAAGTAATTAGATAAATGCTGAACAGGTGAGTATAAGCTGCAGAGAACCGAGGGGGGGATGAATCTAAGCAGACTAAGTAACAGGGAAAGAAAGACTAAATAGCAAAACTCAGGGAACAGATCTAGGGAAACTATAACCAACAAAAGATTAGGAACCAGGAAAGTGAGAACTAACAAAGTAGTCTGAGGACATAAAGGAAAACACTAACAGGAAAAGTAAATAAACAAACACTAAGTGACTGACAGCAACTAATGACCTGACAGAAAGGAAATAAACATGAGAGCCTAAACAAAAGAGAACTATACTAAAATGACAACCCTGGTGCAAAAACTAAATCTAAAGTAACAATAAATAGAAGGGAACAAAAGACCTGGGGAAACGGAAATAACTATGTAGCACTGACCTGCTGGAAAACCAAATACAAGAACCTAGTCAGAGAGGAACTAACCCAGAACTATACTAGAAATAAGGCTGGGGAAAACAACTAATATTAAGGAAAACAAACCACTGAGTAAACAATAACTAAGGGGATCTAAGGATAAGGGGAGGACACACCACTAGAACTAAGGGGTAGAAGTACAGACAGAACAGTCACAAAACTAAGAAGTACCAGGCAGGAATAATAAAACATAACTACTAAATTAAAAGGAACAAACACACCAAACAGAAAAAGTAAACAAACACAAAGAACAAAATGGCAGATCCTGACACTGTCAAAATCTGGACTGAAATCTAATTGAGAAAATGAGGCAAGAGTTGTAAATTGCTGATCACATATGCTCTGTATACGATCCAACTGGAGCTATTTTGCAAAGAAGAAAAGACAGAAATTTCCATCTCTAGGCGCGCAAAGCTGGTAGAGATCATACTCCAAAGACTTGCAGCTGTAATTGAGGAAAACATGGTTCTACAAAGTGTTGTAATGTGAAGAAATGTTAAAAAGTTAAAGAAGCGTAAACACTTTTGCAAATGACTGTATGTTTAAACAGTTTGCCTGATTTAAATTGGGCTTCTTCAACCTGTAAATAAAATCAGTTTCGACCGTTTCATCTCACTCACGTTAAAAAACAAGTCCGATCATTGCCAAACTATATGAAAGTGTAGAAAAACAGTTTTTGTCAGGTCTCCCTCCAATAATTACAAACAATGTTCTTACAGTTCTTCACTCAGACAATAATTGTGATCTCTATGCAAGAGATTTAGAATGAAATGTTACTAAATGGAAAAACATCATCATTCGTGTTGTGTTTCAGAAAAAAAAAATGGTGGGGGGGGGATGCACACACAAAGCCGATTCAGTAATAACGTGAACAAAAAAGGCCTTAATCCATTTTCCTCAGATGTTCCATAAACTGGTCAGCCAAACTATCAGGTTAACCTGTTAATCTGCTCTCTATGGCCCTGGGTTAGAAGCTTTAAACAATCAATATGATGAGCCTCGGCTGGTGCAGACTAAAGGCAACATCCATTAAAACACCCCTCCAGTCATACATTGTTATTAAATTAATGAACATCACACAGCAAACACATGGTCTATATTCTTAGATGTCTTGGATGTTGTTGGCGTGCTCAAGCACTGTCCATATTCATCTGTTACCTGGTCAACACCATATAATGATTATTATAGGGTTACTAGATAAGAAAATAGCTGACTAGGTTTCAGGTTAGACTGCAGGTTGATTGCAGACCCCTGCCAGATGGTTGACCTTCACATTAGTCGTCACCTTGCTGTAATAAGTTAAGACAGACTAGGGGCTTGTTCTTTTTAAAAGGAGCTGAACCAGACCACCTCAGGTTAATCTCTCTATAGCCTGAAATGCCCATGAGGGATTAGGCCCAGGGTACACCTGCTGCTTATTTTAAACACACACTATGTCTCTCCTCTACCGGAATCATCATTGCTTTCAAAATCACTGAGTTGAACAATATGCATTATGTAAATTGGTTTCTTTTTTATTTGTATTATTGAGACATATTTAGCTAAAGCAAAAATTAGATTTGTTTCTCTATATCATTTTTCACCTGACTATCTTTAGAAAGCTATACTTATATTTATGATATATGTAACAAAAATACTTCAAACTGATTTTATCCATTTTAGTATTTCAAAGTTCAAATAAAGTCTAACTGAACACATTAAAACTGAGATGCTTGCTTAGACTCTGTTGTGACACTAAAGAGAATTCACACCAGGAGTGAGACGTTAGCAGCACTTTAGCCCCACAGAAGAATCTGTCCAATCCCTCTGACACTACCCAGAACAGTGACATCCCTTTAGGTGGTTTAACATCAGTTCACAGTCAAGCTGGAAACTTGACCTGACTTTAACATTTATTTGTGCTTTAATTTGCATGAGGCTGACACTCTTACATGACTGACATGTGAGTTTAGCCCTGGTGAGTCGTGAGTGTGTGAAAGACCCAAATGCTTAGATCAGAAGAGCTCATTCTTGGCCACATGTATACTCCAGTAATTAAGAGTTATTTATTTTCAAGCAAATAAAGTCTTAAATTTTGCATCTCAGAAAGAAAAAAAATCTTAAATGGGTGTTCTAAGTTGTTAGCTGTATTCAAAATACTTTGTTCAGGTTGCACAGCATATTTATTACTTAAATCAATTTCATGCCACAGTTTAAAGTATGTAATGGTTCTTATTGCTATCTTTGTCAAAAAAAAACCTGGTTAATATTTTTAGGTTATGGATTGGATTATCTGAAAGCAAACTGCATCAAAAATATAGCCTTTATGACAATTTGCAAACTGTTTATCCATGTCTCTAACAATATGAATTCAGACAACACTTCAGTTAAGTTACTTGCTTTTGCCCCTTGGAACTGACTGGTGCCTATCTCCAGCAGTCTATGGACGAGAGGCAGGATACACCCTGGACAGGTCGCCAGTCCATCAGAGGACTGTGGGAGGAAGCCAGAGTACCCGGTGAGAACCCACGCATGCACGGGGAGAACATGCAAACTCCATGCAGAAAGACCCCTAGCTGGGAATTGAACCCAGGACCTTCTTGCTACCTGGTTCAACCTGCAACAGTGCTACCAACTGCACCACCATGCAGCTCTTCACAAATACATCTCAGGAAATAATAACTAATTATTCTTGATTTCTTTTAAACTTGGCCAATTAAACCTGCCCCCCTCTCCCAGATTCCACAAGCTCTATATTGAGATTGTGTTATTGGCAGTAATGTTCTCAACAGGAAGATGTGCCCCAAATCAAATTCTGCCCAAGCCCCCATAAAACCTTGGGCCAGACCCGATTATGAACATATTAAATTAAAGGACAACACGTTTCTGCATAATATGGCACCAAAAGAGTTACAAGTCAAGGTGCAGCTATTTGGGTCTTATGCTTTGAGGAAAGGAACCAGTTTTTCCAAAACATATTACAATTGGTGAGATTTGTTTTCAGCTGTGCACAATTATAAAAAATTACAATAATTTAATCACTAAACACCTAAAACAGGAAGTCAAACGTGTTACCAATGTACTACAATGAATGAAACCAAAAATAAATAGATTGATTAATGGATTTATAACCTTAGCACAAAAACTAAGGAAATTTCTTTTGAGGTTATTTTTTTTCTTTGTTGTAACAGTCCTTTTTGGCGGTAAATGTTATACCGTTAGAAAGCCTGATTATTTCCCCTTAACTGGTGCCACATTTGTAAGGAAATGTATTTGTGGGTTAAGGAGCAGAGTTGAGAATCTGGATTGTGCCCCTTAAAAACTTGCCAAATCTTCTCTGCTGTTGACTCTTCTTTAAATCATCCTGATTAAATGTGCACTGGAAGCTGAACCTGTGAAATGTGCGGCTAGGAGGACAGATTTCATTTCACCTAATAGAAGGACTACTGTTCCATGCCAAGACACAACATTACATAACACCTTACTGGCATTTGAATGACCATGCATTTATTAATTTAATTTATGATTTATTTAGTTTATACGTGTATGAATAATATTGAATAATATTTGTTTGATGATGGCCCTTTTGGCCCTTCTGAAACGTAAGTCAGCATACCTATCCTAACACATCAAATGTGTGGTTTTTAAGCCTCAGTAAATTACTTAGAATGTTGCTTTTAAGCTGTCAGTCTTCTTCACACTCCTGACATGCAAAGGTCGTGCACTCTATGACACCTTTTTCGCAGAGTTGAAATCAATTTGGAAAAAACAAAAGCTGCGTAAGTCCTCCCTAATAGTGCTATAACGCCCCCTAATGGCTAAGGCAGATGACGCAGGCCACTGAACGGAGCCGTATGCAGCACACTGGTCCCTCAACAGCACCCGTAGGTGTTACGGCAAAGACAAGACGTGTATCTAACTTGACAGTGACATGAGTCTGCGCTTGGTCTCAACTGGTTTCAATTTGAGCGACAAGTCACTAATGAATTCAGAGGAGGATGTCATCCGATTTAAAGTTAGACTTCAGAAATAGTCAACAATACCCTGCGATGAATAGCGAGAAAGGCATGTTTTCTATCGACCAGGGAGGAGAGTGGGGTAAGACGATCTGATTCTTTCTGGAACACCTACACAAGGAAGCTGATCGTAGACAGTTAACCACTAGATAACGTATTGTTTTACAATTAAATAGCTGAAAATAATATCGTGTTTGGCAATTTATTGGTTCAAAACGGCATCTACATAAGTTGGAAGTTGATGTTGTGACGTTTGTTGGGGTACTTTTCAATTTAGTTAGCTAGTTAGCATTAGCATGCTATGGAGGGTGAGATGACGTAACACTATCGTTTTTTTATATAAATAACAGAAAAGGCATTATATAAATAATTTCAAATGATATACGACTGTTAAATATTACAAATGCCCCTGTATCAGCCTTTGCACATGTTTACATTTTATTTAGTATTATTCAACGTATGGTAATTAAGAAAACCAGGAGTTAATTTTATCATTTTTTCACCAAGTATCGATGTAATTTAACAAGGTTTGTAATTTATGTTTTAAAGGCTTATTTTGGGGGTATATCATAAATTTGAATATTTAATTGAACTCACCAAATAAAATACAAGTGCTTTACTTTTATTTTGAGATTAAATGGATAGCTTGATGCATTTAGTCACTCATGGCATTTAAACATGTGTGATTTAAAAAAAACTATATATATATATATATATATTATTATCTTCAATATCCAGACCAGATCTGGCTTTAGATTCCTCCTGCAGACCTCCTGGGTGTTGGTGCTCTTGTGAAATCTGCCAATTTTGAGGCACTGTTTCCTGAATTTTTTGTCTCTATACACTTGACACTTTCAGGTTGGGTTTTTTTTTTTTTACTGTTTTTTCCACTGTAATAATCTATGTGTGCATACAGTGTGCTGGTTGTACAGCAACTAGAAACTGACTAAGCTTTATCATAAGGGAAAAGTAATCCCCACATCTAAATATTCTTTAACACTGTGGTAACAGACATGAGGATAGACATAATCATTTCACCGATGAGTCATGAGAGAAGTGAAAAGGGAGAAATGTTTTGCATCCGGTAGCGGTCCTCATCTCTGGGCCTTTTGAAATATCAAGCTGGGCAGTTAGAGTTTTCCTCAGGCTGGGTTACATTCTTCCCTCGGTATCTCAGGCCTGGGCTAAAACCAAACATTTTAACAGTTTTTGGAGATGAATAGAGTGGTTGGATTCTGTCAGGTATCCCTGGACCAAAACTGCTCGGCACAAATCTACGCCATGCCCTTGAGATGTTGCACACAAACATGAATACATGGATAAGGGAGAAGGACAATGCAGATAAAGAAGATCTAGTAGTATTCTTCTCAACTAATATTATTATTATTATTAAGAAATTAATCTTTATACAGTTTCATGGTCAATCACATGACAGCCTTCACAGAACCTCTGCTGCATGTCTTAGTAACCTTTAACCTGATCTAGTCATGTTAAATCAACTTCCCAGATTGATTTGACATTGTGTAAAAGTTGTATTATTGTAAATACCAGTAATCTGTTTAGTGGAGCCTTGTCAAAACCATCAAGCTTAATATCAGCATCCAAAGTTTATTATATTACTGATTTCATTTCAAAACCATATTTGATGCTAATGTCACTTGCTCTAGATGTCATGGCTGGACTGGAACCGGTTTGACACATGTTAAGTACCTGTATTGTTATCGTTACACAGACCTGAGCCTGTTTGATGAACTGGATAGCCTGGAGGATGCAGATGAGCTACTCAAGGCCCTCGAAAGCGGTGCCTATGTGAGTATCTTTAGAGTAGATCTAGTGATGATGGTGTATTACTTTCAGCCATGTTTGCATAGATTTTACTAAGATTTTTAGATTGACTAGCTCACAAAGATGCTAATGGCAGTAAGAGAACTATTCACAATTTCTGTTTGATTTAAAGATACATTTCCATCAAGTTCAAATTTGTATAAATGAAGATGTTTGTTTGGGTCCTCAGGCCAGCGAGGGTCATCATCTGGATTTTGATATCGACATTCCTCCTTGGAATGAAGCGGACACAAGCAGCACCTGCACAGGTAAAGCAACACGGGTAAAAATCAGGCCTTGCCTGTCTTCAGTTTCCACTTTAATGTAACATTTATTATTAGGTTTAGGATTAATTAGAAATTATATGTGTTCAGTTGAATAATTTTTTCTTTAGTAATTGTTTTTTTGATGAAAATGAAAGATTAAGTATTAGAGTTGCACAATGGACTTTCAACTGGTGAAGCTGTGACTGGGAAAGGAAAAGTTGGCTACCATCTCCATTAAGAGTATCGGCAGTAAAGGCTTTTGTTGTTAAGACAACTTACTAGCATGTGGGTGTTGTGAAGTCAGTTATAGGAAAAAGATCAAAGTTTTGAGTTCCCAACCATTGAGTGTGCCATTAATGACTTAGATTTTAGAGATTTTAGTGCTAAAGGTTGCAGTTAGTAAGGTAAACATTACAACAAAGGAATATAAAAAGAGAGAATGAGGAAATTTTGGGTTAATACTGACCAGTTTTCTCATCGCAATACTTTGCAATCATATTGTATTTGCATGATATCATAATTTTATGCAACCCTAAGAAGCATTATGGTTTTGGGGTAAGATTTAGGATTGTGCTGCATTATTTTCCATGTTAATGGCTTGTTTGTGTCTGTGTCTTTGTGCATCCAGATGGTGAGGTGAGTGTGGACTCTCTCTCCCCTGCCTACACCGTGAGCTCCGTCCCTTCTCCTGCGTCTGTGGAGGCCTTGTCCCCCTTATCCTCTTTACATGTAAGAATCTTTCCTCAAAGCTTTGCCCTTCCCAGGTTTTTGCATTTCAATTTGGATTTCCAATGCAAATTGTTCTACAGTTGTTACGGTTGTGAGCATTTCCATATGCACCCATCTTTGAATGGAGAAAATTGTCTTCCAGATGGGGCTCAAAAATTGGCAGCTGCTGATTAAATTTGCTTAATAAAACAGTTAAGAAGCTTATTAAAAAAATCCGTAAACACTTTGTCAGGTTAATAATTAACTGTCTGTGTGAAATATGTGCCAACCACTCATTAAAAAAAGGTGCAGACAACTTCAGACACATTAGCATAATTTAGCAGGCAGATGTTATAACAGTGTGTCAAAACGAGGGTAAGGGTTACATCTTTTTTTTTTTTTTTTTTTTTGGCTCAACACAGTCAGCAGTTACACTGACAATTCAAGGACACTCATATTTTATGACCGCATGAGCTTAAGACACATTACCTAGACATGATTGTATGCTTTGTACCTTATTCAAAGAGTCAAACATGCTTAGCAGTAGGGTTGTCAAAACAATATTTCAATATGATTAAGACCAAAGAAATTAATTATTACAAGATGCTCATTTGCGTCAAAATCGATACAAACTGACCGATCAACTGACATCAAGTATTGAATATCCCTCCTTAGCCGACAAGGCAAGCACAAAAGCGTTGTTCTGAGGTACTTTCCTTATGAGGCAGACGGACGGGAAAAGCTGAAATGCCAAACGAAGCCATATACTAGTTGCGTTACCGACACGACACTGATGTTTGAGAGCTACTTCAAAAGGTTATTAAAGCTGCTGTACTTGCAACAGTGAAGTAGTAAACCTTCCGGATGACATAATCTAACGCTATCTGTTTAAATGTTCACAAACAGCCCAGTGACCGTGCCCTGTCAAGCTGTGCCGCTCCGAACCACGCAACGCTCCGTTTTACTGCGGTACAAATTAACGCGGAAAAATGTTCTGCACACTAAAGATTGGCAGTTATAATAAAATAATTACATGACTAAATCAAAGGTAGACACTTGGCAGTGGAAGAAAAATATTTTCCGTGCTATGCTCATTTCATTTGAAGATATGTGTTTAGTGCTAGTACTTAAAAATAAAAGTTGTCCACATGATCTAGAGATCTTATGTTGTGTCCATTTCTCCATCCAGGATGAAGCGCTGTCCCCACAGTTGCAGCTTTCCCCAATTTCAGTTTCATCCGAGTCCAGTGGCTTTTCTGAAATCTCGCTACCACCCAAGAAGGCTGCAAAGAGGAGCACTCAGGGGACAAGAGGTGAGGCATTATAAAACACTATTCATACACAAGTGCTTTATGGGAAAATAAAAGAACAGTGGTACAGCAGATTACATTAAAACAAAAAAATACATTAAATGAATAATGGAAGAAAATTTAGCTACACATAAAGAGAAAAAAAAAACAGTAAAAGACAAACTCAAAACAAATAAATAAGACATGATAAAAATGAAAACCTCTGTTTGTTTAGATCTGGTACAGGAAACATAAAAAAACAGGTGTTTGATGATGGGCTAGATGATTGAGTTGCAACAAGCAACTCTGGTCACAGACCTCAAAATCCAATAGCAAGATTTAAACATTTCACCATAATTTCTTGGATGGAAAACCATCACTTGCTTGAAGCCGTTGGAAACTCTTGACACATCCACTCGCTGATCTTATGTACACACAGTAACACACTGTGGTATCACAGAACTATAAAATGTTTTATTTGCATATAGTAAGGGATTTAATGTTATATAATCATAGTATGGGGGCATGGGGATATTGAACAGAAGTGGCTGAGAATGGGTTTAGGGTTAGGGTTTATCGGTTTAGTACAAGACAGTACCAGCTAGGTTTGTAGTCAGTCAGTATGTTATGATGAACAGAGGTAAACGCCGCAGTGAGACTCAGTAATACCAGGATGGAGGGTTTTAATTGCTGCTGTTATCATGTAAGGCAGCTTATATTGCTAACACTGTTGATTTAACAATATCAACAAAGTCTAGATTTCTCGTGTTCTCATTACAAAATCATGGTAGCATTTTGACTGTTAATAAAACAGATGTTTTAACTGTAAATGCAAATTTCCTGACCTGGGCTAAATCCAGTCTTTTTTTTAATATCTCGTCCCTCCCAAACCCCGGCATTCAAATATATCAATGACTCAGCTAAACCTGCTCAGCCTGCAAAGAGACCAATTCAGATGAGCCCAAAGGTCTCCATCCAGCCCAAAGCACTGATTGCAGCCATGCCCTTGGCTCCAGCACCAGCTCCTTTGCAGGCCAAAACGATCATCATCCAGCCTCTGCAGACCACTGTGCTGCCTGTGGTTAATCCGGCTCCAGTCAACATACAACCAGCACTCCCACCAGGTCAGTGCTCACACTGCATAAAACCATTAATCACTGAGTTTTGCTTTTGCATTGCAGAATAAAACTTTACCAAGTTGATTTTCTATTTTGTTATATGTTAGAGATACTGATATTTTTATTGTTTGCCTTTTTCCATTATTTAGGTTCAGACGAAAACAATGCAGTTTTTGACAGAGCCAGCAGATGGCACTTTAATCCCAGTTTTTCCTCATCAACGAACCTTAGCCTTCAATTCCATTTCACTTCATTGGAAAACAGTGACTAAATATGATTTTTAGGTCTTGAATACAAATGAGGTACAAATTAGACTCACATTACGCTGGAATATTTAGGCACGAACACACAAGTGAAATCATAAACACACTCATATGTTGAGCAAGAACCTGAATATGGGCTGATGTTTGTGGTTTTCATTAAAGTCATCAAGTGTTTTTTTGTGGTTTTATTGGCCTTGTTTTGGGGACTTGCATCAGCATCAGGAAGGCCAGTGTAAATATTTATGTCACTGCATGGAGTCCAAGTGGGTGGGGTGGCTTACCTTTGTTAAAGTGGATTTGAACTGCTGGCCTATTTGCTTGTTGTTAGCCAGTATGGCAAATGGTTCAAGTGTAAGTCTCAAGATGAATGTCCACTCTCCAGTGTTAGGCGTTGTTTGTTTAAAAATCTGGTCGGTGTTTACAGCTGGGTAGCAGTCCATTCAGGAAATGAATTGCATTGAGTCTGATCTGAGCAGGTATTTACTACTAATGAATGGGTAAGCAGGTGTACTGGTTGATCGTTTCTTTTATTCCAGCCTTGTAAATTCTTCTCACAGATGGTGAACTTGGACAGAAGACAAGGTGCTGGCAGATCTCAGATTTGTTTGCAGTTCTGTCAAATGCTTTCATGAGATTAACGCTGACAGCATTAAAGACGAAGATTGCGGGGTCTGCTTGAAAAAGAGTTGCTTTCACAACCTTACTTAAAGGTGTAGGGCTCACTGATGAACAGAGCATTAAGGAACACGGATATTATTGTACTTTTGATTCTTCAGTCCCTTGTGGGCCCTAAATTGTGGGCATCTGTTTGTGTGAGTTCAAGTACATAACTCATGAACCTCTCAGTTTGGAATGTGGACTTTTAAAACACGCAGGTCAGTGTGTGAAACGTCTTCACCACCGGCACTTTAAACACACAGAGCCCTCTTAAAGGCATAGGGGTAGTTCACCACAGGCTGATTGAATTTGGATGGACTTTGTTTGTACCATTTGCAGGTGGAAGCTCTTCAAGCAGCAAATTGATTTATCTTCTGTCATAAAGAAAGAAGGTTGAATATGTCTGTCATGCTGAGGTGATTAAAGGTTTGCAAACCCTTCAGATGCTTGAATTTCTAAATAAGACCATAAAGGTTTCACAGCAGTAAAAACACAACAAGAACCATTAGACTACAAAGTCTGACGTTTATTTTTTAGCACTGAATTGGTACAGCATTACCTAGGTCCTTAATGTCAACCGAGCATCCAAACAAATATTCATTTGATTGGAGTCTCGATAAAGGTGTTTTTGAATTGTTCATATTGGAGTCCGCGTTAGGCAACGACACCCGTTTAGCATGGACAGTTTTGAGAAAATAAAAGATCACTGCTTGTTTTCCTGGTCGGGTTTTGCAAGACTGTATTAGAAGCTATTGACGTTGTTTTGTGAATTTGATGAATCTTAGTTTTTCCTAAAATTGTAAATGTTCTACACTCTTCAAAAGACAATGACATTGTGAAAAAAGACTGTACTGGCTGCTGCTGCGAAGAGAGCAGCTGAAACATTGGTAAACAGATTTTTTGACATACAAACGGAAAGTTTATGAAGCAGAGCAACTCAGTCTGTCAGTTGTGTTCACACCTTAACTGGAGCCAGATTACCACAAGTCAAATTAAAAGAGAACGTAAAAAACATGCTAGCTTTGCTGGAGTTTCTAATAATATTCATAGGATTGATTTTAATAGCTTTAATGCAGTACTGGGCTTGGACTTGCTATTTGGTCCATAGTGTAGTGTATTAGTCCAGTTTAACGGATAGAAAATGAAACAGTAGTTTTGTTTAGACAAAGACATTGTTCTCGGTCAATTATGAGTTCTATGAAAAGAAAAGGTGCAGTTTGTTTTTCCTAAACAGAAAAATGGGGGGAAATTCACTTCTAGTAATCATAGTGAGCATGTGGAGAAATACCTGTAACAACTCATTGCACGTCAGTATGCAGGAGTATTGGTCTATTTCCTTGGTACCGATATATTAAAAGGATTATTTGTTACAATAATTAGTCAGAATAGGATTCTCTACATAGTAACTTGCTCTAATATTGGTCTCAAACCACCAATGTTACCGAACACATTTAACAAACACAATATAAGCCTTTTGTAAGTTCAGGATAGACGGGATTCAGGGAATGCAAAGATATGTGTTCTTATTTCTCTTATTCACTGCTCTGTTCACTGTAGCTCCACTCACAAGGCTCACACTGTGTTTATCTGTTCCTGATGATGTAGTACAGCAAACCGCCTGCTGACAAAAGGATGGAACCAAGCTTCGGTGTTGTCTACAAGCAGTTACAGAAAAGCGTTGCATGCTTTCAATCCTAACATCAATGTTAAAAATAGACTACTTATTTTTAAAGATACAAAGTTAAGCTCACCGTGAAGACAAACCATCCCAACCCACCAAGTTAAGCAGTGAATATAAGTGTGGACTTATTACCATTCACCAAATTCATAGTCATACTAACCTATACATGTAATCACAGTGTGTTGGTTGTACAGTAAACATGTGATTATAGTAAAGCTTGTAATTAAAAAACAATGCATGTACTGTGTCTTTCGCTCAGGTCATCCTATTGTGCTGTCTCAGCCGAGCCAGCTACTCCAGATCCAGACGCCACAGGCCATCTCTGCTAATGTGGTTGCTGTGCCAGCGCTCCGCCAGGACAAGCCTGTTCCGGTAGCTGCTCCCCCACTGGTTTCTGTCACGCTTCGAACCCCGTCCTCAGACGACGACGTAAGTCAGTTAACACTGAGATGTCAGCACGCAGAAAAGGAACAGAAACATGGTGTAAGAACTGTTAAGCACAGGATCAAACACACTTTGAGCTGTTGGAGACAAATAATAAATACCAAAGCTGTAATTATCGTGCTTTACATTGGCTGCAACTGGTCTAACATCCTAAACTTTCATGTGGTATTCAAGAAACTAGTGCTGCTCCAGTTTAACAAGCATTTCTCAAGACTTCATCAAAGTCTGGTGGGAAAATGATCACATTGTTACATTAGTGTTTATTACTAGCTCAAATATGGCAAAATATTTGTTAGGTTATTGACATTTTGTCGGGTTAACCAAATGTTTAAAAAAGTACTAATAGGTGCTGCTAACATGGAGTATTTAGAAAGATCAGGTGCATGGAGAATCTGAGTAAAGCAAAGATCTACTGCTTAACAGAAATGTGACTGGCCAAACCGAAATTATAAGACATTACGTCTCCGTTTCTGGCTCCATTTAATATCTCAGATTGTTCTGTTCTCAGTGGATCAGTCGCCTTCTGTTGTTTTCTCTCTCTGTCCGATAGCCGCCATGCAAGCAAGGATGGAGGTTGACTTTTAAAGCTGTTTCCTTACCGTTCTTCTGCTAATAAGTTATTCCATTGAATCTATAATGCCTTCAGCTGTTGTTTATGTATGAGCATGCAAGGGCATGGTCATACGACTTTCTTGCAGCTGCACAGAATTACAGCTTGCACGAAAATGCTGTTATTCACTATGTAATGTATGACATTTTGATTGTCAGGTTCTTACTCTGACTGGATGGAACAGGTCCAACCCAAACTCATTCTTTGTGACCCTTTTCTTGTATTTATTTTAATTTCACAGACCATTAACGTTAGGTTCTGCTTAAAATATGAAAATAAAGTGCTGATGGAAAAGCTCTCATAGTTTTTTTTTTTAATGTTAATGATTGTGTTTTTCCACATGGCTGGACAAAATGTATTACATTTCATGGCCCATGCCTGTCAGGGTAGATACTGACTACAGACCAGGAACATTTTATTATTGTAAAAAAACAAAAAATGTTTCCCCTGTTCACAAAAAAAAAAAAAAAACGAAGCACCAAAACAAAAAGCTAAATGTTGAAATAAGTGCATGTAAACCTGCAGATGGACTTTGTATGCCAACTGATTAGTGTGTGTTTGTAAAACAGAGAAGACTTTCTTATATAAAGGGATTACATTGGAATATACTGAAGCAGAATTAATTGGATAATTATATTTATTATTATATCATATGATGATGCGTAATTGAATTTAGGCCTGAATGTGATTCAGCCCAATTGTAATTTGTTTGAAGTGTTTCTTGAAAATACTTCAAACCAACCCCAGCATAATCGCTCACTAATAATTTAAAATAGTTCCAACATTTAACAATTATTTAGTGTAATGTATGCTTTACCCTTTTGGTTTATAGAAATGGACAGGAACTTTCATGGAACCGTTTCCTTGGAGTGTAAATATTAAGTGAGAAAGGCCAATTTCTCCTAGCCACTCCTGAAGATGGAAAAGACAAGAGAACATGCCACACATGTAAAGTTAGAAATGGGTCCAAGCTAAAATTAAACCAGTAATCTGCAGGTCAGATTCTAAATGTTTGTCTTTTTTTTTCTAGTATTCATTAAATTTATCGAAACTAAGAACCTCCACCCTTTTTGAACATACCTGAATGTACATTGATGCACTTTTTTAGGTTTAATAAAATCAAAAAACACTTGGATGTTTAAATAGGGATAATTAATTATGTGATGTCTTAATTTTCTGTTGGATTCAAAACTTCTTCTTCTTTGAAGGGAGCCTGTTTCGTCTGTCATTGAGATAATCCTAATATCCAACTTGGCAGGTCAGACCTCAGAGAAAACCCGAAATCGGGGTCCGTCAAGAAAGCCTGATTGGTGCTTCCCTGTTTAAAACAACTGGAACTGTGACAAACAAAGGAGGTTGCTAAGGGAAGTAAAAAAGCAACATCCAGAGTTCACCGGTGAGCTGGTGTACCCCCCCCTCTGTCAGATTATTCAGCTGCAATAAAAGATTTATATATTTTTAAGCACATATTTTCACATATATTTACCAGGGTTGTTAATAAGTGTGGAGGGTTTTGTATAGCATTTATGGAGTAAGTGACATGGACAATTAGTGGAGCAAAAAACAAAATCCACTGATGATCGTTGGTTTTTTTCTGTGGTTGAACTGTTGTGTTATAGGATGGGTGGATTGGCACAGCCATCTCAAAGTAAGGAAAGAGCTAGAAAATACATCTCCCACCCAGATTCAGTTGTTTTTTGAGATTGTTTTAGGAATTTTTGTCGTTCATTTATTTGTTATTGGTTATTTGGTTTTGTTGTGGAAACGTAATGTACTAATGCCAGTGTACATTTCCTGTGTTCTTAGAGCTTTGTTTTTTGATTTTAAAGCTTTTTAATCTGTGGTGTGACCTTTAGTGAGCTTGTTCTACTCCAACTGGCTTCTTGTTAGCGAAGCCTGTATGTTAACTATCCTTTCTAACACAACGGGGCCATAAATTGCAAGCAAAGCAGGAAAAAAAGCTATAGATTAAATAGGACATTTGAATTTCTTCTATTACAAATGCAAGTTAACACTTTGCAAATGAGACCCAAAATAGCAGAAAACATATTCAGATTATTATCATAGTGTAAGGCTGACATGTGGGCATGATGCATGTGAAAAGGAATACCTTCAGTTATGACCTAATGCCACAATATTTAGTTTCATTAGTCTGGGCAATTCATCTTGGACCTAACAATACTGGAACTTGTCCGGTTATTGTGGGTATAATCAAGTGTGGAGACTCACTTTTCCTGCCAATTCTAGAGAGCGATGTGAAGGAATTTCAAACTCAAGAGGCCAAAACAAATAATTCCCCCCCTCCAATTTGTGAAGGTAGGGTCAATAACATTTACTGTAGGGGATTAAAGGGGAGGGTCTGGGCTATTAGCTGTGAGGAGGGAGAGCTGAGTAAATTTTCTTACTCCCAAGGGAAAGTCCTGAACGCTCATAAGATAAGTTGTTATATTTAAAATGTATTCTAAAGTTTAACAAAACAGACTACTTCTTTTTATACGATATGTCAAAGGTCTCAGCTGGTGGCTATTTAAGCGATGGCAGTGATGCCAGTGAATGTTCAGTCGGAGAGCCCGATTCACACTGTGTTAGAGATCATGCTATGCTTGTATCCTCTGCAGCTGTTTTCACCCGCTGCAGCTTGGCTGGCTGTTGAACTTGTAAAATGACGTGCATGAGACAGTTGCTGCCGCAACTTGTGTCTTCAGCGAGCCTATGGAGGTCACTGTCCTATCCCACCCCTTACTGTATTTTGGCCTCTGTACGCCTGGGTGTTGAAACGGCTGCTAGCGATTACATGCTTCAGACAGGTGTTTCGCAGGACGAAGCCCTTTACGACAGCTGTAAACAGCCATCAGGGGATTGGGCCGGTGTAAAGTAACAGGCGGCTACACAACCAGGGATTTAACTGTGTAGGCTTGACCCGTGTTGGTGTTCCAAACAAACAGAAAAAAAGTCCAGATTGAAACTAGAGGTCCAAAAGAAATCCTCAGATCAGTGTGAGTGGAGATGGCCTGAGAATGTGCTGAACAATCTGGGTCTTCTGTTAAGCCGACCAACCCACCAGTGGCGGTTAAGCTGTGTATAGTGTGTTTAATATTTGTTTTTGTTTGTTTGATCACAAATAAATCCGACATAGTAACAGTTACAATAGTGCGTCCACTTGAAAAATCTTCCTTTATGTCTTACCTTTGCACAGGTACCAAAGGTTTGCAGGTAGACCCTATAACTGTGGAGCATTATTTGATTTATTGGAGGTGTGTAATTTCAGGCGAAAATTGTTTAACAAGTTAAAGGAAACTTATTTCTCATATCAAACTCCAAGGTGTATACACTTTCACTTCTTGTCGGTTACAGGTGTAAAACACATTTTATTGTACTATATATGTTTCCATATGACAAAAAAAAAACGTACTTAACATATTGTTACATCATAAGGCTTTTAAATCTGGACAAATACAAGGAACCTAAATATAAATCTGCGCATTTCTAAAAACATACCAAGTTGTTTAGATTATTTAATTTATAACATACTAGGTTTAAAGCTATAGCATGATTGCAGTTATGGATTACTAAAAGTGGAAACATGGTGAATTTCTTTATCTTACATAGGAATAAAATAGTGTTAGAGTTGCACGTTAACAGCAAAATCAACAAACCTTTTTACCTAATCGGTTTAATGAATTGCCGCTCGTTTTGCTTTGGTTAAAGCGTTTATAACTTGAGATGCATGAAACAGAGATTATGTGGCCGAATCCAGATCGCTGGTTTTCTAAAGCACTGACGTGCTTAAATCTGATTTTAGGCAATTGTGATTTCTCTTCAAAAACAAAGAATAACTAATACATGTTTGTCCTATTCTCTGGTAAACCTGAAGATTATATATATTCTTAAAAATACATGTTTATAGTCAAAAACAAATCTCAAAAACAACCTTAAGTTATGGAGCGATCTCGCTCTGTATCACTGAAAATCTACAAATCTAGTAAAAATCCTTGTTTTTGGACAGAGGTATCTGTGCATTCATTTTTTATTAGAGGTGTCACACTGTGTGTTTATGAGAGAGCAGTTGGTGTTACACAGCCCGGCAGTTTAATGATTTCACCCGTACTGTAAAACAAAAACAAAGTTCGTTCGTTCGTTCGTCGTCTTCCGCTTATCCAGGACCGGGTCGCGGGGGCAGCAGACTCAGCAGAGACGCCCAGACGTCCTTCTCTCCAGACACCTCCTCCAGTTCCTCCAGGGGGAGCCCAAGGCGTTCCCAGGCCAGCCGAGAGACATAGTCCCTCCAGCGTGTCCTGGGACGTCCCCTGGGCCTCCTCCCATGGGACGTGCCTGCAACACCTCCTGAGGAAGGAGTCCAGGAGGCATCCGGTATAGATGCCCGAGCCACCTCAAAACTGGCTCCTCTCGATGTGGAGGAGCAGCGGCTCTACTCCGAGCCCCTCCCGGATGGCCGAGCTCCTCACCCTATCTCTAAGGGAGTGCCTGGCCACCCTACGGAGGAAGCTCATTTCAGCCGCTTGTATCCGTGATCTCGTTCTTTCGGTCATGACCCAAAGTTCATGGCCATAGGTGAGGGTAGGAACGTAGACCGACCGGTAAATTGAGAGCTTTGCTTTTCGGCTCAGCTCTCTCTTCACCACAATGGACCGGCACAGCGCCCCCATTACTGTGGCAGCCGCACCGATCCGTCTGTCGATCTCCCGCTCCATTCTTCCTTCACTCGTGAACAAGACCCCGAGATACTTAAAGTCCTCCACTTGAGGCAGGAACTCCCCTCCAACCTGAAGAGGACAAGCCACCCTTTTCCGGTCGAGTACCATGGCCTCGGACTTGGAGGAGCTGATCCTCATCCCAGCCGCTTCACACTCGGCTGCGAACCGCCACAGCGCATGCTGTAGGTCTTGGCTAGAGGGGGCCAGCAGGACCACGTCATCTGCAAAAAGAAGAGACGAAATCCCCAAACCAGACCCCCTCCGGCCCTTGACTGCGTCTAGAAATCCTGTCCATAAAAGTTATGAACAGGACCGGCGACAAAGGGCAGCCCTGCCGGAGTCCAACATGCACTGGGAACAGGTCCGACTTAGTGCCAGCAATGCGAACCAAACTCCTGCTCCGCTTGTACAGAGATTGGATGGCCCCTAAGAAAGGGCCCCCGATTCCATACTCCTGGTGCACCCCCCACAGGGCATCACGAGGGACACAGTCGAATGCCTTCTCCAGGTCCACAAAACACGTGTGAACCGGTTGGGCAAACTCCCATGAACCCTCGAGCACCCTGTAGAGGGTATAGAGCTGGTCCAGTGTTCCATGGCCGGGACGAAAACCACACTGTTCCTCCTGAAGCCGAGGTTCGACTATCGGTCGGACTCTCCTCTCCAATACCCTGGCGTAGGCCTTACCAGGGAGGCTGAGGAACAAAACAAAGTGATTTACAAATTCACTACGTTGCATTTCTGCTTTTAGTTTCTTAGATTAGTGATTAGCATGATTAGAGCATAACACAGTTAGGGTTGTGAAATGTGTATTCTCTGTATGCTGAGTAGACGCTTATCTTTGCTGAGAAATGTCCCAAAGACTGCCAACATTTCCAAATGCAGCAAGTCCCAAAATGGATTGATTTAGACTTTCTAATTAATAAAACACAGCAGCGTTCCTATAATATGTTCAGCTTGTTGAAATATTCCTTTGCTTTCTAGGAGCTTCTTACAGCTTTAGTCTTTCCTCTGACTTATTTTTCAAACATCTCAATGAAACTCAAGATAGCTAACATTGAGCTAACTTATTGCACTGAAGAGTTTTTTTTTTTTTTTTTTTTTTAGTGAGACCTATTAGTACTAGTAAGATTGTATTTTCAGTTTCCAACCCAGGCACCAGTCATTTCCCGTCAAGTGTAAAATCGTTCCATTCTGGTCACCAGTAGAATGAACGATCTTGGTCCAACTCGTTTCCCTTCTGAATGACCCTTGAAACCCTGAAAAAATGAAGCTCCTATAAAATTCCATGGGAGTCAGGCATGCTGGGAACTGTTGTTTTACTCTTCCTTTTGTTTCTTCACCTGCATCAGTCTGTTGAAAAGTTAGTGAATGGACATTGCATTACCCTTCAGAGATACTCTATTTGCTTTCTGCAGCTGGCCACTGTATATTACTACATTTCCAAGCATATTCCCATTCTTGTTGACCTTTCCCACCACCACAAAAGCAAAGCTTGATCCTGCATTGATGTTAACTTCTTTACAATTCAAAGGAGCTTTATTGAAACATGCCACTTTCTGTCCCAAATTCTCCTCCTCATCCTCGTTGTTGAGTCAATATAAAGCTCCCCCTGGTTTCTGCTCCCCTGGTAACTGCTTACTTGTAGTGTTCCCAGGCTGGGACTGGTGGCACAGCTCCCAGTTCTGGGCTAAGAGACAAGGGGGTTTCTCAGGAGACAGAACACAAATACAGCGATCCAAATAACTCACTCACCAGCGGGGCTACAAGGCCTACGTTCAAAGAGGCTTACCCTGGGGTAGGTGATTGTGTTGAAAGAAAACTGCTGCCCAGAGGTGGCACGGGTCTGGATAGACGGGTATTATCTTCCCTATGAGTTCATTGTAATTTATGCACCATTTAGCTTTGCATGCAGCGACTAGATTTCCCTTCTCTTCTCATTAATGTGAAATGGAAAGAACTGCAAAGCTGGGTTAACTACTCATTAATTCATTAATTTGTCTTTTAGACATTGCATATTTTGTGTTTGTGCTTATCTAAAATAAAACCTTTGCATTAGCAAATCTGCACTCCAAAATTAACTGTGTGGGCACAGACTCTAAAAACAGAAGTTATCCAGACCTATAGGATGCCTGAAGCCCCCTGTACTTGTGTGTCTTCGATGTAAACCTGATCATTACAGAGCGACAACCTGCATAAATACATCCCTCCTCCCATTTGAAACTGAGTCTCATTAATGAGAAGTCTCACGTGATCTCTTGACCTCTGACATTCTGTTATAAATATTTTTAGGCCAAACCATAAATAAGTGCACTTTAGGACCATCTGTGGCACAGTTGAGGCTGGGCTTTGTTTTACACACCAACACATCTTGAACATGTATGTTTATTATTATATCGCTGTGATTAATGGACATAAAAGCAGATGTGATGCTGTTGAGTCCCTTTCCCTCTTTTGGATTTACTTTTTTTACCATCAACTCTGCCTTCATCCAGTACTTTTTTGTAAAAATCTAACATTTAAAGATGCATGCTTCATGTTTCTCTTGTAATATTCCCAGGTATTTTTTTTTTTTTTGGAAACTGTTCATGTCATAAGTAGAGATTTGATCATAGGAGTCTCATTTGATAGTTGTGTCGTTCTGATCGACTTGCGACTCTGTGAAACATGGTGGTGGCCGTATCATGATGTGGGTTGCTTTTTTTATCAGAAGGAAATCTGGTCAGAGTTCATCGGAAAATACATGGAAAAGACTTGAGACTACGAGGGATATTCACCTTCCACCATGACAACTGCTCCGAACATACAGCCAGATCTACGATGGACTGGTTTAGATCAGTGGTGTCCAAACCTTTTTGTTACATGGGCGAAAAGTATCAAGTCATAAATACTAGTACATTTAAAAAAAAAACTAAAATAAAAAATATTTTGTTTATTTTAGCATGTAATATTTAAATAAGTAACCAAGTCTTGTTGAAAAGGAATGTAAAAAAAAAAAAAGAGAAAAAGCCACCAGATAAATGTGGTCCAATTTACTATGAAATAAGAGAATTCAAAAAGAATGTTTATTAAAATATTAATACTTTATGTTGTACCTAACATTTTCCATTGTAAGAATATTTTAATTTGGTAATAATTTTGACTCAGTTAAACATTAATAGTCTCCGTCTGCATTAAATTTGAATGGGTGAATCTGCATCAAATAGGCCAAATTTAAATTATTCTTGAGTTTCAGTTGGGGGCCACACAAAATCAGTCCAGAGGCAGCAAATGGCCCCCAAGCCGGACTTTAGACACCCCAGGTTTAGATCAAAGTCTATGGATGTGTTAGAACGGCCCAGTCAAAGTCCAGACCTAAATTCCACTAACAGTCTTTGGCAAAACTTGAACATTGATGTTTACTGACATTTTGCATCAAATCTGACTGAAGTTAAGCTATTTTAGCAAAGTGAAGGCAGAGAATAAACCTGTCTGTAGATGTGAGAAACTGGTAGAGACAAACCCCAAAAGCCTTGCAGCTATAACTGCAGCGAAGAACATGGCACACTTTCACGTTTTGTATTATTATTAAACAAAAACTATAAAACTACATATTCCTTCCAGAGCATTATGTTGTGTTGTAGTAGCTGTAGTCGCTGCAATACTTAACGTAAAATGAGAAATGTATAAAGGAAAGTTATAAACTTGTTTCCTGTTTTTGTTGCGTTCTCCCGACAGTCCAAGTTGTCCCAGAAGCAGCAACGCATGATAAAGAACAGGGAGTCGGCATCGCTCTCTCGCAAAAAGAAGAAAGAGTATCTGCTCTCGCTGGAAGCTCGTCTGAAGGTGGCGCTGTCTGAGAACGAGGTGCTCAAGTGTGAGAATGGCAACCTGAAGAAGCAGCTGGAAGGGCTGCTGGGTGAGGTGAGAAGCCAGGTTGTCTACTGTATTTCTAAACGTTAAGCACAATTTACAGATTTGCAAAAAAAAAAATTAATAGAACTGAAAGCTGACAAGATGGGGCAAAATTATTGTAGTAACATATAATTTATGGTCTGTTTGCACTTTCTTTTTGAAGAACTCTGTTCTAAAAGCTACAGCACCAAAGAGAAGAGCTGTGTGCCTCATGGCGGTCCTGGTGTTTGTGGTGCTCAATGTAGGACCAACAAGGTGAGGGTCGGACCATAAACATCTGCATTCCTTCATCTGCAATCAGTGATTTGATTTGGTGGTTGAAGTTTAGTTTGAAACTGAAGGAGAGCTGATGCTGGCAGATACTGTTACTAAACAGTAAAAAAATATTTTAAAAAACCACCCCTAACTGTAACACCGTAAACGTACATGTTTTTAATAACTGGAGGAAATCAAACGGGAAGCCCCATGACTCACTGTGAGATTCTCCCTCATGTTGGAGGTTTAGTAGAAAATGCCAGCTGAAAACAATGTAGCATTATATCACTTTTTCTCTGCACCAAAATATAAATGTTTAGGAATTTTGTCAAAAATGAACCGTCGGGTCAACACTGACTTTGTTTTTAATCACAATAATTCTTCACTGTTGCGATGAGTGGCATTATTTAGTTCAATTGAAGGTGCAATCTGCTCTTATTCTTGCTTCATGTGATCTAATTGGAAAAAACGGTAATGATTGTTAGTGGGTTTGTGTGCAGACTGCATGAGAGTTTAAAAAAAGCTCAAATCTCATGGGTAAAGAAGTTTCAAAAGTCTAAAACATTTTACATAGCAATTTATCTTATGTAGCTTGTACTAACAATCGTGAGAAATTCGAATTTGTGATAAAAAAAACATAGCAGGGGTTTGAAAAAGCCTGATTTCTGCCAGCAGACAGAGAGATTGTGTAATTCCATCAACTAAAGCTCAGCCTCCACCTCCAACATAACAACAGATTCTGTTTTCGTTTTGCAAAAATGTTTTCTTTTGGGAATAGCCTTTTCCACAAAGCATTACTTGGGAGAGATGATCTGCCTGCTCTCTGGGCTGGGAAACCTCTCCTTTTGGTTGTTTTCTACGTCTCTGTAATGAATAACTTTGCCTTTTTTGATCTTAGTTGAACCTTTTTTACATTTTGTCACGTTGAAACCACAAACGTTAATGTATTTTATGAGGACATTATCTGATCAACATTAAGTAGTGCATAAATGTGAAATTGAAGGGGATACATAATTTACAAATATAATGTGGTGAGCATTTGGATTTGCTCCCATTATTCTGTAATCCCAAAATAAAATAAAATAAAATCGAGAGCAAGCAGGTGTCAGAACTCACCTCATTTGTGCACTCTACAAATTTGGCCTTTTATACAATAGTGCCAAGAAGACAGACGTTTTTCAAAAGAAGCCATAAAAAGTCTCGTTTGCAGTTTTGCACACAGCACAGAACGGCATATGTGGAAGAAAGTCAGATGAGAGCGACCTACAAAATGCTATGTGTAGGGGAACACCGCACATCACCCTGAACGCACCAACCCAGCGATGAAACCCTGGGGGTCAAAAGCATCCTGGCTCAGAGCTGACAGGAATGTAGATGATGCTGAATTCAGGGCAGTCCTAATAGAAAACCTTTGCTATAGTGTTGACCCGGTGGAGCTGAAATAAACCGCACAGCACACTTTTCTATTGTTTTAATAAAATTTTGAATTGTAAATGGTAAATGGACTGAATTTATATAGCGCCTTCCAGTCATACAGACCGCTCAAAGCGCTTTATACTAGAGCCACATTCACCCAATCGCACTCACTAACGCTCACACATTCATACACCGATACGCAGATCGGTAGGAAACTTGAGGTTAAGTGCCTTGCCCAGGGGCACATCGACATACAGCAGGAGGAGGCTGGAATCAAACCCACAACCTTCCGATTGCAAGACAACTACTCTTCCTACTGAGCCACAGTCTACATTATTACTTCCACTTTACAATTATTGTTGATACTGTGTTGGTTTATCACATCAAATGTTGATAAATGCATTAACGTTTGTGGTTGTAATGTCACACTGTGTTAAAAAAAAAAAAGCTTTAAAGGGTGTGAAGGATTTATTTAGCGAGACGCTGTATAATTAGCGTAGGATATCTGCATGTCTCAACTCATCCTTCCAACACAGATCCTCTTCAAAATAATCTTTTAAAATGCATTTTTGGTCTCTGTATTAGACATTTTTATTTATCCTTTGTAATAAATTAGGAACTGTTTAAAATGTAAAAAGTATCCAAGACTTTTTCGTTAGCTCGCTGATTGTACCTGACCGTCTTTTTCCGTCTTCTTTACTGTTTGTGTCGTCCTCAGCTTGTTTCAGAGCGGCTCCGTCTCCAGCCTTGACGTTGCTCCCATGCAGCACAGTGGCAGACACCTGCTAGATTTCTCACCAGAGGCAGATTCTGACGTGTTGATGGGTCCCGAGCTCACCGGAACACCCTCGGAGATGCCAGACAGGTGGGTGTGGAGCCTAATCTGCACCAGCATAGCTCACATCTATGTACTTACCCAGTGTACTTACCCAGTAGTCCAGGATGCACCTGTGCTTGGCTCTGTCTGACCCGGTGCAGCTCATTTTACCATGTGTAAACATACATGCAACTGATTACAAACTTAGTCAGTGTCAGCCTTTTGAATGGCTGCAGACCCATGGCCAGACAGGTGGTGCTTGAACTTACAGTAAGAAGGTGGAAAAGTGGGGCCAGGTCTTGTTTGACGTTAAACTCTGTATTGTTAACAACAGTCTATTTTCACAGCAACCTATATATTTGTCTTTCTTCTTTAAATGGCCTCGAGGCTAAGCAGTCACATTTGGAAACTGCATAAATAACTCCTTATTTTGGCAGCTTACCCGAACCCACGTGTGTTTTGCAAGGTGGTCATCTAATGCCCCCATGGCATTAGCAGTCTGTGTTGTGTGTTAGATCTCTGTGCAGGGTATGTCGCATGTTAATGCAAACCATTCACCAGTGGTATCAGGTTTCCCTGCAGCAGTTAACCAGCTCAGGCAGGAAGGAACACATTAGCCTTTACTTAAGGGGCTGACGGCACCAAACGCAGCGGGACAAAAAAGAATGATTTGGAGGGGTGTTGCAACATAAATTAGGGTTCCTGGGAACAGAAAGGTGTGTGTGCTGGAGGCTTACACGGGCCCCTGGATAAAAATTACTGTCAGACCTCGGTGATCTGACATGTTGTCTGGTGGAGCATTTAGAGGTAAAAAAGATGGCTCACATCAAGAAAACCGAGTGGAAGGATTACGTTTGTCATATGTTTTTCTTAACAACCCTCCATTTAGGGGGGTGCTGATTGTAGACAGTTTGAATCAGCACTTCAACCATCAGAATCATTCAGTCTCAAGGAATTACAGTTATCATTAAAGTCAAATATATGAGATGGTAGATTATGCGAAACACAGTGCTGCTGATCAAGAGTATATGTATTCCTGGTTTATGGTAAGGCTTCTGTCTCTTGGACCGTTGTCCTCATCAGTCATTGGCAGCCTGGTGTGGGCCGTTGGGTGGTAGAACTCAGTTCTCTTTAGCAATTTTATAGTGACCGTGTGCAGGATTTCTAACAGCTTGTGTCTCTCTGCTTTTTTTTTTGAGAGGAGGGTCAGAATTTCCATGTTGTGTTCAGTGATTGAAGCTCTGCCCCCTGAAGCAAAATTAGAACCTTAGCTCCAGATTTAATCCTCAGGGTTCCCGTGCAGTCTGGAATATTTTGAATTTAAGGTTTTGCCGTGTGCATAAGCATTCTCTAAAAGTTATATTTATACATCCATATGTTTGTCCTCCATCAGTCCTTCCCTCCATACCTTCATACATTTTCCTACCATGCATCATCTATGTGTTGGCCATCCATCCATCCATCCATCCATCCATCCATCCATCCATCCAGTTTTACCATATGTTAATGGCCGTGAATAGTTGTCACATTCCTCCTAATTTAACAGCATCTGTGTGTTATTTTGTTTCAGTTCTGAGGATAAGGCGCTGATAGTTGTGAAAAGTCCCATCTTTCTCAGACCCCCCCCCCCCTGCCAGCCTCTTGTTAACAGGACCAAGTGCATTGAGTAAGTAATGAAATATTGTTGTGCCCTTCTGCACTTTGGGCTTTCCCCTTTTTTGCATAAATCCCCAAAATCATTACATTTTCGCTGTGTTAATTTGACAGGTTGACTCATGAACTGAGAGGTTGGGTCCACCGTCATGAAGTACAGCAGAACAAATCCAGACGCATGAGTAACAGCAACCATAAACCCATCAGAAACATTCTAGTAGGTTTTTAACTAGTACGTTAAAGCAGAAACACTGACTATTCGGGCCTTTATGAGTGAAGTCACCCAAGATATATTGTTCAAAATGTATATTGCAAATCAAATTCCACCTCTTTGTATCGCAAGCTATGATCTACAATGTCAGGTATTTCTGCTGTTTAGATCCTTCCTCTCACCACTTTTTCAGCACCCCTCACATCTTCCCCTTTTTCCGCCTCTCATTTCTTTTTGTCAGCCAGAGTTTAATCCGGCAGTCCTGAGAAAGTAAACACAACACTTCAAGGGGAGCTGTGGGATTAGTGCCCCCTGCTCTCTTTTCCAACATTTTATTCCCCTAAATCAGTCACAGCAAGTGCAGTCTCTCACAGCTGCCCATGTAGAAAAGTCCTTCTACTTCTTTAGTTTAAGAAAAACAAGTAGATTAGATTAGGTGACTTGGTTGTAAAGCTTTTAAAAACATTGTATTACAAACTATATTTGCACTCTGGTCTAAGGAGGGACTTGATGTTAAGATGATGAGATTCAACAGGATCGCTCTATTAAGTGTGTGTTCTTGTACTTGCTGCTGAGTGAGAACCATTTTTCATATTTTTATCACACAGTGAGGACATTTTCCTGGGCCTCACGTTTCAAAATTCTGTTCTTGGGACAAGGGTTAGGTTTAGGACTAGGGTAGGAATTAAATATTGTTAGGGTTAGGTAGGAACTGGTTAGGGTGAGGTTTAGGGTTATGCCCTAGAAATCAAGGAAAATGAATGGAAGTCAATAGAAGTAACTGAAAGTCCTCATAAAGATAGTAAAACACGGATTTGTGTGTGTGTGTTCCTGTCTTGGCAGCGCAGTGAGAACCATTTTCCCGATTTCACCATCTAATTGAGGACCGTTTGTACCAAAGTGAGGACATTTTGCTGGTCCTCACGACCTATTTTGCTAACGGTTAGGTTTAGGACTAAAGTGTGAATTGACTTAAGGTTAAGGTTAGGGTTAGGCATGAACTGGTAATAGTTAGGTTTAGGGTTATTGTCAGGGTTAGGGCATAGAAAGGGTTGAAAATGACTGAAAATCAATGGAAGTCAATGGGAGTCAACACATGGTCCTCACTACATATAGCAAAACAAGAGTGTGTGTGTGCTCTACTTTAAAAAACATGTTTTATGTGCTTTACAACATTGCTGCAACTGGACTCCTTCTTTATGTGATTATATAACTGTTCATTTTCTCCGCAGAAAACGGATAATAAGGAGGATGACCTCGTTCAAATTGTCCCAGTCCCATATGGAGAAAGCACAGAGAAAAAGTGAGTCTTTGCCAAGTACAGAGCATATAAGCTTATGTGTTTTGTTTAGGCATGTTTTTTTGTGATGCAGCTTTAGAGGTTACAAACTGACATTTTGCATCCATGCAGCAAAGAATTTGTCGTTATAGTCCACCTTTTAGCCTTTACCATTATTAAGGTTTTAATTCAGGCGAGCCTTTGAAATATAAGTCATATTTCTTCCCCCTGCAGTTCTTTCATCATTAATCAGTGTTTTTGTGCATCTCTGTAATCCATTAACAGAAATCCAGGCAGTGAGCTGCAGATTTACTACGCACCTCAACACACCTACAGTGACTTCTTTGATGAGCTCAATCGTCGCGCAGACACTTTCTACGTGGTGTCCTTTCGTAGGGTGAGTAAAACAGATTAAAGTACGAAAATGACTCCCGTCTCACAAGCAGGATTAAATCCGCAGCTAAACTTAAGTCAACATTTTTTTGTTCAGCTAAGCTTATCCTATCAGTCTAAAATGAAAGTGAAGTTTCTTTAATTGGTCAACTTTCCATTTCCATTTTATGAGCATTGTAATATTCAATATTACTATCACTGGCTATCACCTAGTGCAGCCCTAATTTCTGGGCTTTTGTTCCATTAATTATATGATGATTTTGTATTGTTGAATGAGATTTAAAATGAAACTCTTGTGTGTACAGAAGTCTTTCCAGAAACACTGGAACTAGCGGTCCTGGTAAAGATCACAGTCCTGTTATTCACTGTGAGAGTTTATTTCTTACATTGCTTTATTTGCTGTTCTTACTCAGTTTATGTGTCTGTATTTTGTTTCCTGGGTTCCTGTGTGGGTGGGTGTGAGTCCGCATAATTATGTGGGCCACTGTTCAGAACTCGATGATGTTATTATAAAACAGCAAAAGCTCAGGGTTAAATGTGATATTTGTTTAGATTAGGCCATTCACCACCATTGCTGACTTGTGCTCTTCAAGGTGAAAACATTTTGCAGCTTTTCATGCCTCATTCAGGCCTTTTCTCCAGCAGTTGGACCAGGGTTGGGTTAGACAAATAGTCAGGGTCACCTTCATGTCGAGGTTACCGTAGGCCGACGGGACTAGCAGCCGCGTCTCTCTTTAGTTGTGAAATGGGGTGATGCAATGGAAAACAAAATGCTGAAGAAGGAAAGAAAATATGACCCTCCTATTCTGTTGTTGTGCAGCTCTGCAGAACTTTTTGTGTTGTTTTACCATCAGCTCCTTTGTGTGAAAGTGTACTGGGATGAGGTCATGGAGTCACTGCCGACTGTTATTGTGTGTTGCGTTAGTCAGGTTCAAGGAAATTCCATCTGTTGTCTTAATAGCGACAGCTTGCACGTAATGTTGGGAGGTTCGGGGTTTTGCCAGTGCTCTGATGACGACCAGTTATGTGACCGATTTTTTCCGGCATCCCTCCACCCTCCAGTTACAGTTGCTCCATCAAGCCCTTTGAATACAGCTGCTTATCTTGGCTTGAAGCTCATCCTTTGTTTTGCTCTGCTGTGCGCATATATGACACTGAAGCCTTCTCCCAGAAAAGGATTTTACTCAAATTAGTTTATTTTAATTAAACTGTCTTGTAATCACCTAATCTCTGACTCTAACCTATTGTCACATTTACATCCTTCCTTTTTTTTAAAGTTTCACAAAGACTGAGTTGTATAAGCAGTGTGTGATAATCAGCTGATTGTTTTATCTAACATTTGAAATAAGAAACATATTCGGTTTTCAACTTATCTGATCATTTCAAAGCTGAAGAAAACTGCCTTGGTGATCCATGATTGTATCTGAGTGTTTTATTACCATAATATGCTTTAAAGCATTTGAATTTTTAGCCATTTATTGGATTCAATCAGATTGTTTGTTTTCTGTTCTAAAGTGTTCGTTTTAGTTTGCAGCCGCTGTAATTTTAAGTTAATCAAAATCAACTTTATCGCCAAGTTTGTACATACAACAAACAAGGAATTTGACTCCGGTACACTTTGCTCTCTGGGTTTTTTTTATTTTTTATTTTTATTGCGTTATAAGATATATTCTGCATATATCTTTATGTCCTTAAATATATATATACAATATACACATATACAAGGTGGAATTGCGACTTCAGTATGCTGTTGTTTTGTACTCTATTGAATGTTCAACAGAGAAACAGCCTGGGGGAAGAAACTGTCTCTGTGGCGGCTGGTTTTAGTGAACAGTGCTCTGTAGCGCCACCTGAAGGTAAAACTCTGAACAGTTTATGTTTATGTGTGGGGTCTGCAGAGATTTTAGCAGCTCTTTTCTTGACCCTAGACCTGTATAAGTTCTGGATGGAGGGAAGGTCAGCTCTGATTATTCTCTCTGCAGTCCTGATTATTCGTTGCAGTCTGGACCTGTCCTGTTTTGTGGATGAGCCAAACCACACTGAGATGGATGAAGACAGGACAGACTGAATGATGGCAGTGTAGAAGATAACCAGCAGCTCCTGTGGAAGGTTGAACTTCTTGAGTTGCCTCAGGAAGTACAGTCTCTGCTGGGCCTTCTTTCGAACAGTGTCTATGTGTGAAGACCATCTCAGATCCTCAGAGATGGTGGTTCCTAAGAACCTGAAGTGATCCACGGCCGATACAGTGTTGTTGAGGATGGTGAGGGGGATGGTGTTCTCTGAAAGTCCACCACCATTTCCACAGTCTTGAGTGGGTTCAGTTCAAGGTAGTTCTGACCGCACCAGTGTACCAGTCCCATGGCTTGTTATTCCCAAAGGTGCAGAAGGTCTTGGTCTGCACACACATGTCCTCACAGAAACTGATGTATGATGTCACCACATCAGTTAGTTGGTTTAGGTCAGTGGCTGAAGTTTCAAAAACAGTCCAGTCTGTGCAATCAAAGCAGGCCTGTAGCATCTGCTTTGATTCCTCAGTCCACTTCTTAACAGTTTGAACCTTGGGTTTGGAAGCTCTTAGTTTCTGTGTGTAGGTTGGGATGAGGTGGATTAGATAATGGTCCGAAAAACCCAGAGCAGCCCTGGTAACAGCATGATATGAGTCCTTTAAAGCTGTGTAACAATGGTCCAGTGTGTTTTTGTCTCTGGTGGGACACTTAATATGCTGTCTGTATTTGGGGAGTTCATTGGAGAAGTTTGCTCTGTTAAAATCTCCCAGTATTATGATGAAAGAGTCCGTGTATTTTTTCTCCACGTCTGTAATCAGCTCAGCAAGATGTTTTTCAGCAGCAGAAGTGCAGCCATGCGGTGGAAAATATGAGCCAATTATTATAAACGAGGAAAACTCCCCCGGAGAATAAAACGGTTTACAGTTTATGGAAGTTAATGTTTCTTGCTTTAAAACTTGTGGAGTAAAAACTATAGTATTATGCTTAAATACTTCTTAAACTGTCAGATTTTAGGTTTTGATTCACAATTTTGTTCTACAGGAGTTGCATCATGCATGTTTTATTCACATAATAAATGTATCTGCTTGCATTAATGTCCAGGTCATACGTTTACATACACTCTTCCTGACCTTTGGGCTTTTGATGATGCATTTTAGCCATTCTTTTCTCATGGAGGACTTTACACAACATGTAACTCCAGAGATTTTCAGAAACAAGGGTTATGTATGTGCCCTAGTTTGAATTTCTTGTGGATTTTGTAATCCACACATGGCCAAAAAAATACATATTAGGGTTACAGAATGTTAGTTGAAAAACGCAAAATTATTGCTGAATATTGCAGTGATGGTATTGGTTGTTGTTAACCCACAATTTCCTCTTTCTTTTCCATCAACACAACGTCCCCGTCACGTTCCTTGAGCCTAAGTGTCTCTAAAATGTGCATGTGTGGCTTTAATGTACATTGAATTCAGTCCAACCGGCCGGAAAATGTTTTGACAAGCAGTGTGAATGAATGGCCGTTTAAAGCTGTTGTAGCTGCTAAATAAGGCATCCTGGCAGTCCTTTGTAATTGCAGCATTACACACTGATTCTGTAAAGAAAATAACCATTTTACATATTGTGCAGGTCTAATCCACACAGGCTCCCCCAGAAATATTTGGTTTATGTCCTACGGTGAGTTGCAGGGTAACCATATGCATTATGTAGCCGTCAACAAGCTTCTGGCATCATTCTGGCTGGATATTTGACCCCTCCTCTACGCAGTGACTGTAGCGCTCGTTTAAATTGGTTGGTTAGCTAGACTAACCAGCTTTAAGCGTAGTCCAGGGTTTTTCAGTACGGTTGAGTATGGAGTCATTGGAGAAGTTTAATGTTGGCCTGCTTTATCTATTCTATAACCAGTTTTTATGCGTTTTTGGGATCTTTGTTTGAACTCCAAGCTTTGGCTAAATCCGCTTAGCTGTATGTCTGAATCCAGAGCTAATTTTCTGTTTCTATTATTCCATCCACTTTGGGCAAGACACCAAACATGTAAGCCAAACATACCCCCAGCATGATAATACCACTACCATGCTTGACAGTTGGTATTGTGGTATTTTTTGTGGTTTGAAATCCTCTCCTTGGATTCTCCTGGTATACTTCTTGTCACTGAATTAATAGCTTAGTTTTTATCTTCTGTGGCCATCAAACCTTTCTCCACAAACATATTATGTTTCCAGGTGGGCTGCTGCAAATTTCAGCCATCTCTCTGTCCAGGCTGATGTTAAATGTGCTTCACTGTAGACATTGACACTGGCATTTCAGCCTTGGTGGTTCCTGGATTGTTCCTTCACATCCCAACCAGTTTTATTCACAAGGTTAAAATCCTGTCAGATACTTTTCTAAAAAGAAATGTGACCACAAAAACACATTAAAATTGGTTTTGGATTGATAAAGCTGATTATTGACTTTCCAGAAGGGCCCTGCCCCCGCCTTTTCTGAAAATTTGTTAAGTGGCCGTTGGGCTTGGAAGGCAACCAATTTAAATGAACTCTACCATTATTAGCAGTGTCTTAGGTGTTGTAGGACCTCCCCTCCAGAGGTTTCATGCTCCAACAAGCACTGCTTCTAATTTTAAAACGGAAGTCAGTTTGCGTGGCTTGGTGAAGTGGGTTTCTTCCTGCAAGTGATTCCAAAGCTATTTGCCTAAATCAGATGCTTTGAAAATGCATCTCGTGTCTGATAACTTTGCATTAAAACCACATCAGTGATTTGCCCAAAGCCAGGGATTAATTTCGATTCAGAATGTTACAACCTTAGCTCTAAGTTGACAAACACATGCAGCCAACATTTATTTATCTCCAAGTGAAATGCTTTTTCCACTCGATGAGGTTCTCCTCTTTGTTTTCAGGATCATCTTTTACTTCCTGCCACTAACCATAACAAAGGAAGTCGGCCCAAGATGTCTGTCGTGTTGCCAGCCATGAACATAAATGGTAAGTGCTGCAGCACACGCACAACAGTCAGAGTCAGACGCTCAAGACAGTCCACCATATAAAAGAGAAGCTGGAAGGAGGTTCAGGAACAGGAATGCATCACTGGTGGTCTCTAGCTGGTGGTTGAGGCTGATTTTCGTTATAGTTACATTTTCTCTACTTATTCCTCTCTGTATTTTGTTTTTACAAATCAGTGGAACAACATTTTATGCCATCATGTTAATGTTACAGTGTGTTTTTCTTTCTGCCTCAAGGTTGCACATTAGAGAGTTTAGAGTTCCTTTGTTAAAACAGGATATGGGTTCTTTGTGTTTGGGATCTAATTAGGTTCAGTTGTTATGTTTGTGCTAATTCCTAATTGGAAACAACTTTTACAAGTTCAGGAATGCATTCCTCAGATCAGAAACATCTCAACACTTTGGTTTGAAGACATTTAGCAACCTGTTAAACGCTTCAAACCGTTTATAGAAGCTGAATGCTGTTGAACTACACGTGATTCTGCGTTTTGACTATATGCAGATGAGAGACGCTACTGGCTGGAGTCGATGCTGTCACGAGGAGCGTGCTTGCTTGTCTTGGTGGGTGGTGATGAGAGTTTGCTTGGCTGCATATAAGGAGGTGGGCTCTGGGGTACTTTCGCCAGCCCATTTGAGAAGCTCTCATGCATTAATTTGACTGCCTGCCCTGAAAAGCAAAAAGACAATGAAAAAACTGATATATATGAGTTACTTCTGAAGATTTGATGCACAAAAACCTCTCCTGCTTTTGTTGCCAAATTGTTGTTTTATGAATCACTAAATTGGCTGTTTGGTTCCTATTTCCATGAGCTTATGTAAGGTTTTCACCAAGACCCTCAGATCTGCTGGACCTCTGAAGTCTACCAGAGTGTTGGTGGAAAGACAGCATTATTGAACAAATTCTTTTACTTGTTGTTGACTTTAACAAAGCCTGCATACAGTGAGCTGCCAGATACTGTGTTTACGAGTGTACAAACTGTTAATAAGACAGCTGTACCGGTCTTGACAGCTTAACAGTCATTTTTATTAGCTGGATAAAGCCACCCTGCTCTTCTGTTATCTTCACGTTCTGTGGCAAGACACCAGCAGCAGTTTCCATCTGAGATTTTAGCAGCGATGAATGAATCGGGTCATTAGGAGCCGGTTGGTCAGCAGGAATGGCGCAGTGATCAAGAATGTTTGGAGATAGGTTGATAAAAGTAAACGTTGTTCTTGGTTTTTCTTGTTGCGAAGGAATGTTAAGGTCTGTGCTGGTCAGATGAACCATTTGAAATGCCAGTAAGAGTGAAATCTAGCAGATCGGTTTCAGTTAATAGCTGAAAAGGCCAAACAAAGGTAGTATTCATAGTGAAATATCAGACCTCAAAAAATCCTTGTTTTCCCTTAAAGGAGGGTTTCAAATCGCATGATTTGTCATTAATTCCTGCGAAGCATTTTGATCCTCTTAGGCTGTTTGCAGCCAACAAGCAGACAAGACAGCATGGTATCTTTTTACTATGGGTCCGACCTGACGTCTCTGACCTAATGTCAGGAAGTGCAATGAAATACAAGCCAGTAGAGGATAAATTAAAGCCTGATTGTGATTTTGTGCTGCAGAACACACATGTAGTGCTTCCTTTTTTTTATAAACCCCCATGTGTCACTCAAATGACAGCTTCTAGTTGCACTTTTGATTTATGTTAACTTTATTTGAGGCTTTAAAGTGATGAAGAGCAAAGCTATATATTTATCGGGCCAACATACTCAAAAAAGAAAGGCACAAATTTCATAAAGAGCCTTGAATGCTCTGCAGTGGAAGATAATGCTTTCCAGCTCCCTGTTGGTGCGCTCCTTTAGGAATGCCTTCCTCCTAAAGTCACTTAATGGTTTTCATCTGGAAGGATGTGGATTGACTCTTTTAATCTAAAGTGATGGTCTGGTCTGTCTTGGTCAAAAGCTGAATGCTGCAGATAGAGGCTTTGATCTAAGCATTTGGATGATCTGCCTCACCGCCTGGTTCGCTTCAGTAGTTCTATTAAAGATACCGCTTTAATCTGGCTCACCTTATAAGGACTGAACTGTGTTTTTGTTTAATGATCAGAGTTTGAAAGTAGTTCAATCAAGTGGAAGTGACGTGTTTGGATGGAGATTGAGGAGAAGAGTGTTTTTAGGATGACGACATGTACAGGTGGAGTGATTCACTTCCATCTGCTATGGGTCAGTACAAGATTCATACACTAAATTAAGCCAGAAAATATACTGAGGTTAAGCATTTACACAAACTTTTTAAATAAAAATGTATAGTATGATTAAAATGAATAACTGCTTTTATTTAAACCAGAATAATTAACTATTATTTTTACTGCTGCTAAATAATTTACTATATTGATTATTTGAATTTGAGCTATTCCGGATCTGACTCTGATTGCAATTCCTCGTTGCGATTCACATTCCCAGTGATTCTTGATTCCGATTCTTTTAAGAGGCAAGGTCAGAAACATTTACATGGGGTGACGATGGTGGCAGGGGGTCGTCTTGTTGCCGGTTCGAGCCCCCGCTCCATCTGTCTCAGTCGTTGTGTTCTTGGGCAAGACTTTACCCGCCTTGCCTGTTGATGGTGGTCAGAGGGCTCGGTGGCACCTGTGTACAGCAGCCTCACTTCTGTCAGTCTGCCCCAGGCTACAATGTAGCTCACCACTGTTTGTGTGTATGAATGGGTGAATGACTGATTTGGGGTCTTTGGGGACTTGAAAAAGTACTATACAAGTACAGGCCATTTACCATTTACTAACTAGAGTTCTTTCTGGATTAAATACAGTGCCACAGAAAGGTTACAGCATATATTGTGAAAAGTTTTCACAATAAATGCTATGATTCTTCAATTTGTTGCACCGACATCTTTCCATTGGATGCTACGGTGAACAAAGTAGCACATCGCGAAGTCTGGTCAACTGCCTAGCTACTGTTAGTAATTTCAGTTCGTATGTCTATGAAAAAATCCATGGGATAACATCAGCAGCGTTGTTTTACTTGCCTGATTCTGACTCCATTGCGGTGCTAGTGCTAGGTAAGTGTCGGAGCCGGATAAAGAGGCATCGGTGGAAGGCCAACACATTGCGTCAAAGACAAGGCACTCTGTTACATCTACACCATGAATCTGGAGGTCTTTAATCATGTTGGTCGTGCGCCCTCCTTTGCATAATATAATCTTATTTCAAGTGTTGCACTGAGCCGACTGGTCATTTCTTTTATTAAAGTTAAGCTACACTTTTGATCGTCGTCGCACACTATCCATGGTTACCGCTCACTTCCAGTGGATTCTTCTTCATTGGTGGTGGCAGACTAGGAATCAAAACTAGAAATTTAAATGTAAAAATCTGAATGATTCCGGGGGGGGTATCATCATCGGCACTTCCTCTGGCATCTCATATTAAATAAACATTACTCATCAATGCAGACAGCTGTTTATGGTGTCAATGTTGCACAAATTAATATTGTGATGTCAGTTGATGTTTGAAATATTATGCAGTTCAACTTCTCTGACATCGGACATATGTATTGTAGCTAACACACCAACTTTACAAGTACTTCATGGTAGAACTCTTTGCTATTTACAAACTTTGCTACGTCTTTATTATAAATAAAGCCTACCCTCCACTCTCAAACACACCCTTACCAGTCCAGTTGTTTAATCGTAACTAATCCTGCAAAGGAAGATTCAGTCCTTAGAGATAATACGCCTGCATTACCTTGTTGACCTTCTGGATACCTTGCATGTTCTGGCATGCATGGTATCCAGAAGTTCACTCCTATGAATGAATGATTTGTCCTTTATTTCATGTTGTTCACCAGTTGTAATTTTTTAATGAAAAGTAAGGATGTTGCCTTAACACCAAACATTAGATCTTGTTATCCAGTGACTTGGTCCTGCTGTCGTCGATCATTCACCTTGCCAATTTTTATATTCTTGTGTGTTGACTGGCGGGCAAAAAAAATTATAATGATGATTATCTCTATTCGGATGTGATTATATTTGCAGATGACATGCTTCCTTATGTAAAGGAGGGAAGAAAAGCTTCCTTCATGAATGGATCCTCTGAGTTTGTTCCAGTTTGGCATCCATCGTCCTGCTGAGGGACTCGCTCAGGTTTCCTCATGCATTAATGCATTGTTGTAGGACATTAGACCCTTATCAGCATACAGCAGCTCACTGAAACTTTCTGGAACGTTTCCAAATGGCACAAGTAAAAAATAGGGGGTAATAAGGCCACAAGCAGTTGGACGGTAAATCTGGCAGCCTCTTCAAAGCATTGCTATTTGAAGGTGAATCTCGTGGCTGCGTGCTGATGTGTTTCATGTTTCGCCTCTCAGGCTTCTTAAGAAGTTAAAGATCGCATTCTCTGATAATCTGTTGAAGGATAGATGAAAAAGAGAGGTGGACTATAAATGTGAGTCTCCCGTTTGGTTTATGCTAGAAATTTTACTACATTACGTTTGTTGTGCGCTTAATTACATTAAGACTTGCAGAGCTTGAAGTTTACAAAGTCTAATGATACTGTCATTATCTGTACTTTGTTTACTACACTGGAACTTACTATAACATTTGCAAAGAAAGCCACCTGGAAGCAATTGGTCACCCAAGATCCGGTAATGCTACGGCTGTGAAGCCCTTTAGTGTTCCTAAATTGGGAAGAGGGTATTTTTGAACGTAAAACACAAATGTGGCTTAAATATATATAGTACATATGTTACTTTTAATATGAGGGGAAATGTATGCACTTCTTATTATATTACAATAACCGTTGAAGACTTAATGCATTTTAGTAATTCTGGTCAATAAGTGAAACTCATATGTTATATAGATTCATTAAACACAGTGATATATTTATTTCTGTTAATTTAGATGATTATTGCTTTCAGCTAATGAAAACCAGTTTCTCAGAAACATTACATAAGACCAATAAAAGTGTTTTTAATACAGAATTGATCAGTTCTGGCCTACACAATCATAACCGGCCAGTTGTCCAACAGACAGTCATTGACACCCTCTACCAGGAGGGTAAACCACAAAGAGTCAAGGCTCAGAAGCTGGTTGTAATTATTAGAAAGTTATGTGGAAGAAAAAAGTCTGGTAGAAAAAGGTGCAAAAGCAACAGGGATAGCCACAGCCTAAAGGGGATTGTGAAGCAAAGCCCATTTATCAGTTTGACAAGTAGAGACAAGTGTCAAAAGTCTCGTACCTGTTATGGGCTAAGGATAACCAATCGATCAATCATCAATTTATTTAAAGAGCCCTTTTTTTATAGCCAACTGTAACACAAAGTGGTTTATGGGGGTTAAAAAAAATGGGCAGGTATAGAGCCACTATAGACACACACAAAATGCCAAATTCTAATCTCTGTAAGAAGATGAGGAGTTCATAGATGGAAAAATCTATCAATTATAGCAGATGGAGAACTGAGAAAAAGGAGTGGAGTTTTTTCTCAGTGGTCCAAAGTTTCTGTTTCAGAGTCAGGAGGCAGCATGAAGACCCACAGAATCCCAGTTCCTTGAGGTCCAGGGTGAATCTTCCACAGTCGGTCATGATCTGCTGGTCATGTCATTAGGACATTTTAGAGCACTTAATCTTTCCCTCTGCTAACAACTTTCATGGGGATGCTGGTTTATTTTCTAGCAGTATTTGGCACCCGCCCACATTGCCAAAAGTACTAGTATCTGCTTTAATGACCATGGTATCACTTGGCTAACCTAAGTGCTCCAGAGAACCCATGGAGTAATGTCAAGAGGGAGATGAGAGACACCAGAACCAACAATGCAGGTGAGCTAAGGGCTGCTAATAAAGCAGCCTGGGGTTCCTGAATGTCTCAGCAGAACCACAGGTATGATTACCTCCATGGCATGGTGCATTGATGCAGTAATTCATGCAGAAGCAGCACTGACCAAGTATTAAGTACATGTACATATACTGTACAGTACATGGACATGGACATACTTTGCAAGATGTTTGAATTTTTCGGAAAAAAATGTTCTGTAAATTATCTGTAAGCTATAAGCATCAAATGAAGAAAACATAAGCTCTTGCAATGGATCAGTGTGTGAAATGAGTCTACATATTTCACTTTTTGAAATAAATGACTGAAAGGAATTAACTTCTGCATCTGATCTATTGAGATGCACCTCTATCTATTGGGATTTCAGTTTATAACTTGATACAATCAGTTTTTTTTGTTTGTTTTTGCCACCTGGTAGATGTAGTGTTTCAAAAAGGTTAAATACAGAAATAAATGATTTTCTTTGATGTCTCTCCAAACACTGAAGCCATGTAAAGCATCCAAATTTCACCCCAGGTGCACAAGATCAAGTTTCGTATTCATCCATGAAATCCTCCAGCTGCTGCAGAATCTATCATAAGGTCCAGCTTGATGAGATCTTGCCAGCTTAATACATCCCTAAATATCCGGCTCTGGAGAAGGAGAAGCTGGTGTCTTGTGCAGGTGTCTGAGAAACAGCCTGCAGCTTTTAAACTACAGGCATTTTAAAGCACGAAACCCCAGTGAGCTGTGCTCCAGATGAGAAATTTCACCTCCACTGGCTTACGGTGAAAGCTTCGAGTTTTTGAGCTCTCAATATAAATATTAGTTGGCTCTTTAAGCATATTGGTACTACCTTTTTCTGGCTCTGAGTTTCACAAGAGTACCTGCTTGAAACGATCTGCTGCTCGATGCTGAGTAAGGTTTGGGAGTGAGGGGACCACAAACCACCAGTGTTGAGTCCGGGATCTGGTTCCAAGTTTGAATTTATCAAAGGAAACCTAAATAATTGCCTATATGTAGGTTGAGACGACCGTGAGAAAATACAGTATTTATGCATGATAACAACCCAGTACACAATCTGTGGTTGGAGGCTTTATTCAAACACAATGGTCTCACTCATGAACATAAATTACTTTCAGTCTTTGAGTCCTTGCCCAGGTTTTCCTCTGCGTCGCTGAACGCAGCTAAGGGGATCCTGACTCATCGTCAGGGCTCACTTCTCATGCTCCCCTCAGACTATTCTCGTTTTGTCTTCTACAATTTGTATGTCCCACTGTTGTTGAGTGAGGTTTTTGTTTATCTCAGCGATGGCGAAATCCGGTGTCTGACTCACTTCTGGGCCCCATCTGTAGCTCAGCTTGTTGTTTCCTTCCCCCAAACAACACTCCTAACAACATCACTTATTTTCACCCATGGTAAAGAAGTGAAAAATGCCTTAAATCAGGTTCAGCCTTAATTACGGTCTCACACTAATACTCTTTTGTAGGCAAAAGAAATATCGTGTGAAGAACATTTGTGCAAAACTCCTGTTAACGCAGGGTAAAGCTATTGCTTTGGCAGTCCTTAGTCTTCTTCTATAACATTCCACAAGGTTTGAGGACCCCGAGATAGGAACCTTTGACCTTTCCTCATGCTCTCTTCTTTTTAGCGCACTCTGCAGGTTTTCTATGGGAGTTAAGTCCTGGGGGAGATGGGTGAAAGTGGGTAGGATTGACACAAAAGTTGATTTTGTGTGCGGTGAACTTTTTCTGTGTTGATGTGGCCACCGGTCTTGGATCATTATTCAGTTAAAATACTCAGTCAGGACCAGATTTTTGTTTCAAATCTCCCGCATCTTAATGATTTTGTGGTACCGTGGACTCTAAAAAGGTGTGTTAGTTGCTAAAACCTAGCCCAGGCCCAAACAACTAGCAGGCAGATAGCATCCAGTCGTTATTGAGACTTAGTGACCCCAAGATGCCACTTTGCTGCAGTTCCTGAACTGTGAGGCGTTGTTGGTCAGAGTTCCAGTTGTTTTATAATTACCTGTTCCTCTGTAGATGTAGTCAAGTTCAGGTGAGTAGCTATGTTCTAGCAGCCATTTCTTGATTTATAAAGGTCAACACCCATCTGCTTTCCTTAAGTGGCACGTCCTCGTGTCCCATTTGGAAAGAAATCCGCATAGGTGTCATATATATATATATACCCCATGTTAACAGGAAGTCATGGATTACTCGTTAAATGTCATTCAAATAATTTTTACATGTCACCTTCTTTTCTCTCCACAAAACAAATTTACTCCAAATAAAGTTTGTATTTTTCTCAGATTTTCTGTGTGGGATTATGCTGTTGCAATAATCTCACACAACCCTAACCCCTATTTATTTGAAGTATTTTTACTCGGCTCTAACTAGTCGCAATAAATGTGGAGGGAATATCTTGGATTGAGAGCTCACAGTCATCCTGTTCTTTTCTCGCCGATACAGACAGCATCATCAAGGACAAAGAGTTCGAGGTGATGATGCAGATCGACTGTGAAGTAACCGACACCAGGATCCTCCACATCAGGTCCTCGAGCATCCCCCCTTTGCTGCGGGTCAACCAGACAGACACATTTTACCAGCACTCCCCAACCAACAGCAAGCCTGTACCTCCAGTTGGCGTGCTGACGGGGTCATCTTGACGTCATCCCCAGCTCCAGTCTTCTCTGTAGCGCCTCGGCAAAACACATGAAGGGAAAATACAAGAAATCTCCTCAGTTAACGATTTTATCGGACAGAGGATGTCGTAAATCCACCGATTTTATATTTGTGATTTAAATGAAGGTGCTTTGCAGAATATTAGAAGGGATGAAAAGCTCAGAGCAGAGGCTGACTCCTTGGGTGGCAACACTGACTTCCCCTTGCAGCTCCACACATCCCTATCAGGGTAATTGTTAGTCTGCAGGGAGCCGAGCATTGAACTCTGAGTCACCCCATCATCATCACACAAGTACTTCGACTCCTAAGAGGTCTTTGTGAGATACATGTTTGTCTTTTACATCCAATAATAATCATAGAAGACAGAAAAAGTGTGATGTTGGTGTTGAGAAGCACAGTCTGTTTTTACCCTCTCTTCAAAACAGAATGTAGTGTTAATTTTCTGTCTAAAGTTTTTTTTTATTTATGAAATATAAAGATACACCTGATCAATTAACAGCAGAGAAACGTTCAGTAAACTCAGGAAGTTTATTATATTTTACATTTTAGGCTACTTGGCTTTAATTAAAATATTCCAAGTCCTCTATTTGCAGCATTCAAGCCATAAATAATTGTAGCACTCAATTTTTCTGTCTTTGCACAGTCGTGGTCATGAACAGATATCAAAACTGTACATGTTTCTTAATATTCTGTAACAGTTCACCTTCTTGTTTCCATGCATCTGGCTCAATTTTTATGTGTTGTATGTCATTTTTTTCTTTTATATTCTCTGTCGCTTTGTGTTTTTATTCTTAATGAAATGTCAACGATATGTTTTATTTAAAATTAGGGGAGATTGAGAGAAACTGCAATTTAGATGTAACTTTTTTTTGTCACAGTTTCTTGAAAAACGTGATCTAAAACCACTTGGGGGGGGCATTTAAAGACTTCTCGTGTCTCTGGCCTTGTTTTTTTAATTTTTATTATGTGCTGTAATGTCTGTGTAGTTGGAATGTATCCAACTACAAAGTACGGATGCACTGTATACACAGAACGACGGACATTCAGTTTGGGCTTTAAATGCCTTATGTTTGTGGTTTTTTCCTTCCTTTTTTATTTATACCTTTTGATGCTTTGCCATGAATTGATGAGAACAGAAATATTTTTTTGTTTTCTCTTATTCAGGACCACTTTTTGTACATGTTGAGTAAAAAAAGCATATACTTGTCCCTAGGGCATTTTTTTTTAAGCGATCAATGGTTGTTTTTACTTAAAAGATTATCCTAAAAATGTATAACAAGCTTGTTTCCCTTTCAGGTGTCTTTTTGTGCAGCCTTTTTTGTTTCTAAGATACAGTCCCTAAAACATTTTGGTTCACTGGCCAAAAATGTGAAATTATAAATTTTCAAGGTTTTTGTCTTTTATGTGTTTAAACTAAAATAAACACTGGATTTTCTTTAAATACACTGTGTGTGCCTCTTGGCTTGCTTGCGGAAATCCCTTCGGTGCTTTACCTTAAATTTTTTATCTGTAATTGCTTAAGTACTCGTGATCACCTCTTCCACATTGACTGTGTTTACGTCCAGAGAGTATGCCCGAAATGACTGGTTTCAGCATTCATTCTCTGCGTTTTTTTTACTATTTTCTTCCACAGTGCCTTTATTCCAACAGCGTTTCAGGTAAGTAACACTTCCAAGCCACAATTAAAGCAGTCTTTACAATCTGAGTGGAGCAGAACAAAGACACATCCTCCTTTGGCAATGTTTTGGGATTTATTTCATAGGGAGAATGTGTTTTATGAGATAAAGGAGCTCTGGCATACATTATGCAAAAAAATATACAATGTAAAAAACAGAAACAGGAGATTTTCTTAGATTTTCTGGACTTTGTATTTTTTTTCTCAAGCTTAGAAATTTGGTAACAGCTTTTTTACATTTTTATAGAATGTAATACAGTACCTTACAAAATTATTTATACCCGTTGTCCTGTTGCAAACACAAGCTTTATTGTATTTTATTAGGGTTTTTTGTGACAGACCAACAAAAAGTAGTGCAAATGAAAATCTGACAAGTGTGGTATCTGATACTTTTTAAAAATCTGACAATCCTAAATAAAATCCCGTGTGACCGGTTATCTTTATCCTTATATACGCACTCGACAAATCTGGTCTTTATGTAAGATTGGCAGCAAGAAAGCCATTGCCTGCAACAAACTAGTGAACACAGCAAGCATGGAAGAAGGATGATAAGCCTAAAGCTGAACTCCTATGCTTACCTGTAAAACACAGTCGTAGCATTGCACACCATCCCTACAGTAAGACACAGTGGTGGCAGCATCATGCTGTAGAGATGGTTTTCTTCAGTCCTTCCTGATACTTTTCATCTAATCTTAGCATGATCTGTTTTAGAAAGGAAAATGGCCAGAGATTACAATGTCTAGATGTGTAAAGCTGGTAAAGCAATATTCATAAACACGTGCAGCTGTAACTCAGTTGAAGGTGGTTCTGACTCCGTGGTGCTGAAAACAGCATCATACAGGTCATATTTTAGTAAAGAAATATCTGAAAGCCATATATAGCTTTGCTTCTACTCCACAATTGTGTGCTCGTCAGGGGTTTTCACCTGGCACTTCATAGTGCACAGGTTCACACTTTACAGTTCAAGGAGTTATAAATCTTTTTCCAAAGGACAGCATTCAGTTAAACATGATGTAAAGATTCAAGGTAAATCTATTTTATTTTTATAAAATGTAAACTTTAATATGAACAATGTAAACACTAAGTATATATGTACATTTGGCATCATCTGTCTCGGTTCTGAAGCCAGGATGGACTGATCTACAATCCATTCAAAAATAAAAACAAATTCAGGGACTGTTAAGGATCTACATAAGCAAACTTAATGTTGTATGTGACCTGGTGTCCATTGTCCCATGCATACAAAACACCCTCCTTCGGGTTATAGTCGATCTGTGTCGTGTATGTGTAGTTGTTGATGAAGGGCATTCTGGGAATCATTTGAGTGTTTGTGTGTGTGTCGAAGGCATATTCCAGGTTGGCATCCCTTTTGTTGTAGCTGTCCACAGCGTACAAGACGCCGCACATGACGAAGCAATTCCCAAAATTGTTCCTCCTAAGCCCAGTCCTCCAGGTGGTCTCCCTCTGCATGCTGAGGTCCGTGGGATTCAGGCGACTCAGGATGACTACCTCTTGTAAGAAACCCTCGTCATCTAGTGCAGGGTAGATGATCCACAGGCCGTTCTCGTCCACCGCAAAGTCGATCAATGAGTGGCTGTGCCATTCCCACGGTGACGAAGACTCCTCAAACACGGCATCGTGCAGCATAGTCCAGGTGGACACGTAGCGGTGTCGCAGGTCATACTTGATGATGTCCCTGGAGAAGGCCCGGTTGTAGTAGAAGGCCCCACCATAGACCACATGGCCTGTGCCGATCCAGTTGTATGGGAGCTTGTAGGAGTTGGTGAAACGGCCTGAGATAACAGTTTAATGAAAAAAGACATAAATAATCAACACCCCCCCCCGGTAAAATATATTTAGGATGTAAAATAATGAGGCCAAGATAAATAATTTCTGAACTTTTTCCAGCTTTAATATGACCTATAACCTTTACAACACAGTTGAAAAACATACCGATCTTTAAAAAGAAAAAATATAAATAAACAAAAATAACATAGTTGCCTAAGTGTGCACATCATTAAACTACTACATTGTTGAAGCACTTTTTGATTCTAGTTGTTGGGTAGGAGTCAGAATCAGAAATTAGAATTGCAAAACTTGGCAATATTTGCTCACTTTTCTTTGCCAAAACATCTCAGATATGTTAGATTGTGAGGGTATTCCCTGTGCAGAGCTGTCTTCAGATGACCCTAAAGCCTTTCAATCAGATTCTGGTCTGGGTTCTGGCTGGCACAAACCAAAACATTTCTTTAGGTGAGATCATTTTGTTGATTTGGATATATTCTTTGTCACATTGTTGTGCTGAAAGGGAAAGTTCTTTCTCATGTTTAGTTTTTAAGCAGAACCCTGAAGTCACTTCAGCAAAATGCTGACACCAACATGCTTCACTGTGGATATGGTATTTTTTGTTTATTTTTTAATTTTTTATTGGTGATGTGCAGTGTTTATTTTGCGCCAAAGATACCTTTTGGAATTAAAACGAAAAAGGATAACTTGGTCTCATTAGACCATAACATGTTTTCCCACAAGCTTTTGCTAAATTTATCTGGGCTAGGATATTTTACTTTATAAAAAAAGGTATCCGTATTGCCACCCTACATTTAAGGAAAAGGAGAGATTGTTGTTCTATGTACTACCGTAGATCTTTTATTGCTGCTGTGGACCTGCTGTCCAACAGTCTTGGAAGGACATCATGTTCTTGGTAATGTCACTGTTGTCCTGTATTTTCTAAACTTGACGATAACTGTCTTCACTGTGTCCCCATGGTATAAAGTGAAAAAATTTTTTCCCTTTTCCAGAGTTCTTCAATTTTTTCTCTTTCTTGTCCCATTGAAATGTTCCAGATAATCAAAAATTTTATATTAAACAAAGATAACCTGTATTCCTAAAAAAGCTCTGTGTGAAAAACTGCCCCCAAAGCCTAATAACTGGTTGTGTCAACCTTGGTGGCGTTTGCAACAACTGAAAACGAGCCTTTTGCATCTCTGTGGAGAATGTTTGGTTCACTCTTCTTTGCAGGCTTGTTTTATTTCTGCCACATTGGAGGGTTTAAGAGCATGAAGGGCCTGTTTAAGGTCATTCCACAGCATTCCAAGGTCTACTCTGCACTTTGACTAGGCCAATCCAAAACCCTAATTTGTTTAGTCTTTTGGAAATGGACCTGCTTGTGTGCCTTGGATCATTGTCCTGCTGCACAACCCAAATGCGCTTGAATGGTCACAAACTAATAGCCGGACATTCACCGCAGGATTTTCTGTCAGAGAGCAGAATTTTTGGTTTAATTAAATACAACAAGTTATCCTGTTCCTGAAGCACCAGAGCAGCATAGGACCGTCACCCTAACACTACTAGGTTTAGCTCTGAGTATGATGTTGTTTTTATGGAATGCTGCTAGTTTTACATCATTGTCCCAAAGGACTTAGGGATCATCAAGATGTTTTTTTAGGAAATGTGAGTCTAGTATTTGTCTTTTTCTTGGTCCAGAATTGTTTCTGCCTTGGATTTCCCCTATTGATGTGTAAGGATTATGATTATTGATTAATTCACCACCTGGTGGTGAGTTGGATCCGCTGGAGGAGGAGAAAGCCGGACAGACTTGGCAGGCCCAAGCGCATAGTGAGGGTCTGCTGGGAACGTTTGGCAGAGCCCTAGGCCAGGGATGTATTCAACGCCCACCTCCAGGAGAGCTTTGACCAGATTCTGGGGGATGTTGAAGACATAGAGTGTGAGTGGACCATGTTCTCCACCTCTATTGTCGATGCTGCTTCCCGTAGTTGCGGCCGTAAGGTCTGCGGTGCCTGTCGCGGGGGCAATCCTCAAACCCGGTGGTGGACACCGGCAGTAAGAGACGCTGTCAAGCTGAAGAAGGAGTCCATTTGGCTGTGGTTGGCTTGTGGGACTCCTGAGGCGGCTGACGGGTACCGTGAGGCCAAGCATGCCGCGGCCCGGGCGGTGGCAGAGGCAAAAACTCAGGCCTGGGAGGAGTTCGGTGAGGCCATGGAGAAAGACTACCGGTTGGCCTCAAAGCGATTCTGGCAAACCGTCCGCCGCCTCAGGAGGGGGAAGCAGTGTTTCGCCAACACTGTTTACAATGGGGGTGGGAGGCTGCTGACCTCAACTGGGGACATTATCGGGCGGTGGGAGGAGTACTTCGAGGATCTCCTCAATCCTGCCATCACGCATTCCCTGGTGGAAACAGAGGCTGGGGACTCGGGGTTGGACTCTTTCATCACCCAGGCTGAAGTCACCGAGGTGGTTAAAAAGCTCCACAGTGGCAAGGCTTCGGGGGTGGATGAGATCCGCCCTGAGTACCTCAAGTCTCTGGATGTTGTGGGGCTGTCATGGTTGACATGTCTCTTCAACATTGCGTGGCGGTCAAGGACAGTGCCTCTGGACTGGCAGACTGGGGTGGTGGTCCCCCTACATAAGAAGGGTGACCGGAGGGTGTGTTCCAACTACAGGGGGATCACACTCCTCAGCCTTCCTGGTAAGGCCTACGCCGGGGTATTGGAGAGGAGAGTCCGGCTGATAGTCGAACCTCGGCTTCAGGAGGAGCAGTGTGGTTTTCATCCCAGCCGTGGAACACTGGACCAGCTCTATACCCTCTACAGGGTGCTCGAGGGTTCATGGGAGTTTGCCCAACCAGTCTACATGTGTTTTGTGGACCTGGAGAAGGCATTCGACTGTGTCCCTCGTGATTCCCTGTGGGGGTGCTCCAGGTTTATAGAATCAGGGACCCTTTATTAGGGGCCATCCGGTCTCTGTACAAGCGGGGCAGGAGTTTGGTTCGCATTGCCGGCACTAAGTCGGACCTGTTCCTGGTGCATGTTGGACTCCGGCAGGGCTGCCCTTTGTCACCGGTCCTGTTCATAACTTTTATGGACAGGATTTCTAGGCGCAGCCAAGGGCCGGAAGGGGTCTGGTTTGGAGACCAGAGGATTTTGTCTCTTCTTTTTGCAGATGACGTGGTCCTGCTGGCCCCCTCTAGCCAAGACCTACAACAGGTGCTGGGGCGGTTCGCAGCCGAGTGTAAAGCGGCTGGGATGAGGATGAGCTCCTCCAAGTCCGAGGCCATGGTTCTCGACTGGAAAAGGGTGGCTTGTCCTCTTCAGGTTGGAGGGGAGTTCCTGCCTCAAGTTGAGGAGTTTAAGTATCTCGGGGTCTTGTTCATGAGTGAGGGAAGAATCAAGTGGGAGATCGACAGACGGATCGGTGCGGCTGCCGCAGTAATGGGGGCGCTGTGCCGGTCCGTTGTGGTGAAGAGAGAGCTGAGCTGAAAAGCGAAGCTCTCGATTTACCGGTCGGTCTACGTTCCTACCCTCACCTATGGCCATGAACTTTGGGTCATGACCGAAAGAACGAGATCCCAGATACAAGCGGCTGAAATGAGCTTCCTCCGTAGGGTGGCTGGGCACTCCCTTAGAGATAGGGTGAGGAGCTCGGCTATATTAAAATCATAATTTAAAAAATAAATTTATTTCTTAACCAAAAATCATTACTTACGAATAGAAATCAGAGATGTCTTCTGGTGTTGTGATTATGGGGTCAAAGCACTTTAATAATTACAAATTATTAACCAAAACCACCAACTGTCACTGTTTATTCAACCACTTCACTGAAAATGGAGGGTCTTCGACCTTGTTTTGCCAGATAAATCACTCTTGCACGAAATAACTCGCGGGAACTCAGAACTACTGGGGGGGGGGAGCAAGCGTCCGTGATGAAATCAAGAAAAAAAACGGTAATTTCTCATCCGTCCAGGAGGGGATAAGATGACGAACAGTTAGTCGACTGAATAACAAGGAGGAAACTCATCTCCTTGGAAATAGAACCTCTGTGGGTTTTCACCTGCGCCGGGTGTCGACGAGGTTTTCGATTGTCGAATAAATCTGCTGATCTTCTTTTATCAGACAGATTTCCAGCTTTCAAGCTCTTCCGGGAATGGCCTTGTGGAGCAAAAGTTCACCTGCGAGCTTTTGTCTCTCCAGATATGCGCCTCCGTTGCGCTGTCCTGTGAGACACACGGGAAATGGCCACGAAACTTTGACCTCCTGTGGGTTTTACACTCTTGGTGACGTCAGAGCTGCGATGTCTGTTGAACTGCGCATGTCAAAAGGTGCGACCAAAATGGATGACCCCAACAGATGTTATATCTGCTCTGTCCCTTTAATCATGACACTTTAATGAGGCAAGTGATGCCCATGGTGCTTTAGATGTTTCTCTGGGTTCTTTTGTGATCTCCTGGGTAAGTCATTAATAAGCTCTTGGAGAACCTTTTGGCTGGCCAGTCACTCCTGGGAAGGTTCACAGCTGTTTCATGTTTTGTCCATTTGTGGATATTGGCTCTTACTGTGGTTCACTGGAATCCCAAAGCTTTTGTTGCTTATCTGTTCTTGAATTTTAGATCAGAGCATGATGTGTTGCTTTTTAAGACCTCTTAGCCAACTTCAAGTTGTCAGGCTATATTTAAGAAATTTCTTGACTGTATTTGACTAATTTCCTGACAATAATCATGCCTGGGTGTGGCTGGTGAAACTATTTACCAAACAGATGTGGTAAATATGTTTGTTTATGACTTAACAAAAGGGGTGGGGGGTTATTTTCACAGTGGAATCATTTTAAAAATGTCCTTTAAATGTATTCAGATTATCTGATATTAAAATGTGTTTTAGCGATCTGAAACATTAAAGTGAAAAGCAAAAACAGAAGGAATCTATAAGGAAGCAAATATATTTTCACAGACCTAATATCTAACAACTCTGTTGTATACTTTTTCCAAGGCGAAATGCCAGGAAAAACCTACGGGTGGGGCAGGAGCAACTTTATTTGGGGTTAACCGGAGAAACTTGGGTGTACTGACCCCTATTTAATACGAGTCTGAGTGTGGGGTTAATTCTGTATACAGTCATATGGCCAGTTATAAAAGGGTGTGCATAAAGTATTTATTCTTATAATAATTTAACTTGGCATGGTTTTAACTTGTTTTTTTCAAAGGGGGGATGACAATACTTGTCATTTATTGAGTACATTTTACAATTTTTGTAAGTTTAAATGTGTCCTTCCTCTCAAATCTCCTGATTGGTGGAGCCTTGAGTACTCTAAGTACTTTTTAAGAATATTAATTGTTTTTGTCTGCTTTGTCTGCTATGTGTTTTTACAGTTGGTGTATGTGTGTGTAAAACATGTCATTCTTATCTCACTGTAAAGTAAATCTACTTGTGGGTATTAGTAAAGTAACCTGAAGCTAAACCTAAACCTCTGCATCCACATTGTTTTAGTGTTATAGGTCACACTAAAAGTGGAAGAAGCTTTGAAAGGATTCATCTTGGTCTCATTTTGTACTTCACAGAAACCTAACATTTTAACTGGGTTGTATTGACCTTTTATATCTACTGCATGAGACACATTGAAGGAAAACACAAAACTAAACTTACTTAAAAAATTACTGACTCTTACCTCGTTTAAAAACCTCCAGATTCTTGAACTCCAGGAGGTTATTCCCATAATGGAAATTTGTAATATAGATCTTGTCATCATTGGATTTGGGATCCTTCATCCATGCTCCCTCAGGTCTGCCGTAGGTGTTGTGAGTGGTTGGCTCAGAGATACTTGCCAAAGTGTCTTTACACTCCCCTGTGAAAACCACCCAGAGAAGGTAAAAGTGAGGATTTTAGAGGCAATAACTCCACCCTGGCCAATGCCAAGAAGTCTGAAAATAATTAGAGGTTTTTGTTTTTAACAGCATGAATTAAGAAAGGGTAAGATTCCCACAAGAGGACCGAGCTTAGTTGAGTTTAGAAATATACTGAAAGAAAATTTCCATTTGTTTTTCCTCAAATGAGAAACATTAGGCTCAGTTACTGCTTTTTAATGTGTTTGGCTAAATCCTGGTAAACACCAGTGTACAAAATTATTATTATTTACCAGTTTTCCTTGAAGTTGAGTCCTTATTGCTTTGCAATGGTTCTTGTATCCCAACGTTTTCAGCTCCCACGTCTTCTTCTTCCCAGTTTATTTTGTATTTTCTTTTCACTGGGACTGCCTGTTTGGCAGTGGTGGGGACTTTGGTGGAGATGGGTACAGCTGTGATGGTAGGCAGAGCAGTGTCACCAGGTAAGGTGGACTCTGAAGAGTGTGTGGGAGCAGTCTGTGCTGAGGTGGGATATAATATGGGAGGTACTGATGCTGAGGATGGAGGGGTGATAGTTGTAGCAGATGGAGGGCCGGTTGTTTGAGCCTCTGCCAAAGCGTGCCGATCAGATGTCATCTGGGTTTGATCTTTGTGCTCAAAGCTGGTGGTTTCCATCTCAGTAATGGGAGAATATCCAGTGGTTAATGGTAGCACCATTTCCTTTATGTCTGGCCTATGAGAGGGCTGGGTTGTGTTCACTATAATTTGATTGGTTGTTTCTGCAGGAATGATAGTTGAAGAAGCTCCTGGCCAAGGTGTGACTCTCTGATCTGTCTGAGGTTCTGTGTGTTTGATCAAACTTTGTGCTGCACTGGTTGGTCCGGCTGTAACGCTTCTCACTGTGGATGCCTCTCTAGACACATCCGATGACTTATTTCCACCAACACTGATGACCTCATTATGAGTCCTTGAGATGGGCTTCATTTCCTTCAGTTTTACGGATGGACTGGTCTTGGAATTGTGCTCAGGATCCGTTGTTTTCGGCCGAAATGATCCCAGATAAGTTTGGGTCCTGGGCCGAGGGGCTCGATGGAGAAGGAGGTTCTCTTCGATGAAGAGGTTGACCGGGCCTTCTCCACTGAATTCATGATATTCAAACACTAAGGACAGGAAAGTGGAAGATTTAAACCTTTTTCCTTTAAATGAATCATCCAAATTGTTTATCTGATCTGTGCAACATGAACTATAAAGGGTCACAAAATTACATCACTCTGATGTTTTCACTGTAAAAATGAGACTGACAGAGGCTACAAATGAAAAAAATAATCTTAATTATTGGGAATGAAAAATTATTCAAAACCCTTGAACTTTAAATATTTTTTTACATTGCAACCACAGACTTCAATGTATTTTATCGGGATTTTATGTGATAGACCAACAGAAAATAGTGTATTATTGCAAAGTGAAAGGAAAATAATACAAGGTTTTCAAAATGATACATACAAATCTGAAAAGTGTGGCATACATTTTCATTCAGCCTTGTTTATTGTGATATCCCAAAATTAAATCCAGTTCAACCAACTCCCTTAAAATCACCTAACTGGTAAAAAGAAACAATGTGTGTGTAATTTAATCTCAGTATAAATACAGCCATGCTTTGAAGGCCTCAGAGGTACAATAGAGAACATGTAACCAAGAGGGTTAGAGATAAAGTTGGAGAAAAGTTAAAGCAGGGTTATGATTTAAAACACCAGCAGTTATGAGCATCTCACCAGGCTGCAGGATCTGAGAATGGTTAAAAGTATGGCACAACTGCAAACCCACTGAAACATGGTTGGACACAGAATGGGCAAGGAGACCATAAATCAAAGAAGCAGTCAAGAAGCACATGGTAACTCTGGAGGAGGTGCAATGATCCACAGCTCAGGTGGGAGAATCTGTTGATAGGACAACCATTAACTGTGCACTACACAAAAGAAGGCCTTTCTGGAAGAGTGGCAAGAATAAAGCTGCCACAAGCCATGTAGGGTATGGCGAAATGTAGAAGAAGGTGCTCTGATAAGATGAGACCAAACAAACCTTTTCTGGTCTACATGTAAAACCCTATGTGTGGTGAAAACTGTCACTCCACATCCCCCCAAAACACCACCCTCCAGGTGACACATAATGGTGGCAGCATCATGCTGTATGAAGGCTTTTCTTCATGCTGCTCAAAGTATATCTGAAGATAGAGCTAAATGGTAAGCTATCCTGGAAGAAAATCTCTTAGAGGATGCAAAGGACTTCAACTCCTTGCAGGACAACAACCCTAAATATACAGCCGGAGCTTTAATGTAATAAAATATAATATATAATGGAATAATCTGACTGAGCTTATGCTCTAAACCCATGCAATAAGGTAATTGATGTTTAAAATAAAAACTTACAGTTCTCTCCAGGATCTCCATCATCTGCCACCATGGGGTCTGGCTCCATGAGATCAGGCTCAGATTTGTAAAAAGTCATCCCTCTGATGATCATACCCTTAGGTCCAGGCTTCGACTCCTTAGAATCTTCTTTGTTCAAAATGGTATTAAGAGATTTAATGCCAGTCATATGACCAGAGCCATCCATCTGGATTGTGGGTGGATTTTCCACATTAAACTTCCCTTCATGTTTTTCCTGTTGATAATACAGAAACACAGCAAAAAATAGGCGAATACATCTGTTTGTTGGTGGACTGTCCCAATGCTAATTAATTAGAAAAAAATGTTTTAAGATGTGAGCATAATTTTATGACAAAAGTGTGATTGGCCAAAGAAAAAGAAATCTGACTTATAAAAATGAGTCATCAGTAAGGAGGTCAGAGCTGCAACTGGTGTCTGGTTTAAATTAATTTTACAGGAGATGTAACTGCTCACATTGTTCTAGTAAAAAATAAATAAATAGTTATTTACAACAGGTCTACATTTAATTTAATTTCTCATTAGTCTACCTAATCAAAAAACATGTGGAGGCCAGGTCTGCACCAGGCGGCTGGTTGGACTCCTGGCAATTATATGAAAGCTAAAAGCTGTAAGGGATCAGCTCCTGGCGGGAACATTACTGATCTGGGCTCTGCTTTTGTTCCCTGATCCCACCAAACATTTAAACAGTCATTTTATAAAGAAATCAGCAAAAATGTGTGATTGATCTGGACACGGTGGATGGATGGACTGACCTAGGACAATTAGGCTTATGCTTGTTACACTTGGGGTATTTATATTTTTATTGCACATTTTACAATTACATAGTAAACAGATGCTATTTTTATTTTTACTAGATAATGTAAAGGTTTTTAGGATGGCGTTAATTTCCTTTTGGGATTAATAAAATATTTTTAAACTCAATTGAACTGAAAAACATTGTCCAGCATCTGGTGGATTTGTACATACAACTGGAGCTTCTAGAGTTGATACATGATACCTTACTAGGTTAGAAAGTTTTATATTACTAATTGATGTTTGTCCATAAATTTCATGAGTAGTTTTAACTATTTTTGCACAATTAAGGCAACGTTTTATTTAATCTTGAAATTTAAATCCAGTTTTTGATCAGTATCTAACATAATTGTTCACAAAGTTCCACATAAACTACATATAATTACTCTAACTGGATGCAAACTAACTACCAGTATTTTAGGTCAATCCAGCGACATCATAATTCCTATATTAATCCCAATCCATGTGTCAAGCTTTTCCTCTTACCTCTGGATACTGATATGCTGATGCCTCGCCAACATCACTGACTCTCCTCTTATCCTGATACTGATGAGGAGGAGGACTAGATGGGCCTTCAGTTACCTTCAACTTGAAAACAGGACTCTCCTGAGGCTCCACTTTGCCAACAGTGTAGTTCTGAGAAACCGCCTGAAAGATATAAACCAAAACATATATGCAAGTTTTGAAGCATCTACACTAGATGTTAGAACAGGTTGCTTATTAATCAAAGTAGAAGGAAAATTGAATCAAACTGCTTTTGCACTTGCATCATTATTGTGTTTTACTGTACACATTTCCACTTATGGCACAGAGGTTAAGAAAACTTATCAGACTGACCCTGAGCATCAAAACGTCTCTACTTAAACTGCTAATATGGATTCAAACACCAACCAGTCTTGGGTATCACCTACATATTTTTTTGGGGAAACATGAGACAGGCTTTTGTGTTCATTTTGATCACCAGTGACTTTTGTCCTGAAAGGATGTAATTTTCTGGCCATTTCTTTTTTGTTGAATTATGAACTCTGACCTTAAATGAGACATGTGGGGTCTGCAGTGCTTTAGATGTTGTTCTGGGTTGTTTTGTGATCTCCTGGTTGTTAGTGAGGTCTTGGAGTAATTTTGGTTGACCAGCCACTCCTAGGAAGGTTCCAAGCTTTGGAACAGTCTGAATGTGAAGTTTAAGCAATGTCCAAACATGAAACAATTTAAAACACGGTATAAAAAGATGATCGTAGATGAATATCAGACTTAAATAATCATTTTTATCACTATCATTATTACCTTTCATATTTTTGTACATTGTGTTATTGTCTTATGATGAGAGTCACATGGGTTTAAGGAATGTAAATATGTTTTCTTGATGAATAAGAAGTAATGGGAAAAAATTGTCACAGGAATAGGGGTGGAATGATATAAATAAATACTTAATATTGTAATGAGTAAATGTTGTTACTATGTGCTGTTAAGTAAACATTTTTTTAATGAAAATAGTTGTCAATGACTTTGTCACCTGCTTTTTACTTTTCTTTAGACTGGGGCATGATGTGTTGCCTCTTGAGATCTTTTAGCCTACCTCCTGTTGTCCGACAGGATGAAAATAAACCAGAAATATGGTTAATAAGTTAATCCATAACTTAAACAAGGGAAGGATGATTGCGTTCATATTCAAATAAAGAAATCACAGAAATTATCATTCATACCCGCCTACTAATTCAAAACCTAAAATAGCGACATAGAGCGTAAAATGTTTCCATCATTTGCTGCAGACATTTCAACTCTGTGCAGCTTTTTTTTTTATTTTCAATATGATGAATATTTATAACTATTCTGGTTACCTGTTAAATACATGAAGAGGTCCCTGAATATGATGGTTTATGTCATGTTTGTTTATAAAACTGAATCTATCAGGAAGAAACATGATTTTGGTGGCAAGATGCCTTTTCTTTAAACTTGCCATGCAGACCCTCCATTTGTTTTTGCTGCACCTGTTAGGGCGAGTAAGCTTTATGATTTATGATCAACTGTTTAGTTAGTATGATGACTTCAGCACAATCTCAGCTGCTCATCTTCTATTTCAACTTAAATAGTTGTCATCACTGTAATGCTTGAATTGGTGTTTTGTTTTTTTTCCACTCGCATTTTACTACAACACTGCTTTACTTTACTTGTACCTTCTCAATGTCTTCGACGCGTTGCCGGAGCTTATTTGTCAGAGAATGCACCTTCAGTAGATCCATTCCATAGAAGGAACCCTCCAGCAGCTCAAGGATGGTGGACAGCTGCAATGATCAAGTGAACTCCATCAAGAGATAAAACATAAAACAGCCTCAATTCACTCTCACTTCACATAAAATATGACATTAGTTCTTTTGTGAATGTTATTCCTTCTTGTAGCGATCCAAGCCTGTCAGGAAATTAATAGGTGGCATAAAGGTTTGCTGCAAGATGACTTACAGCGCTTTATAAAAGTAATGGCACCCCTTGAACTCACATTATGTCATGTTACAATTATAATTATAATGTTATGTTATTATGTTACTTCAAATTTTTTTTGATGGACCAAAATTTGTCTTCAGCCCCATTTACACTGAAACCTGAAATTGAATCCAGTGCAACCAACTGCCTTCAGAATCAACAGCATCAAACAGAGGCTTGAACATCTCATCATGCCCTGTTCAACACATTATCTGAAAACAGAAAGAGTATTGCATCACTGAAAATCCCCCAAGACATCGCCAACCACCTAAATTGATGGGTCGGACAAAGGAAGCATTAATCAGAGAGGCAGCCAAGGGGCCATGATAACTCTGGAGGAGCTGCAGAGATCCACAATTTAGTTGGAAGAATCTCTCAATAGGACAACGATTAATTGTGCACTCTGCAAGAGTGGCAAAAAGAAAGTCATTTTGAAAGAAAGCCATAAGAAGTGAAGTTTGCTCCTGCTCCAGAGCTTTCCACAAGCCATGGGGCACACAGTAAGCATGTGCAAGGAGGTACTTTGCATCTGGTGAGACCAACATTGAATTTATAGGTTTGAGTTCAAAACACTTTGTGATGGAAAACTAACACTGCATGTTACCCTAAACACCATGTAATGGCAGCATCATGCTGTGGGGGTTCTTTTCTTGACCAGGGATAGGGAAGCTGATCAGAACTGACAGAAAGATAATTGAAACTAAATGCATGTTAACAATTGAAGAAAACCTGAAAGAGGCTTGAGACTGGGTTGGAGGTTCACCTTCCAACAGAATGACCCTATAGCACACAGCCAGAACTACAAGTGTTTTACAAGAAGATTAAAGCATAGTGATGTGTTTGAATGGCCTAGTCTGATCTAAATCTAACTTAAAGGTAGTGGCAAGCCATGACACTAATGTTCAAAGATGCTATCAAGAGCTTGAAGCATTTTACCAAGAAGAATGGGCAAAAGTTTCAGTCTGTAGATGGCTAGAAAAGATGGTCGAGTTACCCGCAAAAGACTTGTTGCTGTAATTTCAGCAAAAAATCTCAACAAAGTATTGACTCAGGAGATTTGAATACAAAGGCACGCCACACTCTTTAGATAAAAACATCTTTTGTTGGTCTTTCACATAAAATCTAAATAAAATCCAATGCGGTGTGTAGTAACCAGAAAAACTGTGAACATTTTTAATGCGGATTCTGGAAGGCTCTGTTCTTGGATTAGGGGCGCTGGACTACAATTGAACCGGGAGACCCTTAACCTTGACATTTTCTTTTCCAGCCTCCCTGAGTTTTTTCAGCCTGAACTCTCCCTCGCATGGGTTGACCGCCGACGGAGGCGCGATGCAGGCGCACTTGCACTCTGGTCCAGATGTGATGGTCTCCACGGTGTAGAAATCCTGCGCGGTGGCGCTCCCCTCTTCAATCCGCCGACAGGCGCTCCTGCTCAGGGGTCTGACAACACATTTACACCGACAGTCAGCGCCTTCCGAGAGGGCTTTCACTTTGTCATAATCACCCAGCAGCTACAAAGAGAAGAGGATGGAAACATTTTTCCCACCACACTAAACTTGAATTTACACATAAACTACTTCAAAAACCAACAATATGCAGCTACCTTAGATATGATGTCCTCCTGAGCCTCCATCTCCTCATGCAGGCCGTCCTCTGCGCTGGTTCCAAGTTCAGATTTTGGATCTGAGACTTTTGGATCTGTACTCCTGCACTTTGGCGCTGCAGAGCTCCGAGAGGAAAAGGCGCAACACATCGCGACAACAACGCACAACGTATACATGCTGTAAGCGTCCCAGAGCTCCGACGAGAGTTATGCAGATGCAAGTGTGCAAAGAAGGCGCAACATGAACGTAGAAAGAACCTCCTAATGATAAAAAGACCCTATGATAATAAAAAAAATAAAAATAAAATCTAAGGATCAGCATCAGTAAACGCCTCAGACATCAGGATTAAGATTTCCCCCCCACCCCGCGATGCCATCTTTCACAGTCACTATGAATGAAAGTTATGAGGCTAAAAAAAGTGCACTCATGAGAGAGAAGCCCCGGCATCTGCAGCTGCAGGGAAGCTGACAGGAGGAGGCGTTACAATGGATTCTGAGGTCTGAGCTTTTTCTTTTTTTTGGGGTGGCTCAAACATTTACTGCAACCAAAATCTACAGTACCTAAAACATGTCTTACAATGAGCTTGCAAAACATAATAAAATGTTCAGATTGATTTCAGACGTTGCCTTGCAGCAAATGTTTATTCTACACTTCACAGGAACCCACTTCCTCTTCCAGTTGTGTTGCTGCCCTCTACAGGGCTCCTACATACATTTGACAAATGTCCAAGTCTTCTTTTTAGTAAACTTAATGGCATGCATAGTTCTCAACACTGTGGTACTAGTACCACTGATGATAGACCGAACACATTTCTGTGTTAATTATTTGCTATATAAATATAAACAAAAGAGCTGTTAAACCCACACTGCAAACAAGATGAGTTCTTTAACCACATTGATTTTTGGTTTGCAAAAACAATTCTCAAAAATAGGGCCACCATACGAAAGAGAAGTGCAGCAGAATCAATTTTGATAACTTCCGGTCCAAACTGAAGCAGGCGACACTGAACCAGGGACAAGGACTGATTGTACAAATCAGTGGGATTAGGTAATCAATATTCTCATAGACCAGGCTAATGACTGCTAGCAACACATGCTAACAACAGTATTTTTCTTAAAATTTTGTACTTTCAGCTGTCTACAATGAAGGAAGTTGTACTGTGTATGTGAAATGCTGAAAGAGGTACAAATATTCAGAAAAGCTATTTTTTCCCACTGAACTTATAACTACTTCAGGGGAGCCATACTGGATTTTGGGGTTATGGTTGGTAGGAAACCTCAGACTTTCCCACTTGGAATCCTGACTTTAAATAGGCCATTCTATTATATTACCCAATTTGAAACTATGACATCTTACACACATAATTAGATTATGTATTTCAACCAGTGTCACTGGAATTCCTGTTTTGTTGTTTTTAAATATCTGTTAGGGTGCTACTAGCAAATATATGCATTTACTGAGGTGGTACAAAAGGTTTTTTGAAGTGTATAAAGGTAACACAACAATTGACCATGAATTTATGGCAGATATTAATACAGTGGTCAGACTTGGGAATTAGAAGAATTAGCGAACCTAGAAAAAACAGGCAGGAGAGGAATTGATTGATGTGAAACTGAATACATGGATTAATGGACAAATGCATACATGGATGAACATATGGACTAATACAGGTCCTTCTCAAAATATTAGCATATTGTGATAAAGTTCATTATTTTCCATAATGTCATGATGAAAATTTAACATTCATATATTTTAGATTCATTGCACACTAACTGAAATATTTCAGGTCTTTTATTGTCTTAATACGGATGATTGTGGCATACAGCTCATGAAAACCCAAAATTCCTATCTCACAAAATTAGCATATTTCATCCGACCAATAAAAGAAAAGTGTTTTTAATACAAAAAACGTCAACCTTCAAATAATCATGTACAGTTATGCACTCAATACTTGGTCGGGAATCCTTTTGCAGAAATGACTGCTTCAATGCGGCGTGGCATGGAGGCAATCAGCCTGTGGCACTGCTGAGGTCTTATGGAGGCCCAGGATGCTTCGATAGCGGCCTTTAGCTCATCCAGAGTGTTGGGTCTTGAGTCTCTCAACGTTCTCTTCACAATATTCCACAGATTCTCTATGGGGTTCAGGTCAGGAGAGTTGGCAGGCCAATTGAGCACAGTGATACCATGGTCAGTAAACAATTTACCAGTGGCTTTGGCACTGTGAGCAGGTGCCAGGTCGTGCTGAAAAATGAAATCTTCATCTCCATAAAGCTTTTCAGCAGATGGAAGCATGAAGTGCTCCAAAATCTCCTGATAGCTAGCTGCATTGACCCTGCCCTTGATAAAACACAGTGGACCAACACCAGCAGCTGACACGGCACCCCAGACCATCACTGACTGTGGGTACTTGACACTGGACTTCTGGCATTTTGGCATTTCCTTCTCCCCAGTCTTCCTCCAGACTCTGGGACCTTGATTTCCGAATGACATGCAGAATTTGCTTTCATCTGAAAAAAGTACTTTGGACCACTGAGCAACAGTCCAGTGCTGCTTCTCTGTAGCCCAGGTCCGGCGCTTCTGCCGCTGTTTCTGGTTCAAAAGCGGCTTGACCTGGGGAATGCGGCACCTGTAGCCCATTTCCTGCACACGCCTGTGCACGGTGGCTCTGGATGTTTCTACTCCAGACTCAGTCCACTGCTTCCGCAGGTCCCCCAAAGTCTGGAATCGGCCCTTCTCCACAATCTTCCTCAGGGTCCGGTCACCTCTTCTCGTTGTGCAGCGTTTTCTGCCACACTTTTTCCTTCCCACAGACTTCCCACTGAGGTGCCTTGATACAGCACTCTGGGAACAGCCTATTGGTTCAGAAATTTCTTTCTGTGTCTTACCCTCTTGCTTGAGGGTGTCAATAGTGGCCTTCTGGACAGCAGTCAGGTCGGCAGTCTTATCCATGATTGGGGTTTTGAGTGATGAACCAGGCTGGGAGTTTTAAAGGCCTCAGGAATCTTTTGCAGGTGTTTAGAGTTAACTCGTTGATTCAGATGATTAGGTTCATAGCTCGTTTAGAGACCCTTTTAATGATATGCTAATTTTGTGAGATAGGAATTTTGGGTTTTCATGAGCTGTATGCCAAAATCATCCGTATTAAGACAATAAAAGACCTGAAATATTTCAGTTAGTGTGCAATGAATCTAAAATATATGAATGTTAAATTTTCATCATGACATTATGGAAAATAATGAGCTTTATCACAATATGCTAATATTTTGAGAAGGACCTGTAGATGCATAGAGATGAATGGAGAGAAAGATGGGTGATGGATAAGTGCAACATTTAGACAGTGAAATAGGAAATACAATCTGAAAATACAAATCCTTTTCCAAACTTATTTTGACCAGGAAAATACCATTTCAAGACCTTTCCAGACTCTAGGGACCTGCCTCTAGTGCTGTAAGGTTTTCACATCAGAGACAACAAAACAGGCATTTAAAATTAAAAAAATGGTTTATTTGTATTTTAAGGCACATTTAACTCATATTTGTACATTAGAGGCTTACTTTAAGGCACATGGTGCCATTCAGATGTAAGTCACAGACGAATCAAAAATTAGAAACCTTGTGTTGTGATGCTTAAAAAAGCTCAGCCAGCTAAGTGTTCTGTGATAGTTAAGTAAAGATGAATTACAAGTCTGAAATTGAGTGTCTTTAAAATGTAGCAGTTAAAATCCCACTGCTGCAAAATCCAGATAATAACCTTTTGCAACCCACCTATAACTTAATCAAATGATTAAAATAATAAAGTGCATAAGCCTTTTTGTCAAAGACTTCTTCATAAAGAATGAAATTCTTACAGACATCCCTCTTACAAATGAGTCTAAATATTGATGCAACTCGGTATCAATAAAATTCTTGTAAGAAACTATTGGATCTTTAAAATCACTGCTAAGAGCAGAATAAATATCCCAGTAAGAGGTCTTACAGATGTGTCCTAATTCAGCGCTCACACCCAAAGCTCAGGACAGAGTTGAGTCCTCTTGCATCCTTCATGCTCTATTCTTTCCTCTGCCGCCACCGGCAGGATGAGATGAGAAATGCGGCTCCACAGTCCACCGTACTTGTTGAGATCCATCCTGTCAAAAGATACCGGGTGGCTGTGAGACAGAAATCTCTTCTGCAGGTGGTCGTCCACCATCTCCTCCACAACGCTCAAGCGAATCTTGTCTTGGATCTCCTCTTCGTCACCCAGCAGCACTGTGAAGATCAGAAAAGTCTTCTTGTAGGCGGCGTTCTCGTGGTCACAGTAGCGGTAGAAAATGAGTGTGGAGCCCGGAGGCAGCTCTTCCAGGCGGTGAATAACGGCTACAGGTTTGTCTCCCTGGAAAGCTCCTTCGAGGTTTCTGTCAATGTCCAGTTTGACCTGATCGCTGTCTTGGCCGGCTTTGCTGGCTCCGTCGATGTGGAGGACGGAGGCATTGAGGGCGGTGGAGAAGGCGGAGGCCACGTCCCGAGCCAGGCAGCGCATGGTCTTCTCGGCCTTAAAGCCTGAAGTCAGAATCAGGCTCACCGGCTCTGCAGGTTGGCTGGTCTGGAGGTGCCTCTTAAGGTGGATTTCACTCCTGCTCCAGAGCTCGGCACGCTGATTAGGAAACCTCGTTTTTACTTCTTCCATCCGCTTGAGGAAGACTTCCACTTGTCGCAAATCATTCTTCTGAGGTGGAGATTTAGATTGGAGGAAATGCTGCGTCAAGATGGCAACAAGTACCACCACAACCACTGCCATGAAGACCCTTTTACTTCCTGTGAAGAGTTGGTAAGATGTCTCTTACAAAGTATTTCTTACGATTACTAAGCAATACTTTCTAATAATAACACAAAATAACAGGTTTAGCTACGAGGTAAGTACTACATGTGGAATAATCACTCAATTACCTCCAAGAATTCCAGTTTCTTCTGACAGTTCAGCCTGTGTAGTTGTAGGACCGATGGTTTCAACATCTGCTTTTTCTTTTTTCCTCATCTTTTTCATTTGTTTTTCTATGTCTTCCTTTGGAGGTTCCTCTTGAGACATTTGTGAGGTTCTTGGCACACCTGACCAGATTATAAAAAGAGAGATAGATTTCAATTTCAAACCAAAGATTGTAAACATAAGGTTTTTTATAGAGATAAGATAGGCGTCCTTCAGATTCACTCTTTTTTGTCTTGGACAGCTTCAGGTTCTTTACTGATCGGAGCTTTAAATTTATCTAAAGCATCATCTTTGTTGCTTGCGAGTATTTGCAAAGTGTAATCTCTAGGTTCAGCTTTATTATAAGTGAAAAGTTACAGACTAAGTGAATGTGAGACCTAATACAGGTCTAAAGTCAACTCTTCCAGGACAGTCAATATGAAATACAGCAGGAAATAAAAACCCGTTGTAGCACCTGGACTGAAATGTTCATCTGCTGCTGCGTTATTTGCCTCTCTTGCTTGTTGGCCAGGCTTTTTCTCTCTAGTCAGTAAATAATCCCCTTTAGCTAAGTCTGCATCTGCAATGCAAAATAAAAAACAGTGTAATCTCGATTTAAATGATCATATTTTTAACTTGTCAAGTCAAAGAAATGATATGGCTAAACAAATACAAATGCTTATATATCCTACTAGAGACGAACTGTTGGATCTTCCAGGAAAAAAACACATTAAAAATAGAGAGTATGGGCTAAAAAAGGACCTGATGTCACACTTCGACTAGGACATTTGTCAGGTGTAGTGCTGACTGGCTTCTCATTCTCTAATGGCTCTCCTTTGGAATGGCGATTGGTTTTCTTGTCCATTTTTAGTGAATGATCGACTTTTTCTGATTCTGCATCTGCAAAACAAAACAAATGAATGATCCATCAAGTTATATTCTGATCAGTTTAAATTTATCATGTGAAACAAATTCTGTTTTTATTTCAGGTCCAAATATGTTCACATTAGTTTAAATTCCTTCTCCTGATCGGTTGGTACCAAGTCTTCAGCAGATTTGTGATGACAATAATCTTCACTATAAATAAATCACACTAGTTAGATCTGCCTAACGGGCCTAACTGGACCAGCACTTGTGCAGGTCACCATTTTGTGGTTTTGTCTTTTGGCGCACCCAACTTTTTCAGGAGTTAAATGGAAGGTGGTACGTTTTATTCCAATCTTATGTCCATTCGTACCCCCCAGGGGGATGTTAATTTCCCACTTTGATGATTGAAATTTATTCTCTACTCTCCCATTGTCTACTGTAAGAAAACATAGTTTTATGGCTCCGGTATCTACCAGCCGGAGGTCACTTAGATTGATTTTAGTTTGATCAAGGTCCCAATTTTGTCATATTTCATAAAAGTCAATTGATGTATATGGGTATGCAAACCACAATCAATGGAAATACGGTGAAATACAAGATTTTAGGTTTAATAACCTCCTTAAATCATCAACATACCCAACAACAGATTTAAAAAAAAACTGTTACACCATGGTTTAAGCAGATGGGCACAAAAAGGTCTGTTTACAGGCACAATATAGATGTAAGGAACGACAAAATAAATATGCTTGGGTACAAAATGGATGTACAAACTGGCGAAACTAGGTGAATTGATCTAGAGCCTATCTAGACAGTCATAGCACATAGAAAATAGAGAGCACAGTGACAAATAAGAACCTGTGGTAACACTTGGACAGAGACATTCACCGGCTGATTTCTCATTCCAGTCTCCTGTGGAATCGTCTTGACTTTCATCATCGGCTTGTTGTCCAGAGTTCTTGTCGAGGCTATCACAGTTAGCAGAATCTGCATCTGCAAAACAAAGCATATACGACTGTAGAAGTTATATTTTGACCACAAGTTAAATTTGTCAAGACAAAGAAACCCTATTTTTCCTGATTTAAATATGATCAGAGCCGTTAAAGTTCGAATTCCTTACCCCCATCTTCTGGTACCTCGTCAGCCTTAGAGGTCTTTGTAGTCTCCTTGTCTGTAGGTGTGGCTGTATTAGTGTGGATAACATGAAGCACATTATTGGTTTTTTTAATAGTACAGTTAATAGAGGCACATACTTAGTGCACACCCAATGAACTGTTACTTGTTCAATACTTTACCTTCAAAAGCTTTCTGATCTCCATCTGGACCACAATCACCTAGTTTCCTCACATACTCCAGCTGTTCTTTATCATCGTATTTGAGATCTGAAAAAAAAAAGAAAAAAAGGATATTAAGTAACACTGGGGGTCAATAATATGCAAATACCTTGAACCAGTTAAAATAATACTCACTGAATGATTTGAGAACACAGACCATAATCATATTGCACAATTTAATTTCAACTGCCAACACAGATTAACGGATGTTGTACAGTTTTTTGTCACGTTTGCAGTCCAGTTATGTTGCAAATCTACAAATAGCAGAACAAATGAATGCTGCCAAAGACTTTCTCATAAACTCTGGCAAAAATCGGTGAGAGGACAAACATCCAAATTGAATTTATGACAAAGTTTGGACTTTTTAGGGCCAAAAATTTGTATAACTTTTTAAAAGTCTGGAAATTATTGCGCTAAACTGTAATGCATTCGAAAATTGTCAAGTGTGCCTATTTACAGGGTTTCCAGAGACATGTCAAAAGTAAAATTGAAGCAAAAACAATATACAAGGAGATGATTACCTTCCAGGATTTCAGTATCTTTTGAAACTTTGGATTCAGCAGCCTCTTTAGGAGTAGGACCAATGGGTTCAACATCCTCCCTTTGCTCAGTGGACTGTTTCCGTGGTGGGGTTTCTTTCCTCTGATCTTTGAATGCTGAGGCCACAAATAATGATGAGAAAAAATGTTTAACAGAAACAGAGAGAGACATCCAGTTCAAACCCATAACTTTAATAGTAAAGGAAGTTTTAAGTGGATAAAACCAACCTTCTCCTACATCACTGTTTGTGGCTGCAGGTTCTTCATTTATCCCAGGTTTATCTACAACACACTCTTCGTTGCTGCCTGCTGTTTTTGAAGTTGCTGGTTTCTGTTCCGTTTCATTCCTGGGGAGGTCTTCTCCTGAATTAAAACAGTTGCCCAAATGTTTGCGCTTCTTTACTTAAGCTTAAGGAGTACAATGTTATTTTCTCCTAGACATGGCAAATTAGATTATTGTTGAATCAGAATATAACTTAGGCTACACTTATTAATATTTTGCCTTGCAAGTGCTGATTCAAATAGAGGTGAATATCTAAATCACAGCTCTAAACAAGAATATTACAGTAAAACACAGCTGACAACATTTTATAAATACACTAAACCAGTAAAAATGATACCTGGTAGTTTGACAGTGGATTTTCCAGAATCATCTGGCTGCTGACAACCTGGTTTCGGTTCCTGTTCCTGTTCCATGTTTGTAGATGGTGCCTCTTCACTCACTGCGGGATTTGATAACAAAAAAAACCCAAAAAAAACAAGTATATGTTATCGCTTGATTTTTCCTGCTGAGACACGTGAAAAATCCTGGCTTTTGTACACACTGTCACCAAATGGTTAAAGTTCAAAGTGACGTTGTAAAGCATTGCACCTGCCAAAGTAACCCAATAAGGAAGTCTTCACAAGCTCTGAAGTGTGCTTATTTGTACCCTTTAAGGATAAATTAATGAAATACAACAGCTAACATAAACGGAACAATTTTTGCTCACATTTCGCGGGGATAATTACGCCATAATATCTGATAGCTAACTCACGGTAGTGGTAAATGAACTGCTAGCAAACCGCGAATAAAACTGCAATCATTCAGTTTGCTCATCGGGTTTGAAACAAGGCTTTCTGGACATAAATCAGAAATACTATAGGTAACTGTTGCCAACTAGAAGGCGAATTAACCAGACAAATTACATGACCCAGGTAGCTTGGGCTAAATTGCTAGCTAGTGTTAGCTAACTGATTTAGTCAAAAACAGAAACTTCTATGAATTAGAAAACCCCGCTGTGCAATAAAAAACAAGTAAGCAAAACGTATATATTATTCACGATTACCAGATCATAGAAAAGACACCACCGATAACATCTCCGTGGAGTAGGGAGCTTCTTTATCCTTTTAGTTGACAGATTCACTTTCAGCTGTTTAACTGCAAAGGCGGAACCTACAGCAGTGCCGTTGTTTCCAGAGCGGAAGACTGTTAAAATTCTAGAACTCAATAAGTCCCGACCTGAAACGCTTCCCCAGCAACAAAAAGGGGAAATTTGCGCACAACCTGCGATCTGTTTTATGTCAGGATGTTTCATCTTTTTGTTTAAATTTCTGTTGATTTTTGGCGACACTAGGTCGATTTGATATCAGCAATGGATCCCAAGACTGCTACAAATACAGCCTCGGGCCCCCTGAGACGGTCGACAAGACAGGGGAAAGGTGAGCAAACTGACAGTGATGCTCATTAGCTAGCTTAGCTTTATATCTCTACTGTAGTTGAAAGTTAAATCAGAATCAGAATCAGAAAAGCTTTATTGCCAAGTACGTTTTTGGACATACAAGGAATTTGTTTTTGGTGTAGTCGGTGCAATACAATACAAATTAAACAGTATAAACATATCTACAATATAATATAAATATATGTGCACAGTTTTAAGTGAGTGAGAGTAATAGAGCAGTATAAGATGCAAGAGCAATACAACAGTGCAGGTGATCATTGTGCAAGTATGGCAGTGCAAGTAAAGCAGGAGTCCAAGCTGAGCGTTAATGTAACGCATAGAGTTACATTAACGTTGGAATTACCTATTTACATCATGTTATGTATTTATTAAAATATGGAATCGTCGCTGGGCCCATAAACTGTGTTAAGATTAACTTAACTATTATGTACGATTTTTAAATTTCATTTTCGGTTTTGTTTTTGCGCTTTAAAAAGAAGTTTATTTTATCCACGAAGAGGTGAAGTGAGTAGAGTTATTTATTCACTCAAAGTGGCACCTGTCAAGAGACCAAACATGGGAGGGGGGAGTAAGGAAGGAAAACTAATATTACTGTCATCTTCATTACATAATATTATAAATCCCTATTATTATTATTATTATTATTATTACAGTAATAGTAACCCTAACAAATCAATGTATTTCTGCAGCTATGTATTTGATAATTTAACATTTTCTCTTTATACTCTTATTATTCTGTGACCATTAAATTAAAACCAGATATTTACATGATTACCAGTTATAATTATTATAAATATAATAAAATGTATTATTAGTAGTAAAACGTTTATGACTTGTTATAACAAAATCTTAATCTTGTCGTTTTTACATTTGGTTTGTACATAGAATCTCAAATATAAGCGGAAAAAGGCAACTTGTATACAGTTATTGCCTACCTTTATGGGAGCAGATACTAAAGACTGTTTGTTTGGGATAATTTGCTCTGTTATTCCTGAATAAAATGAGTAGTGCTTTGAAAAGTCTAATAAGAGTTGGATGTACTAGGAAATGGGATGCATGGATATTAGACCTGGCAGCTAAATTAAAGATAAAAAAAGCACGTGACCCTCATAGGTCTTGTTGAAGCCATTGCTAAACAATAAGAGGGGCCATTCAGCAGTGTAACTTTTTTCTTTTTCCTCTACAGTACTAAGCGTTGAGCCGACCCCCAGGGGTCCTCTAAAACGGACCAGAAAGACATCAGAACATCAATCATCCTCTGCAGTTAAAGGTGCAAAAAGTGTGGAGAATGGTTTGGATGATGAAGGTAGGATGCTCTGATTTACATTTTTTCCTTCAGATAGAGTAAATAAAATCACCTTTAATTACACTGCTCAATTGTGGCTTTCATTTTTTGTTAACAGAGTCTCCAACCAAGAAGCACCGGTTGGACACTGGGGAAGGAGATGGTGACAACCTTAATGACGATAACATGGAGGTCCAGGAATCGGACAAAGAAGATGAGAACGACAAGGACGTGGAAATGGAGGCAGCTGACAATCCATTGAAAGAAACCAGTCGCCCGAATATATACAAAGGTTAGGGCTACAAATAATAAAAACACCTCGCTGTTGAATAAATCATCATTCGGTCAGTACATTATCAAATATTTGAAAAGCAAGACCCATCAGGAAGGACACAAGACAAAAATGTGCCTTCAGAGCTATTTGGACTATAAATGTTCATTTTTATTATTATATCCATTGACCCATCAGTTTTTACATCAATTACAAATCCGAGACAGGATTAATGTGCGGGGAGGGAAAGACAGAGAGAGAGAGAGCCAGGCCTGGGGTCGGGACTCGTTGGAGAGTGCCTGGTGGCTGGGTTGCTCCTCCCAGGAACGCGCCGGGCCAACCCCAAATGCTTGTTGCCCCCCAGCTCAGCCTTCTCGTTTTGGGGTTTACCCCAGTGGATGAGAGGGTCGCATCCCTGCGCCTTCGGGTTTGGGACAGGTCTCTGACTGTCGTTTCGGCCTGTGGGCCGAGAGGTTGAGGACGGCGAGTACGAATATATATATACAGTACAGACCAAAAGTTTGGACACACCTTCTCATTCAAAGAGTTTTCTTTATTTTCATGACTATGAATATTGTAGCTTCACACTGAAAGCATCAAAACTATGAATTAACACATGTGGAATTATATACTGAACAAAAAAGTGTGAAACAACTGAAAATATGTCTTATATTCTAGGTTCTTCAAAGTAGCCACCTTTTGCTTTGATTACTGCTCCGCACACTCTTGGCATTCTGTTGATGAGCTTCAAGAGGTAGTCAACTGAAATGGTTTTCATTTCACAGGTGTGCCCTGTCAGGTTTAATAAGTGGGATTTCAAGCCTTATAAATGGGGTTGGGACCATCAGTTGTGTTGTGCAGGAGGTGGATACAGTACACAGCTGATAGTCCTACTGAATAGACTGTTAGAATTTGTATTATGGCAAGAAAAAAGCAGCTAAGTAAAGAAAAACGAGTGGCCATCATTACTTTAAGAAATGAAGGTCAGTCAGTCCGAACAATTGGGAAAACGTTGAAAGTGTTCCCAAGTGCAGTCGCAAAAACCATCAAGCGCTACAAAGAAACTGGCTCACATGAGGACCGCCCCAGGAAAGGAAGACCAAGAGTCACCTCTGCTGCGGACGATAAGTTCATCCGAGTCACCAGCCTCAGAAATCGCAGGTTAACAGCAGCTCAGATTAGAGAACAGGTCAATGCCACACAGAGTTCTAGCAGCAGACACATCTCTAGAACAACTGTTAAGAGGAGACTGTGTGAATCAGGCCTTCATGGTAAAATAGCTGCTAGGAAACCACTGCTGAGGACAGGAAACAAGCAGAAGAGACTTGTTTGGGCTAAAGAACACAAGGAATGGACATTAGACCAGTGGAAATCTGTGCTTTGGTCTGATGAGTCCAAGTTTGAGATTGTGTGTGTGTGTTTGTGTGTGAGTGTGTGTGTGTTCCTGTCTTGGCATCACAGTGAGAACCAATTTCCCGATTTCACCATCAAATTGAGGACCATTTGTACCAAAGTGAGGACATTTTGCTGGTCCTCACGACCTATTTTGCTAACAGTTAGGTTTAGGACTAAGGTGTGAATTGACTTTAGGTTAAGGTTAGGGTTAGGTAAGCACTGGTAATGGTTAGGTTTAGGGTTATTGTCAGGGTTAGGGCATAGAAAGGGTTGAAAATGACTGAAAATCAATGGAAGTCAATGGGAGTCAACACATGGTCCTCACTACATATAGCAAAACAAGTGTGTGTGTGTGTGTGTGTGTTTGTTTGTGTGTTTGTTTGTTTGAAATGTGTATCCACTGAAGCAGGTGCTGGTGTCTCCTTCATTTCTCTTTTCTGATACCAGAGATAAGTCAACACATTTTTCCACTCTGTAAATGTGGTTTGCTCTGGGAAAACAGCTACTCCATATAACAAAGTTGACAAGTATTTCCAGGTGTACTAAGGATCTTTACATTTTCTACAGTTATATTCTTATCAAGATACTTAGTCTGTCATTGGATTTCTCATTTTAATAGATTTACTGTTTTTTTTGTAAAACAGACAACTTCGAAGATGTCAATTTTTCCCCTCGTGTCGTCCTCCATAAACCCTCCCAGATAAGGGACCCTCCACAAGAGGAATCGCAGGGAATGAGATCTAGAAAAGGTTGGAAAATTTTGTAATTTAAGTCAATTTTAAAGATGGCAGGATGAAAAAAATAATTTTATATCTTTATCTAAGGGTCAATATTAAATTTTGAGAGGAACAATCATGATCCTAAACAGATTTTTGCTTGTTTTCATTTAAAGCAGAAAGTAAAGCACCTCCATCGCACACCAAGGCTCATTCACATATCAGACCACCAGAGAAAAGACCTGACGTTCCGATCACCAGCATGGATGAGTATAACAGAAAACCAGAGGTAAAAGCCAGGAGTGCAGGTACTAAATGTTTTCTATTGGGAAGTTTAACTCAACAAAGTTGCATTGAGCACATGTTAAATTGCCTTTTTTTTTCCTTTTACTTCAAAACGAAGCCTCATTGTCACTGAATGTACCCAGAGCTAACCAAATTCCCCAGAGAGCATATCCAACGTCAGAGGAAATGTACCCAGCGAGACCATTTGTAAACAACATTCCAGCAAATTATCTGAAAAAACAAGGTATCTTAGCTTAAACAAAGAAGAACATCTGATGACATCATAAAGTTTTTCATACTGACACCAGACTTTTCTTTCTTAGCTGCAGCAACAAAAACTGCTGGGAACAAGATAAGTTCTGAAAATTCCTGTAGAGGTAATATAAAGATTAATTAACATTATATACGAGCTTATATTTCTACACTGTTTACTGCCATGAATTTAAAATGTTCTATCATTGCAGGTTTTGTTTGGTATTTATGGCGCTTGGTTTTCTTGGTGCTGCTCAGTTCTGCCACCCTGCTAGCTTACAGGATCCTCCCTGTGCTCCAAAGTAAAGCAGGAGGAGGAGGAGGGCAACAACCCCGAGAAGGGATGTCAGGAAAGTTTTCCAACGGCTTGTCACTTCTCCAGTCTCAGTTCCCGAGTCAGAGAGCTGTGCTGTGGGAGAGAACCAAGGTCCACTTGGAGAAGCACCTTAAAACCGCTGACCCAACAGAGCCAGCGAGTCTGATCCTTGTAGCAGGCCACAAAGCAGAGAGGACTCTGCAGTGCTTGGCTCAGGACATGGCCTCCATCTACTCGTCTGCCCGCAACGGCTCGGTTCTCCACCTTGACGGGGCGAGTAAAGCCGGTCAGGACAGCGATACAGTAAAGCTGGACATCGACAACCAGCTCCAGGCAGCTTTCGAAGGAGATAAACCAGTGGCGGTCATCCACCGCGTTGAGGAGCTGCCTCCAGGCTCCACCCTCATTTTTTATCGTTACTGTGACCACGAGACTGCCGCTTACAAGCAGGTGTTCCTGTTGTTCACAGTTTTGCTTCCTCAAGATGAGATCAGCAGTGAGATGAGCCTGATTGAGGTGGAGGAGATGGTCCTTAACTATATTAAGGAAAAGCTGGTGAACTCCGAGAGTGAAGCCGACTTCAATGAAATGGATGTTGACAAGTTTAGTGGACTGTGGAGCCGCATCTCCCATGTGGTTCTTCCTGTGGTGTTGGAGGAGGAGGTGGAGCAGGAGGGATGCCCATGAAACAAGTTTTTAGGGATGCATTGATGTGGCAACTCCCACCATAAATTCCACAGAGACGTGTCTTCTGAGACACGTTTTCCACACAGGCTTCATTTAAAATATTTGAAGGATGCATTAAAAGCTCTGACAGTGATAGGAATCCTACTGAAGTTGCAGTTTTGTGTGTCGTCAAGATGTTTTTTATTTGAAGAACAGATTTAACAAAAACATCTTTGACATATACAGGATTTTTTCCAATCAGTTTTAGCCTAAGAAACAATTTATTGCAGTTTTTGTGTTCTTTCCCTTCCTCCAAAGCACTTTTCCCACAGCAGGGATAAAACTCAGCTTGTCTTTGAAACTAACAAATGTTAAATTTTCTGTGGATCTGTATGTTTTAGATTTCGAATCTCAGAGAGGAGCTGACAGGGCATCCAGAGAAGCCACTTTGTTTGTCACCGGTGTGTACTGAACATGTCTGTGTTTGCTTTGAGCGTTCCCCTTTTCCAGAATACTGGCTTTTACAAAAATACATATATTTCTTCTGTTTTTTCATCTTAAAATGTATTTTGTTGACGTGCTTCTAAGATTTGCATTGTTTTTAATTGCTGTGTATATACTGTATGCTGGATTTCAAAAGGATGAAAACTTTGTTGATGTTAATTAAAAAAGAAACCCTGCAGGTTTATGTGACAGGATTTATTTGTACAAATATTTTTGACTGAATATGTCAGACACTAAATGTGCCTTAAATACACAAGAACTATTTAATAACCAGAACATCCATGATGAGTCTGTACCAGTAAGACATGTCCTGTTGTATCATTTGTCAGAGATCAGTTTTTCTTTGTATTACTTATAAGAGTGTTTGAATGTTTTTAATAAAGATTATTTTGATATTAAGGGAGTTGTTTTAACTCTACAGCTGCATCTCAGTAAATTACAATATTATCAATAGTTAAATTGTTTCACTAATTTAGCTGAAAAAGGGAAAGTTGTGAATAGATTTATTACACAGAGAGCGATATGTTTCAAGTATTTTGGGAATTGGATGATTATGGCTTACAGCTACTAAGAAATCACAACGTTAATTTATTTAGCACATTTTCAATGACCGATGCAACAAAAAACTTCACAATAAGAGTAACCGAACAAAATAAACAGCAATGTGTAATACAGAAAACGATGCAATCATAAATACATTTAATAAAAACTCATGGAATAAAAATGTCTTTAGATACTTTTTTAAAAGTGTTTACAGAGACTAGGCTCCAGAGGCAGATCGGCTGTTGTGGACAGCTTGGAAACATCGGTCTCAAGGTCTGGAGGAGACCAATAAAAGGTTTAGATTCGATGACTTCAGACCATATTTGAATCAAATCAGAAATAGAGAAAGGAGTCTGTCAATGTAAAGCTCTGAAGGTTATAACACAAATTTTAAAATGAAACCTATACCTGATTGGCAGCCTGTGTAGCGATTTTTAAACAGGTGTTAAATGAGTTCCTCTGAATGAGACGGTGGTCTTGCAGCAGAGTTTTGGACAACCTGAAAACAAGCCAGGTTTTATGCCAAGAAAGCATAAATTATCATCTCAACTTCACTTGACATCATGATTTAGGTTTTGTGATGTTCCTCAAATGAAAAAAGCAGGTTCTTAAAAGCCTAAATGTGAGCTTACTGCAATGTATGGCAAAAGGACACCAAAGCACTTTACACTACAATCAGTCATCCACCTATTCACACACTGTGGTAAGCTACATTGTAGCCACAGCTGCCCTGGGGCAAACTCACAAAAGTGGGGCCATACAATTGGCGCCACCGGGCCCACTGACCACCATCAGTGGGCAAGGCAGGTGAAGTAAAGTGCTGTAAAATGTCCTGATAGACGGTTGAGTTGACTGTGGACTTGATAAAGACACAGTGGACCAACAGCAGCAGTTCTCACAAAATCAATGTGGAAACTGGACCTCAAGCAATGTGGATTCTGTGCTTCTCCGCTCTTCCTCCAGATTCTGGGACCTCAATTTTCACATTAAATGCAAACATTTCCTTTATCTGGAAAGAGGACATTGGACTACTGAGTAAAAGTTCAGTCGCTAATTCCAAGTAAGACGCTTCTAACTTTGTCTCCCGTTCAGTAGTGGCTTAACACAAAGAAAACAACTGTTGTAGTCCATGTCCTGGGTATGCCTGTGTATGGTTGCAGCTTAAGCTCTGATTACTTCACAGTCCTCAAAAGGCTGGGATTATTCCAGCTTCTTGTGCACCTTTTTTCCTTCCACTTAACTTTCCATTAATATTATTGGATACACCATTGAGTTTCCGGCATCTTCTTTAACAATTTCCTTTTCAAAAGGGTGTCAGTGACTGCATACAAAACAGTAGACAAATCAGCAGCATAAAAAACATTTTTCATTGGGCTAATATAATATACTAGTTTCCTGACAAACTAAATTTGGGGTTTTTATAAGCTATAAGACATAATCATCCAAATTAAGAGAAACAAACATGAGTTTTGCTTTTTGAATTAAGCCAATGAAATAAACAAACCTTTCAAATATGTTCTCGCTGATTGAGATGCAGCTTTAGATTAGCAATTAGAATTTAAGGCTTCCTCTATTGATATTAGACTTTAACACAAAAGGAGAATTTTTGGTTCACTATGTGTAATAAAAAATAAGGAAACAGTTCAGCCCGGAAACCAGGAACTAAAGGCTTTGTGACAAGGCAGCAGATCAATCATTTACAGGGTATCACACACACACACACACTGTGAGAAATTTGGAAGTTGAAAAAAGTTCACAAAATGGTTCCTTCTGTGTTACCTAAGGCTAATAATTGAGTGAATTATCGAGCATGCATTCAGATAATGGTTTCTAACAAAATGAGAATGAAAACACTACCCTTGTATTTTTAAGTAAAAAAAGTATTTTATGTAAGAAACAAACATACATGTACATTGATCTGATTTTTGGAAGAATTAAACAAAGCACTAAAGAGGTTCAGTTATAGGTACAACAGGGTGGGTGAACAGTTAATAAATCTATTTCACAATATGCACTTGAATTAAATTTAACCTCGCAATTCATTCCTTCAGGCTGTAATAACTGCTCCACAATTTGCATTATTTTAAAGATTTATGAGTGACTTAGTCAGCTATTGCATGCTTACCATGAGGCATCATCACTTCCTTTAAAACATTGACCTTGGTGAGGGAAACCATCCCTTTGGGATTGCTGGTTGTGCTTGGCCCAAGGTTATACACATTTATAAAGCTATACTTTAAGCAAAGCAAATATTTTACTAGTGATCCATAATGAACTACTGCAGTCCTAACTGATAAGAGCCGACCTACTGGCTTCCACTCCCTTTAGAGAGAAAAAAACAGCAGAGTACCTTGTGGAAACAGTCTGCAGTTTGAGAGCTTTTAGCATTTCAGTTCAGGCTGTATGATATGAATATTTTTATTAACCTTTAAAATTCTTAAAACCTTTCAGCAGTAGGAAATAAGAATTTTTACACAAATATCTTTTGAATGTACTCTGCATTAGCCATATTTATTGGCACACCAGGTAAAGACGTGTACAAGTCCTGAATTAGTGAATTGTTGTTGAAGTAGAATACATTTACTGAAGAATTTAGAAACATCAAACCTTTTAAACTTTGGGAGAAAAAACATCTAATTTAAACTTTACTTCTGTAAGTTGATCAGAGTCTGGGAAGTTTAATTAGTAGCTCATGACTTTATGTTGCCTGCGCTATAAACACGATTTGATACAGTGGTTCAATTCTTATAGCCTCTCTTCAAAATGGGCAAGACAAGAGAACATGCAATTTAAGTAAGACAGATTGTATCGATCTTCACAGCAGAAAATAGCTAACAAAATGCTACTCATCTAAACTACTGTCAGAACTATGATTAAAAATGTTAAATAATCTGAACAGTTGCTGCAACAGGGCTGCACGGTGGCGCAGTTGGTAGCACTGTTGCCTTGCAGCAAGAAGGTCCTGGGTTTGATTCCCAGCCTGGGGTCTTTCTGCATGGAGTTTGCATGTTCTCCCTGTGCATGCGTGGGTTCTCACCGGGTACTCCGGCTTCCTCCCACAGCCCAAAGACATGCCTGTTAGGTTAATTGGTAACTCTAAATTGCCCTTAGGTGTATGAATGAGTGTGTGCATGGTTGTTTGTGTGTTGCCCTGTGATGGACTGGCGACCTGTCCAGGGTGTACCCTGCCTCTCACCCATAGACTGCTGGAGATAGGCACCAGCTCCCCTGTGACCCACTATGGAATAAGCGGTAGAAAATTACTGACTGACTGAATCTGAACAGTCCAAAGAAGGCTGCACAAGGAGTCAACATTATCCTGCCACCACTTACAATAAGCAGGATGGTAAGGGAAGTTAAAAAGAAATCACTGTTAGAGAACTGCAGCTACATTTTCAGTATAAGATTATTACACTGCTCTCAATGATGAATTTATTTGAGGTTTTCTTTAGACTTCTTTACTAGGGCTGTAAATAAATCTCACTGGCACTGTACCATTCGCTAATTCTTCTGCATCAGAAATAGTCCAACAATGATAGCTACAGACAGAGATGTGATTCCAACCACGAGGATTTCTGAGATGACTGTAACAGTCACTGTGACTGCAGAGCAACGGTCCTGAAATCCAGAAACACACATAAAAAACATTAATACTGTGCCGCAAAATTTGTTAGGATACAGATAGTCTTCAAAGCAGCACACACTCATTTATACTTTCAGATTTACCGTAATTATTTGATGACCCTGATGATGTTTGGACTTATCTGTGACAGAACATGGAATGAAAGATGAATATTTTCATGTGCATCTTACACCAGGCAATATATTATTAAAACTTTTAAAGTTAAAGACAAATTAATCACCTTTTACGATCTGCAGTAAGGCTCTCTTGTTGTTACAGAGCAAAATATCCCAGACTATAGTCAGGCCAATCAGCACTGTTTGAGCAATCAGTACAAACCACAACTCTCTCCTGGTTTCTACCCATTCATCAATCAAGCCCTTGATTTTAACATGGAGAAAAGCATCTGTGTGTAGAAATTTTAAAATCAAAACAAAGCAATAAATAGGTTTAGGTAAAAAGTAATATTGTTATTTTGCTTTTAAATTAAAAACATTTGCTAACAACACATTAGAAGCACAATTGGAGCGGCACTTCTAAATAGCCCTTTCACCATGGTAGAAATAGCAAGAGAAGCTACCATAATGGGATGTTTTCTTGTGGTTCCCATTTTGAAGACAGGCTAAGAAAAATTGGCCTCAATGTCACATTACATTTACATCCCAAAGAAAAAGGAAAGTCATAGATAACTTAGTACAGTCATATTCTTCAGTTACATTAATTTTAAAGGAATCGACAGGGGACTATGTCACTGGTGATTTTGTTAACCATTAATTATTTCCTAATGTTTAATCATTCTTCCACCTGAATACATTTGGCATTTTTCTTTATAATATTTTATTGTTAGATTAGCTCCTGCAATAGGATGTATTTATTTTAAGCTGTTTTACACAACTTTGCCACGGTGCTAATGATTTGAAGGCTGCTGTGATTCATCGTCAATGATTTACCAGCTACATGAATGTAAAACTGTATTTTTATGCTGGCAATTGATACAAATTGATGCAAGTGTCCAACGTTTAAAATAAACTCATTTAGATAAAGTAAGTCTTACTTGTGAAAAGGTGGTGGAAGGGAAAACACACCCGAAGAGCAAGTTCACAGTGTTCATTTCTTAAACAAAGAAATAAAACAAAGACAAGTTAGCTGGTGCATGTCCAAGATAAAGTCAAAGTGAACATGTTTTGTGCAGGAAAAAGACTTTAACTCACAGTTCATGGCTGGGTCCAAACGGCAGCACAGCAATGACCCACTCTATGAAACCAATCAGCAGCACTGTGGTTACAAGACCAATGTAAATACCCTGAAATATGCACATTTGTACAAACAAAAAGAAACTGTTTATGATCAAGAAATTTCTTTATATTTTTACTGCTCTACACCAATGATTAGTACTCACATTGAGGGGGTTGCAAAGACAAAGTAAGATTAATGACGACAAAGAAGACAAAATACAGAATGAGCTGCCCACAATCCTGAAACTCTATAAACAAAGAAATAAACACATTTTATATTACTAAATGTGAAATCATTTGGCTAATGCATGTTTTTCACATAGATTTGTAAAAAGCCTTGAAATTACTTGTTGTTATAGACCCCAAGATGCTGTTTTACACACGAACAGATCAGATCTGACCTTTCACAAACTCGTCACTGCTTTGATACATTATGTGAAAAAAATGCAGGACCATTCCACTAAGCTGAAGCGCGTTTTTATCCCATCCTAGTGTCATCTTCAGTTTAGATATAAAAGGTTTTGATAACCTTTAAATGCCATGACCAAAAGCTGTTACTTCAGTTGCTTGTCAATACATGTCAAATTTGTTATTTTCTGCCTTATAAGATTAAGTGTCAGACTTTGTATGGGAAATCAGCTCCAACCAAAGTATCTTACCTACAGCTTGTTTTGCATTCAATCCTTCTACATCTCTGAGCTTAAATAAGTGTGAATGGAAAAAATATTTGCCTTTTTCCCTATTGCCTGTCTACAGCAACCTCTCAAATTTCCTCTCTAATTTGTGATTAGCTAGTGGCACATTCTGGGGCTTCAGGGCAGGTGTCTGAGTGCTATCAGACAAAAAAAGTCTAAGAGTCTAAGAGAGACACAGAACAAAGAACCAAGAATAAACTCCAGATGTATTTTAAACCTGATTGATAACCTTCTAAAGACTCGGTTACATAAAAATTTTTGGCAGCACTCTTTTTTTTTTTTTTTTGTCTAATATTGCATTAAGTTCCTGCTAATTTTGTCTTGTTTTCCTCCACACTTGTGACATGCACTTGGTGAGATTCCTTGATAACTTTTTTCCTACTTCATATCTAATTTGTGTGATCCAAATTTAGGACATCTCCCTATTAGCCTCGGCCAGAAAAAAACGGCCCTACAACAGGAAACGATTACCTCATAAGTTACAAGCTGAGACAGGAGGTTGTAAAAGCCGCATATGCCAAGGTCCAAAGCTGGTTCTGAGTGAGGTGACACAGCAGCAAATTTCGGACCACAGTAAGGCATCTTTTGTCCTGCATTTGTTCACTTGTCTGATTTCTTTTTAAATCACAAATTGCACAATATGTTGTAGTGATCAGTTACACGGAACAAGATTAGGTGGAAAAATCACCCAAACTCAGAAAAAGGATAAAAAAAACAAGAACAACATAAAAAATCCATAAAAACTTATAGATTTAAAAAGGTTTTAAAATATCACATTGAAAACTAGATGCCTGGAATTAAAATACAAAAGAACCATAAATGCACAGTAATGTATGAAATAACTATTTGCAATTTGGCAGAATTTAGATAATCTTTTCATCTCAAGTTCATGTAAATCACACTCATAAAAGCATTTTTTGTTGGTGGCAGTATTTCTCATTATAGTCCCAGATTTAGAGCAACTAACAACACACAAGATATTCATTGGAAACATTGCAAACATTAACATTTAATGCATCTAGAAACAGTAACAACCTCCAGCGACAATCCTTCACTTAATGTCTTACCTTCAGTAAGTAATGATTGGAGGATCTTCTGGGATGTACAGCCATAATTATGTTGGATATTTGCTGATGAGACACAGTGACACTTGTATGTATTATAAGGTATCTTCAGAAGAACAACGCAACATGAATACATTTTATTTATTTCAATAGTTACATCTGGTAGTTCACATACCATTTTCATATCCACAAAAACACTGTTCAAGCACATCATTACAATGTCCCCTATCTAGAGTAAAAAAGAAAAAGTCAGCAAAAATACTAGTTTACACATTCATTTTGACACAGTGTTGGAGAATCAAATTTACCTTAGTGTCATTTTCTGCATTAGTTGAAGCTTGTGTTGTATAAACTTGCATTGTTGTAGTCATTTGGGTTGTAGTTGTTGTTACTGCTACATTAGTGTCATTTTCTGCATTAGTTGAAGGTTGTGTTGTATAAACTTGCATTGTTGTAGTCATTTGGGTTGTAGTTGTTGTTACTGCTACATTAGTGTCATTTTCTGCATTAGTTGAAGCTTGTGTTGTATAAACTTGCATTGTTGTAGTCATTTGGGTTGTAGTTGTTGTTGCTGCTGCAGTTGTTGCCTCTGGTTTTGGAGTGCTCATGGGTCTGAGGACTATTACATTAACACGTTCCCAGCACTTTCTATACATTTGACAGAAAGTGGCCCTGTAGGATGAAGCCTGAAATAGTAACTGCCCTTAAAAGCTTTTAATGTAAACTATACAACTGTAAAAAATTTACCTGAAGATGATATCACGTTCGTCTCCCTCTGCAGTCCAGTTTACATTGATCAACCTCTTTTCCCTATTGTCAGTGTTACTCACAGCTGAACCCTAGGAAGAGTGATAAAGATAAAAAAAAAACATTACCACAGGGGACTGTACTCTCACCATTCCTCTTCACTCTGTACACCTCAGACGTCCAGTACAAGACAGACTCCTGTCATCTGCAGAAATACTCGGATGATTCTGCAGTCGTGGGGTGGATCAGAGATGGACAAGAAGCTGAGTACAGGATGGTGGTGGACCGCTTTGTGGCATGGTGTGGAAACAATCATCTCATTTTGAACGTGACTAAAACAAAGGAGATGATTGTAGATTTTAAGAGAAACAGGAATAAGTCAAAAACTATTTATATCATGGGAGAAGAAGTGGAGGTGGTGGAGGAGTATAAATATCTCGGTGTTCACCTGGACAACAGACTGGAGTGGAGATGCAACTGTGAAGACATCTACAAGAAGGGACAGAGCAGACTGTACTTCTTGAGGAAGCTCAGGACCTTCGGTGTTTGCAGCAAGATGCTGCATATCTTCTATAAGTCTGTTGTGGAAAGTGTGATCTCTTCTGCTATCATCTGCTGGGGAAGCAGCATCAGAGCTAGGGACTTAAAAAAGCTCAACAAGCTGATAAAGAAGGCTGGTTCTGATCTGGGGACTCCTCTGGAACCTCTGGAGATCATTGTGGAAAGAAGGATTCTTCATAAAATGAAGAACATTATGGAGAACCCTGAGCATCCTCTTCATGAGACTGTCCTACAACAACAGAGTGTCTTCAGTCAGAGGCTTCTTCAGATCTGCTGTAAGACGGAGCGCTACAGGAGATCCTTCCTGCCCACAGCCATCAGCATCTACAACGGCTCTATGAGGAAACCCTCATATTGAGCTACAACATTTAATTTCCCTTTGGGATTAATAAAGTATTTTTGAATTTGAATTGAATTGAATTACCTGAAGTGATTTCCTTCAATATTACAGAGAAGATATGAATGCTGCATGAGCATATTAAGTGCAATCAGTATGAACTGGCCTAGCTTACCTCTGAATTGCCACATCTCAGGAGTCGAGATTCGCCAGAGTTAGTAATGATAAATTTTCCAAGTGGGGGACCTTCACCATTTAAACTCAGTTCACGAGCTTCCAACATAAATCCAATAAATGGGACGGAGTGCTTGCTCTGGAGGGAAACTGGAAAGTAAGATTTATCATGGACGAATGATTAAGAAAGACGATGAATATCTACGTAAGAATGCACAGTGCCTAGAAAAGAATAACTTGTTCACATTTTGACACATCACAACAACAACCTTAATTGAATTTTAGTGGGACTTTATGTGAAATACCAACCCAAATTACGGCATGAATGTTTTGTGGAAGAAAAATGGTACATGGTTTTACAAACAAATACAAATCTGAAAAGTGTGGTGTGCATTTGTGCTCTGCTGCCTATATTTTCATACTCTAAATACAATCCAGTACAACCAACTGCCTTCTGAAGTGATCTAATTACTAAGTAGAGTCCACCTAAATGCCATGTAATCTCTGCTTATCCAGCTGTTCTTAGAAGGGCTCAATAGTTAGAGAATATTAATAAACTAACAGCATTATAAAGACCAAGGAAGACAGCAAACAAAACGGGGAAAGTTGTGTAGAAATTTAAAGCAGGGTTAGATTGTAAAACAATCTCTCAAGCCTGCGATGTCTCACAAAGCACTGTTTAGTCCTTGATCTGAAAACTTAAACACTATGGTAAAACTGCATACCTACAAAGATATGGCAATTCACTTAAACTGACAGGACATACAAGGAGAGCATTACTTGGAGAAGCAGCCAAGAGGCCCATGGTAACTCTGGAAGAGATTCAAAGCTCAGATGGGAGAATCTGTTGGCAGGACTACTATTAGTCCTGCACTCCAAAAATCTGACCTTAATGAAGGAGGGTCAAGAAGAAGCTTTACACAAGCTATTTAGGGAACTTAGCAATGAGTGGAAGAAGCTACAAGTGAATGATTTAAATCAAAACATTATCATGTGGTAAAATGACCCAGTCAAAGTCCAGAACTAAATCCAATTAAGAAACTCTGGCAAAATGTAAAACCAGTATTAACAGACACTCTTTATTTAATCTCCATAAAATTTGACTAAGTTTGTGCTGTTCTGCAAAGACAGGAAGAAGACGTGCAAAGCTGGTAGAGCCATTCTCTCAAAAACCTCTAAATATTAGTGACTCAGGTGCACTGAGTAGAAATGCACATCACAATCTTCTGACTATTATTTGTAAAAAAAATAAATACACTATGTTTTATTTTCCTTCCACTTTGCAATTGTGCATCACCTGGTGTTGGCCAATGTAATCAGGTAAAGTCACAATAAAATTCTTTGAAGTTTTTGGTTGAAACCTGATATAAAGGGATGGGAAAAAGTTCAATACACTGTATGTAAAAATAATTTATAGAAAGATAGGTGTCAAAAACATGCCTTTAGAACACATTCAGCTGTCTTTGTTTACCTGTAATTGGGTCTCCAACATTACTGCCAAGCCGGTTGCTAACCATAAAAGGGGGTTCTGACGTCTGAGGAGGAGTCCCGGTACCACCAGGACCATGCAGAGGTCTCATTGAGTCACACGCCTCTGGGAAGTTGCCATGTGAATACCCATGCAGCTTGGAGATGAAGTTAAGGCTGACAAAAATCCACCACCACATCTATAAAATGTAGTTATTAACATGTAACAGACCTGTAAATCACAGATTGCTTAAATAACACTGATGTACAATTATTGTACATCAAATTACAATTGTTTATTGTAATAAATTACTTTAAGTTTGACCTACTTTTTGTAGATCCAAAGTCATGTTTTATGTTAACAAAAATAAGCAGACAGTCAATAACTCTCTACTTTCTTTCAATTAAAATAATATTATATTCATCATAATAACACAATAAACCTCCACATAAAAGCTTGAAACAGTCAGAAACATTTTTAAACTTCAGTGAGACAAAATAGCCATACTGTTTTTAAGAGAAGTAGAAGAAAGTTGAAGCAAGTCTTGGAAACAAACAGATCCCTCTTCCAGGACAGTAAGGTATGCTGTGTGCTGTAAAGCCGTGCAACAACACAGTGATTGAGGAATCCTCAACGAGCCGCTTACCTGCCCTCAGCAACAGGAACACATTATACATAACCCATTAACTGCTTATATCTGATAAATGATTACACTTTATTACATGATAAAAAATACCCGCTGTTCCTTGTTTGCTCTGATCTATCAAGGAAACTGTTTTTGTAAGTCCAACAGACTCTGTGGGTACAAAGTCCACCTTATGTTACTGTGCCAATTAAACAAACTGAGGAATTTATATTGGAGGTCAGTCTAAGTAATGTTAACAAAACACAACAGATAAAAGTTGAGTCACCATCCCAGGGAATTGTGATTCACCATAATCACGTTGTACCATTGATTGAAGTAAAAGAAAAACTAATAAAAAAGGTTAACGTTAAACATCAGTATATCTTCCCCCGAAAATCTCATGTACAGATTTCCTACAGCCACAGAAAAATAACCCTCAGGTTCTCCAATTAGAACGGTTGGCACTTAAACAAAGAACAACATGATACATGAAAGGTAAACTTTTTAGTATTCCACATAATTTTATAAATAAAAATCAGTGAGGTGCTTGGAAAATACTTGTGAACATTTAACTGCCCTGGTAAAACACAAAATGGACTGGAGAAACATGTCACAGGCAATGAAAATGTCTTTTTATATTTTAAGATGCTTTTATGAAAAACAGTGTTTACAGTTTAATATTCTCAAATCTCTCAGTTGCCTTCGTTCTCTCTTCCTTCAGCTTCCTTGACAGTCATCTTATCATTTGGTTCAATAACCTAAAATTTAAGAACAATATGACACAAAATAATTGCAGTATAGCACCATGTATTATGTTTCGCCATTATTACATGAATCTCAGCTGGAGGTTTAATCATCCTACAGGTCTTCTTTACTTGCATTAGCGTGTAGCAGCAGCTTGACCACCTCAAAGAGAGACTGAAATAATTTTTTTTTATTGTTGACACAGTCTAGAGGACATCAAAATGTCTGTCCAGGTAGCGAGAGCTACTCCGCTGCACCGTGGGCAGAGAAGAATATAGAGTTAAATAATCTAAATAATGTTCATTTAATGACTTTTGTTTGTGTTGAGAAAACTCAGTTAAGCACTAGGAGACTAGCTGTTCAGCTAATGATGTGTTCGGTGTTGTTTTTAAAGTTAACACAAGCTTTATTTAAAGGGTGGTTTTTAAACACCCTTTATTCATTAGATACCAGTTTCACAGAGCTGGTTTTCACCAGTCCTTGTTTTTGTCTCTGCCATTAATAAGAGTTATAATTACTCCTGTGAAACAATTCAGAAAAAAAAGTTTACTTTTTAAACTTTTTGAGATATTTTCATCATTAATGATGATGTCGATCCATTGAAACCTAGTCTTAAACTTACTATTTGATTCCCTAATAACAAGAACAACTCAAAAATGTGCTTCCAAAGTAGTTTTGGGTGCAATGCTTTGAGCCAGCAGACGATGGCAGTGTTTACACAGACAAAATGTGTGCAGCTATTGATAGACATCCATTAAAATAGTTGTGAAGGTTTTTTTTGTTTTGTTTGCAGCATATACAGGGCATTCTGCTGTGAGTTTTAAAAACATATTTAAAGTTACTTACATGAAAAATGGATCATCTATTTAGTTTTACACAAAGAATTATATGTCATATAAAAGTACTACTTTCATTTTAATAGAGTTAAAAGAGGGACTTTAAAAATGGCAATTACAACACATGTAAAATATGTACACTTCTGCAGAGTAGTTTATGTAAAAATACTAAGATAAAATAAGAAAACAAACATAAAACGTGCATTTTATTAAGCTCTCTCTTATTTGGACTTACTCTTCAAATAATTCTAAAAATCAAGAACTTACTAAAATTGTTAAGTATGATATTGATTCAAAATTTATTAGAAGATAATTATTATGGTATAAAACTTATTAGTAACTTAGAATATCATGTAAAAGTTAATTTACTTCAGTAATTCAGTTGAGAAAGTGAAACAAATGTATTATATACAGTAGAGTCAACACAGAGTGAAACATTGTAATTATGTATTTATTTTCATTTTAATTATTATGACATTGATTATTGTGGTATTTGTGATGATTCAGTTTCTTTGAAAATTCTAATATGACATAAGACAAATTAAAAATATACATATTTTCATACAGATATGTTATAGCCTATACATGTTGAGCAGACAGTCACTGACACCTTCCACAAGGAGAGTTATCCACAAAAAGTCATAATAAAGAAGCTGGTTTTTGACAGAGTGCTGTATTCAATCGGATTAATGGAGAGTTGAGTGGAAGGAAAATAAAACATTTCTGAGAAATGAAAGTCTTCCTTTTCATTCCTTTTAGGCATTAAATTTTAAAACGAACAGCAATAAACAATTAAAATGGATCTCTCTGTGTATATTTGTTTAAAATTATATAATAGTTTTACTATTTGAATTGAATTACTGGAATAAATCACCTTTTCAATGACATCCGAGTTTACTGAGATGCACCTGTAGTTTCTTGTTGAATTAGCTCCAGCTCATCAAACTGTGTTGGGTTTGTTCAGTGTTTTCAGTGTAGAGTCATACTGTACATTTCACTACGCAAAACATCTCACTTGCATATTATATTACAGTTCACTTTTCACAGTTTACTAATACCACAGTGGTGCAGAGTTATCCTTTACCTAGATTTAATCTGTTATGTTTGACATTTTTATACAGAACCAGACATTTTAGGACAAGCTCAGTATTTTACAAGCCTGCACAGCATATTCAGATATTGATTACTTTGCTGGGTAATATGCACAAAAATAGAAACATTTGTAATTAGTTCCTGTTTTCTACCAATTCAAAGCATTTAAGGTATCCATTATAATATATTTAAGTATATCACATAAAACAATAATATTCTCATATTGTCTTAACTCGAACATTTGCATGTAATTAGTAAGGTAAAACTTCAGACATTAATGCTGAACAGCTTGTTTCAAAATGTCTAACATGAAACATTTCCTCTAGACATTACAGAACCATGTACCAAAATGAAATGTACCAAAGACATACATATTTGCATCTAGTACATTGATCCACGTGAGATGAGGTTCTGCATTCTGACTTCTTGTTCTTCAACTGGACTCGGACGGTTGAACATTTGACGCAGAGGTGCCTTGAAATGGTTCCTGAACTTCACACCAACAAATGCATAAAAGACTGGGTTCAAGCAGCAGTGAGAGAAAGCAATGAGTCGACACACGTAGAAGGCATAGTCAAGCTGGATGCTCAGTGCACATTCATTAAACGGCTGAACTTCAACATGAGCTAAAACTCTCAAAAAGATTACCACGTTGTAGGGCACCCATCCTACAAAAAAGACGGCCACGATGGAGAAAACTAACTTAACTGCTCTGTTCTTTGTGTGGGACCTTGTTCTGGTGATCCTCTTTAATATCTGCATGTAGCAGAAAGCCATCACTGCAAATGCAACCAAGAAAAAAAAATTCTGCTGGGACATACCAATGATTTTCCATTGGATGGTGTTGTATTCGCAGCCCCAGGAGTCTGTACCATTGTGATGGATTGAGACGAGGGAGGTTTGTAGCAGGGATGGCATGGCAGCTCCAATACTGATAATCCACATAAGGACAGACAGAAAAAACCCAGTCCAGGGTTTCAGAGAGCTCATGTCAGAGAGAGGGTGGACCACAACCAAATACCTGTAGATGGTCATGATGGTCAAGAAGAGGACGCTGCTGTAAAAACCCGTAAAAAAGACAAAAGTCACAATTTTGCAGACAGTCTCTGAAAACACCCATCCCCAGACGTGGTAGATGGCCCAGAAAGGGAGACCCATGGTGAAGACAAGGTCAGAGATGGCCAGATTGACAATGAAGATGTTGGTCAGAGATTTCAGGTTTTCATACAAAGCCAGGATTACAAGGACAAGGATGTTTCCTGTCAGACTCAGAGTGATGACGATAGAAAAGAAAATTGGGACGATGAGGGCTCCAAATTTGACCACTTGACCTTTTTCACAGACTTCATCTTCATAGTCATAGTCATAGTCATTGGTAATGTTGAGAGTACCCATTACTGGTGAATGGGAACCTGCAAAAGAAATTTAAGCGTGAAATTCTTAACATAGTAAAATCTCCCTTTATTGCCATACTGTTGTTATTATGAGGAACAAAATAACTTACCTTGTTCCTCATGGAACTGAGATGCTGCTGAATGTGACACTGTCTAAATGTTCAAAAGCAGGTAAATAGAAAATAGCTTTCATATAACAGCTGCTGATGTACTTTTTGTTCCTCTATTTTTTTTTTTCAGGTGCAGCAGGCGTAGGTTATTTCGGACAACCTCCTGACAAGACAGCTTAAACCTTGACAGAAGCCTTGTTTTTTGGAATTTAAAAGTTCTCCCTGTGTGTCAATGGGTTTTTTCTGGGTACTCTGGTTTTCACATTCCAAAGACTGGCAACTCAATATTGACAGTGGTTTAAAAGGCTCCAGCCACCTCTAGACCCTGAACAAAACTAGATAGAACAGTTGTGGCTATGTTGTTCTTGGAGGCCTCGGAGAGAAAGCGCATTTCTCTGTTATGGCTGAGTAGATATAGCTCTTATTTGTGCTTTCCACAATATAGGAGTTTGCCACAAGCACTGTAGAAGACACAGAAAACATGGAAGAAGGTGCTTTGATCAACTGAGATTAAACCTGAATATTTTGCCCTTGATGCAAAATGCTATTTGTGTTTGAAATCATAGTTAACACACCATTCCCATGGTGATACATAGCAGTGGCCGTATGATGCTTTGGGGATGTTCATCTTGAGCAGGGACATCGAAGCTGATCAGTTGATAAAAAATCAACTCAACTAGAATAAAATAACAGTTAGAGGCTGCAAAAGACTTAAAACTGGTTCTATTTCTGAGTGAAACACCGGAAATGGAGGAGGAATATTGCTTTTTTTTCTACGTTTATTGCTCTACATTGCATTAGTTAAACACAGACATGTGTGGTGTCCTTAAAACGTCAGACTCTTGGCTAAAGCTTATATAAACCACTTCTACAAACACTAAACACAGTTAAAACTACATCAGTTGAATCAGTAAGTAAGAAAACAGAAATAATGCAATTTGAAACATATGTCCACAGAGTGCATACTCAGAGTATAGGCCATGCTAGTATGACTTTAAAGAATGCATGAAGCATTTTAAAACAGTAATGTGCCAGTCCCAAGTTTACTCCTTGTATTTTTTTTTCAACAGAAATTAAAACCCACATTATTTAGAATAGTGCCAAATAGTGTTTTCTATTTTTTTCCCCCAACGTACAGTCTTGATTGTTTTGGAGTTAAAGTTCTCAGTTATTTACAATTTACTTTCACTCCGGCCTGGTAATGAGTCTAAAGGATTACAGAATCTTTACGTTTGCAGCATTTTGTTATTCATGATTGCTGCATTCTGGTCATTATGTTGTACAGTTATTTACGTTTGTATGAGGGTCTAATTAGTAAGAATTTAAATTAATAATAACTCAATAAAGTAGGGAACGTTTCAATAAACAGAGGAGAGGAAACATGTTGTGCCCTGGTGAGCATTATTTAAAAATCTAAACAGAACTTAATGTTGCCTTGATGATTTAGTTATGCTACCTGAGTATATCAACAGATTTGAAATAGATGATTTGGGTGATAACATAAAATAACACAAGATTTATCTTTTCCCTACAAATAAATCTCCCATAAATCTAAGGTTGACCTCCTTCTACCTCAAACAAAGAAAAGTGGGACACTGAATGATGCGTCATGGATCACATGACCGCAGTGTTTACTGTGATGAGTCAACCAAACCTCTTACATCCCACGTCCCGTCCACTTGCCTCCAGCTGATTGGTCGGATGGCTTCACGGGGCTTTGTCATTGGGTAGTTAGTTCTGTCAATCACGTGACTCTGAACAAGTTTGACTGCTCAGAGTTTATCTTTATGGGCTTAACTCATATCTAAAAAAAGTATGTCTTTTTTAGTATTGTTCTGGTTTATTTTTCTATAAACCGTTTAGATAGATTTCGCTTTATCTAAATAATAATGTTTTCCTGATGTCATGGTTATTTTTACGTGTTACTTCGATTTATTAGACGTAATGTTTCAAAACTCTTGTGTAAGGAGTCATGGGCAACTGTAAAAGTACGTTTATGAAATTAAATGACAGCTTGGCTTTTTCACGATAACTTTTTAAGAGCCTATAGCTTGAGCTATACAACTGTGACTTATGTTTTAAGTTCAATTTAACTTGAATCACTTTATCTTAAGTTCGCGTTTGGTGGACAATATATAAAACGTTTGAAATCAGTAAGCTTTTTGTGTCAACATGCTCAATGTGTATGTATTATTTGTATTGCTTTATACAGCTAACTACAATGCATGCTAACTAGAAGGATACATGTACGTATTTGTTATTATTTGACAGAAATATGAGCCTGTCTCGGGACGATGTTTACTTCAGGCTTGCCATTGTTGCCATTTTTCTAGGAGTGTGTTAGCCTGGAGAATAGTGGCAGAACAAACAAAGTTTAATTAGTTTAATAGTTAAATATGTTTTGCATTTACATTAGGCGTTTTCCAGGATGTTTGGCTGTATTTATAAGAATGCATAGGACATATTTTGTCGTTAAGCTCCATAATTTTAGATCAAAATCAAAAAATTGGGTGGCCAATAGACATCAATTAGGCATAACATTATGACCACTGACAAGTAAAGGGAGGAAAACTGATGACCTGTTAGTGGGTGGGATATTTCAGGCAGCAAGTAAACATTTTGTTCTCAAAATTGATGAATTGGAAGCAGGAAAAATGGACAAGAGTAAGGATTTGGGCAGGTTTGACAAGAGCCTAGTTGTGATGGGTAGAGGACTGGGTCTGAGCATCTACGAGCATGCAGCTCTTTGGCAGTGTCCCCAGTCATTGTCAGTATCTATCAAAACTGGATGAAGTATTTAACAGTGGTGCGAGGTGTAGTTGGCCTGCATGGCCAGATCCAGCTGACAAGCTACTAAAACTAAAATGGCTGGAGAAGTTAATGCTGGCTTTGATGGAAAAGGTTAGAATTTACATCGGACCATAGTTTGTTGCAAGGGGCTACATAGCCCTTTTCCACCACTGAAAGAACCAACAATGGGTGCATAATCTTTAGAACCGGAGCAGTGACAAAAGGTGGCACACTGATGAATAAAATGTAGTTGTTTTAGATCATGTAGATGGTCAGGTGCGTGTGTGCCGCTTACCTGGGGAACAGATATTACCAGAATGTACTAAGCGAACAAGACAGTTATGGTTTGGACAGTCTTCTACTAGGCAACACTTGGGTCTTACCATCTATGTAGAAGTTATTTTGACATGGATCACTTGCCTAAGCAATGTTGCAGACCATGTACAACCTTTCAGGGATTTCCTGATTGCTGTGGCCATTTCAGTTAAATAATAAGCTGACCTGTCATTCAAATTCGCAAGACCTCAGTCCAGTTGAGCGTTTGTGGGATGTGCCAGGCAAGCAAGTCTTACCGATGGAGAACCGACCTTGCACCTTTCAGGGCTAAGAGATTTGCTGATAATAACATGGTTCATAATGTTACATTTGATCAGTGTGCACTGCACAATCTGATTTGTTTCCATATGATCACTTATTGAATGTATAAATGCATTGAAAAACATTGAAAAACAACAAAGTTATTTGCTGAGTTATAGAAATCTAAGCGTTTTCAGAAAAATTAAGTTATTTTGACATTTTTATGCTAATGTGAAGTGAGTTTAGGCTATTAGGGCAAACAGAGCACTGGAATGCTCAAAGGACTACTAGGAGGATCATTATTTGTTTATATAAATTGATTTTGTAGTTTAGTCACACAACCATACCCTGTGTCTTAGTTGTTCAATATAACATTTTTCACTTTGGACATGATTCTTAGTCCAGAGAACAATACTTTCTTCCCAGAGCTGCTATGTTCTAATCATCTTACCATGAAGTAGGATTGATTTATCTTGTTTCTATGCATGAGCATGTTGAAAGCATTTGTGACAATCTTTTGTTCCAGACTGATTGTGATTCTCTGACTCAGCAGATTGACGTGACCCAGTGACTCGTGGTTGCCATGGCGGTCGGGGAGAGCCAGCTCCAGAGGATTATCCGGGATCTGCATGGTACGTCAGCTTTATGTCTGGATGGGTCTGTTAGTATGTGTGTGTGGGCTACATGTGGTTGTAGACCCAAGGAAGGAGGAAGAAGATTTAAATGGTCATCTTTTAGTTTAATCTGCTCTTCTAAAACTGTAGACCTATAAACATGTTCACAACCTTAAAAAAGCAACCATCCAAGGTAATATTTGTATAGTAAGTCTATTACGGAAGCTTCTATCAGCATGGAGCTAGACGGAGAGTTTTTGCTGAAGATACATCCATCACGGGTGTCATTCCAGTTTTTGAGATGGATACGAGGCAAGTTTATGGAACGTACAGCTCTGTAAGTAAATCAGTTCACTTTCTTCTCTTCTGATATGCCTGTGTGTGAACTTCAGAGGCTGTTGCAGAGCTTGCAAAGGAGTACAAGGAAAGTGGGGAGCCAATCACAGATGACAGCACCAGTTTGCACAAATTCTCCTACAAACTGGAGTATCTGCTGCAGGTGGGATTTTGCATTTACTGTTACATCGGCCTAAATACATTTAAGTTAGTCGATAAGATTTACATAATTTATTCCTAAAAAGTAAATAATTTTATGTTGGGACAATGTAAAGGAATGTTTGACAAAGTTTTCGTAGTGCTAATGTAAAATTTAACCTTTTCAACCTGAATATTTTTTCTATTCAACTCCGTCTCTTTCAGTTTGACCAAAAGGAGAAAACAACGTTTCTGGGCACCAAGAAAGACTACTGGGATTACTTCAGTGATTGCCTGGCTAAGATCAAAGGAGTCAATGATGGCATCCGTTTTGTCAAATCCATTTCTGAGGTGACTCTGTTGTTTAGGAGTTCGGAGTTCCTAACAAATATAGTCCTTTAAAATATGAGACCTGTATCACAGCCATACGTTTAAGATTTAATTCATTGCGTTTTATATTGTGTGTTAAATAATTTTTTGTTAATTGATGTTTGTATCTTAAACAATGTCTGTTTTTGCTTCTTTAGCTGAAGACATCTCTAGGAAAGGGCCGAGCATTTATCCGCTACTCCCTCGTTCATCAGCGATTGGCTGAGACCCTGCAGCAGTGCCTGATGAACCAGAGAGTCACCAGGTAAAACAGCCGCTGCATGTCCACTTTTTTAATGTGGATAAGATAGTGATGTAATGCTACACCTACATCCATTTTCAGTATCTGTATTTGAGGATGGAAAATCACAGTAAAAAAAACCCAACAAAAAATAAAACCCATATTGCAAGGTTTCTTTTAATTTAGTTTAAACAGAGAAAGAAGAAGACAGTCAGAGACTGCCTACCTCTGCCACCCAACATAGGGTGATTGACGGCATAGAAAAAAACAAAATCCTGGATTTGCTTCACCTCCAAAATTCAATGGATTCTTTCTTGTGCTAAGACACACCTCTAGTAAAACATTCATTAGAATTTGTCTGTAATGTTTTCTGTAAAGTTGTCAACACACAGACAGACACACTCAACTCAAGACATAACCTCCTTGGCAGAGGTAAAGTCAACCATTCTTGTGAAGTGAGGGAACTCTAATGTAGCAGCCTAACCTAAAGCTGGCAGAATATTTGTCCTGGTAAATTATTATAAAATGAAAAAGATTTTAAAAAGGTTCTTAAAGTTTGGATTTCCCTATTGCCACATGTCAAACAAAAAGTTTGATAAGGGTCAAAATTTAAAGACCTGACCTGTTACGATTTAAAGCTAAATAAAAATTGAGAGTTTATTTTTTCCTAATTTACTTTAATGTTGCACAAAATATAATAAAAAATAGTACAGAACAGTAAATACTATCTTTCTTCAAATACAAATATCATTAGCCTCATAGCATAATTGTCTAAGTCATGTGGGTAGAAGCATAGAAGGTAGAACTGAAGCACAACATCAAGGAAATAAATACAAATCTTTTCACCATAAAGGCACTACTATATGAATGTACAAGATGTCCTCAATGTAACAGTTCAGTATTCAAATATATATACATTGGTGCCTATACATATACAGTATATTTTGTATAAATACATACTTATTTTTATACAGATGTCATGTAAAAGTAGCTGAGCAGCAAGTTCAAATACCTTATCAGGAGTCAAGAACGAATACAATCTGAGAAATGTGCTTTTAATCGAGGTATAAAAGAGGACGGAGATGCGGCCGATCATCCTACAGTCATACAGCCCTGACAGACAAGGCTGCCCTTAATTGGTCGATACTAGTTTAATAGTCTTCCGTAATGACAATCTGACCAATCTTTGTCCATTCTTAGGCTCATATGGGGAGAAAGATTTGTTGGTTGGTGAAAAAAACAAGCTTAGAAGAAATATGACTGTTTGTGTCTGATTTTATAGTAACCACTTCAGAGCTCCTTATTGAATCCATTTTGCTGTAGTGTTTTATAACTTCACACAGAAGTAGCAGACTTATCAAACACAAAAAGCAAAATGAAGTAGTATCACTTATCCTGGAGCTGAAAACAAAACCAGTTTAATGACTGAAAAGGATTTTTACGGTGTGATTCTCTAGGTCTGCATGTTGGATGTACTTACTACTGTACTACACATTTTTTCTGAGTAGTAAACAGCCTTTTAAAAACAGTCATTAAAATTGTTTTGAACATCCAGTCAGTTAGACTGACTAAAGGCTTTTGTTGCCAGCAGTTGTTCTGTGAACAATGTAGTAACCAGCACTTGATTAAATTAGGTTTACAACCAGGGATTGGGATTGTTTTGAAACATGTTGGAGCACAAAAACAGGGTAATTCAGTTTTCAACAGGCTAGATTTTTACAAAATTGTTTCTCGACTTTCCGCCCTGCCTCATCATTCAGCCCTTAACTGTCTCCACACAGGGACTGGTACTATGCAAGAAGCCCCTTCTTGAAGCCTAACCTTAGTGCTGACATAATTAATCATCTGTACGAGCTCAACGAGGTCCAGTTTGATGTGGCTTCCAGAGGTCATGATCTCGATGCCTCCTGGCCAACATTTGCAAGGTAATCAGGCAAAACAAAACCTAAAATCCACATACAAAACACATGGCATGCCTTAAAGACAATGTACAGTCTTTTCCTCTGTGCTATGGTGATGTCATTTACCAACATTTACCAGTAGCCAAGTTTTGAGAAAGAAAACTCAGTCAATGCCTCTTTGTGAGTAAAATACTGCTTGGTTTCCATTAAAAAAAGTTGTTTTCAAAAAGCCAAGCTAGAAGCAACCACAAAACCTTAGCAGCGGTATCACATTGCTGTAAAAGACTTCCCTTTTTTCCGATCCACAGGAGGACGCTGGGAAGTGCAAATTCACCAGGCTACATGTGGAAACCACCAAGTCGTAGTTCCAGTATTAATAGTCTGGCCAGTTCGTACTCCCAGGTAATCAACATTTGCGTCTAATAACCATCTCAACACGTCATTGAAAAGTGTTAATTACTGCCTCTTTTTTTCTCCATTTCAACCATGTAGCAAGCGCCTGAGTGTGCCTCCAGCCCAGACTATGGGCACAGTTTGTTGAATGATCTGAATGATTCACTGCCTGCCTGCATGGAAGATAGCAACATGGTTGAAAACCTTCGCCTGGAGCTGGATCAGTCAGAACTAAGGCAGAGAGATCTCCTTGATAAGGTTCAGCAGCTTGGGGTGGAGTCTGCCGAGATGAAAGGAGTAATTGAAGAGCTTCAGAGGCAGCTTGATATGTCGCTCGCAGCTCAAGAAGGGCACCAGGGCTTGCAGCAAGAACTCAGAGCCCTGCAGGGGAGAGAGGTTGCTCTATCCAGACAGGTGGAAGCACTCAGGGCCGAGGAAAAAGCCAAGGAAACTTGGCATGTCTTGATTCAGGAGAAGCTGGCAGCTGCTGAGCAAAAGAACGTAGAGCTCATGGGCAAGTTGGATGGGGCTCTAGATGAGAAGGGCCAGCAGACTGCCAGTTATTTTGATTCAGCGCAGAAGATTCACGAGTTGTTGGACAAATTGAAAGAGGCAGAGAAAGGTAAGATGGAGGCTGTGGCTGAGATGATGGAGAACAGGAGACAGGTAGAAAGGCTGGAGGAGGAGTTAAGAGTCAATGAGATGAAGTCAAAGGAGAATGAAACAAAACTTGAGGCATTGCTTGCATCTTTATCTGAGGAGAAGGCCAAGTTGAAGACAAAAGTGGAGGAACAGTTCAATATTCTGGAAAAGCTTCAGGGGGACCTGGCCCTGAGAGAAAAGGAGGCAAGTAATTTACAAATACAGCTGCAGGACCTCCAAAGAGCTCTAGAGGAGAAAGAGCAAGAGGTAGAGGAGGTGAAGACGAAGACAAAGCAAGAAATTGAAGAGATGCAGAAAAATGTTGATGACTTGAAGGAGTCTTTAGAGGCAAAGGTTGCTGAACGTATTGTGCAGCTAACAAAAAAAGATGCTGAGTTAAGCTCCAGCAGTGAGACACTACAAAAGCTTGAAGCCAAGAACCAAATCCTTACCACAGAAAGGGACAAACTGACCACTAGTCTCGATCAGCACGAGGTTAAAATCAGAGAACAGGCTGCTAGGATAGAAGACCTCCAGGGGGAGTGCTCCAGTTTACAGAAATTAAAAAAGATGCTGCAGACCACGGTGAGTAAAAACGAGGAGCTGCAAAATGAGATGACAGAGCACAGAACAGTGCTTGAGGCTGAATTAGCAGCTCTAAGAGCTTCTGAGAAACAGCTTAGAGGTCAGGTGGACGATGCCAAGATGACAGTAGATGAAAAAGAGAAAGTGCTGCGTGAGGGGAACCGCAGTCTGGATGAGAGTCTGCAACGAGCCACAATGGCTGCAAAACAATCAGAGATGACATCTAAGCGGCTAGAGCAGGAGAACCTGACTCTGAGAGAGGAGCAGGGTGATTTAAAAGCAACTCTTAGCTGCATAGAGACGGACTTGAAGAATGCTCACATTCAGATCGAAGAACTGGATAAAAACCTTGAGGTTTCAAACACTAAAGAGATCAGTCTTCAAGAACAGCTCAATTTGAAAGAAGAGCAGATAAAGAATGAAGCGAAGGAAATTGTTAAGTTGCTGTCAACATTAAAGGAATTAGAGGCTAAGGAGCAGGAAACTGAAATTGCCAAAGCCAATGCAGAAGCAACTTGTGCTAAACAGGCCGCACTGATTGAAAGGGTGACATCTGAGAAACATGCAATGGAGACATTGCAACTAGAGAGGAGCTCGGTCCAAGCAAAGGACAACCAGGAAGTTACTCTCAAACTAAATGTGGTTGAAGGCCAGTTGGAGGTTAGCATGAAAGAAGTCTCCAGGCTCCAGGCAAAGATCTTGGACCTGAAGGTGCAAGTTCAGAGATCTGAGGAGGAAAAACTGAAATCCCAAGCACAGTTGGAGGTTACAGAGGCCCAAAGAAACGAGCTCAGGTCTCTTACTGAACAGCTTAAATCCCAAGCAGAGACACTGAATCAGAAGCACATAACAGAGCTCCTGGACTGTAAAAAGAAAGAGGAGGCGCTGGTTCAGCAGCGTGATCAAGAAGAAGCTTCCCATGCCGAGTTAGCAGTTTCCTCCGCTGCCATCCGAGAAGAGCTGGCTGCCCTCAAAGCAGAAAACAACAAGCTGGCTTTAGAGAACACAGAGATCCGTGAGAGTTTGCACAGAGCAAACACTGGGATGGCAGAGCTGGGGATGACCATCTGTAAGCTGAATGCAGAAATCGAAGAAGCCAGCGAGCAATTGGTGGGTGATGCTGCTAAGATTGAAGAGTTGGAGAAGGTGGTGGAGCGAGTTGAGGAGTGCATAAATGACCTACGGCAGGAGAACAACAGTTTACGAGAGGAGCTATCCCAGAAGGAGTCCCTGCCTGGGACAATTACGGAGCTCCAGGAAGAGCTGGAGAAAGCCAAGAACCAAGTGCGCAGCGTTAAGGACTGCTGCCGAGAGGAGATGGATGCTGTCAGGTTCCAAATGAGCTCTGAGATCATGAGCCATCAGGTTCAAGTAAAGGTGAGTTTCAGCAGACCATGTGCTACGTCAGAGATAACCATTGGGTTTTTGGCTGGGTTCAAGGGTAGAAATGTTAATTGTGCTGATTTGATCAAGACCAGAATATCTTCTTGAATCCTGTTCCAGTCATAAAGCTAAGCCCAGCTACCCAGTTAGTTTAAAGAAGGACGTCCATAACAGCATACAGAGGAACTGTGTATCTAAATACCAGTGAATGGGGTTTAATGGCTGTTTATGTCCTAAAGTTTCTGTGATACATCAGGTTTCAATCGGCCAACGTTTCAGGGGATCACATCCCTTCCAGCATATATATATACAAACAGCAATACATCGGAAACCTTTTTAAATGTTCATGATTTTTACAGAGCCCTTACTTTGACTAGACCAGGGGTCAGCAACCTTTACAACCCTGAGAGCCATTTTTACCCATTGGTACAGCTAAACTAAATTTGTTTAGAGCTGCAAAAGCTACATTTAACACATTAGGATTTTTTTTAAAACACATTTTCTACTATGCAAAACTTGTTTGCATTTTTTAATTAGAGAAAAATTGTATTTGTTTTTAGGTTTTAAAATGAAGAAAATCATCAAACTTTTCCGTAAAGAAAATGAAAGGTTAATTTTTTTTTACATAAAACAATGTTAAAAAAACACATAGTTTGCAGCCAAAAGAAAAAAAAATGCTTCTTAAAAAAGAATATTTTTTACACTTTTAGTGTCATTCTCTGCAGAAATGCTTTGTATACATCGTATGAAAACACCAAGGATAGCTCAGTTCTTTGGCAGTTTTGGCCAAAGTTATTACAAGCGACAGTGGAGGGTGTAAAGAGTCACATGTGGCTTTGGAGCTCCAGGTTGCAGACCCTTGGACTTGACCATACTAAAAAAAATGAATAAGATTTGATCAAAACCATTTTATTGTATCTCTGGCTGAATGTTAATTGTGATTGTCCTACCGGGTGCTAAACCTCCCCTCGAGTCTTTAGTGCTAACCAGCATACCCAACCCTGCTAAAAAACAAAACCCACAGCATGATGCTGCCACTGCCATGTGTTACGCATGATGTCCATTGTTAGTTTTCCACCACACTTATTGTCTTTCATAGACACCATAAAGTTCGGTTTTGGTCTCATCTGACCAAAGCACCGTCTTCCACATGTTTGTTGAAAACAGGCAGTTTTATGGTTTTTGCTCAACAATATCTTTCTTCTTGCCACTCTTCCATAAAGGACAGATTTGTGGGACCTAATAGTTGTGGTGTTGTCAGATTCTTCTACCTGAGCTGTGGATCATTGTGGCTCCTCCAGAGTTAACATTCACCTCTTGGGTACTTCTGTGCTTAATTCTTTCCTTGCCTGTCCGGTTACTTCGATCATGTCTCAGTAGGTTTGCAGTTGAACCAAACTTTCTCTGTTTTTGAATGCTGGATCAAATTCTTGTCCAAGGTGCTACGTTAACTTTGGATTAAAGACAACTGTTTGTTGATATCAAAATTTCTTTTCTTATTCATTTAGAGGAACTTTTAGATTAAACAACAAATATCAGCAAAGCTTATGAGTTTCTCATCAGGTTCTGTTGCGCTGTGTGTTTAGTCCTAATTATATTTGGATTCTAAGTATGGTAAATTGTTTTTAATTAGCGGTGTGTTTTTGAATTTTTAATACTCCTTTAAGATTAATTATTTAATCCTCTTTTCTGGTGATTTCACAGCAGTAGTTAGTTAAAATTTGTGAAATGAACTCTTTTCATAACTGCCTTTTGATGCATCTTCTTTGAGCAAAGTATTAAGTTGCACTTTATTTTTAAACATCGTGTCCCACAGATGCATTGATAGGAAGCATCACTGTGAGTAAAGAAACGTTCATGCTCTTAAACCATAATTAGGAAGGCCTATTGTGTAAAGGTCAATAGAAACAAACTGTCAGCCATCTTTATCAGTGGTGTTAAGGTGATTTTTGGAGGAACTGCCATGTAAAACCATGAAATGTTTACATTTGAAGTGTTTGTCTTGCTTTCATATCGTAGGCTTTGATTGAAAATTTGGAGAAGGTTGCAGCACAGCTGGAGGAGGAGCAGAAGAACGTGTCCAGCTTGGAGGCAGAAGTGTCTGAACTCAAGGTTTTCATCTTTCAGGAAGTGAAAATTAAGAATACATTTAGTTAGGGTTACTTGGTAAATGCTTTCTGTAAAGCTGCACTTTTATGTGTTTAATGTGAGAGGAGCATTTAATGATAAACACAGGAAGCATGCACATGGAAAACATACATTTTCTTGGGATTTTTCATACCATACCATTGTTGACTGGTTTAGCGGACAGACACAGAAAGATAAAGAGCTGCAGGGCACATAGAGTCAGCTCTGATTATTTGCTCACTGATCAACAGGAACGGTAAATGATTGTAGGCAAGTTAGCAGAATGTTTTTTATAATTTGTTTCCACAGGTAATGAGGCGTCTTGATTGTGGAAACATTTTATTTTCCTTTGATTGCAGAATGTAGCATAGATGCAATATACTGTATCTGTAGCCCTGATCAAGTGATTGGCTCACTTAGAAAGTTGCTTTAGATGATAATTCATCATGTTGCTCTGAGGTTCAGCAGGCTTATAGATTTATGTTATACAGTTGAACTTTCAAAGGAGGCTTATCTATTAGAATGATGTTAACGTCTTTATGCTTTTGGGCAGCCAGAACAAACACAGGGAACTTTTTTGGTTTATCTAGAGGAGTACAAAATCCATACTTACAAGAGGAGTCTGATTATGGTCTTCTGTTTATTTTGCTTGATGTTTTTGAAAGGCTGCGAATGAGAAATACTTGCAGCTTATTGGTGAGAAAGATGCGTACATCACGCAGGCGGAAGCCACCATCCGTGACAATGAAGGTGAAATTCAGCAACTCAGAAACTCTGCAACCAGGTGCGTCCGTGACCCCCAATGCCTTCGAATGCATGTTTTCATGATAAAATGATAACTCGTTTTCTTGTTGCTCCAGTATTGAGGAGGCACACCTGGCTGTGCAGAGCCTGTGTGAGGAAATGAAGCAGAAACACGAAGCAACGGAGGCTGAGAAACAAAGTCAGTATCTGGCGATGACTGCAGAGATTGATGACCTTAACAGCACGAAGATCAACCTGGAAGAGAGGCTCATTGAGCTTATAAAGTAAGACCTTTTTCTTCAACGGTTCATCATTCTGGTTTTATTTGATTTACTTGTGATTGAGGAGAAATATTGCAGATTTAAGGGCCTACATTCCTCCTGTTTGACAGGAACATTATTCAAACACGAACCCTGAATATTTTCACCCTGAATGCTTCCCATGTTTTAAAATTATTGGTCTCTGAATATCAGTTTTTTCTTATTTTTGTAAACTACTTCAGGGATAAAGATGCTCTGTGGCAGAAGTCTGATGCTCTGGAGTTTGAGCAGAAACTGCGAGCAGAGGAGCGCTGGTGGTTGGTGGATAAGGAGGCCACACACTGTCTTGACTGCAAGAGCCAGTTCACCTGGTGGCTGCGCAGACATCACTGCAGGTGGGTTATAAATGGGACATTAGGGCGACATTGCTGCTGAGTTGATTTTAACACTGAACACAGCATCATTTTTGGAACATGCATGTTGTGCCAAATGTTAAAATATTATCTTTCTGTAAACAAAAAAATCTGTTATGTTGTTTTTTATTTCTAGACTTTGTGGCCGCATCTTCTGCTACTACTGCAGCAACAACTTTGTCATGACCAAACACAGTGGGAAGAAGGAGCGCTGCTGCAGCGACTGCTACACGCAGCACAATGCAGTGGTGGAGAGGTTCACAGAGGCAGAGCATAGCCCTTCAAATGGGCCTCCTTCCCCGGCTGGACCCGCACCTCAGCCTCCTCCTGAGCCTGCGCCCTACAAGCCGACACCCAGGGTAACCGGTGAGTGACGTGCTTAAGAGAGGAGAACCTTTCTGCTATTAATAATGGACATCAGAAAGTTTGCGATGCTTGAATGGTTTTGATTGTTTAGCTCTTTGGTCACTGTTACCTCGGTCTGTCAGCTGGAAAGGTTTTTGGCAGAAGTGAAAGGACTGACTTTTCCTTACAGAGGAACAAGGACTGAAATCTTTGACATAGAAATTCTGCTTAGTACACAAAGAGGGAAGAAAATGACATTTGTTATTGTGCTTTTACTTTCTACACTTCAGTTTGCAATAAAACAAACACTTATTTAATTAGAATCTGGTGACTTTCACCATTGTATCTAATGTTCAAAAACAGGCAGGGTCAATTTAAATTTAGACCAGTACTACATTTAAAATGTTTTAAATGTAAACACAATTTCAGTATCTTGTGTATATTTTTGCCAACTATGAACAGAGGAGTTATCTACATGCGTGTGAGAAAAACATCCAATAAAACTGAATCCCTTAGATGTAGATATGAGAACATATGAGTTAAAATTTGCACAAATGTTCTATGCTGACTAAGATGTTTTTGTGCATTTTGATTTCTTTTTAAGACATAAAGCATGTAAATAAATTTACATTTAGTTATTTATGCTTGAGTGGTGTGTGTTACAGATTTACAAGCTGTTCTCTTTCTCTGAATGGGGCATTTTAAAATTAAAGCCTTATATTGAGGGATACATAAACCTAAGTATGCGTCGATTTCTACCACAGCATTTCTGAATAAATGTCAACAAAAGAAAACATATTCAGTTTTAGGGTGGAGAGTTTTCTAGGAATCACAACTTCAGTGCAACAGTAACAAATACATGCCATGCTGTTGTTAAAGCCTGAGGAGGTTTGCCGAAAGCAAAGCCTTAGTAATAAAAAGGAAATCTAATACCCGATTATTTTTGTAAGCATGTATTCCGGTAAGTGGCTGTATATATTATTATGAAATAACTTTGTTGCAAAGTATGCTAATTCATTTGTCTAAATTGGATTTTGCTTCCGATATTTTGGCACACTGGGGATAAACGTATAAATTGTATGTTATTAAATTCAGATTTGATGTTCTATTAACACAAGGGGACAACTTAAAAAAAAACAACACGTTGGACCCTGTCTATGTTTGTGTTAAATTCATGAATTTCTCCCAGTTTCAGACCTCAGTAACAAATCTGAAGATGGAGGTTATGACATCATCACAGAAGAGGAGGTGAACAGCGTTTACGACAGTGACAGCAACTCTCAGACCACAGGAGGCTCACTGGAGGGAGAACAGGACCGCCAACATCCAGGAGCGCGGGAAATGTGAGCATGACATTTCTATCAGAGAGCCACAAGTGAAACCATAGGTGTGCAACTATTGGTGCACCTAATCCAACCGCATTAAGGACTAGGGTGTGCAAGCGTCTCTCAGATGTGCCACTACCCCACGTTGTGACCATCAAAAGAAGCAGAAATTAACGTTGCTGCTTGCCTTTTGGAGCCAGTGGGTACAGGATTGGTTGAAAAGTATGTCATTTAATTGCAGGTATTATAATTATTTACTTTAATTAGGATTAATGGATGGTTTGACGCCCTGCGATGGACTGGCGACCTGTCTATGGTGTACCCGCCTCTCGCCCGTAGACCGTTGGAGATAGGCACCGGCTCCCTGTATGGAAGAAGCGGGTATAGAAAACGGATGGATGAATGGATAGTTTGACGTTCAGACGAGAGTGCAGCCTGAATACAGGGTGATGGTTAGTAGATGCATTGTGGTAAAATACAAAGCAACATTCCCACAGCATTCAGCCAGACAGAAACAACTATATTTCAGAAGAGAGCCACAAACGAGAAGAGGGAAGAACAGAGCTTAATGTCCTGGTGAGAGAGAGCTCTTATGATGTAAGCTGATCGTTTATTTTGGCCTTGGTACTAATGGCTGCTCTTTCAGTACAGAGCCTTCACTCTTCACATAAACCACTTCCAGTTGGTTCATTTGAGTGTTTTATAACGCTGCCTCACCAGATTTAGTCACACACAGCCCTTGGTCTTTCAGTACGCTTTCCTGAATTGTGTTATTGAACATCCGACGTGTAGGAAATGCTGTTGTTCCGATTTCAGATGTAGAACTTGTCCACTTTTTACTAGTTTGCTTCCAGTATTTTAATCTTTCTAGTTATAATAAGCCACAATTTAATGGTGAAAATGTTTTTTGTTGTTTCTTTTCTTTTTTGTTTTACCTGGGGTCAGTATATGAAACCTCTATGTACAAGCTAGTTGAAACAAGCTGTGTGGTGGTAGAAAGATTTCTTGTTTTAGCTCACAGCTGCTGAGCACAGATGTTGGCATCCCAGGAAAGAGCTGGTATTATACCGTTTACCGCTATCATGGGGAAAAAAGTTATTTTGATAAGAATTCAGATTTGTTGTGAGAACAATAAACTCTAATTGATGATCTTTGCAAAGTATAGTTGAGATTGAGGATTTTGATGTTTGAATAACAGTATTTAAAACATGTTAAAAAGTGTTAAGCTTATTGCTTTCTCAAAGCCGAAAGGTTATTATGGCCTAATCTAAATTCTGATACATAGCTTTAATCTCTGACAAAAGATTGGGAGGAGATGAAACGGAATTCACTTTTGTGATCCGCCAAGATTGTAATCACCGCACAGCTACTAAAGAAGAGAGTGTCTGTACTGAGGTAGGATGTGTTGCTGTTTCAACTCTTTTGGTCTGGGACGTGTGGTTCTGAGAGCCATCTGTCGGGTTGGATGATGGGCAAGTATTGGCACAAATAACTGTTTAATTGGCCTGAAGTGGCTCCAGGGCTGACAGGCAGCATTGTTCCTTCTGGGACTGGTGTACGATGCATGGATGGTCTCACTGATGGGTCAAGACAGAATCAGATTGCTAATATAAAGTGGAACGCACATTAAAGAAACTTGTTCGGCTGAGCTGAACATGCCTCTGCGATTTGTGGAGAAAAATGTGCCCTTGTTAAAATGTTTGTTGAGTTTTACTAAAAATAAATGAAACATACCATGGGAACACAACCAAACTTTTGCGTCCAACTCATTTCCGGGTCCGGTAAGAAAGCTTTCTGACCTGTGGTGTATGGAGCCTACTAACCATCTCAGCATAAGAGTTTACTTCCAGATATGATCTGACAGGCAGATGTTTTCTTTTGTGAATTAATCCTGCTAAATGTATCTAAAATAACAGATCACATATCACGTTTGCTATAACTGTATTATGACTGACATTGTTTCCACATTCAGCTATCAATCTGTAATTTCAGGCATTTAATCCCGTATTTTTACAAAATACTGCATTCACAATCTCTATTTGACTTAACACTCATTTAGATTTAGATCATTTCAAAGCTACCTGGCTTTCGTAATCAAACAAACACGTGCTTTTAGCTGTTCAAATAAAACACTGGACAATACAAACCTAACTGCATGTTTTAAGATCCCAGGCTGCCACCTTCATGGATAAGTTTGCGTTTACTAGATTTATGATCTAAAAGGACATTTGGAGAAAAACTGGAATCATTTCTCAGACAGCTTGCTCTGGTTTATTTGAGCGCCTGACAAGAAGCAGGGCGTTAGGAGATTGGGGTCTGATTATTAAGCCAAATATATGATACCATGTAAAACTACTTTACTGTCAGAGTTTGTGTGAAATGTGTCTTTCATCACTGCACTTTACAAATATACATACACATATATACAAACCGACAGAATGAAAAGTACACATTGTAAGATGAGCCGTCGACAGTGTTGCATGATGCTATCCTGATGAATTATAATGAGCCAAATCTGGGTTGACTATGTTCCAAATGTGGTCCCGGTGCTGATCCATTATGCCATTGGACAGAGCTGAGTGATGCAGATAACACACGGCTCAGTTGGTTGGTTTTTCAATCTGTTTGTTTGTCATTAGCTGGTCCGGGTCAGATGATGCCCAAAGAGAGACACAGCAGCATTAATCATCTCCAAAGAACATGGCTTTTAATTAGTATTATCAACAATGCATCCTCTGTTTTATCAGGCTTGATCAAAACAAGCAGACTGTCATATTCTCCTTCACTCCTTGTTTGATTATAAGAAATCTCAGGAGAACATTTAGGATTTCCAGGGGGTTTTAATAAACCTTCCTCCTTCTACACCTACTGTGTTTTACATTGTAATTGGGAATCTTCTCTCTCGTTTTCACTTTATGATTAAAAATAAGCTGAATTCGAGGAAATGAGAAGTACTCAGTTGCAGTTGTCTACTGCTCTTTGTTTGGAAGTACAGGTTCGCTAACCATCACCCTAACATTCATGAAGCAAAGATGTCATGTTGCAGTTCTTTAAAATAAACAATTGGTAGTTCTCATAGGAATTAGGATGCTATCTGGTGATGTTCATTATCTATTATAGAAATGAGAGATGATGGAATGATTCCAAACCTAAAAACTTTCACACTTTACACCATTTTGAAAGTCATTGCATCCCCGGTGTAGTGTTTATGGAATAATTATAATATGTCAGTAGATTTTAATAGATTTTAATGGTTCATTTGAAACGTTCTTTAACTAGGGTTGAATGTCTAGACAACTAACAACTTCAGCGATCCAATGAATTGGGTGCAAAAGTCTGAATTCAGTCTGGATTTTTCTTTAATCCAGACAAGGTCACAATTATGTACTGGGTAAAATACACACACACAGAAACACACACACAAAGAAATATTTTGACGAATGTTCCTAAGTTTCTGAGAAACCCACATGCTTCTTGTAGCCATCTAAAAAGTCCTGACGTTATTCTGGTAGAATATTTGACAGATCACTCTTCTCATCAGAAGTGGTAAACTGTTTTATTTTTCTTGCATGGGCCCAGCTTTTGACCATAGTCCAAATATTGCCATTAGTCTATAGTCTGAACATTTGATTTGGTACCCTTTGAGTCTATATCAATATTTTCTCACTGTAGACAGTGAGGTGGAATCAGTTTTCTTTCACCTGAGGGTGACAGATGGTTTAAACCTGGACGCAGTGGTCCCAAGCACACACTAAAACCGGTTTTGAAAAAGACAAAGGACCTTTACCCTTTTGAATGTTGATAGCCTATTCTTACAAGGTTCATGCCAACAAACCAACCAATTTAAGAGCTATACAATTCCCAAATAGAAGAGTGGTCAAATATTCAGCCAAAATTAGGCCAGAAACTTGTTGACGTTTTTCTTTCCTACATCTTCCTAGAGGACATTTGGGAGCAACAGACAAATATGTGTGGATGTGTATTCATATATTTGAGGCTGAATGTACGATTTTAACCCTGTTTGAATTAAATAAAATCCACAATCATTTCAAAGTTGTGCACCCAGTTCTTGGTTTTGAAAATCATTGAAGCTTAATCTTGTGTTAACAAGCCACTCAGTAAAGAAATTATTCAAAGCCAAAATAAGTAACACTCATGCCTATGAGTGTATGGCAGTTTCTAAAAGGCACAATAAGAGTGTTACTTAATATTTTCCACAAAGTCGCATGTATATCTTTTATTAAAATTCATTAATTAATCTAAAATATGCTAAAATGTTCCAGTTGCTGATTAAGATCCACACACACTGATCTGTGGACCTATTCATTGTGCTATTAAATTCATATTAATGATCCTTATTCTTAAGTCATTTTTAGAACAGGCTGCCGATGGCTGCAGTGACTCCTGGTTGGGGATATAACTTCCCTCTATTTCTATCCCGTCTTGGCAGACGCCCTGGAGAGGTGACCCCTGATGAAGACAGCGTCTCCACTGTTCAGAATTCAGAGATCAACCTTCTCAGATCAGGAGAAGTCACGTGAGTATTGCTATTTGGTATATGTCACACTTGTACAAGAGTTAATGTGAATTAATAATTCATTAATAGGTCCTAAAATGTGACCTCATACAGAATCGCTGTCCCTCTCAGCATTGATGATATTTCCCAGTTTGGTGATGGCTCCAGGGAGCTCTTCGTCAAGTCCAGCTGCTATAGTACCATTAATGTCACTGTGGCAGACTGTGGGACAACAATCAGCTGGATTTTCTCCTCCGAGCCCAGGAGCATCTCCTTCAGTGTGGTTTACCGGGAAGCCAGTGACAGTGAGGTGGAACAGTCAAAGGTAGACCTGCTGTTCATTTGCCGCCTTATCTTAGTGGGTGGCAAATTTCGGGAACTGTTCTTTTTACGTTCACATGGGTCCTTGAAATGTACAGCACAGACGTCTGAACGGCGTGGACATCTCTCTGCGATGTTCTACCTTCACAGCAATCATCTTCTTTCAGCCCACCAAGAGCAGTTGTCAAAGGCAGAGATGTTACATCATTTTTTAAGTGCTTCAAGCGACTGAATAAAACGCTCTTCTATTGTTGGAAAGATTGAAAGGTGGAAAACTCACAGAGGGTCTTTCAAAAAGGGAAGTTATTTACAGAAACTGCTGTTTGAAATTGAAAGTACTTCCTACGGAGACCAGAGTGATTTTGCTTTCATAGCAAAGTCATACAGGCTGAGGTAAACAGCCTCAGACTGATGTTCTGCATAAAAATGTCAGATGTTTTAGATGGTTTATGTCATGTTATTTCTGGTATTCCCAAAACCCCAAACATCTCAACTGTTGATATTTTCTGCTGTATGACTTAACCATTTTCAGAAATTATATTTATGACAAAGTTACAAAGATTTGATGATTGTTTTCATGTTATATAAAAAAGGTAATTGGGAGTTTTGATTTACATTTCCTGGAAAGTATTTGTCCACAACTGAGATTTGTGATTGGGCGATGTTTCTGTTCTGCTCTCAGGTTTTGATTCCTCTGACTCGCTGCAATTCCCATAAAGAGACAATCCAGGGACAACTGAAAGCACAGCACCCTGGCCTCTACACACTTATCTTTGACAATTCCTTCTCCAGGTAGGAAGCTGGTATCATCCCAAAACTATTTCTTGGCATGTCACAGAAAGAAACAGTGACAGTTTTGTTGGCACTCCTCATAAATAAGTGTTAAAAGCCTTAAAGTAGATTAAGTTTTTATTACAGAATCATAATCTGACTTTAATTATTTAGGAAATTCTAACCTTTATTATAAATACATTTATACAGTTGTGTAACTTTCTTTTGTCAAGGGGATGGCAAAAGAAAGCTGCATACAGAGAGGGGATCTTTGACCAATCCTTTTGGCGCAGTCTCTCTAGATGGTCCAGAGCCATGGGTCATCTGTTGTACTCTTCTTCTCTTCAGCTTTACCACACAGGTTTTCTAAAGTAGAATAGAATAGAAATGTCCTTTATTGTCCTAGAGTGGGGAAATTCAGCTGTACCAGCAGCAAAGTGAAAGGAAAATGGAAGCATGTTGGTACACACACGGATAAACACATTTAAAAACAAAAAATACGTTTTCTAGAAAGAAGAAGCTTGATTTTATATCTGAACCATTTCAGTATTTATTTGGTCATGTTATTTTTTTATCTTTTTGAAAAACTCAGCAACGAGCAATCTCCAGTTTTCTACCAGATTACTATTTAAAACCCTTTGGGATTTTAAAGTAACACAGATCCTTCCCTGTCTTCAACAGTGACCAAGAGATGCTTTACCAAATATTCATCTTTTGGGTTTTGGCCAGATCCACCTCGAGTGTTTGTTGCTGGGAATTCAGTTTAAAGCCAGGTTCTCACTGTGCGGGTATCATCCGCCGTAGCTAAAATCTTTCATAGCGAAAGAAAAGGACTGGTTGTTAGTTTGAATCTGTGGTATTTCTGTGTAGTCAAACAGTTCTGGATGGAGTCCCAGTAGAGTTTTAACAAACTCCACGTTCATGTTTGTGATAGTACAGCAGAGATGCGTTTTTTTTTTGGATCACTCCCAAGATGCCTCTCTTTGCTCCAGTTCTCTAACACCGAGCTTTGGAGATGTTCTTCTTGTTGCTGTTTTGCCTCTTGTAAAGATCAACATAAATCTGCCGTACTTTAATTGCATGTTCTTCTGTCTTTCCCATATTGAAGAGTGTCTTGTCATATTTAAACTCTGGGGAAACAAAAACTCAATTAGTAATGAGACATTCCTAGAAACTATATTCAACTTAAAAAAGTTAAGCACGGATTGAAGAAAACACTACAGTCACATCTATTTTAAGGGATTGGGGTACCATTGGTGATTTCTTAACATGAGAAGAAAGGTTCTGACATTATCAGTTGGACTACCCTAAAGTTTTCGGATTGTTCTACTGCAATACAAGTTTGCCGACTTCTATTTTCATTTGGACTTTTAACTGCCTGTTTTTTGTACGTCGGTGTATAATCATCTTCAAAACAGAAACCCTTTTTTTATCAGGTTTGTCTCCAAGAAAGTTTTATACCATCTGACCATGGAGATGCCTGTGATCTACGATGGAAGCGATGGACCCTGAAGCTTTGTGCTGCAGACTCCCACTGAGGTGACCCTGCTGTCTCTGTGGCAGCTGAAGGGGAAACAGACAAAATATCAATGCAGTGACTTTATGTTTTTCGTTTTATTTTATAAACCGACTATTTTGATAAATGTTAATCATTCAGTTATTAGTTTTTCAAGTTGTAGTTTTAGGAGGAGCTTAGTAAGTAAATCTCTATGCAAGTTTTAGCATGTTTTTTTTTTTTCAGTTAAATATCAAGGAAGACATACACTTTAGTTCATCTGGGTATTGCAGTATTTCGTTGTCTGTTTAATTTCAATAGTTTTTATTTGCCATCTTTTCTCCAATGTTTTTACACTATTGGTAGAAAATCAGATTTAAGGAGCAGCGCAGAAAGGTTTTAACACACCATTTTTCGTTAGATGGACATTTTTTTTTAATAATTTATGAACACTTTCAATGAAATTGCACAAAAAAGCTTAAAAGTTTAATCGATGGTTGTGGTTTGCTTTTGAAACGATTTGTTTGGACGTAACATTTGCACTCTGTCATTGTGAGAAGGGAGCAGTGGGGATTTGGAAAAAGCATAGTTTTTATTTCAACAACAAACCATGGAGTTTGAACTCGTTTCAGAATTGTAATACAGTTGCTCTGCGGTCGTTTCATGTTTGAGCTCAATAGATGAGGAAATGACCTAATTTGAAAAAATGACTTCTTAGTTTCTGAGTAAGGTAACTCTAAACAACAGCTGTGTGTATCCAGTGTATGTGGTCTCTTAAACCTCTGTACTTCCACAGCCTGACTTTATGGGTCATTAAAATAACTTTAATGTGACTGTCGGCTAAAAAGTTCCTCCGCCTTCAAAGTGCCTTTTTATTCTTACTGCCAGGGATATGTGTTGTTAATTTTTATGTGCTTAAAACGTGACTCAATGTATTTAATGATAAAAATTGATAAGAGCCTTACATTTTTTTTGTATGTACTCTTTATATAATCACATCTTGCGTTTCCATCCATGAAATTAAGTTTCAGTTGCTTTCCATTTGAAATCCCTCAGCTGTTTTTGAGTTCAAGTTTTTCCTTCCCTGTTTAAGACTTTAAGTGATGCAAAATTATTTTCTGATTTGTTTGAGCAAGCCTTTAAGGAAAATTGTCACTTTTATAAACAATCGCACACTACCTATCAAACCTAGTTTATAAAGGGCTGTTTCATTCAAGTCTTCTATAAAGTTTGACCGTTTTTGTTTTTGTTGTTTATTTCTCAAAGTTTGTGAACTGGTGCAAATTCTATGCAAAGCCTCAAATGTTACCTAAAGAGCAGTTTTAATTGTTAGAAAAATTAAACCTGTCCAAATTA